>NC_058380.1:87404265-88069707 GCF_018350175.1 Felis catus
ATGTAGGCTGGTTCTCTAATGATAGATGATAATACATTATCCTCTTTTGGAGGGTTTTGGGAACATCTCTAAAACTCTAGACAGTTCCACCTTATACAGTGAGCTTGTAGGGTATCCACATGTCCCATGGCACCTTTGTCAGAGATTAGATCTGAAGCTGGAGAGACTGTTAACATAGTTCTCAGTCTGAAGGCCTGTTTCTTTGATTTGGGATCGTGTGTTCCGGTAACAACACGTGTGTATATGTCTTTAGTCCTTGTTGCAATGCTTCCTGCATGGTGGCCATTCCCCTGGTACCTGCCTGGCCTTGCCTGGAGAGTTTCCCACCTGTGAAATAACTTCAGAAGGGCTGTCCCCTTGAAAGGAGCAGTTCTCTCTCAAACTTACAAAAGGGCTCTCTGTTCCTAAAGATCATTTGCAAGTTGATTATTTGGAGTGTGGAACACATTTTCTCATAAAAACAACGAGGTTAGGTTACCAGCTTGACCTATAAAGCTTATCATTTAGCATCTTAAAGTAGTAATTTACCAACAGTACAGGTCTCAGTTGGGCTTGCAGACCAGGTGGGAGGAGGAAGAGAGTATCTGATCTGTTTTTTGGGTTCTGATTTGAAGTTTGAATTAGGTAGAGGTTGGTCTTGTTCTCATCTCAGATTCTCTATCCTCCTCCTTAGGTCTCCAGGTATCCTAGTGCTTTCCCTTTCCTCAGGGCCTCTCCAGGCATGCTCCATTCTCCCAAATATCACATGTTCCAGAACCTTCTTAGAGCCCTGTCCCCTTTATACATGCAGCCAGTGTCAACTTGGTTTTAGGACACATTTATCATATGTTGTGAGTGACTCTTTCTGGAGAGTTTGTGTTTTTTATTTTATTTATTTATTTAAAACATTTTTTTTAATGGTAATTTGAGAGGGAGAGAGAGAGAGACAGACAGACAGCCAGCACAAGTGGGGGAGGGGCAGAGAGAGGGAGACACAGAATCTGAAGCAGGTTCCAGGCTCTGAGCTGTCAGCACAGAGCTCGATGCGGGGTGTTTGGAACTCATGAAATCATGACCTGAGCCAAAGTCGGATGCTCAACCGACTGAGCCACCCAAGTGCCCCAAGAGAGTTTGTGTTTTCAAAAGAAGGCATTCACTAATACCACAGATCTTCAACAGTACATTCAGGCATGGCCCCTCTATCCAGGTCCCTTGGCTCCAGGTGTATTTTGGAATTCAGAGTTTCTCCGATTTCAGAAAGCAATGCCCCATAATCAAACAAAAATACTTTTGCAGCAAACTGTAAATTCCCTAAGAGAGATCTCTGCAAAGTCTGCCAATGTCCTCATGTTGGTTTAGGCTTAAGTTTTGTACCAGATGAATTTGTGCCGAACTTTTTTAAAACTTTGGGTATTTGGAGCTTTTTGGATTTTGGAATTATAGAGATTTAGGGCTTATTTTTCACAGCATCACAAAGTGAAGGGGATCCTGCAGTGTGGGGAAGAGACTTGTGGCTAGAGAGGCCAGTCATCCAAGCAGTCAGCTTTGGTGCTGAGTTTGCCTCTAGGTCAGTGCATGGAACTGCCCTGTGTTTTCCTTTCCTCAACTCCTGCCAGTATAGAAACTCTGTTTAAAAATTTTTTTTTTCAACGTTTATTTATTTTTGGGACAGAGAGACAGAGCATGAACGGGGGAGGGGCAGAGAGAGAGGGAGACACAGAATCAGAAACAGGCTCCAGGCTCTGAGCCATCAGCCCAGAGCCCGACGCGGGGCTTGAACTCCAGGACCGCGAGATCGTGACCTGGCTGAAGTCGGACGCTTAACCGACTGCGCCACCCAGGCGCCCCTAGAAACTCTGTTTAAAATAGTTTTTTTTTTTTTTCTGTCTGATTCCAAAGTACTGTGTGCTAGTTTTTTAAAAAAAAAGTTTTAATGTTTATTTATTGTTGAGAGACAGAGCATGAGCAGGGGAGGGGAAGTGAGAGGGAGAGACAAAGAATCCAAAGCAGGCTCCAGGCTCTGAGCTGTCAGCACAGAGCCCGACGCGGGGTCCGAACCCACAAACTGTGAGATCATGACCTGAGCTGAAGTCGGACGCTCAACCGACTGAGCCACCCAGGCACCCCTCCATGCAGTAAACACCTTTATATACCTCCTTGTGCATTTCTGTGAGCACTTGAAAGGTCGATGCCTACAAGTAGAACTTGGCTCAGGGGCGCCTGGGTGGCTCAGTCTTGATTTCTATTCAGGTCATGAGCTCATGGTTTGTGGGTTTGAGCCCCGCATCAGGTTCTCACTGGCAGTGCAGAGCCTGCTTGGAATTCTCTCTCTCTCCCTCTCTCTCTCTCTCTCTCTCTCTGCCCCTCCCCCACCCCTCTCTCTCTCAAAGTAAATAAATGAACTTTTAAAAAAAATTAAAAAAGAAAAAAGAACTGTTGATTCAATGGGTATATGTGGTTTTTTTTTTAATTTATTTAAGTTTTTTTTTTTAAGTTTTTTTTCCAACGTTTTTTATTTATTTTTGGGACAGAGAGAAACAGAGCATGAATGGGGGAGGGGCAGAGAGAGAGGGAGACACAGCATTGGAAACAGGCTCCAGGCTCCGAGCCATCAGCCCAGAGCCTGACGCGGGGCTCGAACTCACGGACCGCGAGATCGTGACCTGGCTGAAGTCGGACGCTTAACCGACTATGCCACCCAGGCGCCCCCCCCTTTTTTTTTTTTTTTTTAATGTTTACTCTGAGAGAAAGAGCATGAGTGGGAGAGGGGTAGAGAGGGAGGGAGACACAGAAACCAAAGCAGGATCCAGGCTCCAAGCTGTTAGCACAGAGCCCGACTTGGGGCTCGAACCTGCAAACCCTGAGATCATGACCTGAGCCAAAGTTGGAGCCACTCAGGTGCCCCGATGTGGTTTCTACTTCAGAAGCCCGTGCTGAGTTGCTTCCTCAGCAGATTCTACCAAGACTCCCACCAGCAGTGCAGGAAAGTTCCTGTTTCCCCTTCACAGTCGCTGCTGGATGTTTTCAATATGCCAACCTGATTTGGACCATCTCATCCAATTTGGCCATCTCATCCAATTTACATTTCTTTGCTTATTCAGAGGTTGGCAGCGTTTTTTCAAATGTCTATCAGCCATTTGTATTTTCTTCTCGTCTTTGAGTTGCCTGTTTATGTCTAAAAGGTCGACTTGGTTTTATTTTTCTAACCGTTCTCTGGTTAGGGAGCTGGAGGTGAGGGGTGGGGCATGGTGGAGCCACTGAACTTACCACTTGTAGAGGGGACGGCCAGTACCGTGGGGGCTCCTTGCCGAGTAAGGAAAGGCTTAACAAGCCATTACTCTGTCCTGGGAGTATATGTCTGGTTTACCGAAGGGACTGGATATTGGAACCTTGGTTTAAAAGTGTGTGTGGGGGGCAGGTGGGGGGGGGGGGAGAGAGGGAGAGGGAGACAGAAAGGGAGGGAGAGAGGGAGAGGGAGAAAGTTGGGTTGGGGCTAAGATTCTATTTATCTGTTTGCTTTTTCACTTTCTCTGTCAAGATTCTTCAGAGGATGCCCCTCCAGCCACTCAGAACTTCATCATTCCAAAAAAGGAGATCCACACGGTTCCAGACATGGGCAAATGGAAGCGTTCTCAGGTACCAGTGACATCTGCACTGTAGGGTCAGAGCTGGGATGACACACTTGGGCTTTTTCAAAGACGGTGAGCTCCTGACCTTTCTTGCTCTTGGAACCGGAGCTGTTAGAAGCTAGGGAGAGAGATGACAGGGGAGCCGGCTGTCCCTCTCTCTCAGGGGGAGCACTCAGAGAACGCTTTAATGGGAAGGTCTCTGGGGTCTGGGGCCAGGGTAACGCCGGAGAACTCTGCTCCTGGTTCTCATAAACCATCATCCCTTGAGTGTTGTATTCGCCGAACACGAGTGTCCTAGATGATGACACGGGTCACTTTGATTCTTGGTTGTATGTTACAGCCAGTCAGGGAGCCAGCGTATCAAAGAGAGCTGAGGTTACCGTGTGGAAGCTTAGGCCCGGGAGGCGGCTGAGCCTAAAAATACCAAGGAACTGGGACCTAGAACAAGGAGGAGTACAGACCAGCCCTCTGTGCTGCTCAGTCCAATGGTGGGCAGAAAATAACAGCTTCTGCCTCCCAGGCTTCTGGCACAGGCTGTGGAAAGATTGGGATTAAGAACAGAAAGTCAGTTTCAGATCCACAGGGAAAGCCTTGGTCCCAGCTCCAGCCAGGTGCCTACACCTGGTCTGCGCAGCGGGGGTGGGGAGGGTCACTTCTACAGAAGGACAGATTCCCCGTGGGGAGTCTGCTGGGCTTATGCTGAGCCTGCACCCCCACCCGGCGTTGCCGTGCTTGGTCCTTCTTGGAGCTGTGCAAGCCTTCTGGCTTCTCTTTCACAAGCTTGCCTTCTAAATATTTGGAGATGGTTAACATGTCTTTTCTGTGTGTTCCCCCACCAAGTCTTTGCCGGGATCAACACCTTAGTCCCTTCGTCTGCTCAAAGGGCACAGTTTGAGTCCTTCTGTCATCTCGATTGTTCTACCTCGGGATTTCTAAACCTCTGCACTATTGACATCTTGGGGCAGATAATTCTTTGTTGTAGCAGGCTGTCCTGTGCCTTGCAGCGTGTTTAGTAACTTCCTTGGCCTCTCCCCCTGCTAGATGCCAGGAGCACCCCTGCCCCTGGTTATTACAACCCAGAATGTCTGCAGACATTGTCAGAAGTTGCCTGGGAGCCCCATCGCCTGGGTTGAAAACCATGAGTCTACCCCCAAATGTGACTTTAGTTCCTTGCCTTCCCCCTGGATGTTTTCCAAGGAGGATTGGGTATTCATGGCGGGCCAAGTATTATTATTATTTTTTTTTTTAGCTCATTTAATCTTCACAAGAACTCTGGGAAGTGGGCTCAGTGGTCATCTCCCATTTTGAAGGTGAGAAAACTGAGGCCAGGAGATAAAGAAATTTAGGAAGGTGGCAGAGTTGGTAAGTGGTTGGGATGAGGTTCAGGATTCACTCCCGGGTCCTCTGCCTCCAGAGACCCAGGGGTTGGGAGCCGCTATGCTTTAGGCCACAGATCAGCAAATTACTGCCTGCTCATCTAATCTGGACCTTGGCCTGTTTTTGTAAATAAAGTTTGAAATACAGTGAGTCTCATTTGTTTAAGTATTTTCCATGGCTGCTTTCCCAATACAGTGGCAGAGTTGGGCAGAATCGAGAATTTGTGAGCCAGACTTTGGGGCCCGCAGAGCCTAAGATCGTTACTCTTTGGTCCTTTGTAGGTAAAGTCGTTGACCCCATTGTAGGCACCAACATTTTTCGAGAAGTGTTGGTTACTTTTTCTTCTGGAGTGTATGTTGAACGATACTGGATAGAAGCCTTTCGCTTGTCGGTCAAGTGTACGGGCCTCTTGTGGGTGGATGAATGGCTCTGTGCCGTGGCCCACACAGTTTCACTAGGCAGCAGAGTGCAGCAGCCAAGAGCATGAGCTTGGGGCCAGGGAGGTCAGAGGTTGAAGCCCAGGGCTGCCATTCCTTTTCTTGTACTTAGGCAACTTGCATACCCTGGCCAAGCCTGTTTCCTCTACCATAAAATGGGCTTGTTTGGAGGCCATAATGACACAAAGGCCAAAAAGTACCTGGCTCAGCGCTAGGCATCCGTGAGCCTCGCTGAGGGGCAGGCAGCGTTGTTACTCTTACAGTGACGAGGATGGTGGTGTTGGTGGAGACCTTGCATGTCATGTTTATAAGAATGACCGGAGCTTTGGTCAAGAGACCCAGACCCATGCGGGAGCAGGGGCCACGGAGGGCCACACTGCCCCTTGCTGCTTCCTGTCTCTGTGTCCCGGTGTAGTTTGTAGGAATGACCGTGAACGCTAGCTGCCGGTGGGCCGAGGGCTCAGACCTGCTCTGCGACCCCTCATTTCCACTTGTTGCCGTTCCACGGGCAGTAGGAAAGGCCTGGTGCAGGAATGCTCCCTTCTAGACACTGAGTGGTCAGTTCTCGGGGCTTGCTGTGGCTGCTGCTGGCATCCTTAAGGCTTGGAGAAGGAGGAAGGAAGGAGATGGGAGGCGAAAGAGAAGAAGAGGAAACAGGACCAAACCGAAGTCACCTGCTCTCAGAATTCCCTCTTCAGGGGCCTGCACCTCAGTGCTTTCTTCTTTTCTTTTCTTTTCTTTTCTTTTCTTTTCTTTTCTTTTCTTTTCTTTTCTTTTCTTTTCTTTTCTTTTCTTTTCTTTTTTCTCTTCTCTTCTCTTCTCTTCTCTTCTCTTCTCTTCTCTTCTCTTCTCTTCTCTTTTCTTCTCTTTTTAATGTTTGTTTATTTTTGAGAGAGAGCGCAAGCAGGGGAGGGGCAGAGAGAGAGGGAGACGCAGAATCCGAGACAGGCTCCAGGCCCCGAGCTGTCAGCACAGAGCTTGACGCGGGGCTTGAACCCACGAACCATGAGATCATGACCCGAGCCGAAGTCGGCCGCTCAGCCGACTGAGCCACCCAGGCGCCCCTCGGTGCTTTCTTAACCCCTGTGCTGGCAGCAACGGGGAAGAGAGCACCCAGTTGGAAGCTGGGGATGGGTGTGCCGGGAGACCTGGCCGTGGGCAGAAAACAGTTTCTTCTCCTGGGAGCAGGGGGTCTGCACTGCAGGCTGACAGCCTGGTCTGTCTGGTGGGGGAAACTTCTGGAAGACCACCGGGTCTTGCCGGTATTCCTGCGCTCCTGGTGATAGGGTATAATCGTTGAGCACTTGGCCACACAGCCTTGGAGTCGGCCTTGCTGGGTCCTGGCTCCACGTCTAATGAGATCTCGGTCTTAGGAGACCTTGGGCGGGTCTCCTCTCCTGAAGCCTTGGTTTCCTCATCTATGAAATGGGGAGAGTGACCGGGTCCGCCCTGTGGAGTCGTGTGAAGGAACTGCTGCCAGTAGTGGTGAGCGCACAGTAAAGTCTGGCCCGGGGTCCAGGTGTCGCTGCGGTCACTGGCTTGCCAGCCGTGTAGGATGGAGGGTAGTGGTGGCGAGTTTGGCATTAGCCTTCAACCTCTGCTGCTGGCCGGCTGGGTGCCGGGGCCAGCTCGGGGTGCTTTGGTAGCCGGGTGGGGCTGGGGCTGGCCCGGGTTGTTGGGGGCCGTTGGTCTGACACCCCTCTCCCCGTCCCCACTCCCTGCTTTGTTTGGTAGGCATACGCTGACTACATCGGGTTCATCCTGACCCTCAACGAAGGTGTGAAGGGGAAGAAGCTGACCTTCGAGTACAAAGTCTCTGAGGTAGGCACAAGCAGGGAGCCTCTCCCAAAACAGCCCATAGAGTTGTGTGCTCGCTGCCCACAGCGGGCCAGGGCAGAAAATGAGATCGTCCAAGCACACGTGCGGGTTGGCGTTTTGGTGTCTGTATGGCCAATCTTTTCTGTTCTGTTTTGTTCAATCTGTGAATTGACGTATGTTTATAAAAATGGGATCAAGCTAAACATGCCGCTTGATAGCCTGCATTTTTGCTAACTGGTGTTTTTACGTAACTTTTTAAATTTAAAAAAGATCGCGAATGAAGGAAGCGAGCTCACTTCTGTTAGCGAAAGGGCCACTAACAGAAGCGTATTAACAGCGAGCTGACCCCCGCCTACGTTCCGTCTCCTGCCCAACTTCCCGGGGCAGCCCTGGGCACGGTTCGGGGAATGTCACCCAGACCTGCCCTCTGAGCTCCCCCTGTCCCTCTGCCACCATGGAAATGGCTGCCTCATCGAGCCGGCCCTCGTCTGCTTAAACAGCCCCTAACTGTGGACTTCTAGGTTGTGTCCCTAAATGTCTCTGCTCTGAATGTCTCTGCTCTGAACATCTCTGCGTATAGATCTGTGGGCGCTCTTCCCTGAGGAACCCTTCCGGAAGTGGGGATGTTGAGTGGAGGGTGCACACGGCAGGGTGGGTGCTCTCTGGCTGCTGTTTCGGAGACAGGGTGTTCGTGAAGAGAGGCCGAGAGCTGCGGGGAGGGGCGGGGCCTGCAGGCTGTTGGCTCTTGCCGGATGCCGTCTCCCACGGCCGGGCCCCAGGCCTCCAGTGGCCTCTTCAGTTCCTATCCCAGTTGGCCCATAGTCACCTTGAGACTCTTATCTCAGACACCAGGGTGCAAGTGGCCTCTCAGTGTCCCACCCTGTTGGGCCAGGCCTGGCTCTGTCACGACCGGGTCTCTCCACCTGTCCCGAGGCTGGCATTGCCCCGCTGGCCCTCACACCCTGCCCCGTGAGAGCTGCCCCTTCCTGGGCCGTAACTGGCTGCTGGGTGGCTGAGGTCTCGTTCTGTGACTGGAGGGGAGCCAGGCCTGTGCTGGGAATAGACAGCCTTCTCCTGGGAGCTGGCCCACTAGTGATTTCGTGGGTTGGGAGAGAGTGGGCTCGTCCTTGAGCCTGTGGTGAGGGAAGCTGGGCTGGGCTCAGTGGGCGGGAAGTATGGTGGAGGAAGTCTAATTACAGGGGGATGTTCTAATTACCCTGGCAGGTCCTGAGCTGCCAAATCCCCCTCAGGTCCCATAATTGCCCCTGACACTTTGATGGTAGACTCCATGCCAGCCAGGTGTTGTCCTGGCTCAGGAGCTGTTCTTGTGGCGGGATCACAGCGTGCTTTAAGTGCTCGGGCTCTGGAGGCAAGCCGACTGGGTTTTGATAACCTCTCCCTTCCGAGCTGAGTGGCTTTGTCCCTCTCACGCTCTCACTCTTCATCTGTAGGCGCAGGAGCCAGCAGACCTAGTCGTGGCCCCTGGGGGAGATTCACTGAGCTCTTCCTCGTAGGGTTGTTGGTATAGTGCTCGGTGCGTATTGCACACAGGGGGTGACATTGTCATCGTGAGGTCTTATCACTAGCTGTTTCTCAGGTCTGAGTTCTAGGAGTGATGTTATTGCTTCATTTGGAGGCTCTTCCTGAGCTGGGTGGGGTTCATCTCAGTGCCGGGGTCGTGGGCTGCCTCTCATGTGCTGGGCAGAGGTGACTAGTTTGGCCTCCAGGGGCCTCCCGGCTCCTGTCCTCAGCTGTTAGGCATTGGAAGGAGCGGCTCACGGCATGTGGTCTCAGCCCACAGAGGGGGGCCGAGGGCCACGGGCTGCTCGGGGCTCCTACTTCCTCCCATTCCTGCTTCCTGCTGCCGCTGCCGGGATGGCAGCTGGGGAGAGGGCAGCACGGCCTTGGGTGTCGGGGCCTCCAGACCAGCAGCAGCAGAGGGAACAAGCAAGGGCGGTGTAGTGAGGCTGTCTAGACCAGCATTTGGAAGGCTTTCGTTAAGTTTGAGATTCTATCTGTCCTAATCTTTGGGGGTTCAGGTGTTTGATTTTTGTAAAATGTGAGTAGATAAGAGGCTTGGTTTTGCTGCTGTTTGGTTGGATTTTTAAGTTGGAGGCAAAGAAGAAGAAGAAAAAAAAAACCCTGGCAGGTAACGTTTGGGAGAAAATTTTACTGGTCCGTGAAATCCAAGAGGAAGCATTGGTTTAGGGAAACGGAGGGTAGCTCAAATGGTTGTTTGTCCTTCCTGGGGGCTCCGGCCCACAGCACCCCCCCCCCACCTTCAGCCCCTCTGTCTCAGTCAGACAATAGAGGCAGCCCCTGTGTTCTGAAAGCCCTCTCCGGGAGGAGCTAGGAGCCTTTTAATTATTCATCGCCCCAGCCGAGCCAGCAGCTGGGGCCTGGCTTCCGCAGCCTCCCAGCGCCTTCTTTATCCCCTTCAGTGCCTTGCCCACCACGGAGATCACCAGGGAGTTGGCCAGGCTGGTGCTTCCCTGGGGCCAGGATTACTGAGCCGTCACTCCTAAGTCCCAGTTGCTGCGTGGGGTCAGGCTTGCTCTGGCCTTATCGGTTCCTGGTGACCTGGTTCTTCGCAAAGCTGGCTTTGGCAGTGCTTTCTGTCACATTTCAGCTGGGCAGCTTTAGTCACCCTGGCCCTCTGCCTCGGCCAGGTCTACAGGGACCTTCTCCTCTTGCAGGTAACTTTTACTCTCCTGCACCGCCAAGCATAGAGAAAGGGAGGTGAGGGATGGCAGCAGTCAGGCCAAGGTCATGTTGCACAACGCCAGGGGGCGCCGTTGCCGTGGACCGCAGTGTCTTTTGTGCCCCTGGAACTGTGGGCGGGGAGGGTGCAGGGTGGGGGCGCTGGCTGACATGTATTCTGTTGGCTCAAATCCACTCCCCCCCCCCCCCCCAGCTCTCAGACTGTTCCTCTGCAGGGCCTTGCAACGCAGCAGTGGACCTGACCGTGCCTCGCCTTCCTCCTCACAGCTTCTCATGTGGGTCCCACCCTGGTAGCTCGTAGTATCAGGGGTTCCTGTGTGTGCCTAGTGGACGCAGGCAAGACCCGCTTCTTGGCAAGGTCTGCTTTCCCAGGGCTGTCCACCTCTGCACACGCTCTGCCCTTGTGCCCTCTGCTAGCCTTTTGTCGTGGCCTATTTACTTACTCATTTCTTGATTTTGCAAGCCACAGGCAAGAAGGAGCCCTTTTCTCGCTAGCCCTCCCAGACCTCTGTCTCGGATAGCCTCACCTGGTTTCCTCATTGAGTAACATCGTGTGTGCTAACGCTGCCCTGGCCTGCGGCACCGATTCCACGCCTCGGTTCCTGCCTGCTGTGGGAAAGGTGTAGGGCGATGGGCTCCCAGACACCGCAGCCCCACAAAGCATCACACAGACTCGGCCCTACAAAGCCTCACAGGGGTTTGTACCTATGACCCGGCAGGTCCACAGAGTGGGAGTTAGCAGATTGTTGATGGGAGTGAGCGTATATTTGGAAATAACCCAAGCATTTAGCAGTGAGGGATTTGGTAAAAAATTACAGCACGTTGGCGCAGTGAAATGCTATTCGCGTATTAAAGGCTATTGTAAGATTGAATTTACGTGTTGAGGTGGAACGAGGCTCATGAGGCACTTGACAAGGCTACAAGGCAGTGCGTGTCCCATGACCTGTGTTTTATTTTTCTTTTTTATGAAGACTGGCAGATCTCTTTGTGTGTGTGTGTGTGTGTGTGTGTGTGTGTGTGTGTGTGTGTGTGAGACCTGTGTTTTGGAGCCTGTGTGTGTATAAACGTATGCCGCGGCCCCCGCCCGGCACTGGCAGCCTCTGGATTGCGGTGTGGTCCCGTCCCAACCTTAGGAGGTGTTTATCATCACGCCCATTTCCGAGGTGACGAAACAGCTTTGATGTCTACAGAGTTGTCAGATTGCTGTGTTCTGCACCAGAGACTAATCCCATATTGCATGGCAGCATCGTTTCACTTAAACAAACAAACAAACAAACAAAAAACCCAAACACAGGCTCTGAGAATTCAAGCCACTTTCTCAGTGTCTTGCAGCCCCTGATGGCGTTTTCAGGCGGATTTGAATCCAGGTCTGTCGGCCTTTAAATCCTTTCCACGAGAAACAGTAGAAAACACTATAAAAAGAAAGACAAAATTGGAGACTGCGTTAAAATGTGAATAGCATTTATTCCCGGGTAGCGGGGTTTGTCCTCTTGCTTTGACATGCCTGTTTTCTGTGACGAGTTGGTGTCGTGTACCCAACAGGAGACCCCAGTACAAGGTACTGAAGAAGATCAGGACTGGGGTTCTTGCTTATCCAGCAACTTCTTCTTGATAGGCTGGCTCTAGGAGACCAGGTGGTGAAGCCACTCCTGTCCCTTCAGCCACGTGCTGGTCCCTTTCTGTCAAGTTCACTGTGCGCCCCGGCCCCTCCTTCATATTCAGCGTGGTCGAGAAGAAAGGGGGACAGCCAGGAGAATGCCACTTAATGCCATGCCTAGGGGTCATTGTCCCCTGGCAGTTGGGACTTCGCTCTGTGGCTCTAGCTGGAGGCCACTAGCGATTGTGGCTTGGCCCCCTCTATTTTGTCCATTACAGGCCATTGAGAAGCTGGTCGCCCTTCTCAACACGCTGGACAGGTGGATCGATGAGACCCCTCCGGTGGACCAGCCCTCTCGATTTGGGAACAAGGCCTACAGGACCTGGTATGCCAAACTCGACGAGGTGAGGCTGCCCCGGGACATGCTTGGGGGCTGGGCTAGGCGTGTGGGAGACTTCGGGCGTCTCAAAATCACTGGGGAGTTTGTTAAACAGCAATTCCATTTGCCAAAAATACGAACGCATTTACCCTGTACCCCGGCCGTCTTCTGGGAATCGCTGCCGTGGAGGCCCGTTCCTCAGCACAGTGCTGGTAATCAGGTCCGCGTTTGCATCAGCAATAGATTCCAATGTCCCAGGTGTCCGTGTGCAGGGCATCAGTTGAATAAGCTTGTAGATCCACCCTGGAGTACTACGCGGCTCTGAGAAAGACGAGGAGGCTGACTCGGGAGCTCAGGGGAAGGTGCTCTGGGATTTGTTGTTCCGTTGAAGAGGAGTCTGGGCTCTGACACGCGGTGAGCTACTTTTTGGCAGGAAAGAGACACATGAAAAGACATGTTTGTGTTGCTCAGTTTGCATAAAGAAACTCACTGGAAGGATGCACAAGAGGCTAATAAAGCTGTGGTTTCTCTGAAGGCAGGGGAGAGTGGGGAGGGGGACAGAAACTTCTCAGTGCATCCCTTTTATAATGCGTTTGTTTTTGAATCGTGTAATGGTGATACCTGTTTAAAGCAAGCAAAAAAATAAAATGCAGGATCCTGGGCCCTGCCCTTGGAAAAACAGTCTTTAGGGTAGAGACCAGGAAGCCAGATTTTCCACAGGTCCCCAGGAGATTTTCGGGTGTCCATAGACTGAACTTAGAGAAACTTGGGTCCTGATTTGTCTGGCTCAGTGTTTTTGCCTGGAGCAGAGGGGAGTCCCAAGGACCCAACAAAATACCGTCCCTGCCTAAGAGCAGCTTGGGGCTGCCTCTGGACTCTAAGAGGGCACGTGGTCTTTTTTTTTTTAAGATTGTGTGGAGTTACTGGCTTAAAGGAAGTTTAACACATCAGAGCTGTATAGCTTGATGGATCTTTCTTCCTTCCTTCCTTTCTTCCTTTCTTTCTTTCCTTTCTTTTCTTTCTATTCTTTCTTTTCTTTCATAGAAGTTTATTGACTACACCGCCAGGGAGCGGCAGGCAGGACAGCAGAGGAGAGGCTGTCTGCAACCTCGATAGAGCTTACCCTACGTTTTTACGCTTGCACCTGCCACCTGTATCAAGCGATAAAACATTCCAGCCTTCTAGCAGGGTCCTTATGCCTCCTTGAGTTGATATCCCCCAAACTCCTCTGATTTCTGTCCCATAGACCAGTTTTACCTGTTTTTGAACTGCCGACAGACATGACTTCTTTTGCTCAGTGTCACGTCTCTGAGATGCACCCGTGTTGTGCGGAGCAGTGGCTCTTTTCCGCTGCGGTGTGGTGCCCATCACATAACCAGCCCACAATCTGTTGCTGATGGACTCTGCAGTTGAGGGCTGTTCCCACATTTGGGCTACGGTAAATGATACTGCCGTGACCATTCTCGCACGCGTGTTTTGGTGGACGTGTGGCACACATCCTCCCTGCCCTGGGGACGTCAGTGACTTACCAGCTTGGGGCAGGGGGTTGGATGGCTTCTTTTCCATTCCCTCCTATCTTGTCCTAGACCCTTGTCCCTCGGAGGAAGGCTCAGCAGGCTAAAAGCCGCCCCAGGTCGTCTCTCTGTAGCGTGAGAGGTATCAGAGGAAATGTCTCCCTCCTCCTCTTTCTGCAGCCAGTCAGAGCAGGGAGCCAGGCCGGCGTGGCGTGGCCAGCCGGGCCCCAGCCAAATGCTGCCCCTGGGTGCCTGCCCACCGGGATGCTGCCTAATCTGCTGCCACCACTTTGTGTCTCTTGTGTTATCAGGAAGCAGAAAACTTGGTGGCCACGGTGGTCCCCACCCATCTGGCAGCTGCCGTGCCCGAGGTGGCCGTTTACCTAAAGGAGTCCGTGGGGAACTCCACGCGCATCGACTATGGCACAGGTACCCGCCACTCCGTGTTTCCTTGGCTTCGCTGCGGCCTCTTCTTGGGCTGCTTCCTTCGTGCCCTGGCTCCTTTCGGGGCCCTCTGAGCAGGCCGCCTTTCAGGGCCAGCTGGGTGCAGCGCCCCGGGTCGCGGCGCAGGGAGGCCCGGGGTTCCCTCCGCGGCTCTGTCGTGGTCCACCAGGGGGCGCTGCTGCCCCGTGCATGGTGTCTGTGTGCGGCCTCGGTTCTCTTCTTTGTAAAGCCGAGCTCTGTGAGCTCATCGCCATCGCAAAATAATTTATTGAGTGCTTACTATATCTCAAGGCAACCCCTCCCCAGGCCCTCGCGAAATGAAGGAGCTCAGTAGCCTTTGGCAGCATCACGGCACGCCCTCTCCCCGGCCCCGCGTCTGCGTTGAGTTCTCCGGGAGAGGCAGGCCCCTCAGGAGGGAAGCGTTGTCTGGGTGGGGGTAACTGAGGAGGACTCCGCTTCGGTAGGCCCAGCTTTCTGACCTGACCCGAAGCAGCAAGTCCGAGAGCGGCTGCTCTTTTGGGCCTTCCCCTTGCCTGCAGCTCGGGTTCTCCAGGAGGAGCACAGGCCGTAGAGGCAGGCCGGGAGAAGGGCCCCCTTGGACCTGGGTCACGGGGAGGTTTTGTCTTCTGCTCCCCTGTTGCCGGGGAGCAGGTTTATCAAGTGTTGGGGGACTTGCGCGGGTAGGGCTCTGACTCAGAACAACAGGGAAGAACCTGAGGGGAGACTGGCCAGGTCAGAAGTGGGGAGGTTTCTTCCGTTCTCAGGGGTGCGAGAGCCCCTGAGTAGGGTTGCTGAGACTCTGGCGGGTGGAGATGGGAAAGCCTGCAGGCGAGAGAAACCGCTCACAAGCTTCCCAGGCCCTGAAGGCACCTTCATTCTACAGAGATGGGACGGGAGGTCGCTGAAACATTCTCTCCCTGCCTCCCTCCAAATAGATACTTTTTGGTAACACTATGAACCGTGGCATTCAGTCCGGAATCCAGTCAGTGGTTTCTGTAGTACTGCCCAGTCCTATTTGACATGACTGGGAAAGGAAGGGGGTGCCTTTTGACCCTGTGATGTGACCGTGCGTTCCCTGCCTGGAAGCCTTCAGTGGCTCCCGTTGCTCTTAGGATAAAGTCTGAGCTTTTTACTGTGGCAGCGAAAGCCTATCTGATCGCCAGCCTCATCTTGTTACACTTTCTCCCTTGCCCTCTCTGCTTTAGCCACACTGGCTGCCTTAGCGTTCTTCGAACATACCTTTTTTTTTTTTTTTTTTTTGCCTCAGGACCTTTGCACATGCTGTTTCTTCTCAGATTGCTCTTCTTGCTTCCCTCACACCCAGTGCCTTGCCAACTCTTATTCATCTTTCAGATTCACTTTTACTTCCTTGGGGAAACCTTCTTTGAACCCTTATGTCAGGATTCCCCTGTGATATCCTCCAATTATCACTCCATCCTCCTTCAGAGCTAGAATTATAGAAGTGATCATCTATTTAATGTTTGTCATCCTGATAGATCATAAACTGTCAAACAAGGGCATGGACTTAAGTCTCCCTAGTGCCTGATATGGACAGTGGCTGCCATCGTAGTAGGTGCTCGGTAGAGAGCACAGAATTGATGAGTGAGTTAAACAAAATAAAATGCAAGTGTCTGTTTAAGAAGTCCTCAGCCTCGGCCCATTAGGAATAGAATTACATTAGTGGTAGCTCTCAAGAGGGTCTGGGTCTTTCTAGAAAGGGAGGTGGCCCCATTATCTCCATGGTGACCTCCGTCCGCAGGGGGCAGGTATCAGCGGTTTGCACTCTGGTGAGATCAAGAACAGTCCCACTCGTTTCTCTGGAAGCCTGTCGACCTCAGCTGGTTTTTCTCCCCCAGGACATGAAGCAGCCTTTGCTGCTTTCCTCTGCTGCCTCTGCAAGATTGGGGTGCTCCGGGTAGACGACCAAATAGCTATTGTCTTCAAGGTGTTCAATCGGTGAGTGAGAGGAGGGGCAGTGGGGGTCTCTTTCCTCCTTGTCACTGTCACACTGAGGACAGGGTGCTGGAGGGCTCTCCTGAGCGCCTGTTTCTTCTTTCGGCCCGTCCTCATCAAGCCCTGGCTGTGGATGGGGCACCCAAGACAGAAGGACTGACAGGTTCAGTTTCAAGGAAGAACAAGGGGAGGAGATGTCACGTACCGACTGCTAATGCTTCCGTGGCTCTGCCATGCAGCTCCCTCCCTTGATCTCCCCAGCAGCCTTCGTTTCTGTTTTATAGACGAAGAAACAGAGGCCCAGAGAAATCAGCTGTCTTCTGATCACTGAGGCCACACAGCCAGCTGAACCCAGGCAGTGGGACTCTGACCCCCCCCCCCAACCCCACCCCCGAAACCCCCTACCCGGCAGCACAGGTGTGGTATGGTCACCGGAGCGCTCTGACAGTGCCTGTTCTGGGCCCCCCTCTGGCGATGCTGATGCCAGAGCTCCCCAGATGCCAGAACTGACACAGCCCCTGAGAACAGGGAGGGTGGGAGCCGAAAGGCCCCAGGAGATGATCTGCTTTGTCTCCCGGCCACTTTCCTACAGGCAGGCCAGAGTTGGAGAGCCTGAGGCTCCTGCCCAGGGTGTCACGTTGTCAGGAGTCGATGGTGCTAAAACCCCCTTCCCTGGGCCAAAAGAAGGCTGAACGTGGGAGAAGAAAATAAAGCCACATTATTTTGAGAGTACCAGCTGATGCATAACTTATGCGTGTGGATTTTAATTGAAATAGAGACCAGTTACGCTCTCAGGTGGCTATTTCTGGCCTCCATGAGCTCCCAGTGGCAGAAGGCTTGAGGCCGGCTTTTTACTTTGTGCTGCCTCTTTTTTCACCTCCCTCTTGCGCAGGTACCTCGAGGTTATGCGGAAACTCCAGAAAACGTACAGGATGGAGCCAGCCGGCAGCCAGGGAGTGTGGGGCCTGGACGACTTTCAGTTCCTGCCTTTCATCTGGGGCAGCTCACAGTTGATAGGTACTGGAGAGGGGGCGCCTACCCCTCCGCCCCCCAGGGTGCGTTCTCTGTCCCCCCCTCCTCCCCTCCTTACTTCCGCTCCGGGCAGACGGTGACAGCTTGTAAAGCAGGCATTAGACCGGCTATTGACGGAGGCTGTTTGCTGTCGACCTTCTGCTGCGAGCCGGTGAGGCAGGCTCGGGAAGGCGGAGGCAGAGTGTGCCGAGATAATGGAAAGTGACACGGCTGGAGCGAGGGCGCTCGCCTGGCGCGTAATGGGCTGGTGTGAAACGCGCCCCAGCTCCTGGCAGCAGCTGCGGGGTTTTATGTTGAAAACGAGGGGCTCTTTTGACTCGGTGACTGGCGTCATCCACTGTTATTATCGAGCTGTGTGCCAGGGGGCCCGGCAGGGAGCGGCCACCAAGTGCTGGGCAGTGAGCCGCTTCCGGCGGGCGCGGTGTAGCGGTTCCCCCCACTCTGAAACTGCTTTCCAGGCTCGGGCGGCGCATTGGGATCTGCAGCGGGTGAGGGTCGGGTGGTAACTTCCGCTTTGACGTAGGATTAACTGCCTACAGAATAGTATTAATAAATGACCCTTGGTGAATATTTTGCTCTGTGCCGGCACTGCTCTAAGCATGTTGGGTAGATTATCTCCCAGAACCTTCTCAACGACGCTGGGAAGGGTCTTTGCCAGCACGAGACCAGCCACCTTTGACTAACACTTCACCTGTACGGGCACCATGGCGAGTGATCCCCGATCAGGTAGTGAGAGGGAGGTGCCGTTCATGTCCCCACCGCACGGATGAGGAAACGGAGCCTCGGAGGGCTGTAGTCACTGGTTCAAGGTCACGTAGCTAGAAAAAGGCAGAGCCAAAGCTCGTTCACTAGGATACACACACAGGTCCTTCATTGCTCCCACAAGGTCAAGTGTTGGCACGTGGGCAGGACCGTGGCCCCGGGGTGGGTGTGGAGTGCCCTGGGCTGAGGTGCTCCGTGGTGGGAGTGCCTGCTTCTGAACCCCGGGGCTCTTTGCCATTCCCAGACCACCCGTATTTGGAGCCCAGGCACTTCGTGGACGAGAAGGCCGTGAACGAGAACCACAAGGACTACATGTTCCTGGAGTGTATCCTGTTTATTACTGAGGTGAGGGGAGGGGGTGAGGGAGAAGCCCCGTGGCAACGTCCTGGCCGAGAGGAACCTGAGGCTGGTGGCTTTGGGGTGAGACAGAGGAGCCAGGGCCCTCGCCTGGAGACAGCAGGGTTGGCCCCAGAAGGTGGGTTGTTGGAAAGGAAGCCGCACTAGGCCTCTGCAAGGTTGTAAGCCCGCTTTTGACCGTCCAGGATCTCGTCCCCCAAATCAGTGGTCTGGGGTTACTCCTGAACCCCATGGAACTTTTGAGCTGTGGGACTGAGACGCAGTCACTAGCTGGACTTGGTGACCCGTGCGGCAGGTCTGAAGGGGTGGGTGGGGCCCACGAGGCCTGTCCAGCCACGTGCACGGGATGTGTGTGGGGTGAAGCCGTTGCAGGAGTTGGAGAGACTCATGTGGACAGCAGGCTAGATTTCTGGGGACACATCTGTGTCGGTACCTGGGGACATGGGCCAGATGTAGTGCCGGAGGTGAACCAAGACGGCCTGGACCCCTAGCCCGCCTGGCAGGGGGTGTTTAACTGGGCGCTGTTGCCCGCCGAGGCAAGGTCTCCCATTTCCTCCAGATCACCCGGGGAACTTGTTAAAACGCACGTTCCTGGGCCCAACCCCAGCTTTCTGAGTCAAGAATTTTGGGAGACAAGAACCAGGAACCCGTATTTAAATACACCTGCCAGGTGACTTTGCATGGAATTTGGGGACTCACTGCTCTTAGGGCCTTTCTCTCAGGAATTGTCAGGGCCTTCAGTCCTCCCTGCTGCATACCTGTCCCCCTCACCCCGGAAACTTTCAAAGGGCGCCCTGATTCTGCTGTCCGGAGAGGGTCTTGCCACTGTCCTCTCTTCCAACGCCCACATGCACCTCTGGCCCCAGTGATGCCCCTGGCACGACTGTGGTCTCCTCCCCACTGAGGCTGCTCTCTCGGCTCCTGTTCTGAGCCCCCTGAGCCCCCTGAACGGAGGAGAAGCCTGGTTAAGCAGCCGTAGCCCCAGGCTCCTCATGGTCAGCGTTCGGCTCAGGCCTCTGCCAAACTGCAGAGGCCAGAGGGGAATGACACGTTTTTCCAAGTCAGCAAATGGAGCTGGAACTGACGGCTGGGCGGCCACCGCTCCAGTCTCAGATCTGCTGCCTTCAGCAGTGTGGCAGGCCCAAGGTCGGAAGGACTCGGGGCAGCCTGGCTCATTGCCTCACGAGCCAGTCACGTGCTGCCCTTTCCAGAGTGGGATGTGAGGGTCTGGGGAGCCCTGGGAGACCCCAGGAGGAGCAGGAGGAGCAGGGTAGAGAGAAGGGGTGCGTGTTCTAGGCTGAGCCCTGCTCTGCTCACTTGGGGGTAAAAGACTAAGCTGTTCTGGCTCCCTCTGGTGGCTGGCCAAACCCCGGGGTCCCTGTCAGTGACTCGCAAGGAAGAAGGTCGGGCCGGGCCTCGGGGAATATGGGAATTGATTCCAGGTTCAACTTTTGTATTTTTATTTGGTTGGTTGGTTACTCTGGTATAAAAACCCAAAAGCTTTCCTGAAGTTTGGGATGCGGTTCCTCTGCTGGAGAAAATCCTACAGCGGCCACTAGGTGGCACTAACGGCACATTGAACTTTGAGGAGGTTTTCGTAACTTCCTTGGCTGAGAGGCAGACCCTAGAGTTTTTGCTTGTTCTGCACCCTCTCCGCAAGGCCTGGTTTTCACTTTGGGTCTAGGTGCTGGGGCATGGTGGTAAACACTGACTGCTGGCAGGGCTGAGGGCTCCCTTCCGTCCCCCTGGCCAAGCGGAGACCTGGCTGGTGTGGTTGCTGATGCGGCTGCGCCGGGCCAGTTCTCCGGAGCTCTGGTCTGGGCTACGCCCACCCCCCCCCTCCCACCCCCCCCCCACTCCCCTTCCACCTCACACCAGTGTGTCCTGTTGCTGGTCCGTGAATGAGTGGCCTGGCCTGGCCCACCCTGACCCAGGGAGGCTGAAGGCCCGTCGCTGGGACACAGGGACCCGGAGGCCTGTGCAGAGTTCAGCTCTGTGTGCTTCGGTCTGGAAAAGACGGTGTTGCCTCTGGAGACCTGGGGATCAGGATGGCTGGTGCAACTAGGAGAAAAAACCAAAACAACAAGAAGTGGGAAATGGAACCGGGCGTCCCCTCCTCGTCTCCCAGGACCTGCCCTGGTCGCCCTGGGCATCCCGGATGAGGGACCCCACCTTGCAGGGCTTCTGCTGTCTCAGGAAATGCAGCCCTGGCGCCTTTAAGAGCCCAGGGCAGGCAGGAAAAGAATTTCAGTTTCAATCTGGCTTCTAAATTTGGAGTTTGGGGAAGGGAGGGATCAGATTTCAGCTGGAAGGGAAGGAGCTGACAGGAAGGCGCTGTGCAGAGCCTCTCCCCATCCCCCCTCAGTTACTGACAGAGGAACCATTTACAAAAGGCCGATTCTCTTGGGAGTGGAGAGGCAGGAACGCAGCGTCTGTGAGTAATTTCCTGCTCAATATGGCTGCTCTGACTCACACGATTCCCCTGGGGTCACTGCGGGACTGCAGCTTGCTTGCTCGTTCTCGCTCTTTCTCTTCTCCCTTTGTGGCTAGAATGAGCTAATTTTTTTTTGTCTTCTTGCTCCCGATTCCTTTTTTCCCCTCGTCTCTTTTCCTTTCCCAGAGTTGCAAAGTCCCCTCCTGAAGGACTTAGGGGGGCCTTGGGGCACCGCAGGCCCGGGGGTGGGGGGGGGGCGTGGGATGTGGGGCAGCCCCTCTAAAGAAATAGCATCTCTGGCCTTTCCGTGGGGTCAGAGCAGGCCAGAGAGGCCCTTTGGGGTCCCTTCCTGTGCCCCTAGTGGTTGAGGCTAGCCCACGAAGCAGAGCCTCTGGTTTCCCAGAGTCGTCTGCTGGCCCTGGCCTCGGGGCCCTGGCTGAGCAGGCTTACGGAGCTGTGCTGGGGGATGAAGCCGGCAGGGTGCCCCTGGGGTGGTTTGTTCACAGGGCCTTGTCCAGACTGAAACTGGTTACACATTTCCAGTGGTCCCTGAGGTTCTCAGGGCCTGGAAGTGTGCAGAAGACTGGAGCCTGCTGCTGGTCCCCAAGGGGCAGAGAGCCTTGGGGGAAGGGGCGGGGTGAGGGGAAGGGCGGGTTGTTGGGGGCGGAGCCTGCTTGAGTAGGATGGTTGGAACAAAGCTCCTCGAAGGCCAGGCCCCATAGGCTAGGGGCACCGGAGGAGGGAGCCACCCTGGAGGAGGGAGTGTTAGAAAGAGAGAGGAAGAGAAAGAAAGTGGGTGTAGACCCTGATCCTGGAAAAGCCCTGGGAGCACCAGGGTGGGTTTTTGTCTCTGTCTTAGCACCTTGGGCTGTGGCCTCCCTACTGGAGGAAGGAGGCTGAGGTCCTCGCTACCGAACCTGGGAGTTGAGACAGGCTTTTGGGGAACTTCGGGCAGGGAAGGGAGGTGACAGCAGTAAATGGCAGCGCTTTGGACTTAAATCTTGCATTTTGGTGTGAGGCCCTCGCTGGAGAAGTGAGGGGCGTGTAGGAGCAGGTCAGTCACGAGCCCACAGCCAAACGGTGGGGTGTCGTGTGCTCCTGGGCCCTTATTCTTAGGCCCAATATGGAGAGGGAGCTTTGGGTCCATCCTTTCTCCCTGGAGCAGCTCTCCCCCAGCCCCACCTCCATGCACAGCCTCTTCTGGAACCTTCCACCCCCTCAGGGTCCAAGTCTCTGCTTCCTTGCCAGCTCAGCCTCTTTAATTTTCAGACTCTTTCTTCTGAAGCCTGGGGCTCAGGGCGCTGAACCCCTTTCCCCCAGGCAGCCTTGTGAAGCGCCCGTTAACAAATGCACCGGCCTTGTGCGGAGGGGTCCACGCAGGCACGCAAGCCTCCCTGTCTCAGTGCTGTGGTTTCTGATGTCATGGGAACTTCACTGGGCTTGCTGCAGAATCGCTTTCCTTCCTGGAGGGTCAGAACTCTGGGCAAGAGGAGGGACGGGAGTGGAGCTGGCCTTGCCCCTGCCTGTCCCTTGCCGCTGTCGTCGTTGCCATCCCTTCCCTGCCCCCCAGCCAGGTCAGGCAGACCGTCTAAACAGACCTTCCTCCCGAATCTGCTGCAGGTGCCCCTGGCTCAAGGCTCACGTCTCCCCCCTCTTTTCCCCCTCTTTCGCTCCCTGCCTTTTGCCTGCCGTTCGGAAGGCAGTTGGGTGCCTGGGTTTGGTCTTTCCCACCTTAGCCTTCCCCTACACGGACCCCTCCCCCGGCCCTTCCGGCTCTGCCAGTGGCAGATGCAGCCTGAGTACCTGGTGGTGGGGCCCACCCTGTGCGGGGCTGGGCCGGGGAGGCTCAGGGAGGCTGCTGCTGTTTACCTGGAAGGGAGCAGGTCCCCGTGCTTTTGGAGCGCTCTGCGGCTGGGGGGAGTTGACGGGAGTCTCAGCAGGGGCTTGGGTGGAGATTTTATTTTTCTGAGGCTGCTGAGTGTGGTGGGTGGTGGGAATCAGGCTTCCTTTTTTTGGCTGTGGGAGAAAGAGGATAACTCTGGGGGTTATGTTTTCCCAGTGGGTCTTGCGGGCCGAGAGAGACCCTGTCTCTGGTACTTATGTGTGCTTGTGTGTGTGTGGGGGGGGTACGCGCGTGTACGTGCTTGTGCACATATGAGTGTGCACACCTCCCCCCTGCAGGTGATGCAGCCTGGTCCTTAAGCACACACGCGTACACGTGTGAGCGTGTATGTAGGTGCATATATACGCACACGTATGTGCGCTCTAGCGCGTGTGCATATATTTGTGCGTGCACGTATGCGTGCGTGTGTATACACATATACGTGTGCACAGCCTTACTGCAGGGAAACGGGATGAGCTCCCAGATGGCCCGCCTCTCCAGCTCTGGATTCTTTTCTTCAGATGAAGACCGGCCCCTTTGCAGAGCACTCCAACCAGCTGTGGAACATCAGTGCCGTCCCCTCCTGGTCCAAAGTGAACCAGGGTCTGATCCGCATGTATAAGGCTGAGGTGAGTGGGGGCTGGCTGGTACTCTTGGTCCTGGGGCCGCTGATCCCCCCACCCCCAATCTTGAGCCAGCGCCTCTGGCCCTCGAGGCCTCAGTCTCTGTCTGGGGAGCGGGCAGACAGAGAAGCCCTATGCTGAGGCCCGGCTCTGCCCAGCGACTGAGGCAAGGCCCTGCTGCCCAGGGTCTGTCAGATGGCCAGAGGTCCCTCACAGCTGTGTCTCACATGGGGACATGAAAGTGAAGACATGCTTTGGAGGCATCGTCCAAATTGGCGCTTCGCAGACTTTGGTGGGTCTGATACCTGGCCAGGTAGCCCTCGAGGGAGGCCCAGAGCTGACATTTCCAGCAGTCAGTTCAGGTGGTGTTCTAGTTCTCAGATCTGAGAGGCAGGGTGAGGCGTGGCTCCCCTGAGCTCCCCCTGCTGGGAGGTGGCTGCCCAGCTCTTGAGGGTGTCCCCTGTCCTCTCTCCTCCTCTTTGGCACCTTTTCCCAGCCAAGGAGGTGGCTTTTTTTCTTGCAGGTAGGGAGGAGACATTTTCTTTCCATCCCGTCCCTTCTGTTAGCTTCTTTCACGTCTGTGCACACTGATCCTGGAGCTGCTTGACCTTGGCCAGGGAAGGACCTGGGTGTAAAGTCCCTCACCGAAAGTAACGAGTCCCCGGAGTCCCCTTTTTTCGCCGTCAGGCTGGTGGTCTTCGATGCTGTCCCGTGGGTGCTCTTGACCCCTCGGCTCTTGACCCTTGGCCACCCCTCTCCCATGGAGGGAGGGAGGGAGGTTGGTTCTCTGAGTCGGCTTCATTACACTCACATCCCATCAGGGGAGGCAGGGGGAGCAGGGGGGAGAGGGTATTGGAGGCCGGGGTGTGGCCGCGTGGCACAGATGCTTCCGGTCGGCCCTGTTCCCTCCGCGTGGCCCCGAAGGGGTTAACGGCACTGGAACCGACCGGCCCGGCCCTCTGTCTCCCTTCCGCCCCCTCCCCCTCCGGTTCCCTTCCTCTGGACTTCACATCCTGTGTTTGGGTTCCGGCCCACATACCTCTCTAATCTGAGAGGAGCGTCTGCTGG
The DNA here is from genome assembly GCF_018350175.1 of Felis catus. Lineage (NCBI taxonomy): Eukaryota > Metazoa > Chordata > Mammalia > Carnivora > Felidae > Felis > Felis catus. The sequence goes on from NC_058380.1 coordinate 87,428,272, forward strand.
GGCTGCGCAGGCCAGGCTCCTTCCGGGCTGCGGCCCGCTGGGCCCTCCGGTCTGGCTGTCCCCCCGCCCAGAGAGCACGCGGGTCACTGCGCTCCGGGCGTCCTGTTGTTCCTGACGCCCCCCCCCTCCCCCGCCGGTCCCGCTGTGGGTGCTGCTGGGGACCTCGTCACCCTGCGGAGCCCTCCCCACTGCAGGGGCCCGTGTGCAGCGAGTGAAGAGCGCGGGGGGGGGGCCCTCCAGCCTCCCACCCCCACTCCGGGTCGGTCACCAAGGGCAGGACTCTCGTGCCTTCCCAGCTTGGGATCTGAAGTGCTGTTCTTCCCGCAGGGCTCTTAAGTGACTCTAAACTTACCTTGAGCCGGTCCCCCTCGGGGCAGAGCGGGAGCCCCTGCCCCCTTCCCCTACCTGCCCCTTCCAGAGGAGGAGTCCCAGGCTGACAGGATGAGGGAGGAGCAAGCTAAGAATCCAAATGGCTGGCGGCAGTGCTACAGGAACGAGACAGAAGTTGGCGTAACAGCTGTCGGATTTCTGTGGGTGTGGGGAGACCGGGACCCCAGCTCAGGCCCGGACAGCGGGGACACGCGTGGACCCCGGAGCGCTCCTCCCGAAACTCCAGCTCTGGATGTGCGCAGGCACAGGAGCTGGCAGCCTTGCCGGGCGCCGTGTGGCGGCCAGACCTCTCTGTAGGCCGGTGCTGGAGCCCACTGACTTGTGGTCTAGGAGCGCCACGTCTCTGATGGCTGGCCCTCGTTTGTGCGTTGCTGGGAAATAGCCCTTAGTTTTTGGTCCCCGAGAGCCTGTGGGATCGCATGCTCCCTTCCCAGAGGTCCGAGGAGAAGGACTTGTGTTCTCAGGTCAGCTCTTTGTCCATGGGGAGGACCAGCGAGGCCACCGGTCCTGAAGTCCAGAGCAGCGTCCCCACGGCCAAGGCCATCAGTCAGAGTTGGCTCTTGGAGGCGAGTTGATCGCCTGAGCTGCCGCAGAGGCCCGACTGGGCCTGGCATTAGGCGGCCTTGGGATTTGGGATGGACCGTGTGCGTCTCCAGGCTCTGCCCCTGCCTTTCTGAACCGATCGACCAAATGCTTTCGGTGCCCTTGTGGGCAGCGGGGCCTGTCTTTCCCAAGGGCTGTCGCTGTGCCGGGGCTCCCTTCGGAAGGACCTTGTCGGGGCCTGGAGAGCCCCTTCTCCCCCTTGCATCACTGTGGCATCCAGCTAAAAGGTCCCTGGGGGGCCGGGTGAGCTGAAGATGTCGCTCTCTCGCTCTGCCCAGTTCAGTGGGGGTCCGGGGGGCAGGGGGGTGTTGGTCCAGGGCACAGTTAGCTGGGAGAAGGCCTGGCCAGAGGCCCCCTTCTGCTGTTGTTCGGAAGCCTCAAGATTTCCTTTGCCCCAAGCAGCCTCTGGCCTTTAGCCCGGTGCTCTCCTGTCCTATGGCCCTGGGGAGGCTTGTTCCGGGCCCCTGAAGGCAGAGTGCACAGAACTGCCCCTGCCCCCTCCTGCTAAGCCGCTTGCCTTTGCAGCTTCTCTTGGAGGAGAGCTAGAAACAGGTTGACCTTTGACCCTTTCTGGAATTCCAGGGCCCTGGGGGCCCCCTTTTACAAACTCCTACCACTTCCTTGATGACGTAAGCACACTGGCAGCTGCCTTTGCCTCTGGCCTAGAGCTGCTGGCTGTTCCTCCTCCACCCCCCCCCCACCACCAGGGACCACCCCCCCCCCCCCCACCGGCTGCCTGCTCCCCACTTGCTCTGCCCTGGGCCCAGCAGTCTGGCTGCGGCCTGGAGCTCTGCTCCCACACTCGGCCTAGTTTCCTGTCCTTCCACTGCACAAAAAGATTTCCCTTTTCCCGCTCACCTCCTAGGCCCCCTTTAGGCCTTGATCAGCCCCCACCTGACACAGGCGCAGCTGGTCTGAGACGTCCTCGTTTCTGTGCCTGGTCATTGAGGTGTGGGGACCTGGGCCAGTCTTGGCACACCTTTGTCTCCCTAAGTTAGATGGATGTTGAGACCGCAGTCACGGAATTGGGCTCACCTTATCTGAAGCCATAAGTCATGTTCCAACCTAGCCATCCTGGTTATTTTCTTGGTCAAAGGTGTGAGAGCAGGCAAATCCTCACATGCCCAGAGCTGCTGCCTGAGAGAGCTCGCCAGTGACCAGGGCCGGTGAGGGGAGGCTGGGAGCTGCCCGCTCCCCCCCCTTCCCCCCCCCCCCCCATCGCGCCCTTTTCCTGGACTTGTGTGGTGCTAAGCAGTGCTGGGGCCAGAGGCCAGAGGTGTGTGGCCTGGGGCCCGGCTGCCCATGGACCAGGCCAGCTTCTGTGGTAGGCCCTGCCAATATCCCCATCTCCACCAGAGCCCTGGGCTGAGGTCCTGGCTGGGCTGGGTTCAGGGAGTAGGCCATGCCCCTGTTCAGTGTTCTTGTCCTCTGCCCCATGCACAGGGCTGCTGGGAATTGCCCTGGGGGTGTGGGGATGTTGACTGATTCTTCCTGTCTTGCTCTCAAGTGGCAGGATGCCTTTTTTCAGTCCAGAGAACTGAAAATTGGAGAAAAATGGGCTCTGGACCCTCGTCAAGCTTGTGTCCAAACATCCCTACACTTTTTCTCCAGGGCTGGGGCCTGGGCTAGGGGCTCCCCAGTGGTCTGGAGGGTTCTTTTCATGTCTGGTCCCCAGTTCCCCTCCCTCCCCACAATGAGGTTGGGCTGCGTGCTCTCCTTCCCTTCCTTTCTCCCTCTCCCTCACTAATGAGTGAGGTCTAATTGTCACGGAGTGGGGGTCTTTGGATAGGAGGGAGTGGTCGGGAAGGGGTCGGAAGCCTTGCTTTTCCCGAAGGCCTGGGTGCTCCTCTGAGATCATCCCCTTCCTGGGCCCTGGGGGGACACTTTGTGGGAACTGTGCTGGTCCGAGCCTCCGGAGGTGTCCAGGGCTCTCCCGGAGGCCCGAGAGGCCGGGTGGGCCCCGGCAGGGGTGCGGTGCAGTCCTCACCTCTGCTCTTCCCCCCCCCCCCCCCCCCACACAGTGCCTGGAGAAGTTCCCTGTGATCCAGCACTTCAAGTTCGGGAGCCTGCTGCCCATCCATCCGGTCACCTCGTGCTAGGGGCTGAGCATCCGGGGCCACCCAGGCCGCAGTTCCTGTGCCTGCCCTCCCCTGCCCCAGCGCCAGCCGCCCCCGCCCCCTCCCTCTGTTCTTTCTGTTTGCTGAGAGGCTGTCTACTGGGGTGGGTGGTGAGTGTGGGGTTGACGGAGGCTCAGGGCATGAGGCCGAAGGACCCAAAGTGAAGGGAGAAGTGGGCCCTGTCTCCCTGTGGTGGGGAGGGTGTGCTCGGGCCCTGGTCCCGTGCTCGGCCTTCCTCTCCTCCTTCCTCTTCTGTCCAGTCCCGTCTGAGACCTGGGCTCTTCTGCACCGCTGGAAAGGGGAGGAGTTTGCGGTTTCCATTGCTTTCCTTTCCCGAGGCCTGTGGCCTTTCTAGGGGTTGGAGCGCTTGCTCCCTGTGGGGTGGGTCGGTTTCTGAAGCCATGTTTGGGTGGGTGCCCGGGGGTTCTGAAGGCTGGAGGTGGAGGCAGGCGGCCAGCCTGGGGTGGGGTCGGGGGCCGAGAAGCATTGGCTGTGCTGGCCGGTGACCCTCCCAGCTCCTCTTCACGGCTGCCCCCTGGGCCTGCGGCACCTGTGTCTAGTGCCTCCTCACTCTGGCTTCTCTGTTCTTTGGCCTTGGCTTTCCTGGGTTTCCTGGCCGGAGCCGGTCCTGTCCCCCTCTGCAAGGGTAGCCCCGGGGCGCTCGGGAGGGCCCCGGCAGGGCTTGCCCGCTGGCTGATTGGGTGAGGCCCGCCTTTCCAAAGTTTCTCAGGCTGGGAGGGGGTGGCTGAGACGCAGGGAGGGGCTCGGGGCCCGCTCTGGTTGTGGGGAGCCTGGATTCTTCTCACATCTTCCGTTCTGCTCCTAACTCCCTGCCGCTTGCTTCTCCAGGGCCCTTTGGCCCTGTTTGCCTGCCCTTCGGGGCGATGGGCCAGGGGCCACCGGAGCACTCAGCAGCGCCCCCTCCTTGTCCTCCCCTCTCCCCGAACTTACCCACTGGTTCTTCAGGTGAGGCAGCGATGGCCCCCCCCCCCCCCCCAAGCCCAGGCTTTGGCTGTGAGGATGGGCAGGGCCTGGCCAGGTGAGGGGATGCTGACATGACGGGTCCTGAGTTTTCTTCTAGGGCTGCTCCTGGGCCAGGCTCTTACAGGCTCTCCCCGGCCAAAGTCCAGGCCTGCCCTTCTCCAGACCCCTGCCCTTTATCTGGGTCCACATCCCCTGTGGGAAGGGGGAGCTCCCAAGAAGCACAATTCAGGGACTTGACCCTCACACCTGGGCCGATGGCCTGGGCAGAGGCCAGGACGGGAACCGCGAGAGTCACAGAAATAGTTTTCCTAGGAGAGGTCCAGGGCTGGCCTCCCTCCCAGGGTCCAGATCACCGCCTTCCTGGCTCCTCTTGCCCTGCCCCCTCGGCCTCCCCTGGCCCCGTGCGCCTTCATTGCTGTTTGGATTAAAGCCTCTGTTTTGCACCTGTCACCTGTGTGAGGTGTGTCTTTTCATGCCACACGTTTATTGTTTCTCCACATGCCTGTTTGTCTCCCCGTCAGGTCCCCTTCCCTCGGGCCATGGAGTCTGGGGCTGGGACTGTTTCAGCTGGTGTCTGGGCTAAGCTTTTCCTGGGCAGCCAGTGAACGTGCACCGGTCACCCAAGCAGGCTCTGGCGACTCCTGGCTGTCCCCACCCCCAGCTGCAAGGTCTTGCGTAAGGTATTGAATCTCTCTGAGCCTCAGTTTCCTCGTCTGCAAAATGGGGACCATCACAGGGTGATTGCCAGGAGTGAGTGAAGGATGTGAAGTCCTCCGCCCAGGGCCTGGCACAGAGCAAATGCCCTCGGTCACCATGGCCCTTCTAGATGAAGGCAGCCCCTGTGGACTCCAGGCTTGACGGGGGAGCCTTTGGACCGGACTTGGTTGCAACCCCGCACCGGCAGCTTTTAGGGATGCACCCCACCCCTTCTGTCCGTGTCGTGCTGGAGTTGGGATTTGGGGGGCTGCAGTACTCGACGCTTCTTGGACACTTCCTCGGACATACGTGTTTCTGGACTTGGTGTATAGATGAGTCTCCTCAGAGAATGAGCCCTTGGCCTTTCTCCTGGCCTTGGAGGCCTTGCCCAGGAGAGCCTGGTGGCCGGGAGCCAACCCCAGCCAACCTAAGGCCCGCTGCGCCGCTTACTAGCTGAGTGGCCCTCGCGATTGACTTTGTGTCTGAGCCTGGTTTCCTAATCTGAAGTATGGGCATAATGATACTCAGGCCGTGGATTGTGAGGACCCAGTCATTTCACAAGTGGTTACTGGCCGAATATTCCTTGTTCTAGCGTGGATGACAGCGGCCAACCCCAGAATACCAGAACGTTAGGTAGTGGTGGGTATTACAAAGCGAATAGCACAGTTCATTAGAGAGGGCGGCAGGCGCGGTTTACTTGAGCTACAGGGTTGGGAAGGGCACCTCGGAGGAGGCGCGAGTCTGAGTCCTGGAGAGAGCTGCAGGCTGAAGGGCGGGGGAGCAGCTGGGAGCCCAGCGCCCCAGTAGGGTTGGGGAGGGTACACACGTGGGTCGGGGAGGAGCAGGGTCTTAGGGGCTCCTCTCTGACAGGATTGGGATTTAGTGTCTGCGGATCCTCCGGGAAGCTGCCGGAGGGCTTTGCCAGTGCCAAGGGCCTGGAGTATGTGGCGCAGGAGGGGAGGCGCTAGGACGGTGGGCGGCGTGGAGGTGGTGAGAAATGGTGGTCCCATTTGGGCTGTCTTTAGAGCTGTCACCGACAGGAAGGAGGGTGTGAGAAGGACAAGAAGCCTTGAGCAGCCCCAATTCTCGGCCTGTGTAGCTTGATGCCATTTACTGAGGCGGGGGAGATGTGGCAAGAGGGATTTGGTGTTGGGGGCCCGGCGGATGCCTGTTAGCCTCGAAGGGGAGGCCTGGAGTAGGCATCTGGGTCTGCTGATCTAGAGCTGGGGGCGGGTCCAGCTGCTGAAATAGGCTAGGGCGTGGTCAGCGCGCAATGGATCCCCCGCCCCGGGTCACCACGGCAGGAGTGGGGGTGAAGGCGAGAAAAGAGGGCTGGCTGGTTCTGGGCATGGGGGGTGGGAGACCCTGAAGGTCAGAGCCCCGGGCGCGCGGCTGAGAGGACAGAATGGGCCCTGGGTCTTCGTGCCTGGCTCAGGGCTGCTTCAGTGGGGTGGGTGGCGGGTCGAAGAGGGCCGGGGAGGGAATGGGAATCGGACGAGGAGGAGCCACTGCTTCCGCGTCCCCACGGGGCCCCACGAGGGGCTCACGGAAGCACAGAGGTGGGGTCCCCGGTCCAAGCCCGCCAGCCTGGAAGGAAGAGCGTGGAGCTGGGTGGTCTGGTTGCTGAGCCACACACAACACCTCGCTCCCCTCTCGCGGAGTTTTGTCGGAAAGGGAGCAGAGGTGGGGAAAGCGGGCGGGGGCTGGACGTCTGGGAAGGCTTTGCGAGAGGAGGATCATCAGGCCGGTTTGTGCTCCGTGTCCCTCACGTGCTGGAAATGGTCCAGGAGGGGGAGGCTGACGGCAGTGAGGGCCTTGAAAAGGTGCCAGGCTGCTTGTCCCTTATCAGAGGGAAGGCAGACCCTCCCCCCGACTCCCGTGTTGTCCCAGATTCACTTCTGCAAGGAAGTGTGAGCAAGGCCATCCGTGGGGTGGGATGGGCGGGAGACGGGGTGTGTGGGGTATAGCTGGACACTGAGCACGTGGGCAGGATCTCCAGTGCAGGGTGGGGAAGCCCACCCAGGACCTGGGTGACGGGACGGGCGCTCAGCGGAAGACGGCTGCATTTCTGTCTCCCCCTTTGAGGGTCAGCGGGCTTGAAGGGAGCCTGAGTGGGGCTGGCTCCCAGAGCTGGGGGTGGAGGTGTCGCCTGCCCCCCCATTCTGGGCCAGAGAGGCCCCAGAGAACAAGTTGAACTCTGCAACTGTGTTCCTGGCTCACGGGGGGCCGAAGCCAGGCCGTGGTCATGGGGGTGGGTGGGGGTTGTCACTAGCAGAACCCCTGGCAGGAGCTGCGGTTGGCAGGAGAGCAAAGGTGTGCCCTAGACCTGCACCCAAGTCAGGCGACATGTTCTTGAGTTTAACGAGCAGTAAGCACATGCTGAGTACATGGCATTTGCAGGAATGTGGAGACGAAAAAGGCAAGATTCTTCCCTTTAGGAAACTTCCAGGGGTGCCTGGGTGGCTCAGTCGGTCAAACGTCCAGCCCTCGATTTCTTTGGCTCAGGTCACGATCTGATGGTTCCGGTGTTCGAGCCCCGTGTGGGTCTCTGCACTAACAGAGAGGGGACTGCTTGGGATTCTCTCTCTTCCTCTCTCTGCCCCTCCCCTGCTTGCTATCTCTCAAAATAAATCAATAAACTTAAAAAAAAAAAAAAAAAAAAAAAAAGAACTTCTAAACGGAGGCACCTGGCTGGCTTAGTCAGTTGGAGTGTGTGACTCTTGAGCTTGGGGTTGTGAGTTCGAGTCCTATAACGGGTGTAAAGATGACTTTAAGAAGTCTTTAAAAAAAAAAAAAAGAAAGAAACTTCAACCTAGTGGAGGAAACAGAGGGATCTTGGGCCAGCCGTGGGGAGAAGCCGGAGGAGAGCCTCCAAGGGGAGCTCAGGTAAGGCTCCAAGGAGGAGATGACATTTGAATGGGGCCTTGAATGATGGGCAGAGGACGAAGGGCCTTCCGGTGGGGCCTGCTGTGAGCAGAAGTGTGGCGGTGTGGGTCACAAGAGGCCGGGCTGGGAAAGCCGATGGGGGCTGGTCTGCAGAGGGCTCTGAACCTCTGTAAGAGGCTCCCATAATGCACATCCCCTCGACACAACACAACTGCATGTAATTATCAGCAAAACGTATGCTTAACGTCTGTCTGCGCGGCTAGTAGATGGGCCCCAGGAAGACAGGGACCCGCTCGATGCTGGATCCCTGAGCCAGTGAGACTGGTGTGCAGGAGGCACCCTGTAAATATGGTACCAGTTGCCAGGAAGGATGCTTAATTGGTGCCTGTGTGTGTGTGTGTGTGTGTGTGTGTGTGTGTGTGTGTGTGAGAGAGAGAGAGAGAGACAGAGAGACAGAGAGACAGAGAAGAGACAGAGCCAGATTGGGTTTTAGGAAGAACTGACAGCTATTTGGGTGCTGGGTCAGAAGCTGGTGCCAGTGATGGGGCTGGGGACTCGGCCCAGGTCAGAAATGTGGGAGGCCGTCTGCAGGGCAGAGAGAGGCCCTGGGCTGGGAAGGGGGAGATCCAGGTAAGACCTGGTGGCAAGGGAGAGGGATGAGTTCTCAGTGGCCCAGGGGACCGCCGCTGGGGTGGGTGTGGGTATGCTCAGCTGTGGGGGCTGAGTTTGAGGAGCTCTGTAGGGTAGACATTTGGACCTGGCTGGTGGCGAGCCTGGCAGGGCTGCTGAGACCCAGGTCCCGGTGGGGTGGGGGAGCCTGGGCTGCAGGGACTTCCAGGAGCCCTTGTTCCCGGGCCCTGCCGGCAGTGCTCCAGCCCCCAAGCTCCCTTCCTTCCGTGCTCTGTGGGTTCCAGCTGCTCTGGCCTCCTTTCTGTCCCTCAGACTCCCTGGACCACCGAACAGTAGGATCTGGCGCTCTTCCCAGAACCCCGTTCCCCGCTGGGAATCCGTGGTCATCCTTCAGAGCTCAGCTGAGGCCGAACTTCCTTTGAGAGCCCTTCCCTGGCCCCTGCATCTCCCATGGCCACCTGCCTGTCCCCGCTCTGAGCACTCAGCCCACCCTGGCTGTGGGGGCTACATGTATGGCGGTGGCAGCCCCAGATCTTTAGGTGGGGGGACGTTAGGGGCGCAGCCACTTAATTGGAAGGTGGGGTGATAAGGGACTGTTTGCAGACACAGCTTCTCTTTACGTGGGGTTCCTTGATGGGGGCTGAGGCCTACCCCTACACACGGCACTCGCCGTCGCTGTTCCTGGCATGTCCGGCCTGTCTCCTGGCACCCCTAGGAGGGTGCCGCACGCTGTGGGGCCTGGGACGCATCTGGGAACGGCCGCCACGAGTCCGAGCCTTCCCCGTGGAGGGATGGCGTCGGTGCGGAAATGGGCCACGGCTGCCGGGAGAGTCTGGCGGGGAGAGAGGAGGCTGGGATGCGGGGAGGCCAGATGGCCGGTATGGGGACCTCAGAACAGTTTTGAGGGCCCTGGGGCCGAGGCAGAAGTGTGGAGAGAGAGAGCGTGGAGGAGAGAGAAAGGAGGGTGTGGTCTGGGTGGTCGAGAAAGAAAGGAGAGAGGGAAGCCTTGGGAAACCTGAAGGCAGCTGCAGCTGAGGACCCGGTGACCTCGTGGGGCCAGACGGGGCCGGAGAGGCCCAGGTCGGGGCTGAGCTCGCGTCGGTTCACTCATTTGGCAAACGTCGCTGGGGGCTTCTCTGCTCCCAAGCCGTGTGCCGGGCGCTGGGATGCTACGGTGGGCAAGACAGACTGGGCCCTTCCTCCTGGAGCGTATCCTAGCATGACTTGCCCTGATGGGACATCCGAACTGCCCCGTGTGTCCAACAGTTGGGGATTATCAGAAGCAGGACGGAACAGTCCTACGGTGAGCCCTCAGCTGATGCGCGTCTCCGTCTATTCTTCGGGAGAGGCGCTTGTGACCCGTTAGTTGCCAAGCAGGCAAAACAGCTCCAATGACTGTAGGAAAAGTATAACTCCTTTTTGTAAGAAAGCCAACGATCTACATTTTGATCCATCCGTCTCTCTGTCCATCCACACGGACAAAGGGCCGGGAGGCCGTTTCTCCAGGTGCTTACCTTTGGGTGGTGGGGCTATGAGGGTTTTCACGAAACCCTTACTGCCTTTCCTGCTCCCGAAAAACAGTTCTGAAAATGTGAAACGTTAGCGAACCACAGAAGAAAGAGAAAGTGATTGTGGGTAAGTTTTAACTTTGGGGACAAAGGATGGGAGGTGAGCTTTCAGCGCAGGGTATGGCTCACAGCAACCCCCCCCCCCCGCCAGAGTCGAGGTGCCCTTCTCCCGTCCCCAGCCTGGAGTGGGGACTGTGGTGGTGATAAACAAGGGAGGAATGGTTCCATTTTCCCAGTGTCTGCAGCCCTACCGCAAAGCCCTACGGCTTAAGTCTCCACTCAGCAGAGGAGCGGAGCCCGGAGCCCCGGCTTCGTCCACCACTGCCCCCTGAGCAGGGGGTGTGGAGGGCACTGTGCCCAGCACCACAGGGACCCGGGACAGGACGGGGTCTCTAGGGAACACAGTGGCAGCGAGGTCTCGGGAATCAGGCAGATCTGTGTGACCTTGGACAAAGGTCTTCACCTCTCTGAGCCTCTCCGGTCTCGCATCTGTGCGTCTCGCCTCTCGGAACCTTGGCAGCGAGAAACTGGCAGGAAGTCGGTGCCCCGAGAGCAGAAAGAAGTGGCAAGTGCACCCCCCTCACAGGGCGGCCGGCCGTGCCCTTGACCCTGGTCTCAGCGCTCTCCCCTCTATCCACTGCCACCGCTCCGGGACACCAAGCACCCGCTCCGGCTGGACCTGTGCCGACCTCTAGGTATGGGTGTGGACAAGTCCCTTTTCCCTCCTCATGTGCTTGGGACTATGTTGGGGCTTTTCAGAAGGGACACCGGCAAGGCAGGCGGGAGTGCAGATGCCCCTTCCCCAGATAACCGGAGTCCAGCCTCAGTTGGACCAGGCCGCTCAGACCTCCACTTGGGGGCTTTGGGGGGTTGGTCTGATCTCTGGGCAGACTCTTCTAGGGTCTCTGCCGGGGATGGGGAGGGGAGTGGTCCAAGTGTGCCTGGGCTCTGGAGTCAGCTCTTCTGTTGCCCTTGTGTGACCTTGAGCCAGTGGCCTAACCTGTCGGAGCCCCAGTTTCCTCAGGTATAAATTGGGGACAAATCAATTGGGTCTTACAGGGGTGACTGCACGATCTTTTGAAGGGGAACCAGTCAGTGCAGGGCTCTGCCTACATTAGCTCATTCAGTCTTCACGAGCCACCCGTGGCGGGGGTCGCAGTGACGGAGGCATAGAGGGCGAGGGCGTCCTCGGCAAGAGGTACGCACCCCCAGGCTGTCGGGCCCCAGCACGGACATCCTCGCCACTGAGTTCGGTGATGGCGTCGACTCCCCGTGGAGGTTTTAGAAGGACACGGGAGAGCGTTTAGGGAACGACGGGCCTGACGACAGGGTGGGGGAGGCTTGCTGGTGGGTGTCGAGGGCCCCCGGGAAGGCTCTGAGGTGTAGCTGGTGGGGGTGGGGGGCTCATCCCATTGCTGCCTGCTGACCCCGGGCCCAACCTCCGGCCTGGACAACGCTGGCCTGGTGAGTCCTCCGTGCACATTTCTTACCCGCCCCCCCCCCCCCATGTCCCCACCTGCCACTGCCGCTCCAGGCCCCAGCAGCTGCCTGCACCCTGACCCTTCAGGCTGTCCCCAAGAGGCCTTGGGGCTGGTGGCTCCTGAGCCCAGCCCGTGTGTCTGTGAAGTGCTTAAAAGCATGTCTCACTTCAATCCTCACTATGGGCCGGCTATGTCCCCATTTCACAGAGGAGGAAACTGAGACCCTGGTGGGTGAAGACACTGGCTCGCCAGGGAGGTGCTGGTCTCTTTCCTGCTGAAGCTCACACTCCCGTAGCCCCTCCCTGGGCCTTACCTGAAACTGCTGGGTGGCCCTGGCTGCCTTGCGCTGTCGCCACTCAGGCGGCCCGAGAGCCCTCCTTCCCCCACACCCGCATCAGCGTCCATCCCTCCAGGACCGGCCCCAGACCCTGGCCCTGTCTGAGAGGCACCCACTTCCAGAGCCCCATTTCTTTCCGGGAGGCAGAGCCAGCCACACAAAGACAAGGAAGAGGCAGGATGGCAAGACAGACAGTAATGACAGTTCTGGCTCATAGCCATGTGTCAGCCTGCAGGACAGCTTTCCACGCGCCCTCACGGAGTCCCCAGGGCGAGCTGAGAAAGTGGCATCACCCGCATCGTAGGGATGAGGAAGCAGGGGGGCGGGGGGGGGGGACGCGCCCAAGGTCTCCAGCTCACCCTGTGAGTCAGGATGGACCCTGACTTTGTCTGACGCGGGAGCTACGTTGTCAGCATGATGAGGCACTTCCTGCTGGGCAAGAGAAAGACTTCTCCCCTGTCGGGGAAATTGCCTGTGGCCAGTGGGCTCCCGATTGTCCTCCACTTCCGGGCAGCCCATCTCTGGACAGCAACCGTCAGGCCCCAGATCCATGCATTCGCCTCTCTTCCATTCCCCAAAGTCAACCCGCAAACGGGCCCCGTGGGGTCCCTCTCCAGATTATAACCCACATCTGTCCGCTTCTCCCCTGCCTGCCCTGTGTCATCTCAGCCGCTCCCAGCTCTCACTAGACCGGTGTGGCAGCCTCCTCTCTGGTCTCCTGACTCCATTCTGCCCTCTGAGTCCCCTCATATTCTTCAGGTGGGCTTCTCACTGCTGGCGGATCAATCCACCACGGGATCTGACTCCTCTGGTCCTTGTGCTCTGCCCCACTTCCTGGGCTCCAGCCACAGTGCTCTCCCCCTGGCCCTCTAAGATGCCAAACTCCTTCCCGCCCCAGGGCATTTGGACCTGCCGTTTCCTCTGCTGGGACTGCTCGGGCTCCAGGGTGAGCAGTGGCTCTGTCCGGTAGCTCAGGGCTCAGCTCAAGTGACGCCACCTCCAAGGGGCCCTCCTTGCTTTCTCTGAGTTGCTGCTGAGGGAGCCTCCACCAGGCCAGCTCTTCTCCCACCTGCCTTCTGTTCTAGTTGCCTGTAGGACACTCATCACGATCTGAATTTACTATTGATTTGTTTACTTGGTTATCATCGCTCTGAGGAGAATGTAAAGCTCGGTTGGAGGGCAGGAAGCAGGTTTATTGTGGTCACCACTGAATCTCCAGGGCCTGGGATAGTGACTGCCCCAGCGTAGGTGGGTGCCCAATACCTATTTGTTGAGTGAGTGAATGAATGAATAGAAAAATCCTAGAAAAATCTGGATAACAGGTGCTAGATGGAGCCCTGGGTGCCGGGTTGTCCCTCCCCGGACGACTCTAATGCAGGACCTCTGGGACCCCACGGAGGGCCACCCTGGCAGGATGGCTTCCCAGTGTCCTAGGCTCTGGGGTTTTGTGCTTCTGTGGTTCACACGGCACCCTCGAGGCCGACTGTGTGAACTTGGCCTTGAGTAGGCTGGGTTTCAGGGAGATCCCAAAGGGCAGAGCGGCAAAGCGGGAAGGAAAGACACCGAGCGAGAGCTGCCCTGCTTTTGGTAATACAGAGATGCCACCCTGCATCGCAGGGCAAGTGTCCATCCTGGCACTGAAGCCCCTCCTGGAAACAGACCGCCCACTTGCCTCTCCACATCTGAGGCCTCCCCCACCCCCACCCCTGGGCCTCCTCTGTTTCATTGATGGAGGCCAGGGTTCATTCACAGCCGCCTTCCCCATGCCTGCCTGATCCACAGGAAGTGGGGCCGTTGAGCCAATGGAAGTTTATTGAGCACCTTCCGTGTGTGAGGCTCTGTTCTCTCCAGATGCAGGAGCCAATGAGTTCAAGGGACTGAGAGCAAGGGCAGTGTGGTGGGGGTGGGGGGGGGGGAGGGAGTTGGAGGGGCAGCAGGCCAGAATAAGCCCTTTTTTTTTTTTTTTAATTTATTTATTTTGAGAGAGGGAGGGAGAGAGACAGAGAGAGAGAGAGTGAGCTGGGGAGGGGCAGAAAGAGAGAGAGAGAGAAAGAAAGAATCCCAAGCAGGCTCCACAGGGACAGTGTGTGCCTGACTTGGGGCTCGAACCCATGAGCCATGAGATCATGACCTGATCCAAGATCAAGAGTCAGATGCTGAACTGACTGAGCCAACCAGGTCCCCCCCCAAAATTCAGTTTTTTTAATTAAAAAAAATGTTTATTTTTGAGAGAGAGAGAGAGAGAGAGAGAGAGAGAGAGAGAGTGCAAGCAGGGGATGAGCAGAGAGAGAGAGGGAGACACAGAATCTGAAGCAGGCTCCAGGCTCTGAGCTGTCAGCACAGAGCCTGATGCGGGGCTTGAACTCACAAACCCTGAGATCGTGACCTGAGCCGAAGTCGGACGCTCAAACGCCTGAGCCACCCAGGCACCGTCAAAATTGTTTTTTAAGTAATCTCTCCACCCAAAGTGGGGTTCGAACTCACAGTCCCGAGATCGAGTCACACTGTGCCCACTGAGCCAGCCAGCTGCCCCTGTTCTCTCTTTTAAACTAAGCATAAGGAGTGTGTAGAGGAAGGACAGCGTTGAGGGGAGGAGGGGTTGGTGGCTGGACAGTCCCCATTCCTCTGGGAATGGAATCCCTCTTCCCCATGGAGCACCCCTTGGGAGGCACTGAGGTGGGCTGACCAATCCCCTAGTCTTAGGGATGGACACATGCCCAGACCCGACCGATCAGAGGGCTCCTGCCTCCTCATCTGCTGTGATTGGCTCAGAAATGAGCATGTGACCCAGGCTGTGCAGGTGAGTGCGATCCGTGGTACTTCCTGTTGGCGCTATTGGGTAGATGGCCCTTGTGCCGGGCTTCTGGGACGGTGTTGTCCTGGGGACGCTAGTGGCAGGGCCAGCTGTGTCCTTGTGGGGCCCAGCCAAATGCGGGGCCCTTTGCCGGAAAAGCGGGAAAAAGTGCCATTGAAGGTACATAGAACGCTTTTACTTCTACAGGCTCTCTCCCAACTTGTCACGGTGTCTTGTTTGCTGCTTAATGTCATTCTAAGTAAAGAAAAATAAAAAATTTTAATGACTGGCATGAATTTTACCATTCATCTCCATATTGTGCAATAGCGGGTTTAAATGCAAAACCAGAGCGTTTCGGTCCTGTGCAGAATCGCCAAAAGTATACAATTTTTTCTTTCGTGGCTTGTCCCCGAGGGTGCCTTGAGCTGGCCAGAGGAGACAAACACAAGGCAGTCCCGGGAGGGCTACAGGAGGAGGAAGAAGATCCTTGACCACACAAAGCTGCTTCAGGGAGTGCTATTGGGCTTGGGGATACTGCCACCCCTGCCACGGGTGCCCAAGGGCATGCTGCCAATCCTGGGCAGTGATGGCCACTGGCACACCCCCGATACCTGACCCCCACCCTCCCTGTGCCTGTACCCGGGGTGGAGGGCGTCAGTGGAGGGGGAGGCCAGGCGGGGCCACGGTCCCAGGGGACGAGGGGGAGCTGAGAACCTGTCCCGGGGAGGCAGGGAGGTGGCAGGAGGCAGGACAGCACATGGCTTGAAGCTCCAAGTTCTTGGCGCGTGCTCCATTGTCCCATCAGATGTCACTTACAAAACACAGATTCAAAGACAAATGGTTATGGATTTCAAGACAGCAGCTGCAGAGCGTTAAACCCCAAGCATGGGGTCCTTTGAACGTGAGGCCCTGTGTGACCACACTGGTCACAGGCCTGTGAAGCTGGGCCTGGCCGGTGGCCATCTTGCCCACGCCCCAGAGCAAACTGAAGGAGAGGCCAAGGAGAGACGGGATGTCCGTCCGTTCGGAATGTCTGCAGGCCAGAGATCTAACTGCCTTCCCCACGAGGACCTCTTCTGTTCTCAGCCAGGTCCTTTATCTGTCTCAGAACTCCAGTTCTTTCTCGGGAGAAAGGGAAGCTTTATTCCTCAGCCTTCCCAGCATTCCCCAGGCTGGTTGATGTGGGTGTAGAAGGAGACCCTCAAGCTCCACCCCGGGTTGTGCGTGTGTGTGTGTGTGTGTGTGTGTGTGTGTGTGTGTGTGTGTGTCGTGTCCCGGAGGGTGACTGGACGTGGGGGGGGGGGGGAATAAACCTGGGAAGGGTGCATGGGAATGTTCAAGAAACTTCAGGAAATGACTGGGGTGGGGGCAAGAGGGGGAGGGGTTAGAGATGGAGGGGACTGGGGGTGGGAAGGGCCTGGCTAGGGGAAGGCAGGCCATCTCTCACCAACTATTTTCCCTTTAAACCACTCCTTAGGGGGCGCCTGGGTGGCTCAGTGGGTTAAGCCTCAGATGATTGATTTCAGCTCAGGTCATGATCTCACAGGTTGTGGGATCGAGCCCCGCATTGGGCTCTTCGCTGACAGAATGGAGCCTGCTTGGAATTTTCTGTCTCTCTCTCTCTCTCTCTCTCTCTCTCTCTCTCTCTCTCTGCCCCTCCCCAACTTGTGCTCTCTCTCTCTCTCTCTCTCTCTCTCTCTCTCTCTCAAAATAAATAAATAAACATAAAAAAAATTAAAAATAAGGGCGCCTGGGTGGCTTAGTTGGTTAAGTATCTGACTTCGGCTCGGGTCATGATCTCAAGGTCTGTGAGTTCGAAGCCTGAATCGGGCTCTGTGCTGAGAGCTCAGAGCCTGAATCCTACTTCAGATGCTGTGTCTCCTTCTCTCTGCCCCTCCTCCGCTCATGTTCTGTCTCTCTGTCTCTCTCCCTCAAAGATAAACATTAAAAAAATTTTTTTGAAAAAAAAATAAATAAAATGAATGCGACGGATAGCCCATCCACTCATCCATCCATCCATTCATTCAATCACCAAGCATACATCCTGAATGAAATTGTTAAACACACCTTGGGTAAATGTTGACTGTCGGGTATAGCCAGACCTTGAAGATACTTAGGCACCTTCCTGGAGACTAGCATATTTGAAAACACGACTGCCGATCATGGAAAGACACACGCACACAAAATCCAACAAAGTTTAAAGTGTATGGGGCACTCTCTCTGCCCTCCTTCCCTGGCCTCAGAGTTAAAAAGATCTCAGTGTGGGTCTCTCTGGAAAAAGATACATCATCGGAATTCTTTGATCGTCAATTTTGTTCGGAGTCAGTAGAGTCAGTAGAAAGCCTGTCCTGCATCTTGCAGTGAAAGCTTATTATCTGCGCAGAGCTGAGTGGTGACAATATCAAAACTCTTGCTTATCGGGGGCCTACTGTATACCAGGTGAGGTGTTCTAGAAGGCTCCCTGCACAGGTGAGTTCTCATGCACATCCTCATTTTGTGGACAGGGGACTGGAGACTTGGAGAGGGGAAGTGAAGAGCCTGTTGTTCCCTAGAAAGTGACAGAACCCAGTTTGCACTCCGGCCCGTGTGGCTCTGGAGGCTGAACTGGAACCACAAGGCTGGGCTCCGGACGGGCGTCCCCAGTGGGGGTGGCCTCGGGAAGCCCTCGGTGGCCAGGACTTAGGTGTGCTGGTCCACCTTTGCTCATCTGGTATTACAACTTCCAGGGAGGGGATGTCACACAAGGAACACTCATGTGGCCCTGGGACAACCCTGCCACCGTCCCTCTTTGCTGAGGGTCCTTGGATGCCTGTGTCTATGGGGCTCAATCCATTAGGAGGAGGGACAGAACTCCAACTGGCCTGGAGCCTCAGCCTGCCCAGCGCGACCAGGGAAACTGGTCCGGACCAGGGAAACTGACCCGGACTGTGGTTGTACTGGTTTATCTCCTCCCTCTGCCCCTCCCCCCACTGACCTGGGGAAAGGGAGGAAGTTCCTACGCCCGTAATCATACCATTTCTCGGGTGCTTGCTGGGTGCCAGACACGGCTCCAAGTTCCTTCGTGGGTCATAACCGCATCCTCCCGTCCCTGCCTTCTTTTCTGGTCCCATTTCTTGCCACTGACCCCCTTGCCCTCTGCCTCGGCCATGCGAGCTGTCTTCCTGGGCCTCCCACACACCGAAGTAGCTCCTGTGTATCTTTGTGCTGCTGCTGCCTCCTGGACTGCTCTTCCGCTGTCGTTTGTCCGGCTGCTGTGGTAGAGACTTCTAGTGCCCCACCACCTGTGCCTTGCCTTTCCTTCCGAGGCCCCCAAGAGCACTGCCCTTGCGGGGCCCCTGGCGGTTAGGCAAGTTCGTGCGACTAATCCTGGCCAATTGGCTGTGAGTATAGGTGAGGGAGATCACTTCCTTTTTTTTTTTTTTTTTAATGTTTTTTATTTATTTTTGAAAGAGAGAGGGAAAGAGTGCAAGCGGGTTGGGGCGGAGAGAGAGGGAGACAGAGGATCCGAAGCGGGCTCTGCACGGAGCCCGACGCGGGGCTTGAACCCGCGAACCAGGAGATCACGACCTGAGCCGAAGTGGGTCCGTCAGCGGACTGAGCCACCCAGGCGCCCCGAGGGGAATCGCTTCCTGACTGAGGTGATGAAGGGCCCTTGCGGGACTCTGTACTCCTGAATCACTGAGTCGCCTCGTGGAGGACAGCAGCCTTCGGAGAATCGTCAGTTTAGCGGGATTTTGCAGGGTCAGGAAATTCATCTTCGCTGTGCCAAATCTCCGAGATTTGGGGACTGATTTGTTACCACCGCAGAGCCTCTCCTATACTGACTAATCCAGCTGACCCGTCTGGGGCTCAGCGCAAATGTCACACCAACTCGGAAGTGGTGCCACGCCCCCTTCTCCCTAGTCCCGTCTGGCCCTGTTTTATTTTTCTGTAACATGTAACTTAATGTTTATTGGTTTCGTTGCTTCTTGTCTGTCTCCCCTACTGGAATGTAAGCTCCATGAGGACAGGGCCCTTGTCTGTCTTGTTCTCGGCTGTGCCTTCGCTGCCTGGCACCTATAGGTACTCGATATATATTTGAATGACTGAATGCATGGATTTTTCGAATGAATGAGTGAAACAGGCAGATGACCGTGCTTATAGGTGGCTGTGGTTTTTTTTTTTTTAATTTTTTTAATGTCTTATTTACTTTTGAGAAAAAGAGAGACACAGAGTACGAGCAGGGGAGCAGCAGAGAGAGAGGGAGACACAGGATCGGAAGCAGGCTCCAGGCTCTGAGCTGTCAGCACAGAGCCCGACGTGGGGCTCGAACTCGGGAACCGTGACATCATGACCTACCTGAGCCGAAGTCGGGCACTTAACCGACTAAGTTAAGTTGCCTCAACCCAGGCGCCCCTACTCCCCTCCTCTTAACTCTATCCCTACAGGTGAGGGAATGTGGGCTTGCTAGGAGAGCGACTCAGCCCAGGTCTCAAGGTAAGCCTGTAGCCGACCCAGAGCCTGCCCCTCGGTCTCCAGACTCCTGGTCCAGTGCTCTTTGGCCTAAGTTGCTGCAAACGTTTCTCAAGCACATTTGCCTCTTACAACCCTCCTCACCAGGTAATCTAGCAACTCTGGGCGAATCATTCGGTGATGATTGATGGGTAGGACGGGGTGGAGCTGGGCCAGGGGTCAGAGGTGAGAATTAACAAGGCTCCCTCCAGAAGGCCTCTTCAACAACATCCTCGAGACGAGCTGTCGTTTTTTGTCTCAGGCTTCTTTTAACAAAGACAGAGCGCAGGAGGGCAAATTCTGGTGAATCAAGGCTTTTTGGTGCGTGTTCTGTTTGTCAGGGGGGAGCCTGGCCCAGACAGGCTGAAGACAGCGGCTCCCCCCCCCCCCCCCCCACTCTGTTCCGTAGCATGCCGTCCGTCCGTCGATTACGGCACCTGTCACGTCACATTTTTCTCCGACACATGTAGTGTTAGTTTTTTCTTCTAAGTATATGAAAGTGATACGTGCTCATTGCAGAAAAATCTGGAAAATCTAGAAATGTATGAAGGATCAAACAAAGCTTGTCTGTAAAGTCCGCACCTAGTAATAATCACTTAAGTATTTTAGAGCTTCTAGTCAGCCTTTTTTTCACTTGCATGTGAGAAAAGATCAGGTTACCTGTACCCCGCCCCCCCCCCCACGACGATGTCCCCAGACCCCACCAGCTGCGCGTCTGTGTCTGAAGGTGGGTACGATAACCTCAGCATGGCCCTTCCCCCTCCATCCCTACTGGCCAGACCCCTTCATCACCCCAGCTTCCCCTCAAAGCCTTTGCAGCGGTTATCTGGGAGGGCCTGGAAGGGCCACACAGGAGTTCCAGCCAAGTTCTTCCAGTTCGGCCTCCTTGCGGCTGGCTGTTCGCTGCCCTCAGCCCCACGACCGTGGCCCATGTCACTATCCCTACCGAGGAGCCTGCTGGGAGAACCCTGCCCCCCTGCCCTGGGGGCTGCAGCCTCCCTTCCCCTGGGGGTTCCCCGAGTGGCAAACCTGGGAGGCACCAGATGGCCCTGGAGCCTCCTTATCCTGGCTGGGAGCTAGGAGCAAGGAGAATGTTCCTTCCTCAGGGCTGTGTTGGCTGCACTTAGTCACCAAGCCCTGAAGCAGCCATGCCTGTGTCCTGGGTCTCCCCAAGTCCCACAGCTAAAAGCGTCTTTTAGCTTGGCTTGTAGCCCCTCTCTCTGGACACCTCTGGTCTGTCACCGGGTACCACCCTCCTTGAGACGAGCGCCCCTTCTCTGCCCAGGAGCTTCCCGTGGGGGCTACCAACCACCCTCCTACCCTGGCCCCAGGTTGGGGACAGAACACAGGCTTGGGATATGACAGTAAGAGGACAGTCTCAGTCGGGTGGCAAAGCTGGGAGACGGGAAACCAGCAGCTGCCGTCTATAGCCGTAGTGAGAAGTGGGTCTGTAGTCGGGGAGTGGGAATCTCAAGTGCAGAGAAGAAAGTCACAGGACACACACACACCCACACCCACACACACACACACACACACACACGCATGCATACTCCATAAAAGCACTCAGATCTCAGCACCCTGCACAGTGGCTCTCTTGGGAACCCTGGGCATCCCCAGCCCCTGGCTTCTCTGGAGGGCAGCCTGGAGCTCCCTGAGGATCTGGACTGTCATCCCAGCAGCTCTGTGTTGCTGGGAGCGCCGCTTGGAGCCTGGCTCAACCCTACGCCACGTATCAAGGGCAGCAGGATCTGCGGTGTTCTAGGAGCTGGGGGAAGTGTGTGTGTGTGTTTGCATGTGGTGGTGGTGGTGGGGAACCTAGGGGAATGAGCGAGAGGTTTGCTGGAGTTCTGGCTTCCAGAGCTGCTGTGCTCTGGAAGCCCCCCACCCCATCACTCCCTGGGTCTCCCTACCTCCCCAAGCAGCACCCCGACTCCTGCCTGGGGGCTCTTGTGGGGTCTGTCTTGGCCTTTTTTTTGCTGGAGAAAGAGGGGCTTGTCTGTGGATCTGGGTCTGTGGACTTCTGGATGGACTGCCTGCCTGCCCCCTCCCCCCTTCCCGGGGACTGTCATAACCGGGCATCCTCCACAGCCCCCCGGCCTTTCAGTCTGTGCTATGCACGGGAATATTAGTCTCTCAGGATGTTCTGGGTGGGCATGCTGCGTGCTGTGCAGTACCCTGGGGGTTTGAGTGAAGATGCTGCTTAGAGCGTCTTGTGTTGGGGACAGTGTGGCCGGGTGTGGTTCCCTCCCCCCCCCCCCGCACCCCCGCGTGTTGGGCAGCATAGTAGCAAGTGCAACTGTTTTGTAAGGAATATCTTAGCGTGAGATGTAGATCGCTGGTGGGTTGTGTTTTGGGTCACTGCCTATTATGCTCGGGGCATTAACCCTTTGCGTGGATGCCTGAGTCCTGAAAAAATAAGGCGGGGGGGGGGTGGGGAAGGGTACCTCCCTTCTGGGGGCTCTCAGAGCCCTCCATTCGCCTCCCTCCACCAGTTAGAACCCATGTGCTTGAGGCTCCTGGCACTGCTGAAGCTCAGAAAACCTGGCAAAAAGGGAGGGGAACGCTGGTCCCGGGATCCGGTTGGGTCCACAGCTCTTGTTTGGCAGCTTACCAGCCGCACTCCTCTGCCGTAGGCCTCCGGGCGACGGATGGGGCGTGGGGCGGGGGGGGGGGGCAGGATCCCAAGCCCCTTGGCTGGTCCCTTCCCGTGCCCAGGTCCGCGCTCCCAACAAAGGCGACTGGACCACGTGCCCCCTCCTCGACGCGGGCCCGGAGTGGCGACGCCCGCGGCCCGGGGCTCCCGTTCCAGCCGGGGCTGCCTCCGGCCCGGGCGCTGAGCCCCAGGTGGGCGCGGAGCAGCCCCCCGCCCCCCGGCGGCCCGGCCGCTGGCGGCTGTGCCTCGCCCACTCCCAGCCGCAGCCGCTGCAGCGCCCGGGAAGTGGCGCTAGGGGGAGCTCTGGCAACTGGCTTGGTGGATTGAAGCAAAACCGTGCATCAAACCGCTTTCCTGGTACTTCCCTGTGCAGCAGGGAGAAAATGGGGAGCGGGGAGACGCACTGTTCCCCCTCCCCAGCAGCTCCAGACTCTTCCCGTGGGAGGCCGAGAAAACAGCCCTGGGTGGGTGGTGGGGGGGGGGCTGGGGTGGAGGTGCCGTTCCTCCCCGTAACTCACGCCTCCGTAGTCTCTCTCTTCCCCCGCCCCCATCGCAGACCTTCGCGGCCCCCCGCGCTCTGGAGTGTCCCCGAGAACTTCGCCTCGCGCGACACGGGGACCCGAAGCCGAGAGGGCCCCTGGGACTGCCGTGCGTCCTCCTCTCAGAGGCTGGGGTGGGGCCTCTCGGCGGCAGCCCCTCCAGTCGCTGCTGGAGGCGTGAAGCAGGGGGCAGGGGGTGGGGTGGGGGCGCCAGTCGTCCGGAGGGGTGGCTTGCGCAGGAAAGGGGAGCGCAGGGGTGAGAGAGCGAGCGCGAGAGCTCTGGGGAGAGCAGCCAGAGCCAGAGGGACACCGAGAGACACTGTCAAACAAACAGCAAGCTGCCACTTGGCTTTTTTTTCTTTTTCTCAGTCTTTCTTTCCTATCCCCTATTTGTAAAGCTGGAACCACCCCCGCGCGCCCCCGGGCCGGAGCCGCGGCTCCAGATGTGAATTTGGTTCCAGTGGGGAGAACGCGAGCTTCCTCGGGGCCTTGGCACATTCTCCCACTCTGAGGTCATTCCGTAGGTGGTCAGAGGGGAGAGCGCGCCTGGAGCCTTCCTGCCTCCATCCACTGGGGAGGGAAGAGAGGCGGGGGGGAGGGAGGCGGGAGGGAGAGGGGAGGGGCGCGAGGAGGGAGGGAGACGCCGCCAGCACACCACCAAGTGGCACCGAGCAGTGATAACAAACTCAACTTAAAAAAAAAAAAAAAAAAAAAAGGAAAAGGAAAAAACTTCCCCAAGTTGCAGCCCGAGACGTGCGGACGAGCGGGCGGAGGCGCGGGGCGGGGAGTGTGGGTGGCCCAGAAAGCCCCCCCCAGGGTCCCTAGGCTGCTTTCCCCGGCCGCAGAGGGCTTAGACTTGTGGCCGACCAGGCCCTGCGCTCCAGGCCGGGCAGGAAATGTGTTGAAGGCAGGCTCCGCTTCCTGCTGGAGACCCCGGGGGGCGGCCGTTCCCGTGGGGGGGGGGGGGGGGCAGGGCCCTTTGGGGAAGGCGGCCGGGGAGGCGCGCAGCCCTAACATCCCCAGCAACCAACATCCCGCACTTCCAATCCCTCTCCCACCCCCGGCCCTGCGGATGTGGGCAGATCCCGCCCGCCCAGGCCCCGGAGAGCTGGGATTTGCATGGGGGTAGGGGTCTCTCCCTACCTCCCTCTGTCCTCCCCTCCACCTCCAGGCCGATCTGAAAACAAGACACCACCATCCTCTATAATCGGCTTTTTATTAGGATTATAAATTTAAACAAATCATCTGAACAGTTTTACCCGGTGATATACAATTCAGTATGCACAAAAATACAGAAGAATGAGGGAGAAGGGCCAAGAAAGGAAGGGTTGGCAACTTGTTTTGGGGTCCACATGGAGCTGATGGCAGAGAACCAGAGGGGCTGCAGATGAACCCCACCTTTTCACAACAAAAGGCTTTAAATTAAACAAAATCTATCGAGCTGAAGACACAGGACAGGGTTCTCACAGCCTCGAACAATGCTGGTTTCATGAAATGCAACCGAAGCCTGAACTAGGACAGTGCAACTTAGAAGCACACACACAAACACCACATCTGACCGGGAACTTAGTGAAAAGTCTCCAACGCAGTCGGCGGTCCCGGCCCCTCCCTCCCTCGGGGCCGCCGGGGATCCAGGTGAAGGAATCGACTTCCTTTTTTGTTTAGTGAGGACCGCAGTGCTGGGCATGATGGGAAATGTAGTCCGCCGTGCCCGCCCCCCACCCCTTCCCCAAACGGTGTCCGGGAGTGTCGGGGTGCCGGGCGCCACCCCCCGAGTCCGGGAGACGGGTGGAGGAGGGGAAGAGAGCGGAGCCAGAGGGGCGGGGAGAGGAGGGGTTCAAGACACCCGCCCCGGGAAAGAAAAAAAAAAAAAAAAAAGTTGAAGTGTTTTCATTTCTGCCTTCTCATTTTGAGAACTTTGGAGGCCGCCCCCGGAGAGGAAATGTGACCCAAACGTCCCTTTCGGAGATAGAGAGTTTGCCTTTGTTTTTGCTCAGGATTTCACAAGACCCATTCCTCACCCCATGGAGGGACTCGGGAGAACCGAGCGCCGGGCTCCCCGGGTCTGACAACTGATTGGAATCGGCGTCCCGGGCCCCGCGCCCTCCTGCGCTGCGCCCCCGGCGCGCCCTGGCGGCCCGGGCGCCCTGCCTCGCCCCCGGCTGCCCGGCACCTCCTCCGGGCAGCAGCCCTCCCTCACGTGGCTGGCTCCTCGCTAAACACCACTGCAATCACTACAATAAAAAGAAAAAAAAGAGTAGGAGAAACACAAAGCATACTTAAATAGGCGCTTTTTCTCTCTGCAAAAATAAAGTCCAAGATCATAGATTTCTTTTCTTTCTTTTTTTTTTTTTTTTTTATTTTACAATTTATAAAACATCAGCCGCCTCCCCCTGCTCGCCCTCAGCTCAGCCCCGGGTGGCCAGGCGCCCGTTCGCTCCCTCCTCTCGCCCCTTGGCCGAGTCTTTGTCTGGCCCCAGCCCCGCGGGTCCCCGGGTCCCCGTGCCCTCGGGGGTCCCTAGAAGGCGACAATGGCTCGAGTCCAGGCGCCGAGGCTGGCGAGCGCCTGCTTGGCGCACAGCTGCCCGTTGAGCGGCGGCGGCTGCTCCGAGGAGTCCGGCTGTCGGCTCACCAGCCCCGAGAAGCCCGAGCCAAAGATGGAGATCAAGTTTGAGATGTTGGACGCGTCCGGGGACGAGTCCGGGCAGAAGTCCTCGAAGCGGGCGCGCTTGCAGGGGGCGAACGGGGCGCCCCCGGGGGGCTCGGCTCCCAGGTCGCCAGCGTCCTCCTCGTCGTCTTCGTCCTCCTCCTGGCCAGGGTAATACTTGCGCTTGCAGCCGGCGGCGGACGCCAGGCCGGGTCCTGGGGCGCCCTGGCCACAGCAGGGGCAGTGGGCGGAGGCGCAGCAGTCCTGGTGCAAGTAGCCGTTCTCCACCGTGGTCACCACGTGAGTGTCCAGGTCCAGCACGGTGGTCTGGCTGCTGCAGTGCACGCCGAAGTCCGAGGGGGCCGGGTACGCGCCCCGGTAGAAGCCGGGGGAGGAGGCGGGGGCCGGGGAGGCGGGCGGGGAGGCGCCAGCAGCGGCCTGAGGGGCGGCCGCTGGGGGCGCGGAGGGCGCGGAGCAGGCGGCCGAGGCGCGAGGGTCCCGCGGGCAGAGCGCGGCGGGCGCGGGCGGCGGCAGCGGCGCAGGACCCGGCTGCAGCGGCTCCAAGGGCTGCCCGCGGTGGGGCGCGCCGTGCGGCGGCTGGAGCGCGGCGCACCCGGGCAGCTCCGAGAGCGCCCCCGCGCCGCCCGCGGGCGCCCCGGCCGCCGCCGCCGCGCAGCCCCTGGGCGCCGGGTGCTGGTGCTGGTGCAGCTGCTGCTGGAGGTGCAGCTGGTGGAGCTGGTGGAGCTGGTGCAGCTGGTGCCGGGCGGCCGGCTCGCGCGCCTCCGCGTCCCCGCCGCCGCCAAGTTGGAGCGGGCCGAAGTCGGCCGCGCTGGCCGGCATGCCCGGCGCCGCGTACGCGAGGTGCTGGTGCTGGTGGTGGGGCGGCTGCTGCTGTTGCTGCTGCTGTTGCTGCTGCTGCTGCTGCTGGCGCCGGTAGAGCTCGGCGTAGCGCTCGCTCAGGTAGAGCTGGCGCGCGTTGCGGAGCACGTAGGACACCAGGAGGTTCTTGTGCAGCTTGATGCCGCCGCGCTGGGTCCGGGAGCTGTGGATCTTGCGCAGGGAGATGCTGATCAGGCTCTGGGCGTCCAGGGCGCACTCCATGCTCCCGCGGAGACGGTGGCGGCGGAGCAGCCGCGGCCGCTGCTGCTGTTAAGGCTGCTGCTGTCTCGGCCTCCAGCCGGCCGCCGGGGCGCGCCGGGTAGGGGAAACGGAGCCCGGGTCAGCGGGTCGGCTGCGCTCCGAGAGGAGCCGCCACCATGCGCCGCGCGCCACCCGCAGGCTCGTGCTCCCCGCTCGGCGCCAAAGCAATGAGCCTCGGCCGGCCCCGGCCCCAGCTATTTAGCCGGGCGTTAGGGCCCCGCCCCACACCTGACGAGCCAATAGGAGTAGCCAGAGCCTCCCGAGTGACAGGCGCTGCCCGCCCCGGGGCCACTCGGCTGGCCAATCAGACCAAGGCGGTTCCTTTGTGCTATTCAAATACCGAACGGACCCCGGGCCTCCAACGCCGCCGCTGCCTCGAATGTTCTCCTGG
Organism: Felis catus; assembly: GCF_018350175.1. Taxonomy (NCBI): domain Eukaryota; kingdom Metazoa; phylum Chordata; class Mammalia; order Carnivora; family Felidae; genus Felis; species Felis catus. Next base: position 87,454,619 of record NC_058380.1, read on the forward strand.
GGCTGCCGAGCCGCGTGGGACTCGGAGCCGCCGGGGCCGCTGTGTACACTATGGGTCGCCTCGTAGCCGCCACGCTGGAGCCCGCGGCCGCCCTCGGCCTAGCTCCGGGGAGCCGGGGGTCGGCTCACCTGAGTGCTGCGACGACGGCTCCTCCCCCTTCCGCATGGCTGCGCCTCACCTGCGGCAGGTGCGCGCAAGTCCCCACTCCCGGCCACGCGGCACCTCCTTTCTCACCTGCCGACCCCGGGTGACCCGCGGGATCCAGGCCTTCGCAGGAGACCAGTGGGGCCGCCGGCCTGACCTTGGGGACCCTCACGGGAGAGAGGTTTGGAGGTGCCTCAACCGCAGAAAATATTGGGCCCGACTCCCTGACTTTTTGGCCCAGGGGTCTCAGGAGACACTCGGGGAAGCGCTGTCTTCCCCATGTGTCTGGTGGGAAAACCCAAGACATGGTGAATCTTGCTCCCAGGGAGCCCATGGCCTCGGAACCAGCCGAGGTTCACGGGCCTTCTGAGCCACTCCTCATCACCGGAGTGTCCTTATCGCGGGTTCTGTAACCTTTCCTTTCCTTCCTAAATAATAATAATGACAATGAGGACCATTATTATGTGCCTAGTGTGGGGCAGCCCCTTGCCAGAAACACCCAGAATCCCTCACTGTGACTACCAGCAGAGGAGGGACCTGAGTGTAGTCCCACAGCCCCCCAGTGTGCAAAGCTAGGATTTATGCCAGTTCTGTGAGCTCCAGACGGGAGGCGGATACCAAGGGCCCTGGAACTTGCCAACCTAACTTTTCACTGATGTCCTTTCCCCTTTTGCCCTGAACCATCCATGGGCCACCCCCTCCCGGCTGGGGATGGAGACAAACAGAACAGAGGGACAGGATCGCCATCTCTGGGGGCCCTGCGTCTGGACTGGTAGGTGTGAAGGGGGCGGTGGCTGCTACTCCAGTTGGTGGGGGGGGGTGGGGGGGTGGGGGGCGCGGGTCCAGGAGGTTTGCTTGAGGAGAAGGCCCTTGAGTTGGCCTCCTTCCTCGGGATTTCTTCTGAGTGCCCTCTTTCCTTGGGCCCGTTGTCCTCAGCACCTATTTTGCCCCTTGGTGGGAGTGAAGAGACTCAGCCAGTCCATTCTCGAGTTTCTGGGCCTCCTGTCAGCCTTAAGCATCCTCCAGATTTGTTTCCACAAACACTTTTCAGCATCTACCCAGTGCCAGGCATCAAGGGTGAAAACGGAGTTGAGGAGCACTTACTCCATTTTTCAGGGGAAGGAACTTGGCACTGACAGTGGGCGGGACTTGCCCGAGGTCTCAACAGATCCAGCACTCTGGTCCTTTCTGTGCTCAGTCTGGTCCAAGCCCTTCACCCAGTAGCAGCTCTCCCCACCCCCACCCAGAGAAGCCACGACGGCATTTTAGGGTGACTGCAGAGACGCAGCATCTTACTTGCATTCTATGGAAGAGATAGATGGTTTGGCGATAGGGTCACACAGGAGTGGAACTTGTCCATGAGAAGTACCTGTAGGAATAAAAATCCATTGCCTCTCATTTCCCTAGGGCCCATTTTAAAGACACACAGAAGCTTCATTTATTTACTTTTCGAGTTCGCCTTTGCGACATCATGAGCATGTGGAGGGAGGCAGGAGGTCCTACCTGAATTTATGGCTGTGAGGCCTCGATGTGCAACAGTCAGGTCTGGAATCCACGGCGTCTGGCCTGTTGCAAGAGTCTAAGAATGGGTTTTTAATGCTAATTTCAGGCCTGCCTTCTGTCCTTGCCCGGAATTTATTGGAGGAAACTGAGAGAGTTTAGGTGACTTGCTCAAGGTCACATCGCACGGCCAAGACAGGGTAGAGGCAGGATTTGAACCCAGGTCTGTTTGTAGGACTGGAACTTAACTCCAGGTGCTTCGAAATCAGCTGCTGGCTTCTGCCCTGGGTGGTTCTGAGTCCAGTCCTGAGGCTCGATACACAGTGAACATGACCTTGATGCGATGGACACCCGCCACTTTCCTGCCAACTGCTCTGAGACCAGTGCCCGCAGGAGTCACCAAGAAGCGAATATCTGTTCCAGCTTCAGCTCATCAGTCACAGCCAGTCTCGGAGCTGGTGGCCCGCAACATGCTTCTGGGAGGTGGGTTCTCTAGCCACAGGCCGGGGGCAGGGGCTAGGCCCCTCACCTTGGCCGGTTCCCCTCCTCGCTTCCCAGTCCCCCACTTGCCCCTGCCCCAAAGTGAGTTTGAGCTCCGCTAAGGCTCTTGCCCTCCTGGGGGGTCAGCTACAAGGTGGCCAACCCATCCGTGTGACCCCATTCTTTGGGCCCTCTTGTCTGGGGCCCACACTCATTTGGTTTCCTCTCCTCCTCAAGAATCGAGATGGGCTTGTGGGGAGAGCAGAGCAGTTGTCTAAGCTTAATGAAAACCCTTGATCTTTCCGGGGGGTGGCCTGGGAAGCGGGGTGGGGGGTTGCCACAGCTGTTGTAAGGAAAGCGTTGCTGAAGGAGGCAACGGAACAGCTGAGTTATTTGACGCCCCTGGGAGCAGTGAAGCTTGGGGGGCACACAGTAGGGATTCACAAATGTTTGTAGAATGGATGGCTCGCACGCAAGGCTCCTGTTCGGATGTACAATGGTTCCAAGCAGAGTCCCCCAGACCGACCGTTTAGGGCGGTGAGTGTGCACCTGTGTGTATGAGCATGCGCGTGCCCCCGTGTGGGGAGGAGGGGCCCTCAGACCTGCATCCCATGCAGGAGGGCAGATTGGATTGAGACAAGCCTTCTTAGGATGGAGAGCTGGCCTTACTTGTCTGGGCCCCTGAGAAGGGTTGGGGCGCTCACCTTTCCCCCTAGAGGTTGCACCTGGCACTGAGTCACCGCTCCCTGGAGGAAGTTAATTAATGCCTAAATATTTACTGAGTGTCTGTTGGGACAGTGGGGGGCAGGGCACACAGAACCCATCGGGACCTGAGCTCCCATCAGCCGCCCCTCCCCCGCCAGCGATGTCAGCCCCCCCCCCCGCCAGGAGCAGTTAACATCTTGAGAGTACCACATGTGGTTTGTGGGCACCTTCTGGTCACCCAGATCGCAGGAGGGAGACGTGGCTAGGAAGGTTCCCGGTCAGCAGTGGGATTTGTCCGGTGGGTTCCTAGGGATTTGACTTAGGGAAAAGGAATGAAGAGGCAAAAAGCTCAACTGAAGGTGGTGTGTTGGGTGGGGCGGAGATTTAGAATTCATGCACTCATTAATTTCTTCATTTGCCCAAGAGTTACTTCCACAACCGTTCTCTGGAATCCCAGCAAGTGGGCAAGGGGACAAGATGTGATCCTGTCTTCAGGAGGCCACGACTCAGAGGGAAGCGAACACGATAAACAGTGTGATAAGTCTGTGATAGGAAGAGGGACAGGGCCTTGGAGGCCAAGGATGGGGAGGGGCCTTCCAGCAGAGAACAGCTCAGATCCTAGCACAGGATGTGGCACACAGTAGGCACTCAATAAATGCTTGTGGACTAAGTCAATCAATGAATGTTAGCATACAGAAGGCACCATTATGGTTGGAAGGGCCCTAGAGACCAGGCTGCCCTCACTTCTGATTTCCACGTGGGTAAACTGAGGTCCGGAGAGGAGGAGGGATGTGCTGAGGGTGTCAGCCTGGGGGGGGGGGGGCGAACCCAGATGCCCCACCTCCTGCTCCGGCTCCTGGCTGCTCCAGCTCACTGTCTCCGAGACTTGGAGTGTGTGTTGCCCCGTGGGGACTGAGACTGGGGACTGCAGGAAGTGGCAGAGAAGGCGGCCGGATGCTGCTGACCGAAGGGGTCACTGGCGAGTCCTCTTGGAGGCCAAGGAGCTAGTGACGCTTGGACGTGGGAGCCCCGTGCTGCATCCCGAGAGGGCCGTTCTGTGGTTGGTGGGTACTGGGGCGCTCGGCTGGGGTCCCGGAACCCAGACAGCCCCCCAACTCCTGCCCCACAGAATCTGCACCCTGCCATCGTCCCCAGTGGATGTGAATGGCCCGCCAACGTCAGCGTTTGCCCAGCACGGTCCTGAGCATCAGGCTCGGTGCCTAGAAAGACATCGTGGCCCTGGCTTCAGGGTCCTTAAGTGTGACGAGGGAGATTGATGGAAGCTTGGCTCTTCGGAGCTTTTGCTTTGTGTCAGACGCTGGGCCTGGAGCTTTCCGTGGTGATATCCTTGAGTCCCCACAGCCTTTGAGGCGGGCTTGGTTATAATCCCCATTTTATGGAGGGAGCAACTGAGGCACGGAGAGCTTGGGTGACTTCCCCGGGGTCACACACCAGAAAGAAGAAGTGACTCTAATCCCAGGGCTCTGGGGAAGTGGGGAGCACCACGAGCGGAGCGGCAGGAGAGGAATGGCGACCGCTGCTACCACTTTGGGATTTATTGGCCTTTGGAACAAATTCTGTACTCACCGATGGAAGGTGCAGAGAGGGTAGATGTGATCTCTTCACCTAGGGTCTCCGCCCAAGCACCTGGCACAGGCTGGATGTCCGTTCGTTCGTTCGTTCGTTCGTTCATTCATTCATTCGCTCAGTAAGCACGGACTAAATGCTGGCCAGCGTGCAGGCGCTGTGCTGAGCCCTGGGGAGAACACCGGGCACCTCACATACAGCCTGGAGCAGAGCTGAGGATGCTCTTAATCTCCCAGGCCAATTCCAATTGATTGGTAGTGTCTGCCTGGAGCTCTGGGTTGGAAGGGATTTGGCATGCGCCCCAATTGATTAGTGATGTCTGCCAAGGGCTCAGCTGGGAGCCTTTATGGCAAACCTGCTGGGATGTGCATGGAGTGTGTGTTCGGCTTTGGACATCTGGGGTGGTCTAGCTGCCAGAGCGGGGCTTGAGGGGTCAGGAGACACGGGTGCTGGCGCCAGACCGGCCTCTTATCCCTAGGTAACGTGCGTCACCTCTCTTGGGGCTCTGTTTCCTCCCTTGCCACCTTCCTCCGGGAGGTACTGTGAGCAGCAAGTGACGCCAGCGTGCTTTGAAGACTGGAGGGGATTCGTATTGAAATGGAATGGGAGACGTCCCCCTTCCCCCTTTCCTCTTTTCTCAAAATCCTGCCAGAAACTAAGCAAGCTGGGCAGGCCAGAGTTAATCCTGGGCCAGCCCTGGGCGGGTGTGTGTGGGTGGGTGGGTGGGTGGGGGGCGGCTCAGTGGTTCCTGGCCGGGAGTTGTTTTTATAACTCACTTAGTACAGACCTTTGTCCCCTCACCGGGCTCAGCTGGGAGTTTCTAAGGACTGAGAAACTCCTTGGATCTTAGGAACTGAATCTTCCAATATTATTATTATTATTATTTGCATCTGAGTGGTGGGAGCTAGGGTATGTAGTGCCTGCCTCCTCCTCCACGTCCCCACTGGGCGAATAAAACTGTGGCTGGTTGTGCCAAACACCGAACTATGTTTAACACGGATGCTGCTTTCATTAAGCCTCTGAACAAGCTAATGAGGTGGGTATTCCTTTAATCCCCATTGTACAGTTGAGGCAACTGAGACCCAGAGAAATGACGTTCTGGGGCCACACATTCCCTGGTCCCTGCATGGGTTCCGGCCTCGGCCCGAGCTGGGGAAAGGCTGTACTCATCCATTCATCCACTCATCATTCACCGGCTGCGCCTCGCCCTTGCTCTCTTCTGCATTCATCCGTTTGCTCATTTATTGACTTGCCTTCTTGCTCGTTCACAAATATTAAGCGCCTACTGTGTGCCAGGCTCTGCCTCAGCTCCTAGAACCACGGCAGTCCCCACGCTCATGGACCTTACTTACATTCCAGGCCAGATGGGAAGGCAACACGAAATAAGCCAGCAGATAAATAAACAAGGTTGCAGTGAGGGTGATAAAGGAAGTAACCGAGGCTTTGCGGCGGGGACTGGAGGGAGGGAAGCGTGAGCAGCCTCACAGGCTCCCTGGGCAGAGGGTCCCCAAGACCCCAGCCCTCTGTCGGGCGGCCTCCCCGCGGGTTGCATCACTGGTTCAAACTCTCCAGCAATCTGTGCCGAGCTCAGGCCGCACTCGGGCCCCTCCTGCTTCCCACAACTGGTGAATTTTTAATGCTGCTTACGCGGAACAAAGCAGAGTTTTTGTTTTTGTTTTGAGAGCATTTCTCAAAAAAAAAAAAAAATCATTTCTCAAGCATGTGTGTGTGTGTGTGTGAGTGTGTGAGTGTGAAGAGAGTGTGGGAGGGAGAGACACCCAGTGAGTACCGATCATCTGTCCTCAATTCATCTCCCGAGCCCCTTTTTATTTTTTAAGTCTTTAAAACACGGGGCTAAATAGGATTTCAGTTTTGGACCTTGTGCTGGTGAGAAGGCGTCCGGCAGGACCCTCAGCAGCCATGTCGTCGGTGAATTCACCTAGCCACTTGGGGACCCAGGTGCCAGCATCACCTTTGTCATACAGTTGGGGAAACAGAGGCACAGAGACCGGAAGCTTCTGAGCAGGGTGCTCTCACCAATGAGTGGAGGAGTAGGGGGCAGGATACACACTGGTCCTGTAAAGCCCACTCTTTTCCTCTCCTTCACCTGCCTGTCCCCTCCACCTTGGGCGCGCGCGTGCGCGCGCGCGCACACACACACACACACACACACACACACACACACGGGCTAAACGAGCCACCCAGAGTCATACTTCTGGCCTCAGGACCCGACACGCGGGGAAGCACCTGGCAGGAGGAAGAGGGTGGCCGCCAGGACTTTGAGAGCTGAGGCTCGTGATCGTCCGTGTGGACGCGTGAACCTTGCATGCTGTTTCGGTTCATGTTTTCAGCTTGATTTCACTGGTTTTTAGTGCTCGGGGTCGGGCTATGCTCCACTGTAGGAAGAACTCACCCCCGAAATCTCAAGAGGCTTGGCCCAATACGAGTTTCTTTCTCATGTTGCGGCCCGGGGTGGGTCCTACGGCTTTCCTCCAGCTCCAGCCTCCTCCCATTGTGTGGTTCCCACCATCCAAGGGTTCTGTTTTGGTTCTTTCCCCTAATTTTTATTTTTTGGCCCTCAGCGTTCCCAGACTGAGGTAGGTGGTAGGAGCTAGTACGCGTAGGGGGCCACAGGATGTTTTAGAGCAAAGGCTGAATTGCCATTCCTCCCTTCCATTGGCCAAGACGGGGTCACGTGACACCACCTAGCTGCAAGGGAGGCTGGGAAATGGAGTCCTCCCACGCGCTCGGCAGGCGGGTAGAGAGGTTCAGGGAAGGAACAGCTCTGTCGCTTCCTTGACCGAAAGCTAAACGGGAGCTTTGACCAGTTCGTGGATGACGCATCCCGCAGCTACCAAGAAAATGTTTATTTATTTCCTTAACATGCGTGTCTGTCTCCCGCTCTGGACTGTAAACGGAGGGCAGGGACGTAGGTTTCTGTGCTTGGCAGCTTAGTGTCCAAAAGTAATAGATGTCCAATTAGTGTTTGTTCCCTGAACGGCCATTGCCTGTGTGGAAGGATCCTTGTGAACAAGTGTGTTAGCGTCACATGTCTCAGATGTGAAGATGTTAATATTAGTCCAGCAGGGAAGCCCCCCTTGAGAAGGAAACAACAGGCAGCACGGACTTTTTTTTTTTTTTTTTTAATGTTTTATTTATTTTTGAGAGAGACAGCACAAGCAGGGGACGGGCAGAGAGTGCGTGGGGGACAGAGGATCTGAAGCGGGCTCTGTGCTGACAGCCGTGAGCCTGATGCGGGGCTCGAACTCATGAACGGTGAGATCATGACGTGAGCTGGAGTTGGATGCTCAAGCGCCTGAGCCACCCAAATGCCCCCAGTGTGGGCTTTTTAATGTTTATATTTATTTATTTTGAGAGAGAGAGAGAGAGAACAAGTGGGGGAAGGGCAGAGGCGGGGGAGAGAATCCCAAGCAGGTTTCGTGCTAACAGCGCACAGTCTGACGTGGGGCTCGATCTCAGCAACCGAGAGATCATGACCTGAGCTGAAATCAAGAGTTAGGGGCTTAACTGACTGAGCCACCCAGGCGCCCCAATAAGCAGCATTGTTGATTCATTCATTGGTTCTTTGATGAACGGAGGGGTAGATTGATTCACTCTTTTTTTTTTTTTTTAAATTTATTTTTGAGACAGAGAGAGACAGAGCATGAACAGGGGAGGGTCAGAGAGAGGGAGACACAGAATCTGAAACAGGCTCCAGGCTCTGAGCTGTCAGCACAGAGCCTGACGTGGGGCTCGAACTCACGGACCGCGAGATCGTGGCCTGAGCCGAAGTCGGCCGCTTAACCGACTGAGCCACCCAGGCGCCCCTCACTCTTCCAACAGATATGGGTTGAGTATCTGCTATGTGCTAAACCCTTTACAGGACATGAGAGAAGGAGAAGGGACAGCGTGTTCTCCAATGGTATGCGTATTCTCCGAAGACGAGGCTACCCCAAGGTAACGACATCAGACAACATTTACTGCCGTGAAACCACAAGCTGACTTCTCACCTGTAATACCAGACACCGAATGAATCTATTCTATTCCCCACCCCATATCTTATATCTCTGAAATCTGCACGTATGTTAGATTTGACAAAATCTGGGTATTTTACTCCTTGGACCCGTTACCATTTACAAAGCACCTCGTACAATATATGCCATCATTCCACATTTGGTGACTGGTTCTGTCCCCATGTTGGTTAAGGCAGACAATGGGATCTTGTGGGGACCGTGGAGAGGGGAGGGGGACCGTTCTTTGTGGAGAACTGAGTATGTGTAGGCACCGCCCTTGGTGGTTGACATCGTGGGGCTTTGCGCACCCCATCAGGCAGCCCCATTTTACAGATGGAAAGACCAAGCCTTTTCTAGAACCCCTCATCAGAAGAACCGCGGTTCCAGCCCCATGCCGCCCCCTTCCAGAACCCGTATTCTGAATCATCTTTCTGCCATTCTGTGCAGACGCCCACAGGATATAGTCATCAGCCTGGCTTTCCAGATGAGGGAGCTGAGGTGCAAAGAGCTTACCTGCTTTGCTTAAATTTAGTCAGAAAATGGCAGAGCGGGGTTTGCGCCCGCGTTTTCTTCTTCCCCAGAATCCAAATATTTTCACGACTCGATTCACCTGCCTTTGGCTGCCCCGTGATGTTGAAGATGAGGCTGGACTGCCTGGGGGCTTGTCCTGAGACCAAACGGTGAAGAGACTCTGTAGGAGTCTCTGTAGGAGACTCTCCGTCTCTCCAGGGTTCTGGACGAGGACGCCCACCAGCCGAGCATCAGGCCAGAGGGACTCAGATACCATTGAAGTCGAAAAGGCAGCTGGGAACACTAGTGCCGTCAGATTTGTTGACGAGAACACGTGGGGCACTGGTAGGGGGCTTTGTGGTGAACTTCTCAACGTTTATTTATTTTTGGGACAGAGAGAGACAGAGCATGAACGGGGGAGGAGCAGAGAGAGAGGGAGACACAGAATCGGAAACAGGCTCCAGGCTCCGAGCCATCAGCCCAGAGCCCGACGCGGGGCTCGAACTCACCGACCGCGAGATCGTGACCTGGCTGAAGTCGGACGCTTAACCGACTGCGCCACCCAGGCGCCCCAGTGGTGAACTTCTCTATACAGGTTCCAGCTCTGCTCCATCAAGGAACAGCCCTGTGGTTTGGGTGGCGTGGGTCCCAGTCCCAGCTTCAGGACCGGCAGCCCCATCCCCCCACCGGGCAGCAGTGGGACATAACCCAAGTCCAATGCCAACCAGTGCAGGGTTCGGGTGTTAGAACAGACCTCCGGACTTCTGTCCCTACGAGGTAGGAGTTTTCGTCCACCTCATTTTATAGACAAGACAACCGAGGCTGGGAAAGTAGGGTAGGTTGAGTCATTGTTCAGCAATTATTCAACCCCCTTCTCCTCGGGGCAGAAGAGATTTCCTTGCTCCACTGACATTGGCCTTGGCCAGATACTGTGGGGAGCGGAGACCTCATGTTTGCGAGGAGACATCAGGAGATCCGGCTTGTCTTCACCATGCACATCCTGCACCTTTGTGATGTGTTATGACAAAATATATCCCGTTTAGTTTCTCATCCCGAAAGAATGTGGAGACACAGGGAACAGACTTGAACCCAACCCACAGCCTGGGACCGAGTTCAGCTGACCCACAACCTGAAGCCGAACTACCTGGTAAAGCCCAGACTAGAGCAAAGTTGCGGTTGACCTATAGACCAGTGAGCGTGAGAATAATTGCATGCATAGGAAGTCTCCGAGAGCTTGTGGCTGTTTGTGTTACGGCGTCATTATCGCAAAAGCTGACGACTACCTAAATATTAAGTGACTTGATTTTTTTTTTTAAAGTTTATTTATTTTTGGGACAGAGAGAGACAGAGCATGAATGGGGGAGGGGCAGAGAGAGAGGGAGACACAGAATCGGAAACAGGCTCCAGGCTCCGAGCCATCAGCCCAGAGCCTGACACGGGGCTCGAACTCACGGACCGCGAGATCGTGACCTGGCTGAAGTCAGACGCTCAACCGACTGCGCCACCCAGGCGCCCCTTAAGTGACTTGATTAAAGTCACACAGCTGATGAATGGAAACACCAAGGCCTAGAACTTTGGCCTCCTTATACTCCTTATCCAGTGCGTATCTGGAAACTTTAGGCAAAGGCAGCCACTCATGAGAACAGACTTGGGGGTGAGGGTTTTCCGTAGGCATCACGGACTTTCTCTAGCTTGCTTTCCTTGTCGCCTGGAGACGGTGAACCCAGAGCGTACCTACACATCTCTGCTACTCCTGGAAGTCCATCACTATACTCAAGGCTGGAGATGGAGAGTTTTTGGAGAGAAAAGCGTGTATTAGCATACTTTCTGTTTTATGACCTTTAAGGAAACTTGGCAAGACAACTAGACAGAAGTTTCTCCCTTTACTGAGGCTGCTTGATGAATAAGTCACTTAGTTTTTTTTAATGTATATATATATTTATATTATTTAATGTATACATATGTGTGTGTGTGTGTATATATATATATGTATATATATATATATATATATATATATATATATATATATATATACAAGTTTATTTGTGAGAGAGAGAGAGAGTGTGAGTGGGGAACGGGCAGAGAGAGAGGGACAGAGAGAATCCTAAGCAGGTTCTGCCCTGTGTGCACAGAGCCAGATGTGGGGCTCAAACTCACAAACCACCAAGATCATGACCTGAGCTGAAATCAAGAGTCTGATGCTTAACCGACTGAGCCACCCAGGCGCCCCAATGTTTATGTATTTTTGAGAGAGAGAGAGAGAGAGGAAGCAGGAGCAGGGGAGGGGCAGAGAGAGGCAGACACAGAATCCGAAGCAGGCTCCAGTCTCTGAGCTGTCAGCACGGAGCCTGGTGCAGGGCTCAAACTCACGAACCGTGAGACCATGACCTGAGCTGACGTTGGACACAACCAACCGAGCCACTCAGGTGCCCCAAGTCACTTTTTTTTTTTAAAGGAACCTCTTTCTTAGGAACCTTTTAGGTATATTTATGGATATGAATTTTCCTTTGAGTATTGCTTTGGCTGCACCCTGTTAAGTTTTAGTTTTCAGAGCTCTCATTTTATCTAATGTCCAAAAAGTATGAAAGGTCTAAGTAGTATATAACTTCCTTCTGAATTCCCTCTCTATCTCGAGAGTTTGTTTGGAGTAGAGTTTTCAAATTCCCACCAAGTCAGATCAAAACAGTACCCTCTAGCTAGTAATTTTAAATTTCATTTCGCTGTGTTGAGAATGTGTTTTACTTTGGAACTTGTTGAAATTGTCTTTGTGCCCAAATACCACGATCGTTAGTTGAATGTTCTGCGGGATTATCGTTTTTGAGAGGGCAAGTCTTGGACAGTTCTGAATACCCGAAAGTACTCACAACAATCCTGGTCAATATACTCCACCCCCACCCCACTCCTCGGTATCATACAGATAACTGACAACTGGGTGCATTTAAGAGAAAACTCCCCAAGGTCCTGCCCAGCCGGGTGTCTTGTTCTGTCGGTGACTCTGGGCTCCTCTGAAGACTTGGTTTTGTCGGCTGACTCCTGCGGCGCGTTTGTTACAACAAACACGAAGGGATCCTGCCAACAGGCGGTCCAAGTGGAAGAAGCAGTTAATTAATATTTGACTCCTGCTGGGCATGTTTGGGGGTGGTTGGAGGTGGCTGATGTGGGGCTTTCTGGTCTATTCACTTTTCTGCTTTCCCCTCTCCTGATGACGGCATCAGGCTCTCCTCTTTGTTGGCAAAATTTGCATTTTAAAAATGATCTGGGGGACACGGGGCAACTCTCTGGTCGCAGTGTTGCTTGTCACAAGTAAACTGATCCTCCGTTTCTTGCAGAGTCTCCTGGGTGCTTTCCTGGGCTACGTAGAGGTCAGGGCCATTGCCTCATTGCCGTGGCCGCTTACTGGTCGCCATCGTTTATTTGGAGGGCTCTTCGCCTGTGCTAAACACACCCAGGCACCATCTCACTGGTTTCACAGCTTTGGGTGCGGGCGGGGGGATGATGGAGGAGTCGGGGAGGTGGGGTGGGGGCGCTTTCACCCCCCCCCCCCATTTTCCAGATAAGGAAACTGAGACCCGTGCAGGTTAAGTCAGAGGCTTTCAAGCCTGGCTGTGCCTTGGAAGCACTCGAGGGCTCCTTAATCACGCAGGATCCTGGGAGAGAGGGTGAGGTCACACTGACTCTTTGCCAGCCAGCACTTTCTGCCTCTGGGGGCAGCCTGCTGCCGGATGGCGAGGGGAAGGCGGAAAAAGTGGGAGAGTTGGGAAAAGGTGAGGACCAATCAGGGAGGAAGCCACGCTAGGGCCCTGTGAGAGCTCTTGCTGTCATTCCCGGGATCACCCCGAGACGCTCTCGGGGACGCTGCTGCGTTTCATTCAGCCTTTCTCCCTCCCCCCGGGCCCTGGCCTGTGCTACGTCCCAAGGAAGACTCTAGAAGAGCTCATGGTCTGATGGCGGAAACAGGCTTCCCCCCACGCGCAGAGTGGAGCAAGGGCCCAGAGCTCCTGCCCGCAATACGAGCCTGTCCCCCTGCCCCACCCCTTCAAATTGTCCCCCAGCAGAGCCATTCACGTCTCTTTGTCCCCACGGGTCTGAGCATCTCTGCTGAGCAAACATTGCATGGCTCGGGTTCCCGCTGGGAATCTGTCTGTCGAATCTTCTGTCCTGCCCTCCATGGCCAGCTCCTCCCGGCAGGGTGGTGCGGTGGTCAGGGGCACCTGCTTTGGGGGCAGAAAGACCGGAGGTCCAGTTCTGGGACTGCCTGCTGAACTTTTCTCCCAGAACCTTGGGAAAAATGATGTCACATCTTGTCAGTTCCCCCCCGACCGCCCCCATAACTGGGGATGAGGGTTCTGTCCCGCCTCATCCCTCCAGCCTGGGAGTCCTGGCCCTGCCACAGGCTCCCCCTGCAAGGTAGGTCAAGCTGTTTAACCCCCGGGCCTCAGTTTTCTCATTTGTACAATAGGGATTGTAAGTGCATCTGGTTGGTTCACAGGGCGGTGTGACAATTCAATGGGATGATGCATGGCGTTTGGCACGGGGGCGGGGGTGGGGGGGCCAGCTCCGTCAAGGCCAGCCCCTCCCAGTTAGCCACCACCCCCACAGATGCTTCTTTCATTGCCCCCCTCTGTGGAGTTTGGATTTGAAGGTGGGAGGGGCCCCCTTCCTCCCTCACCAGAACAGAAAGGAAGAAGAGGCACCTGGGGCGGCGAGTTGGGGGGGGGGGGGAGGGTCTTGCAGACCCACCCACAGCCCCACACATTAATTTTTCAGATAGGAAACCCCCGGGGCCCAGAGAAGGGTAGGAACTTGCTCGGGGTCACACGCCGGGGCCCAAGGGAGGCTGGCCGGGAACCCGGGCCTCCTCAATCTGATGGGATTGTCCGGCACTCCCTGCTTCCGTGTTGGCAGTGTAGATGTGGTCGGGCCAGGTGCTGGGCACCTCAGGGGTCTGGTCGGCCTCGTGCGTCCATTCACTGGGCCGCTCACTCATGTTTCTCGAGCAGCCGCCCTGCGCCGGCCCTTCTGCGGAGCGCCTCGAGTCTCCCAGGTGGCCCGGTGATGAGTCAGGATTTGCTGTTAGCTGCACGGCACAGACACCCGACCGGGATGGCTTTAAGTGCAGTCCTGTGGGGTGCAGTCAGAGCGGGGGCCGCCTCTCGAGACGTCCTTCTGGCTTCCTGCTCCACCGTCCCTAGCACGGGGCGTTCATCCTCATGCCACAAAATGGCTGCTTCACCTCCAGGCATCATGACAGCATTCCAGGCAGGGAAGTTAAGATGAAGCCTGGAGAAAAGCGAAGAGCGGAGGACAGAAGGCCCCTGCCAGGCGAGTTTCTCTTTTTTAGCAGAAAGACAACTGATCTCCCGGGTGTTCCAAGCAGGAGACTCCTCATTCCTACAAAGGATGCTGCGAGGTCCTTGTTTGCCTCCTTGAACAAAACCGGGTTTCCGTAAGGAGGGAAGAAGGGGGTGGAACGGACACCCAGCTGGCCAGCCGTGTGCTCACCTGCTGAACAGGGTCTCTGTCCTCACGGAGCCCACGGTCGAGGGCCACACACATTCCAACCTTTTCACTCTAGTATGAAGCAGGAAGCAGCCGGGGGGGTGTTCCGGCGAGGCCCTCAGCGCTCTTTCACCATCCTCGGAGGCAGTGTCCTGCGCACAGTAGGGCCACTCCGCACGTGTTGGGACAGAGAGGAGGGGTCGCTACACAGCCGGGTTCCCAGGGTTTGTACCGTGAGCCAGTCTAGCTTTGGTGGCGGCTCGTGTGCTGTTTCCCGGGCGTGCGGTTTGGGCCTGCCTTAAATGCCTGCCCCGGACATGAGCTGGGGTGGGATGCGGAGGCCGGGGCCGGGGGGGTGGGGGGCCGAGAGCAGGCCCTGTCTCGGGGAGAAGGCGACAGCCCGCACTTTTGCGGTAGGCTCTGCGCGCGAAGCCCCTTGGCGTGAGCCCCCAGGACCAGACGGGGTCGGAGACTGCACCCTTTGCTGAGAACAGGTGTTCGTCACACCCCATCTCACGACCCCGGGAGAGGTGGGGCCGGAGCGGCCCCATCCTTCGGAGGAGAAAACAGAGCCTCGGGTGAGCTCGCCCAGGCTCCCTGGGCGTGTAAGTGGCAGATCTGGGAGTTGAACTCTGGTCGTCCGGTCCCAAAGCAGCCACCCTCTGTACCAGATGGCCGAGGCCACGTCCCTTTTATTAGGAGGCGGCGGTCACCGGCTCGCTGGGCTGCGGCTGTGCGCGTGGGGGGGTGGGGAGGGGAGGGGAGGGGGAGAGGCAGAGGTAGGGCCGGAGGGAGACGCGGGAAGAAGCGCCAGGCTGCTGGGGGCACGCTCCAGCACCTTCTCCCCCAGGAGGGCTCGGGTTTTAGCAGGGGTGGGGGGGGGACAGAAGCTCCCGCTGGCATGCGCCCTGAGCGCGGCCCCCCTCGGCTCTCCTGGTTCTTGGAGCCGACACCAGGCCCAGCGCTCAGCTGGTACTCGCCAGAGGCAGCGTGTCTCTCCTTCTTCCTTTTTCTTTTTTCTTTTTTTTCTGAGACACAGTGATCTTGGCTGTGGCGCCGCATTCGCTCTATGGGAAAAACTTGTTTTTGTCGGTAAACTCTGGCGCTATGACTCAGAAGACACCCAGGGAGCAGCCTCCCGGTGTCAAGGGGCTGCTCCGCTAATGAGCTCATGTTTATAAAAGTGCTTTGAAGACGAAAAATTCCACGCGAGGGTTGAGGGTTTGGGCTGCTGTTGGGGGGCGGGGGGGGGGGGGAGGGCGCGGAAGGAGCCCCCGGCTGGAGGGAAGGGGCGAAACCTTGCCGCGGACGGGTCCTGAGGCCCCTTGGGCTGTGCGGCCAGGCCGGCTCTGCTGAGCGTTGCTGATGCAGGTGCCCGTCTGGGCAGAAGCACCAGCTGCCCCTTTGTTCAGAACAAGGCAGATCTGACCCGGGCCGCTGCTTTGATTCCGCTTTACTTGCAACAGTGGGGGGGTGGGGGGGGTGGGGGGGGACTTCAGCCATCCCTGCCCTCGAGACCAAGATCTCGTAGGCTGGGACATCGAACCCAGGAGACAACTTCTGCCTTCTCGGACTTTATGTCCTGGGGCGGGCGATGGCGTCTAACGGACGAAGACGTCAACGACCCTGCAGTTATGAGTGAAAGGAAGCGGAGGAGGCACGCCGGAAGTCAGGGGTACGGGATCCAGACCCGACCAAGTTCAGGAGTACCACGAAGGCTTTCCTGGGAGGAGGCGCCTCCAAGGCCGGAGTGGGAATTTCCAGTGCCCCGGTAAAGAGGGAGGGAGAGCACACCGGCTAGAGACAGCAGCATGGCTTATGTACTTAATTCATGAACCCAACAAACCTTTAGTGAATGGCCTACTATGTGCCAGGCGCTGGGGATAGAGGGGCAAGTAATACGGGCAACAATCCCGACCCCCTTCCATGAAGCTCGCGTTCCGTATCATGAGCAAGTGAGGAAACGAATCTGAAGGGAGGTATCAGCTAGCAATAAGGAATCGTGGTAAAAATAGGGCGGGTCACGCGGGAGACTCCCTCAGATTGTGCAATGGGCAGGGAAGGCCTTTCAAAGGAGGTGGCCTTCGCGCTGAGACCTGGATGATGGGAGGAGCCAGCCAGGGGTAGATGGGGGCAGTGCAAAGGTCCTGGGGCAGGAATGAGTTCCACCTGGTCAAAGAACTACAAGGGGCCAGGAGACAGACGGGAGTACAGTAAGCTTCAAGGAGATGAATAAAATAAGCACGAAGCAGGGGCCACTCGTGCAGGGCTGTGTGTCATCGGCGTGGTGTTTATCGCAAGTACAAAAAGTCTACTATAGCAGCCTAAGTAGATAAGGGGTTTTGATTCAGCAATAAGCCTGAGGTGAGCCATAAGGGGTAGGGGTGGTGGCTTACAGATGCCCCCGGGCACACTGGCTCTTTCTGTCTTCCTTTTCGCTATCTTCACATCGCTACCTCATAACCATAACATGGCTGCCAGACCTCCAGGCCTCGTGTCTGTGTCCCAGGCAGAAAGGAGGGAAAGCACCAAAGGCCAACGAGCAAAGGATGGAAAAGGCCTCTTCCTGCCAGACTCCCATCTCTTTATTCAGAAAGGGGATTGTTCCCCAGGGACTTCTGTTCACTCCCATTGGCTAGAGCCGGGTCACATGGCCACCTCGAACTGCAATCGAAGCCGAGGAAATGCAGCTTCAAGTTTTTCTTGTCTCTATAGCAGAGGGAAGAAAGGCAGAAGGCATCGGAATGCCTTTGGGTTGCCGATCCATAGCTCTGGCCAAAGGCCTGCCAAGACCCCTTGGACGGAAGGGCTTGGTGAATTCTGAAATGGAAGGCCAAAGAGCGGGCAAGGGTCAGGCTAAGGACGGTGGACGTCACCTGGAAGGCTGGCAGGAGCCATGGGTAACTTTACGGGAGAGGTGACAGGGTCAGATGTGAGCTGAAGCTCTGCTATTTAAACAGCACCTGTGACACGTCACCGAGGGAGACACATTCCAGGCTTGCCTTGGAGACTTGACTGGGTTGTCCTCACCCTCGGGGCTCAGGTCAAACCCCAGCTCCTCAGAGAAGGGCCTCCCCTCCCTAGGGTCCCTCTCCTTTGCACACCTCCAGCCCTGGCAGCCTGTCCCCCCGGCTGGCGCCCGGCGGCGGTCCACAGATGGCTCCTGGCTGTCCCATAGCATCACATTGGGGCACAGAACGGAGAGTGACTCACATTGGCACCTCTCCTACTGGTAAAGCGCTGGTGGCATATCCATCATCTTTGGTTTTTCTGCTAGAATCACTCCGCGAGGTTCATTGATGGGGAAACAGGCCGAGGGAGGTGAAGACCTTCGCCAGGGTAAGGGCTGGGCTCTGCCACACAGAGGGAGGGCTCGGGGCATTAGATGTCCTTGGGCCTGGAACTGTTCCTCATACCCACTGCGCACAAGGCTGGGCGAGAGGCATGTGTGTGGGGGCAAGTCCCCTCATCCTTCCGGGACAGTTTCTTCTCGGGGATAATGAAGAGGTTGGCAGGGACGGGTCTGGCTTTTCTCACCCCACCCATGAAATTCACCCTCTGAATTTCAAAAATTCCAGTCCATTGTCTACTCTCTGTGTCTGTCTTCGGCTCAGAAAATAGTCACCACCACCCTCCCGGTAGCCCCCGCTATTACAGCCTCACGATGTATTCTGCTGGATCTAACACAAGTAATTGAGTATTTGTGCAATTAAACGTCCCGTGTCTGCCTCCCCGCTTGGACTGGGCGCCAGCAAAGACAGGAGCCATGTCGGTCTCCAACTCTGCCCTGCAAGAGATGAACACTGGGCCCAGCACATAGTAGGTGCTCACGAAATTGAGTAGCTGTTGTGATGAAATAAGGCGGAGGGAGGCAGCGGCTGGAGTGGCAGGGGCCCCAGCCGGGCCAGCAGGGAGCCAGCGCTCTCAGCCTCTCCCTACTAATCAGCTGCGTGGTCTCCCCATTTACCCCACGAGAAGGGGCTGGACGCCCCAGTCCCCAGGCCGCTCCCCTCCGGGGAGAACTACAGCTCCCAGAGGCCTCGAGGGGCGGTGCCGCCGGCGCTCGCTCCGCCCGGGCCCGCGGCGGAGCGCAGCATCATGGGAGTTGTAGTTCAGCCCCTCGGCCCGAGGCGCGCCCCCGTGGGCGCGGACGTGCGCAGAGCAGCTGGGAGCCCGCGGGCGCGCTGTTGTCGGGGAGCGCAGGTCCCCCTCCCGTGTCGGGTCCCCATGCGTGGAAGGCCCTTTCGATTAACCCTCACGACGCCGGGGATCCTGGGACGGCTCCGTAGCGTTCTCCAGGGCCCTTTAAGGGGCGGGGCCGGGCGCCTGCCCCAGCCTTGACTCACCCACCCTCCACTCGCTAACCTCAGCCCCCGGCAGCGTCCTCACCCCGCCCGCTTTAAAACCCGTGATCTTGCGGAAACCTTTCCATTCTCTGTTGGCCCAGCACTTATTGTCGGCTGTGTGCCTGGCCCATTGGGTACTCAGTGCTAAGGGTCAGGGTGGGTGGGAACGAGGAATCACAGACGTTCAACCATCAGTAACACATCGGACGACCCCAACAGAGTGGTGGGGAGGGCGGCACAGGGGTCTGAACGAGGCCCCAGGTGTGGGCAAGGCTTCCACAGGACAGACTCGACCTGGGTTGGCCAGGTCTGGAGCAGGGAAGGGCGTTCCAGTCCCAGGGAACAGCATCGGGGAGGGCTCTGGGGCGGGAAGGGGACTTGGAGCTTTTGGAGAGGCAAGAGAGGGGGGTCTGGAAGGCAGAGAACAATGGGGGAAGGGGCCGGTGTGAGAATTCGGTGAGGCAAGCATCTGAAGGAGCTGGAACCATAGAGAGGAGTGTCTGTTTGATCTCAGATGAATGTGTGAATTTCTCGGGGCAGGCTGGCTAGCCCAAGCGTGGCTAGGGCTCAGGGCCCCATCCCGGGTCCTCTTTCCAGGTCCTGGCTTGTCCCTAGGGGCAGGGGGTATCCCAGGGCAGGGTTGCAGCAAGAGTAGGCCCCCGGGTGTCCTAGGGCTGTCCCAGGAACCGGGCAGGGAGGGGGGAAGGGGGGAAGGTTCGGCATCCTTGTTACTTAGAGGGGAAACCGAGGCTCTTGGCAGATTTCTGCTGAAAGAGTCTCTATGTGAGATCCAAGAAAAGCCTTTTCTTACTCAGCCTCTTCAACTGTCGGGAGCCAGCCCTGGGAAATCAGGGAGGGTCATGTTCACACCCTCCCCCCCCCCCCCCTTTCCAGATGTGGCAGAAGCAGGAAGGATTCAGGCCAGATGTTGGGGGTCCAAAGGCCCGGTGAGTTGCCTGGGGGTGGGGGCGGCCACGATTGGAGCTCTGTTGTTGAAAGCGAGGTCGAACTGGGGTGCTGGTCTTGTTTTTGTGCTCTGGCACAGTGGCCAGGAGACTCCAGGGGACGTGTTCTCGGGCTCTGGCCACATGTAAGAGAAAAGCCGGAAGCCCAGGCCTCAAGGCTGACAGCACCTGGGCTTTGCTTCCACGGTAACCTTGGCAAATTGTTTTCAGCCCACTCGACCGTCCTCCCTGCCAGGAGCCCAGGCTTTCTGCCTGGCATGCTGGGTCCTTAGACTTCTGGGGAGTGTTTGGGGACACTTGAGGAAGCTCGGCAGGAATGAAGGTCTCAGGCCCCATCGGAAGCATCAGGTGCCTGTGCTCTGCGCAAGGATGGCACCCTCTCGGTGTGGGCGCGCTCCCCAGATCAGAGGCCTGGCTCGCTGTGGTTTGTCTTTGATTCATAAGGAACAGGGAAGGGGCGCCTGGGTGGCTCAGCCAGTTAAGCATCTGATTTGGGCTCAGGCCATGATCTCGCGGTTCGTGGCTTCGAGCCCCACGTCCGGCTCTGTGGGGGCAGCTCAGAGCCTGGAACCTCCTTCAGATTCTGTGTCTCCCTCTCTCTCTGCCCCTCCCCCGCTCACGCTCTGTCTCTCTCTGTCTCTCACAAAATGAATAAACGTTAAAAAACATTAAAAAAAAAAGTATCTAGTTCAAGGGATGCCTGGGTGGCTCAGTTGGTTGAGCGTCTGACTCAGGTCATGACCTCCACAGTCGTGAGATCGAGTCCTACGTCAGGCTCCGTGCTAAGCCTAGAGACCCCTTGGGATTCTCTCTCTCCCTCTCTCTCTCTCAAAATAAATAAATATTTAAAACAATAACAACAAACAGACTTAGGGTGTGTGGGGCCACGAAGAGGGGCGGGGAAGGACAAGGGTGATACTTGTCCCTCAGAGGTCCCTTCCCCAGTGGGAATGGGAATTGTCTGCACCCAGCTCTAGAGTGGAAAGGAAGCAGCAAAGCTCTGGGGACCCAGCTCTGGGAGCACCCAGGCCCAGCGTTCAGTCCCAGCTCAGTCTTACCGTATGAACCTGGGCAGGTGACGCCCCTTCGAGGCTCCTTATCTGCCGTGGGCTGTGGTGCCCTTCCCTCCTGCGCCAACGGAAACCCCCCTCCAGAATCAGGTCTCTTTTTGCTGGATCTGGGATGCTGCCCAGGGAGGGGGGCGGGGGTCAGGTAGCCCTGGGGGAGGAGGCTTGGGAGACAAGACCGCGGCATCTCTTTTTCCGGACAGCCCTCCCTGACCACCCCCGGCGGCGGGGCCAGCCTCCTCCGCGGACGCCTTCTGTGGGCCATCTGCTCTGGCTCTGACAGTGGTGTGGCTCCTAGTGATGTGTTTACTTGCTGGCTTCCTCTGACGAGGGCCCCCTGTCCACCCTTCACATTCCCCGAACGCGGCGGGTTTTCGCTCCCTCAGACCCCGCCTGCAGAACCGCCTCCGGGGCTGAGACTGGGAACGTGGTGGGTGGGGGGAAGCTGTTGTTCACACCTGCCCAGCCGCCCCCCCACCCCGGCCCTCTTCCTTAGCGCCTAGGTCACGTGGTTCCCCGTCCTCCGTTGTGGATGAGCGTGTGATCCAGGCCTGGCCATCTTCCTGGCCAGAGGGCTTGGCGGGTGCCGTCATGTGACCCAAGGCGCCACAGCGCGATGCAGTCCTGGGAAAGTGAGGCTCTTTCTGCCGGCAGTCTAGGCTGTTAGGGGATAAGGCCTGGCCGGGCCGCCGAGATGAAACCAACACGGTGGAGAGCGGTGCAGAGAGATAGAAGGAGAGATGACACCGTTGGAACGCCTGGATCCAGCCATGCCTGCGCCCACCTCTCTGCTTCGGCTCGTGGCATGTTGAGTTGGTTTCCATACTTCACACTAGTTCTAACTAATGCAGAAACCATGTTCCACCCGCTTATCTGTCCATCTTCCACCCTCGCGTCCCACAGTTGCTCAACTCTCGCTCCATACCCATCCTCTGTTCTAGAACCTCAGCCCTCCCAGTGGGAGGGGGAGGTGACAGGGTGACACAAACCTTTTGCCGCAGGAGAAACTGGGAGCTGCCACAGAGGGGAGCACGGGCGGGCTATGGGTGTGCGAATTTCCGTGTTGTGGGGAGGAGGAATCCTGGCGGGCTTTTCGGAGGAGGCGACCTTTCTGCAGGGCTTTGAGGCACAGGCAGGGTTTCACTGGTTAGAGAATAGAGCAGAAGGGGTCGGAAAAAGGCAGGTAGAGAGGACCAGGAATATTTGAACCCTGCGGTCTGGGGAGGTGGGGATTTTAGGGACTGTTGGGCCATCGGTAGTAATCGTATTCCTTACTCCTGCTGATAATCCACCGTCCACATTTGCCCAGCAAGCACCGTGCTAGCACTTGATGTTGATTTTCCCCTTGGCTCTCTTCTCCTCCCTGTAGGGGAAGTGTGTGTGTGTGTGTGTGTGTGTGTGTGTGTGTGTGTTATCTCCATTTCGCAGGTGAGGAAACTGAGGCCCGAGACATGACGACCTTCTTAAGGCTTTGCAGACACCGAGTGGCCCAGCAGGTCTCTGACTTCTGTCCCAAGTTCTTAACTGCTCGGGCCCACGTGGGTTCTTCGGGGGCCCTGCGTTATTGGGGTGGAGGCCAAAGACAAAGCCCTGGAGAGTTCTGGAGTTTCCAGGGTGTGGGGGGAGGGGGCTTGCCCTGTAGGCGGTTCCCAAGA
Organism: Felis catus; assembly: GCF_018350175.1. NCBI lineage: Eukaryota > Metazoa > Chordata > Mammalia > Carnivora > Felidae > Felis > Felis catus. Next base: position 87,477,090 of record NC_058380.1, read on the forward strand.
CGGGACTGGAGACTCGGCCGATGGCTGTGGCCCCTCCAACCCCTCTGCCCCCCTCCAGCCTGCCCGTCCCCCACTTCCCATCTTTGCCCAGGCAGCCAGAGTGATGGAACCTCGGAGGCCATTATCTGCTCAGGTCTCTTGCTGAACAGCCTTCAATGGCTCCCTATTGCCCTTGGGTAGAATCTAGACTCTTCTTTGCCAACAGGCTCTTCATTCTCTGGCCCTGCCCACCTCTCAGTCCTTTTTCTGGGGCTCAGCCTCGCTCTGCACCGTGGCCACCCTCATCTTGCGCCCTCCATGGGTAGGCCCAGGTGCCCCCTTTCAGTGGGGATTGGGGCCCCTCTGGGCCTGCACTTCACTCACCTCTTCAAGAACCACCTCGTTTCCTGGGCACTGAATACAAAAATGAGGAGAGAGGGACCCCCCTGCTCACCCCAGAAGTTTGCCTGCAGGCTTATCAGCTGTTACAGCAGAGGTGACCCCTGGGCTGGCGGGGCTGACAGCCGACCGCCCCGGTTCCAGTGTTCAGAGGAGGGGCCTCTGGGAGGGAGGGGTAGCGGGGAAGAAGGGCTCGCTTCCTGGATGGGCGCGGGACGATGACCTTGAACGGTTCTGCTGTTGCCCTTTGCTCGGCGGGTGAACTTGGGACCCCTCGGCGAGCACTGTCCCCCCCGCCAGAGCCCCTGAGAACGTGGGCTTGACCCTGTGTGCCCTGTGCCCCTGCCCCGAAGGCCCCCTGACCCGTCAGGCTCCTCAGGACAGGCGGCTTCGCGAGGACCAAGGGCGTGTCCGTCTTGTTCGCTGTGGTATCCACGGCGTGTAGCGTGGTGCCTGGCATTTTAGCAGGCGCTCGATACATTTTGTTGTGCACGTGGCAGGAACGATAGGCCATGAGGTCCTATTTCTTTTTTTATTTTTTGCTTCATGAAGTTTGCTCGTTTATCTATTTATTTCTTTATTTAGAGACACAGAGAGAGAACGAGTAGGGGGAGGGGCAGCGAGAGGGGGACAGAGGATCCGAAGCGGGCTCTGAGCTGTCGGCACAGAGCCCGACGCGGGGCTCGAACCCATCAACTGCGAGATCATGACCTGAGCCGAAGTCAGACACTCCGTCGACTGAGCCCCCCACCCCCACCCCGGGCGCCCCGCCCCACTTCTGATTCGGAAAGATTGCCACCCCCCGCCCCCCACCGCAATGATCAGAGAAACTTTCAAAAACATGTTCGCAGCAGCATTATCCGCAAGAATCCAAATGTGGGAACGGCCCCAGGAATCAACGATGGGCAAATGGACAAACGAAAGGTGGTTGGCCTGTCCAGACAAAGGGAATATTATTCAGGCTTCAAAAGGAAGGGGATTCTGACTCTGGCTGCGTTCTCAGGATGAGCCCTGAGGACATCATGCTAAGTGAGATAAGCCAGTCGCAAAAGAACAAATACTGTGTGATTGCACCCGTATGGGGTACCCGGGGTCACCAGATGCTTAGAGATAGAAGGCAGAATGGCAGTTGCCAGGGGCTGATGGGGACAGAGTTTCAGTGTCGCAAGAAGGGAAGAAGAGTTCTGGAGACGGATGGTGGGGACGGTCACCCAACAGTGGCAACGTACTTCCCGCCCCTGAACTGTGTGTGCGTTTGCCAGTGGTTAGGATGGCACGTTTCACGCGATGTGTGTTTTAGCACAAAAGAATCGGGGAAAAAAACCCCAACCCTTCCTCCGCTTTTTCCAGGATGAGAGTTCTTCCGCGTTCACTTCTCAGGGTGGAACTTTCCAGGCACTTCCCCCAAAACGGAGACAATAGTACCATGAACCCGGGTGCCCGTCACCCAGGGGTGCTAGCCCTCCCACGTGGTCGGGCTCACTTCACCTCTGTTCCCGCCGCTTCCGGCCCCGATTTACTTTGAAGCAACTCCCCGAGGTTATATATGTATTTTTTATCTGGAAATACTTCAGCGTGCGGCTCCAGAGCTAAGGGCCTTTCAAAATGGAACGCATAAGCTACAATACCGACAACAGCCAAATCAATATCGCTGCATTTCTTTTAAGTATAAATATGTTTCACACGTAATTACATATGTGGGACGCATAGGTGGTGGCATAAAATTTCCAACGGCCTCAGTTTATATTTAAAATACGAACACATATCTTTTTTTTTTTCCAACCTTTATTTATTTTTGGGACAGAGAGAGACAGAGCATGAACGGGGGAGGGGCAGAGAGAGAGGGAGACACAGAATCGGAAGCAGGCTCCAGGCTCTGAGCTGTCAGCCCAGAGCCAGACGCGGGGCTCGAACTCACAGACCGCGAGATCGTGACCTGGCTGAAGTCGGACGCTTAACCGACTGCGCCACCCAGGCGCCCCCGAACACATATCTTTTTAACACAGTATTTAGTGTATTCATACACCGGACATTTAAGCTACAATTGTATTTATGTGTTTTCGATGTATATGACATATATACAACGTGCACTCAGGCAGAATTATTTTCATTTGAACCAGAATCTAAATTAAGGGCCACACATTGAGATTGGTGAGCGTTTTCAATCACTTCTTAAATAGGTTCCTCGACCCCGTGTTTTGTTTTTGTTTTTTTTTTTTCCTTGCAATCTGTTTGTCCTGGAGAGTCTCCCTCAGGCTGGATTTTGCTGACTGCGTCCCCACCGTCCCCACCGTGTATCCTAACCTGTTTCTGTGCTTGTATTTCCCATAACTTGCCGTGTGGGTCTAGAGGCCGGTCCAGGTTTGGGCTCGCTGAGTTCGGTCAGACAACTTCACAGGTGTGGGGGGTTTCGAAACCAGGCATAATAGCCTCGTTTTTCTGTGTGTGTGTGTGTGTGTGTGTGTGTGTGTGTGTTTAAATTTCTTTTTAATGTCTACTTTTTGAGAGAGAGACAGGGCGTGAGCAGGGGAGGGGCAGAGAGAGAGGGAGACACAGAATCCGAAGCAGGCTCCAGGCTCTGAGCTGTCGGCACAGATCCCCACGTGGGGCTCGATCTCACAAACCGTGAGATCATGACCTGAGCCGAGATCAAGAGTCAGACACTTAACTGACTGAGCCACCCAGGCGCCCCGACTGGATATTATCTTTCAAATGTTCATTCTCTCCTGTAATAGAATTACACACCCATGCTCTTTGCTATGTGACTTTGCAGTGCCTCCCTCTGGCATAGGCAGGTTATATTTCCCTAGCCCACTGACCTGAGGGCTTGGCCATGTGACTTGCTCGGGTCAAATTGATATTAGTGGATGTGACAAGAGCATTGGCTTGAAATACGGTTGAGTTTTTGGCCTGCCTGCTTAAGCTTCTGAATGTGCTGCTACGAGGCACAGAGGGTCCAGGCTGATGATTCTAGAAGGAGACACCCATGGACTTGACTTGAATCTGACCTGTGGCCTGGAGCTAAATCGGGCCGACCCACAGAATGAAGCCGGTCCAGCCCCACTGACTCTGCAGACCTATAAGAGAGGGAGAGAAATATGGCGAGCCACGGGATTGGTGGGATTGCTTGTTACGCAGCAGTATTGTAGCAGAAACCTGACCGATCCCTGTGTATCATGATCCCTGTGTACCACTACCCACGATCATTTGGAGGATCAAACAAGGCAACATTTAAAAAATATACTGAATATATTAAGATATTTGTTAGAGTCTGGCATGTTAGATATTATTAGCCAAAGATTTTCTCAAGTAAAAATGCGTTTCTCAATGTATATCATGACATGCTGATACATTTATGTAACTTACTGGCATTATGTTTTTCTCTTCCAAGCCTGGAAACAGAGTAACTGTGTTACTCCAAAGCTCCAGAGCCTGCCACGGCTGATCTGATTTCCAAGCTGAAACATCTCAACACTGAGGTCCTCCAGTCCCTCTGGTTCACTCCCAACCCCTGTTGCTCTCTAAAGGTTGCTCAGCCTTTTCTTGGATCCTTCTAGTGACGGGAAGCTCCCTGCTTCACACACCAGCCTGTTTAATTTCTGAATCTCCCTCATGGTGAAGAAGGTTCTGTCACTTTGCTCGGATGGCAGGACGCGTCTCCTGGGCAGGGCTGGAGATTTCAAAAAAATTTTAAAAAATTATTATCATAATTTTTTTAAGTGGGCTCCCAGCCCAGCGTGGCGCTCGAACTCATGACCCTGAGATCAAGAGTCGCGTGCCCTACCGACTGAGCGGGCCAGGTGCCCCCTGGAGATTTTTAACAGATGGTTAATAGCAAGAGTACAGGCTCTGGGGTCCCACGCTTCGTGCTGTGTGACCTTGGGCAAGTGGACTCAGCTCTCTGGGCCTCAGTGTCCTCTGTAGAGTGGGGTGGGGAGATAATAAAGAATCCACCCCCCAGGGGTCGGGAGGATGAACTGAGAGATACCCGGTGGGTTCTCAGTAGAGGGCACAAAAGGTAGTGTTTAAACTGAGGTTCCTAGGACACAAGAATTCTCTGCCGCTCTGCAGGATTATTCCAGAAGCTGTCCGCTGAGGCGCCCCTCAGGGCGCCTGTGTGGTTGGTTATCAAGTGCTCATGATGTTCCAGGCATCTGTCTGGACCCCTGGTGTCGCAGCAAACGCTCTGTCCTCCTGGAGCCCACATTCTGGGGGCCAGATGGGCCTCCAACCGGAAGTAAGGGTCGTGGAGGCAGTTAAAGCAGGGAAGGGCCTAGGCCAGGGGGCAGTCGGGCAGCCTTTCCAGCCTCACCGTAAGGTAGGCCTTGCCACCCTCAGACCCGGCTCGCAGAGGAGCTAACGGAGCCTCGGGGTCCGGGAGTGATCTGCCCAAGGTCACGCGGTGAGTAGCAGAAGGGGCGAAGTCGGAGCTTGGGTCTCTTGGACTCCGGAGCCGAGGCTTTCGACGTCCACACAACGTGCGAATGGCTGGACGCCTGGGCCCGGGCGGTGGTGAGCCGGGAGGGACGTGGCAACCAGAGCTCTGGGAGAACAGCCGCCCTGGTTTGTAGCCTTTGCCCACTCCCGTGGCGTCAGGACCCCCTCGGTGGTCAGTTTCAAGCTGCGGAAGGGAACTTCCGGCGACAGAACGTGGCGCTCGACCGGACCGAGGGGGACTCGAACGGGCTCCGGGTTCTGCGGCTACGAATGGGAGGCTCCGGGGGCTGCTTGAGGACCCCTCGGAGTCCTCGCGTGTACCTGCCATTCCCTTGCAAACGGTACCCGAGTTCCTGCAAAGCCGTGGCCTGTTCCAGGCCCCGGGGGGGGGGGGGGCCTGCCCTCATGGTGTCCCCGTCTGGGTCTCAGAGGCAGCGGCCAGCCCATCGTAGGGTCGTAGGGTCGGGAAAGGGCAGGTGGCGTGGAGAGGCGGGGCCTTGTCACAGCGGAGAGCCAGGCGCTGGATGCACACACACCTGGCTGGGGGTCGAAGCCCTTCCACTGCCGACTGTGTGATCTTGGGTGTGACCTCCGCCCTCTCGGGGCCTCAGTGTCTCCCTCAAGCACGTGCAGAGGGGCGAAGGACGCGCCGTGAGGTCCTCTGGGCTGGGCCCTTCCTGCACCAGCACCGCCCCCGGCGGAGCTCCTGCGCTAGCCCGCCTCTCCTCCCTGCTGCATTGCTATTTAAAGTGGCGGTGGCTTGGCTCACTCTTTTTTTAAAAACCATTCCCGTACTCGAGCCGAGTTCCACAAGGCCAGCTGTCACCACTAAAAATGTCTGTCGTGTGACAGTCACCAGTAAGGAGGTGGGAGGAGGCGGGAGGCCCCGGACAGGACCACGGAGTGGCTGGATTTAAAAAAAAAAAAAAAAGGCAACAAGCCCCGAAACAGCACCCAAGGCAGAAACAAAGGGTGGGAGGGGGTCGCTTTCCCTGGTCCCCCCAGAGCTGCTTGCTGGCCCCGCTGGAGGACTGATGGTAGCAGGTGCCAGGTCCCTGTGGTGACAAGGTGTGCTGGGGCCCGGGCAGACGGGCCGGGCTTTGCTCTCTCTTGCCACACCCCCTCCCGGTGCCAGGCTTGGTGAGTACCCGGCCCTCGGGGGTTTTCCCAGAAGCACCCCTCCCAGCTGTGCCTCCACCCCCCCCCCCCCCATCATCCGCATCCCACTCACGTGGGAAACCTGGGCGGGGGGGTAAGTTGTCTGAGGCCAAAGTCCCAGTGAGGGAAGGACACGTTTGATGAGCCCCTCCTGGGCCAAACTCTCCTGCGAGTTACTCTTCAAATAGCTAAATGTTCACAATACCTTTGAAATGACGCCTCCAGTCCCCTGTTTTACAGACAGGGAAACTGAGACTCACAAGGGGGAGCACCTGCCTAAGGCAAGAAGGGGTGGGGATGGGAGCACAGACAGGTCGGCATGACTCCCGGCTTGGGAGACTCGAACGGTGTAATTGGGAGCGAGAGATTCTCCGGCCTCGACCTCCCCAGCTGTGAAATGGGGCAGAAACATGGCTGCTTCCCAAAGATATTGTGAGGACGAAATAAAGCCAGGCGTATCAAGAAGTGGGTAAGGGGACTGGGGCATAGAATGTGCTGGAAGGTCAGGAGCTGGGCCAGGATCCAGGGCTGTCAGATTCCAGAGGCCGAGTTCTTTCCACCACAAGTTTGTGGCCTCTCAGGGCTGCGGGAGGAGGGCCTGGAGGAGCCTTGGGGTGGGTTGGGGGTGGGAGGGGTTACCCCCTGCTCTGTCTCACCCCCCAGTGCCTAGGTGTGGCCCCCTTGGGCCCTTGGGGGGGGGCTGTGGGTTTCCTGACCACTAGTCTGAAACTGTAGCTTCTCTGATGGGGCCCCCTGGCCCTCAAACTATCTGGGACATTTTATAGCAAGGAGGGTGAGCAAGGAGAGACCACACGACAGAGACTTTTTGAAAAGAAAAGGGAACTCTTACAATTATTGGAGGAAAAAATCCAAAGAAGATTTTTGTGTCTCTGGAATTGTTTCCTCCCTTTCACCTGGGTTCCCTCAGCTTCTCTTCTTCCTCCTGCTCACAGAAATAGGCCCAGGTAAGTCATTTACACTTTAGCAATAATTATAGTAGCTAATGTGTGCTGAGCATCTACTCTATGCAGTAATGCTTCTAGGTGTTCTTCTCTTAAAAAGCTTGGGGCGCGTGGGTGGCGCAGTCGGTTAAGCGTCCGACTTCAGCCAGGTCACGATCTCGCGGTCCGTGAGTTCGAGCCCCGTGTCAGGCTCTGGGCTGATGGCTCGGAGCCTGGAGCCTGTTTCCGATTCTGTGTCTCCCTCTCTCTCTGCCCCTCCCCCGTTCATGCTCTGTCTCTCTCTGTCCCAAAAATAAATAAACTTTGAAAAAAAAAAATTAAAAAAAGCTTTGCTTGTCCCTCTGGAAGTTATACCATCTATTAACAGGTCTTTTATTCATTCAACAAACACTTATTGAACAATGATGGAATGCCAGGTTCAGTCCTGGGTGCAACGTCAGTAGGCCCTGGAGAGTGTGTGGACGTGTGCACAGTTGGGCAGGTGGGAGTGGCTCTGTGATGATTTTCACTCTTCCTCCAGGGACTTATTAAGCACCTCTGACACAGCCCTGGGACAGGACATGGCCCCGTGTCCACAGATGACATTCCAGTGGGAACGACACACAATAATTTGGCAAATACACACTTTGATTTGAAAAATAAAGCAGGCGATGGGTGATGGAAAAGGGGCAGTGTTAGTAAGTTTGTTCAGGGAGAACCTCTCTAAGAAGGTTGAGATGTAAAAAAAAACCCCACATTCATCCACTTATTGATGCATTTTGTGTGCGTGAACATATAGAACCCTCACGTGGCTTGAAACCCAGGAGATGAAAAGCTATAAAGGGAATCCCCTCTCTCCCTCTGACTCTATCTGCTTGGTTCCCCATCCCAATAATCACTGTTCTTAGTTTTTAAGGAATCTTTCAGAGTTTCTTTAGGAAAATGTAAGCAAATACAAATATTCTAATCAAACACAAAAGTCAGCACACAATAAGTACCAGCATTTGGACTGAGGCCTTAATGAGAAGGAGACATACCAGGGAGATTTTCTGGCAGAGGGTGGGCAAGTGAGCCAGGGGCGGGGTGGCAGACCGTCTGAGGACACAGACACGGGCTGGCCTTTGAGAAGCTGGGGCCATTTGGCCGCAGCGAGAAAGGGCTACCAGCCAGGAGGCCACTGTAGATTGTCAGTCAGGGTGTGCCTGGATGGGGCGCAGGTTTCAATGGGATCCCTCTGGCTGCTGTGGGGATGAGGGCGGGTATGAGCAGATGGCTGGGAAGCTGAGGATTCATGAACAAGAGCTACAGTTCAGCGAGTGTTTACTGGGTACCAGCACACATGAATTTCCCACTAACAGTCCTGGGAGGCACGTGCTATTATTACCTCCCCTGTGCAGATGAAGGAGCTGTGGCACAGAGAGGTTAATTAGCCCGAAGAAGGTCACACAGGCAGTGAGCTGCAGAGGTGGGACAGAGGCTCAGGTAGTCTAACTGGGGAGGCTGAGCTTTTAAATCCTGCACCCACCGGCCTGTCCTAATGGCTGCATGGGGCACCAGCAGAAAGTTGAAGGCCACACAGCCAGGAAGGGATGGAGGCAGGTCTCGCCCTCCCGAATGTCAAGACGCCAGAGGTCCGGGCTCTCCGCCAATGCAGTAATGGGCAGTGACCCCCCCCCCCCCCCCCCGCCACCAGACCTGCTGTACCTGGGTTGGTGGTCAAATGCAGATTCCTGGGCCTGGGCCCAGACGGACTGAATCAGAGCCTTTGGACACGGGGCCTGGGAACCTCCCTTACACAATATATGTCCTAGGATTCCGAGTGGTTGGGGATGGGACCCTACCCACTCGCCCAGCTCAAAACTTTCCCCTCTGGGGTGTAAGCCCAGCCCAGTCCTTGCTGGGAAGATGGCGGTGGGGGGGTGGGCAGCTGGCAGCCGCACACAGGCTGGTCTCTGCAGGCCGGGGCGGAGTTCTAGGTCTGGCTTTGCCTCTCTATCCAGAAGCTGGTTCCCGGCGGCGGGCTCCCTCCTCGCTGAGCCGCCAGCCCCCTCTGCCTTGGCGCACAGCCCCTGCACCTCCTTGAATGACGCTTCTTCTCACCTCACCTCTCCCACTGCGAATCTTCGCGGGTAGGGACCCCCGCCCTCACTCAGCTCTCACCCCCACTCCCAGCACGGAGCCTGGCACGCGGTAGGGCCCGGTCAGCCTGAAAGGAAGCCGTGCCTCAGTGGCTCCCCATGTGTGAAGTCTGTCGCCAGCTCCCGCCATGAATTAACACTCAGGACGCCCCCTCTGCCCCCACCCACAGGCGGCTCTCCTTTTATAGGAGAAAACGCAAGTGAGAGCAGCCAGTATGGGGCACCCGGGCTCTCGGTCAGCACGCCTGCCTGCCTTGTCCCAGCTGCCAATGCCACTGCCTGGGCACACAGCTTTGCCTCAGTCTCTGCTTCCTGTCTCTAGGGCTCAGAACTCACTTCTTCCTGAGTTAATTTTTTTTTTTTTTTTGGAGAGAGTACAAGCGGGGGAGGGGCAGAGAGAAGGGGACAGAGGATCCCAAGCAGGCTCTGCGCTGACAGCAGCCAGCCTCATGTGGAACTCGAACTCCCGAACCGGGAGATGGTGACCTGAGCGGAACTCAGGCGCTCGATCGAGTGAGCCACGCAGGTGCCCCGATTCCTGAGTTCGCTTTGTGGGTGTGTGCTTCCCCAGTCTGAGCTGAGACCCGTCGCCCTGCTTCTGTGGACCTCAGTTTGCTCATCTTTGAAACAGGGCCACAAACGTGGTGTCATCTGTGGGTCACGTGCTGTGGAGAAGGCCTTGGCAGTGACCAGACCAGGAGGGTTCTTGGCAGAGGCTGGGCCCCGTTATCCTGGTTGTTAGGGCCGTGGGTTCCCGGGGCTCCCAGGACAGAAGGCGCCACCGATACTGTGGGAGCCCCACGACCCAGGCTAGGTGGCTGGACAGACGCGCAAGGCCGAGAAGCGGCAAGACCAGCGTTCAGACCCGGGCCTGCTTCCCCAGGGCCCGTGTTCCTTCTGATGGGCGCCCCCTTCATTTGTTCGTCCGTTTACTCATTCAGCAAGTGTTTATTGAATGCTTGCTGTGTGTCCCTCGAGTGGCCTCTTTCCGGTGGGGACAGATGGCCCTGAGCCAGTCCCACTCTCCCCTTGGCATGCGGGGGAGGGGCTGCTGAGGCACCTGCATCGTCTGGGTCCCAGGGCCACGGCCAGGCCTTCTTTCTCACATCCGGATGGGTGACCCCGGAGAGGTGCCGAGGACCGACCTTCGTTCAGGGTGGGCTCCGGGTTCGTATGTACGCCCGTCCCTCCTTCATTTGTGCCTTTATGGTGAACTCTTGCCCCAAATGTCTCTCCAGCACGCTTGTAAGAGGCAGGCTGCAGGCACACAGGTAGGTTTCAGAGCCAGCCGTGGCCCTCCCTCTGGTTAGAGCAACAAGGAGGCCTCCGGACGGTGACTGCGCAGGGGACAAGGGCCCTGCAGGCTGGGGAGCCCCGGGCCTCCCCCTCCCCGCCCCCGCCTCTCCCAGGGGCAGGGAAGGTCTCACAGAAGTGACACTGGGCTCAAGCCTTGTAGGGGTAGCAGGGTCTGCTTGGTGGTGATGGAACGGTGAGAAGGTGCCAGGGCCTGGGGGCACTTGGGTGAGTAGAGGAGGAGGAGTCCTTGAAGGAGGTGGGTCTGGGAAGTAACCTGGACTGATGAGTCGGGCTCCGGGGTGGTTTATCTAGGGGTACTAGGGAGCCACTGAAGATACCTGAAGAGAGGAGTGACCAGGCAGGGCTGGCAGCTGCGAGAGAGTGGACCAGAGGCCTGGAGGCCCAGAGGAGGCCACCTGGCTCTGATTCCGTCCTCCGATGGGGACCCCTCTGCCGCCTGGGCCTAGGGGCTCACTTGTGGCCCCTCCCCCTGCCCCAGGTGCACCAGCCCAGCCCCCTCTCCCCAGAACCACAACTCCCCACCGGGGCAGGGCGGGGCGGGGCAGGACCAGGAGGCCGCTGCTTCCCCTCTCCTCTGGGTGCTCCCCTAAATCTCGAAATAAATTAGGCAGAATCAAAATCAGACTCTCTTCATCAGGAGAAATTACTCATTTCAAATATTTGCAGCCGCTTGAACTGAAATTTAGCAAGATGAGGACTTAGATGAATAATCTGGGGCCTTTTCAAAGACAGTTCTTACTCAGCGGTTTTCCTGATTCCTGAGCGCCCCCCTCCCCGCCCCCCCCCAAGCCCCCTCCCCATCAAGAGCCATCCTTCCGTCTTCTCTCTTGGGCTCCCTGCCTTCACCCCAACCCTGGTCTATTTCTCCTCTGTTTCGTCTCTCTTCCCTGGATTTCTCTCGCTACATCTGCAAGTATTTGTGGGGCGCCTCCTCCCGCCTGGCACTGAGCTTGGCCTAGGGATGAGGTGGTCTAGCCCCTGCCCACCTGGACACCCGGGGTTCCTTGCCTCGGGACTCGCCCTGTCCGTAGGGAGCGTGTGAGCTCCCTCACTTGCCCTGGGCGGCACTCCTTAATATTTGCGAAAATTTCCTTTCCACACTTTTAAAAAAGAAACCTTATATAACCAGCTCTCTGGAGGCCCTGTGGAGGCTGGGAAGAAAATCTAGAGAATTCCACCCCCTCCCCTGACCCCCTTCCTCCTCCGCATGGGCTCGTGGCCTTCGGGATGGGCGGTGTTTGACGAAAGCCAGGCCTGAGCTCGACCACCCTCAGCAGCCGGGGGCCCAGCAGGAAGTGGACAGGCGTGCCGGGGTGCCCCGGAGGAGGGGTGTGATGAGAAAGCAGGAGGTTACGAGGGCTTTCCTGCCCTGCTGTTCTTTGAAAGAAGCTTCCAGACTGGATGTGGAGGCCAACCATGCTTCCTGGCTCCCAGGGTCCTGGGCTGACGCGTCTGCTCTGCCAGCTGGTGGGGTGGGAAGACGGGGTGCTCTGTTCACATGAGGAGTGTGTGCAGGGGGAGGGGGCAGAGGGAGAGAGGGGTGAGGATGGGGGTAGGGAGGAGGAAGGACGGAGAAGGGGGCAGTTCTGGTGGCGAGTGCAGGATGGGGGAGAGAGACATAAACCCCACCTGGGAGCAGACATGAGGTCTGTGTGAAAACTGGGTGGGGGGGTGTCTAGAGTCTGATGCCCACGGATGCCCCGTGGCCCCCAGATCCTGCCCTTGCACGATCTCACCCACCTTGGGTCTCCCTCTCTGCCACGAGGAGCTGCTACTTTCAGTTCCTGGAATGACTGCCCCAGGGCCTTAGCACATGCTGTTTCCTCTCCTAGAATACTCTTCCTGAACCTGGTCCCCTTGCTGGTACTGGATTTTCAGGTCTCGGCTTGGCTGTCACGGTGGCCCCAAGAAGCTTATGCTGTTGGACAGGCCACTGGGAACAGACTAAGAGTGAGCAGGGTGTGGATGTGGCTGAAGCCAGGCATGCGGGGGATCATTGCCAGGGTGTGTGTGTGTGTGTGTGTGTGTGTGTGTGTAGAACACCCAGGCCAGAGCCCCAAGGAGCAGACATTTAGGGGACCTTCAGCGGAAGAGCAGCTTATAAAGGAACAGACTGACAGGCATTCAAGGCAAAGATTTTAGAAGTCACGGAATCTCTGTGTCTCTCTCGCGCGAGCGCGTGTGCGCGCGCGCACACACACACACACACACACACAGATGTGCATCTAGTTAGGGCCTAGAGTGTTGCTGTCAGCACCCAGAAGCCCCTCGTGAGTCTTTGCTCATACCCCACTTTCTCCCTCACTGGTGACCCCACTCCTAACTCTTTTTTTTAATTTTTTTTACTGTTTATTTATTTTTGAGACAGAGACAGAGCATGAATGGGGGAGGGTCAGAGAGAGAGGGAGACAGAGTCGGAGGCAGGCTTCAGGCTCTGAGCCATCAGCACAGACCCCGACGCGGGGCTCGAACCCACGAACTGCGAGATCATGACCTGAGCCGAAGTCGGACGCTCAACCCCCTGAGCCACCCAGGTGCCCCCATCCCACAAATATTTGCTGAGCACCAAGGTGCGCCGTTCCTCCTCGGATCAGTAAATGAAACTGATCTGCCCCAGGCGAGAAAAGCGCTGGGCCCTCAAGACACATGTCACTTGGGGACCCGGCTGGTGCAGGGGTGGTGGTGAGGAAGGTCGCCCCGGAGCAAGTCTTAAAGGATCAGGTGTGAGCGCTAAGCACCAGGCACCCCTCAGGCCTCGTTGTTGCTGCACTAATCCCTTCTTTCCCAGGGATTCTGGAAAGCGGGCGTCTCTCGCACGCCCTCCCCCTGCCGCGTGGGTGAAGGCTGGGGCGAGGCCCCGCAGCTTTGCCCAGAGACGCTCTGGGGAACTCTCTGAAGTCAATGGTTCAGCTGTGGGTTCAACTTGAACTGCCATGTGAGTTTTTGGGTCCTTTTGATCTAAAACCAGGGGGTTCCCACCCATGAAGGAGAGGAAATGGGGAGGAGGCAGGGGCTTAAAACAAAACGAAATGCCTTTTAGTCTGAAGCCTGTGAGGGAGACAGGGTTCATGGACAGAACCTCGGGGAGCCACGGTGGGAGGGTCCCCAGTCCCCAGCATGGAGCCTGGCACAGAGCTGGGCGCCACCGCCGTCTGTGGAATGAATGGAGGGGCCGTGATCACGTGAGCTGGACTCCACTGCCTGCTCCTGACAGAGGCAGGCTGTGCTTGGCGTAAGGCACTGGGGAGCCACGGATGGGTCTTGAGGGAGGGCATGACCTAAGGACATAGTGGGATCAGGGTTGCCACGTGAAAGAGAGCACACCCAGTTAAGTTTAGATTTCAGGTAAACAGTGAACAATTTTTTAGTATAAGTATCTCTGACGCCAGGGCCTGAGACTCTCCATCTCGGGACCCCTTGCCCCCTCCCAGCCTCGGGCTTTCCCCTCTGACCCCCCGACTCGTGACCTCTCGTTGGTCTGGCTTGGCCCCTGCTTTGCCTCCCGACCTGCCTGCGCTGGGCCTGGGGGTCCTGCCCTCTGAGTTGGGTCTTACCGGGAGCAGCGCCTGGGGGACGCGTTTTATTGCCCAAGTGTCAAATTGGGGGGCCGGCACCCGCTACTCCACAGTCCCCTGAGCTCAGAGACCCTCTGCCAAAGGCTGTTTATCCAATTAGCCTGTCACAAGGGGCCAAGAGACTCCCAGTCTCCCTGAAGAGTAATGTCATAGCTCGTGTCTGTCTAGCATATAACACAGTCAGGCCTGGACTTCGCCCTGTGACCCCCCACGGAAGCCCCACACTGACCCTGCGAGGGAGGGCCACCAGGACCCCCATTTCACAGAGGTGGAGACCGAGGCTCAGAGAGGCGAGGTCACCTGTGCAACCTTAGCCAGGGGAAGAAGGTCACTCTGTCCTGTGGTTCTCAGTTTAACTGTCACCTCCTTGGGGAGGCCCTCTCCTACCCCCCAGGCTGGCTCCCCTATTGGATGCTTTTTTATAAAAGATTCTTTTTTGACGTTTGTTTGTTTTTGAGAGACAGAGCACGAATGGGGGAGGGGCAGAGAGAGAGGGAGACACAGAGTCGGAAACAGGCTCCAGGCTCTGAGCCATCAGCCCAGAGCCCGACGCGGGGCTCGAACTCACGGACCGCGAGATCGTGACCTGAGCCGAAGTCGGACGCTCAACCGCCTGAGCCACCCAGGTGCCCTAATTGTATGCTTCTTTGGACCTGACCTGCCTTCACCTGTCACAGTTAATTGAGCGGTTAGTGAACCGTGTGCTGGGTTTATGTCTGTCCCCTGCTAGCTGTGACCTCGTGTCTTGATCCCAGCTGTAACACCGGTTCCAAGCTCAGTACTGGGCCCATGGCAGGAGCTCTCTAAGGGCTTAAGACACAAGGGGGGCTTTAGAAGGGACGTGCATTGGCATGTAGCCCAGATGGCAGGAAGCTGGTGCTCAGCTTGGGAGGGGCCGTGGGCTAGATTATATCCCCCACCCCCCACCCCGCCAGCTTATATGTTGAAGCCTTGAAAGTGATGGTATTTGGTGATGGGGCCTTTGGGAGGCGGTTAGGGTTAGATGGGGCCATGGGGGCCTCACGATGGGGTCAGTGAGCTCCTGAGAAGGAAGAGAGAGATCTTTCTCTTTCCACACAGACTCGTCCAGAAAGACCATGTGAGCACCCAGCCAGAGGGCGGCCGTCTGCCAGCCAGGAAGAGAGCCCTCACCAGTCTGTTCCTCTATACCTGAACCCGGGGCCTGACTCCCGGCCCCCAGAACTGAGAGCAATAAGTCCGTGTCGGGCAAGCCCCCGGGTCTGTGGTGTTCTGCTGGGGCCGCCTGGGCCGACCAGGGAGGGTAGTGGTTCGGGCACAGCAGGCGGGGCCCTGGTGGACAAGGCTTGGGGGTGGGGCACAGCCTGCGGTGTCTAAGGAACCACGTGTCGTGGCGGGCTACAGCACAGTGGGGGAGGGGGGTGGATAAGGTGCAGGACAGCGAAGCCGGAGGCGGTGGGGTCCGGCTGAAGTGGCCAGGGGCCCCGGATGCATTTAGACTTGGTGTCATTTAGGGACACTCTTGGTTCTGCTTTTAGATACTATGATGAAAACATCCTTTGCCTAAATGGGAATTTATTCCCCTTCCTGAGCTGGCTTCTTGAAGCAGTCTGCTCATTGTTTGGAGTTCCTTATGAGGCACGACCTTGTATCCTTCAGAAATGCCTTTAACTGCAGGTACCAGGAAAAAAAAACCTAACCCCCAGAGGCTTAAACCATGAGACCAGCGCAGGTTTACCTAAAAAAGAAGACCAGGATTGGTGTTTGCAGGGTTTATTTAGCCACAGGGGCTGGGTCAGGACCCCGGGTGGCCTCTCTGATTCTCTTGGTCCATCTTTCATGGTGACAAGACGGCTGCCGCAGCTCCGGGCATCACCCTCATGGTGACAAGATGGCTGCCGCAGCCCCAAGCTCCATGTCTGCACTGGGCCGCAGCTCCAAGTGGGAAAGGAGAAGCTGTGTGTGTGAGGGGAGGTGAGGGAGGTGAGACAGTGCTCTCCTCCAGGGCTTCTCGCCTTTCATCAGGGAGGAAAAGATCTTTTCCCGGAGGCCCCTGCGGATTTTGCCTTATATACCATTGACCGGAACATGGCCCCATGGCCTCTTCTGGCTGTCAGAGATGCCCGGGAAACAGGCACTTGGCTTTTTAGGCTCTGTGATGGGAGGCGGGCAGGGGACAGAGGGTTTGGGAAGGGCTGGGGCCGAGCGGACCTTCAGTGTCAGTTAGCGTCCCTTTCTCCGGCACGTGACTGTCACCCTTTCAGGTCAAGCCCAAATGTGACCTCTTCCGTGAAGCCGACTTCCACCGGGAGCTGGTCATCGCTTCCTCTGTCCCCCCCCCCCCCCCCACCGTGCCTGGGGGGGGGTACATCCTGTGACAGGAATGCTTTCCTTTCAACATCTCTGTTCCTGAAGACAACTCGTGGGGGGCGTGCGAACGTCTCACCGACTTGAATGTCGTGAGACCCCCTGGTCCCTTGAGGTGCGGTCGTCGACGTGGCACGTCCGGGATTTGGGGTGTGTTTCAGCTTTTGTCAGTTCACTTCACAGCTTCCACCCCGGCTGTCCGGAATTCATCTGGAGCGCGTCCAAAGGGGTGTCAGGGTCTGTGGCTCTTGGCGGGTCTCATGGTGTCTGCCCTCGGTCACGTGACACTGACGACACCCAGCCCTCCTCCCTTTCGGCTCATGCTTCTTTTTTTTCTTTTTTTCTTTTTAAGTTTATTTATTTTGAGAGACAGAGCGAGTGGAGGAGGGGCAGAGAGAGAGGGAGAGAGAGAACCCCAGGCAGGCTCCGCGTTGTCCGAGGTGGGGCTCGAACTCACCAAGGTCATGACCCGAGCGGAAACCCAGAGGCGGCCGCTTAACTGACTGAGCCCCCCAGGCGCCCCTCCTGCTTCTGCCCTTGAATTTCCCAGCTCCGTTTTTTTTTTTCAATTTTCCCAATTTTTTTAATCTTTATTTTTGAGAGAGAGAGAGTGTGTGAGCGGGGGGAGGGGCAGAGAGAGAGGGAGGGAGACCCAAAATCCGAAGCAGGCTCCAGGCTCCGAGCTGCCAGCACAGAGCCCGATGTGGGGCCCGAAGCCACAAACCGCGAGATCGTGACCTGAGCCGAAGCCGGACGCTCAACCGACCGAGCCACCCGGGCGCCCCTCCGTTTTTATCAAATAAGAGAAAATGCAAGAGAATGTTCTGCTAGTTCCTACTAATAATCGTTGCGGTCAAAGATGGTGAAGAACCCACAAACACGGGGGACATCTGTTTGGGGGCCGGGCGCAGGGGGACGCGCTTTGCTGATATCACCTCTTCACTGACCCCGACTCCAACTCGGGGGGAGGTAGAGACCCCCCTTGTCCCTCCTCTACCAGCGGAGAGATTGAGACCCTGGGAGGTGAGGCCACCGGCTCTGGGACCCACCCTAAGAATTCACCCTGCTGCTCGAAGCCGAGGTGGTGGCCAATGGGCGGAGAGATGAAGTGTCGCGTGTCCCCTCTGGGCTGAAGCCCCCTGTTGTCCCCTCCGCGCTCTTGGCCACCCTGAAAGGTGGCTTCTTCCAGAGGGGGCGTTACCAGATGGGGGAGCCCCTCCTGGCCCGGGTTCCTGAGTGATTGTGTGGAATGGAGCAGAACAGTGAGAGGTAGTGAGAGAGGGACTTTGGGGCGCTCACAGCGCCCTGGGGGGCGCCCCCCGCCCCCCGGGGACATGCAGTCGTGGCTGCCCGCACCTGCCTGAGCCAGGCCGAGCCGCACGGCTGCACAGCATATTCTGGATGCCGCCTCTTGTCCGTGCCAGGACATTGGCAGGGCCTTCGGCTCTGGGCTGGCACCGGCAGAGGAGGGCCCTCTCTGAACCTGGCAGCGTCACACGGAACCTGGGCACAGCTGGGGTCCCCCCCGTGTGCACCTCTCTGGAGCCGGGCGCTCCACAAAAGCCCCAGCTGCCACTGGCAGGGTGGAGGGACATCTGTCCTGCGCTCGGCCGGGTGCCTCCGCCAGCACCAGAAGCCAGGCGTCACCCCTCGGCCAGCGAAGGCCTGGCTGCGGGGGACGCGGCCTACAGCCTCATCCCTGCCCGTCCCCCTCCACCTTCACCCACCACCTGGTGCCATCAGCCGTGTGGGGGGACGTTTCCTGCCTCGTCTGCCTCGTAAGCCCCCCGTCTCCTTCCCCACAACTGGCCCCTCCTCCTCCACCCCG
This sequence comes from Felis catus, assembly GCF_018350175.1. Lineage (NCBI taxonomy): Eukaryota > Metazoa > Chordata > Mammalia > Carnivora > Felidae > Felis > Felis catus. The sequence continues at coordinate 87,495,208 of NC_058380.1, forward strand.
CTCAGGGGGCTCAGGAGCTGTCCCCCTGTCTTCGCTCATCGCACCCCACCCCCTTCTGCCGCTTTGACATCACCCCCGTCCCTTGGCTTTATGCCCGTTGGTCGACTGGTCTGCCTGCCCCGGGAGACCGTGGTCCTCGAGGGTAGGGACTGTGCCATTTCTTAGCTGAGCCCCGGCTTGGCACAAGGCGGACGCTCTCTCGTCCGTGCGTGGAGCGAATGAATGGATGCCCCCTACCCTCCGCCTGCCCCGGGAAGCCGCACCTGTTAATTGAGCACCTGCTACACGCTGGGCCTGTCACGTCTCCACCGTGCCACCGTCTTCTCCCGTGGTCACCACGTATGCTCGTAAGGCCGCTGTTAGCTTTGGCCTCTGGGGTCAGAGCCTGGTGAGGACCCGAGGGCGCGTCCTTTGCTGGGAAGCGCTCCCAAGGGGCTACACGAGGGGGCGGGAGAGTGAGATGGACCCCGAGAAGCCCGCCCAGGGCTGGGGCTTACAGGGCTCAAAGCCACCGCGGGCGGCTGGGCCCTCTCAGGGGCGGATTCGCCTTCTCCTGGAGCGCCCAACCCCCGCTGGCGGAGGGTTGCCCCGGGGGCGCATGAAGTTTCCTGCCTTCCCACTACACATGACTTAGGGAGGGCTCCCGCTGCTGTCCCACGCTGCGGGGTTAGGGGGGTACACAGACCAAATGGAAGGACGCACCGCGGGCACAGGGTTCGTGTGTGGCGTCCAAGCCTGCCTGCACCTGTCCCCACCCGGAGTGGACACGAGGCCGGAGGGATGCCAGGTGGGTCCAGGAAGCATCCGGTTCAATTCCCACTTGACAAACTAGGCCGGACCCCGAGTCTCCCCCAAGAGCCTTCACTCTGAGTCCCCGGCTCTCATCTGATGTGGAAAGTATCTCCCTCCATCTCTCATCATTCACCGTCCCCCCCCACCCCCCCCCCCCCCCCCCCCCGCCTTCCCAGGAAACGGCAGAGAGGCTGTTCCTGGCTCTGTGCCCACAAGGGCAGCGTTTGACCAGGACTCGGTCTGGGGGCGCTACCAGCCTTCTCCCTCAGAAATTGGGGCTTCTCTTCCGAACGCTAGAGGGGTCCTGGCTTGGCAGCGGTCGGCGGGGGGTGCGGGCAGCGGGCTTCTTGCCCCCCCGCCCCCCCCCCCCCCCCCCCGCCTCCGTAGTCCTTTCCCTGCCCGGGTAGTGCGATTTTAAACAGGCACATTCCTGCTGCCCAATTTTCATTAATTGGATCTAAAAGGGTTTCTATTTTCTCCCCGAACGCTGATTGATCCAGCCGAGGCAAACAGCACCACCAAAAATGGGGGGGTGCTGCTGCTGAGGGAGATGGGATAGCTAATGTTACTTGACATTTACTCAGGGAGAGGAGGGGAGGGAGGTGAGTCGCACTCCGGAGCCTCAGCCCACAGACTCTGTGGGAATGAGCAGCCGCGAGGCAGGCGGGGACAGGAGGGTTCCAGGAAGCTTCAGCTCTCCTGCCCTCGCCGGCCTCGGGGTCCCCCGGGGGGGTCCTCCCTCCCAGAGGAGAGGGTCTCTGTCCTTAGATGGCTGTGCATCTAGCTCTGGAGGTGGGACCCCTGAGGACGCCGTGCTGATGCTCTTCCTGTTTGTGCCAGGGACAGATGGGAGTAGGTGCCTCTCTCTCCTCTCTCTCCGTGGAAGGTGGAAGCCGTCTGCAGGGTGGGAGGGGGTCAGGCGGGGGGGGGGGGACCCAGCGCTCGGTTTCTCCCCCTCCCCCCTCCCCCCAAAAGCCCAAACCTCAGAAAGCCGAGCAATCGTGGCTTCCGACTGCCTCAGTTTCCCAGTTTGGTGCCATGCCTGCTGGAGTTTGCAGGAGGCATAATGACGGGCTTCGGGAATCCCAGCCGAAGGGGAGCAGGCGTGGCTTTCTGCACCAGGATGGAAAAGGGAAACTGGCTGCACGCCGGCCTCACCACTGACCCCAACCCCAGTCACCCACGACGTGCGGAGGGCGGGGGGGGGGGTGGCGCAGTCACCACTCCGTTTGTCCGGCAAGTGTTGGCCGAGCACCGGTCATGAACCAAACTCTGCTGGGTGCTGCTGCTCTGGGAGCGGACAGCCTGCCCCCTCTGCCTCCCTGCCCGGCCTTGCCCTCTCCCGCCGGGCACCCTCGCTGCGCCCCGGAGCCACGGGCGCCGGGCTCTGCAGGCTGCCACCTTGTAGGTCTTCCCCTTCCGGCCGCCCGCCCTCAAAAGCTGATTGCACTGCCCCTTCCGCTGGGAATCCTTCCCGACCCCCTTCTGCCCAGGAGACTCCCTTCCTCTGGGTACCAATGGCCTTGACTTTCTGCGACGACCACATCCCAAACCGAGCCCGTCCTCCCCCAAACCTGCTCCCCCTGTTCCATCTCATCTCGGTCGGGCCCCTCCAGCCGAGCGGCCCCCTTCAGCCACACTTGGCCTTCACCCTTGCCCCCTCCCCCCCCCCCCCCAGATCCGTCCATCCTTCTCCTTCCCTATCACTGCTGATCTGACCACCATCGGCCCAGCTTTTGGCTGACCGCTCGGTCTCTGGCCTGGTCCCTAGGCAGGCAGCCCGAGTGTCCTTTCACTGCATAGACGACTCCAGGGGGACGCTATTGCCCAGGGCTCCTGGCTTCCATGGTTGCTCCCCAGAAGTCGGCTGTCAGTCTAACTAGGGTTCGCTGGTTGTTTGTTTGTTTTTTTTCTCTACCTGCTGCTAAGTACGTTCTCTCCTTCCCTTTGGATTTTTGCAATCCACTATGATGGATTCAAGTATGGATTCTTTGTACTGATCTCTCTGGGGATTTGGGGGGTTTCTTGTATCTACGGTTTGGCCTCTTTTGTCAGTTCTGAAAATTATCAGCCATTGTCTTTTATTTTTTATTATTTAAAAAAAATTTTTTAACGTTTATTTATTTTTGAGACAGAGAGAGACAGAGCATGAACAGGGAGGGGCAGAGAGAGAGGGAGACACAGAATCCAAAGCAGGCTCCAGGCTCTGAGCCATCAGCCCAGAGCCCGACACGGGGCTCGAACTCACGGACCGCGAGATCGTGACCTGAGCCGAAGTCGGACGCTTAACCGACTGAACCACCCAGGCGCCCTGCAGCCATTGTCTTTTAAACAGTGTCCCTACTCCTTTCTCTCTCTTCTGGGGTTCCAATCAAACTCTGGCTTGCCCATCATCTCTGTCTCTTACCCTCTCCTTCGGCCCATCGCTCTGCAGTGCATTCGGGATATCATCTTTTGACCTAATTCTTTCTTTGCTTGCATTTAATCCATTCTTAAACCCATCCATCGAGTGCTTTCTATGCCTTATTATTTTGAAATCTACGGGCATAGGGGCGCCTGGGAGGCTCAGTCGGTGGAGCGTCCGACTTCGGCTCAGGTCATGATCTCACGGTTTGTGAGTTCGAGCCCCGCGTCGGGCTCTGTGCTGGCAGCTCGGAGCCTGGAGCCTGCTTCGGATTCTGTGTCTCCCTCTCTCTCTGCTACTCCCCTACTCACACTCTGTCTCTCTCTGTCTCTGTCTCTGTCTTTCAAAGATAAATAGAAACTTTAAAAAATTTTAAAAAGTATAACATACGGGCATGAAACGCATGAATTATAAACATATAGCTTTGCAGTAGAGTGAGAAACAAATGTGCAGTTTAATGAATGATTAGAAATATTCTAATTGATAAGTGTGCATGGGACCATGACCAACAGGTTGAAGAAATAAAGTCTCTGAGTTTTTTTTTTTTTTTTTAAGTAATCTCTACCCCCATCATGGAGCTCAAACTCCCTACCCCGAGATCAAGAGTCGCACGCTCCACTGACTGAGCCAGCCAGGTGCCCCTAAAGTCTCTGAATTTTAAATTTCAATTTTCATAATGCTCATTCCTAGGGCTTCTGTGTGGTTCTTTTGTCAATTTGCTATGTCACTTTTTATAATTTTATGTTTTCCAGTGATGTTTCATGCTTGTGTTTATTTGTTTCTTCTATTTATATTAAAGATTTTTAACGTTTATTTGTTTTTGAGAGAGAGAGAGAGAGAGAGAGAGACAGTGTGAGTGGATGAAGGGCAGACAGAGAGGGAGACAGAGAATCCAAAGCAGTCTCCAGGCTCTGAGCTGTCAGCACAGAGCCCGACGTGGGCCTCGAACTTGTGAACCACGAGGTCATGACCTGAGCCAAAGTCAGACGCTTAACCAATTTGAGCCACCCAGGCGCCCCTTTTTATTATTTTTTTTTAAAACATAGTAAGGATAGTTGTATGTTAATTCCAGTATTGGAAACCTTTGCAAGTATATTTGTAAGTGTTTTCATTTGTTTGTTTTCTCATTGGTGTCTTATGTTCTTGTATGCCTAGTTTTCTCTGTCTGTTGATCACAGTATTTGAAAAATTCAGCACAGGGATCATCTAAAGCTCTGGTGGAAGTTACTTTCCTCCATAAAGGAATTTTGTTTGCGTCACACACACACTTGGAATGAGCCACCCGGGTGCCCCGTCCTATTTTCGCTTTCGGTTTTTGGTTTGGAAATTTCTCATTCTTTGGTAAACGTTTAATGCTTTTGCAAATGTGTCTGTCTCTCTCTAGTAGGTGTAGGTATTTCAAGTTAATTTACCTGAGAAGCCAGGTCAGAATAACCCAGCCCAGCCCTCAGCAGAAGCCTGGGTTATCTTTCTGAACAGGAAATCAGGCCACAGCTCTGCTCTCTTAAGAAGTATTGGGGCGCCTGGGTGGCGCAGTCGGTTAAGCGTCCGACTTCAGCCAGGTCACGATCTCGCGGTCCGTGAGTTCGAGCCCCGCGTCGGGCTCTGGGCTGATGGCTCAGAGCCTGGAGCCTGTTTCCGATTCTGTGTCTCCCTCTCTCTCTGCCCCTCCCCCGTTCATGCTCTGTCTCTCTCTGTCCCAAAAATAAATAAAAATGTTGAAGAAGTATTGACAGGCTCTTTCTGCCCTTCAATAAAGATCCCACTCTTAACTGTGTCTCCCAGGGTCCTGGGACCAAGATCTGGCCCCAGCCACCCTCTTCGGAAAATGTACCCCTCCGCACTCCTCCCATCCCACCCCCGCGTTCTCTGCTTTGGCCACACTGAGCTGTTCTGGTCCCCGAGGGCCACTCACCTCTGGGTATAAGTGAGTGCTGTTTGTTTCGTTCAGGCTGAGCTGCCTTTTCCCACCTCTTGGCCTGGCTAAGTCCTGCTTGCCCTCTAAGTCTCAGGTTAGACATCACCTCTTCCAGGAAGTCTTCCCTGGCTACTCCACCCCTACCTCTCCCTAGATCAGGTGCCTCCTCTGGGCTCCCCCAGTGCCTTGTACATCCCCCACCACAGCACTGACCACGTTGGGTTGTCATTACCTGCTTCCCTGTTTGTCACTCCATCAGGCTGTGGGCTCAGCAAATGTTTGTTGGAAGGATGGATGGATGGATGGATGGACGATGACTTCTCACTCCTGCCCTAACACTGTCAAATGTTCCAGCTCTTTGGACACCCGTCTCCTACCCCCAACTGAACTGGCAGTGCCTGGACAGAGGACTCTTCTTTCTTTCTTCCCCCTCCACCGCACCTGCCCAGTCCTTTGCGCAGAATGGCTCCAGGCTCCTTCTAGCACACACTTCCCTTGATGCTCGGGCCCTCTCCCCGGCCCCGAAATCAAGACCTGGGGCTGTAGGTCCCAGTAACAGGAGAAGATACTGGAGGGAGGAGTTTTAAGTCGAACCACAGGAGACCCTATTTTCGTGTAAAGATCATTCGTGTGCACACGAATTCTAAAGACCACTGCTAAGAGAAAGTCAGGTGGGGAGGTGTTCAGTTCAGCGATGATCCAAGGGCTCTGGGTCTCTGACTTGGGTTAGGATTTCTGACCGTAAGACCTGAAGGAATGATTTAACCCCTTAGCCTACCCACTGTAACATAGAGGAAGCCGTATTCTGTATCTCAGAACATTCCCTGAGACGGGGCATACCCTCTCCCTCTGCCCCTCCCCAGCTTGCGCTCTCTCTCTCAAAAATAAAGAAACACTTAAAAAAAATTATAAGAAAGACCCCAAACATTTATTTGGAGCATTGATTGAGCACCTCCTGTGTGCAGGGCCCCGTGCTGGGGATACAGCGATGGGTGAGAACCACGAGACCCCATTCTCTTGTTCTCGGGCCGTGTTCCAGACTCATCAGCAGAACGAGGGCTCTTAGAAAGGCTGTTTGCTCGTCTGGCCTCGCGGTGGTTCCCAGCTCTCCGCTCACCCCATACCTGGCTGCCCCTCGGAAGAGGGTGGTGGGGCTCAGGTAGGGTGTATGTGGCGCGTCCTTTATCCCCTGGGTGGAGGCCTGTCCTTGGAGGCCGCAGGGAAGGGACAGCATTTTTTTTTTTTAATTTTTTTTTCAACGTTTTTTATTTATTTTTGGGACAGAGAGAGACAGAGCATGAACGGGGGAGGGGCAGAGAGAGAGAGGGAGACACAGAATCGGAAACAGGCTCCAAGCTCCGAGCCATCAGCCCTGAGCCCGACGCAGGGCTCGAACTCACGGACCGCGAGATCGTGACCTGGCTGAAGTCGGACGCTTAACCGACCGCGCCACCCAGGCGCCCCGGGACAGCATTTTTAAGGGCCGGAGATATGGTCTCCCAGTGCCCAGCTTAGGACCTGGTGTGCTGGGTGGGAGGGGGACCATGCCAGATGCGGGGGAGGGGGGGGCCCGGAGGAGAAACCTGTCCGACAGGCGGTGCAGGGGTGGGTGTAGGTGAGGGGGGTGTACAAGGTACACGAGGAATCCGATTTCAGCCAAGACACATTTGGGGCATCCAAGGGGGACCATCCACTGAGGTGGCTGGAATTTGGGGGTGAGCGATGATGGGTTGAACCCCCTCCCCCCCAACCCTTTCCCCCCAATCCCCCGGACCTCCAGCAGCATCGGGACTTGGAGCCTGTTCCTTGGGGTTCTGGAACACACAGACCTCATTTCCCTCCCGCCACCTTCCCTGGAAGGAAAACACTCAGGGACTTGGTTGAACCTTGGAATTAATTTCATTCAAAGTGTAACCCCGGCGTCTGATCATGTGGGACTTTCATAATAAGATTACTTAATCACATGCTTACTCCGGGACAAGGGAGGCGCGCCCGGGGCCTGTGGGAGAGCTCCAAGGCCCCCCCTTTGCTTCCCACACCTGCACAGCCCCCCTCCCCTGCAGGCAGGGTGGAATGGAGCCCCTTGGCGTTCCGGGCTGCCTCAGTTTCTCCGCCTGTCTCGGGAACGTGGACAACGATGGCAAGAGGAAAGACGAAGCAGGAGACACAGATGACGGTGATCGCCCGGTAGGCGGGGCCTCGAAGGGCCGACGGTTTCTGTCCCGACCGCCTGGTGCCTAACGCCTGCCGGGCAGGCCGGTGATGTAGATGAGGTGTGGCAATCCGTGCAGGATCCTGGCGTGGAGCTGGACACAGTGGGCGCCCCACGGGGTCTGCCGGCAGTGGTATTTGGGGTTCACTCCTCCACCCCGATTTTGGTGAGATTTCAGGCCCATCGTGGTGCCTCGGTTCCCCTTCAGCAGAGGAGAACGTGATGGGGCCCCCATTAGGCCCTGGGACGATCCCGATGGCCCGCAGAAGCCGGCTGGGGACAGAGTGTGACGGAGAAGCACGGATTCCTACTGGGACCTGCAGGACGGCGCTAACGTTCTCGCACGTTGTAATGCGCTTTGAAGTAGATTAAATGCCTCCTCTGTATCCCCCTACCTGGTCTCAGTTACGGAGGACGTGGTGGGGCGGATAATTTAATGACCCAGGCCCAGGGAAGGACCGTGACCGCCCAAGGCCACACGGCTAGATGGACTAGAAACCACGTTTCCTCCCCGTCTCTCCTGCCAAGTGGGGCAGCGGCAAAGAGGGGGAGGGGAGGGTTCGCCTGCGTCTGGAGCCGGGCCACCTTCCTTGTCGCGGGTGGACGTGGCCTGGAGCTCCGGGAGCATCTCTGGCGCAGTTCGGAGAAGTAGACAAGATTGGAGCCCGGAGGTCTGATCTGGGATGCAGCTGTCACTCCGGACAGAGGACAGAGGCCTCGGGGCCATCTCTGCTTCCTGGGTTTCCTCTCCTTGTACATCCAGCCGATGCCTATGTCAATTCGCATCCCTCTCCATCCCCACAGCCACCCCCCAGTGGATCATCACCGTCTCCCTTCTGGAAGCCTCCACAGAGGGGCCTGATTGTCTTACACACACAACAGAGCCTGTCATGCCCCAGCTTCAACTCCCAACGGCCTCCGTCCTCCTTCCCGCTTTCAGCCTGGGCTCCCCCAACCGGCACCGTCTGGAGCTGGCTGGACCCTCCAGGCCGCAGCGCCCCCCCGACCCACACCCCTGCTCACTGCACACCTGTCACACCAGCCTTTTGTCCAGCCTCCACCTCAGGGTTACGTGCTGGTGGTTCCACTACCAGAAATGCTTTTCCGCGCGTTCCGCGCGTCTGGCTGCTTCTCAGCCTTGAGGTCTCGGTGTGAATATGGCCTCCTTCCTCAGAGGGTACCTCCCCAGTCAACGTACTTGAAGCAGGTCCCTCCTGTTACTTTTCTGTTTTGTCACTCGTGGTGTTACCTGCATGCTGTGACCCCCCTTCCCTCGCATCCTCGTCTTTTTTGTTCAAGGTCTGCCTGTCCCACTGGGGAGCATTTCCAAGGAGGCAGGGACCTGGGGAATCTTTGTGGCCATTGAGCATCCACCCCCTTGCACAGGCCCGACGGCGCAAGCTACTCAAATGATATATTTTGATAAAGATATGTACTCATCCACGATGTAGTGACCACACTTGCTTCATGGGGTTGTACCAAGCACTCAGGAGAGCTAGGTGCACAGCCCCTGGCACCGAGTACAGGCTTAAAGGTGGTGCTCTTGTCACCCTCGCTGGCCTGGGAACTTCTGGGCGCAAGGACTCAAGTCCTCAGTCCCCACCTCGCCTGGCACAACCCAGCAGTACATCTGCTGAATGCTTGCCTGGGAGATTTACAAGACAGAGAGACAGGGTTAGGGTCCTTGTGCCCAGCAATTGTTTTTGTTGCCTGGGAACCTCCCCCCCCCCCACCCCCCACCCACCAACGCCCTCAGAGGTGAGTGACTTTGTGGGTGAAGAACAAGCATCGAATGACCCAGAAAACAGAACAGCTTCTGCTGCAGGAAGATGAGGAGGAGACCGGCTTGTGAGGGTTATTGGCTCTGTTGGGCCTCAGCTGGGGAAGGTGCTGGCTCCCTGTTTGGGCAGAATTAAGGTTTGTGAAGATTTCCCCGGTATCCATAACTTATAGAAGGAGTTTAACATCAGGAAGTGTTGACTTCTGCATCTTGACTCCAAAAGTCGGTTGAAGGTTGAGGGTAGATGGGATCCAGCAGCAGCTTGCCTGGAAGCTCTGGGGGTCTGGGGTTGGCTCCAGAAGAGTATGGGACCCTCAGCCCTTGAGGGATGCCCAGGGCAGGGTCTTTGTGGATGCTTGGGGTCAGAGCTATAGATCATTGGGGTCCAATCCAGTTCAAAGTTTAAATTTATGGCCGGCAATACCAACAGACAGACCTGTAGACTTAATGCAGTCCCTATCAAAATTCCAGTTGGCTTTTTTGGCCAAATTGACAAGCTCATCTGAAAATTTATCCATAAATGTGAAGGACCCAGAAAGCCAAATGATCTTGAAAAAGGAGAGCAAAATTGGAGAAGTCACACCTTCTGATTTTAATAGTTATTGCACAGCTACAAGAATCAAGACAGTATGGCAGTGGCATAAGGATAGACTATAGATCGATGGAATAGAATCGAGAGTCCACAAGTCTCCCCATACGTTTATGCTCAATTGATTTTAGACATGGGGTATGAGACCATTCTATGGGGAAAGAGTAGCCTTTTCACCAAATGGTATGGACAACGGGATACCCGCATCAAAAGAATGAAGTTGGATCCCTACCTCACACCATACACAAAAGTTAACTCAAAATGGACCATAGACTTAACTATAAGAGCTAAAACTATAAACTTCTCAGAATAAAACGTAGGAGTAAATCTTCATGACCCTATGAATTAGGCATAGGACCCCAGAAGCACAGGGGCAAAAGAGTAGATAAATAGGACTTCACCAGAATTTAAAACTTTCTGCGTCAAAGGACGCCAAGAAAGTGAAAAGACAGCCCAGAGAATGAGAGAAAAATTTTGTAAATCACGTATCTGATAAAGGACCTGTGTCCAGAATGTGTAGAGAGCTCTTCCAACAAAATAATAAAAGATAAATAATACAATTTAAACATGGGCAAAGGACGTGAATAGGCATTCTTCCAAGGAGGACATACAAATTACAATAAACACACAAAGAGATGCTCAACATCACTAGTCATCAAAACCACGAGCTGCTCCCTCACCCCCACGAGGATGACTGAAATAAAAAAGATGGGCGATAACAAGTGTTGGCAAGGAAGTGGACAAGTTGGAACCTTCGTGCATTGCTGGTGAGCTTGTGAACTGGAAACAGATAAATCTGGGATGTGCATATTCCAGAGGACTAACAGACTCCGTTTCTTCAATAAGTCAGTGACAAGAAAACACATTTTCTAAGAAAGTAACAGGATGTAACAACCGAGTGCCACATGTTAGATCTTCCTTGGATCCTACTTCAAACCGATCGCCTGGAACCTGACATTGATGAGAATATCAGGAGACTTCGATTATGCCCTGGGTAGGAGACGACGCCGTGGAGCTGCTCTTAATTTTGCCAGGTGTTTATACGAAAGCATGTCCGTGTACTTAGAGGGACGCTGAGCTGGGGCAGGATGAAAAGACATGTCCAGGACTGGCTTTAAATTAGCTTCAAGCAACAGCAACAAAATTGTTATCGAAAGGGGGTAGATAGAGCAGGTGCGGCAAAATCTCAGTAATTATTGAATCTGAATGATGGAGCAGGAGGACTTATCATACTCCTGCCTCCTTACTTTTGTGGGTGTTTGAAAATGTTCTTAGTGAAAACCTTTTTTTTTTTTTTAAGATTTTATTTTTTTTATTAAAATTTTTTTTCAACGTTTATTTCATTTTGAGAGCCAGAGACAGAGTGCGAGCGGGGGAGGGACACAGAGAGAGGGAGACGCAGAATCCCGAAGCAGGCTCCAGGCTCCGAGCTGTCGGCACAGAGCCCAACATGGGGCTCGGACCCACGAACCGTGAGATCCTGACCTGAGCCGAAGTCGAATGCTTAACCGCCTGAGCCACCCCGGCGCTCCTAGATTTTATTTTGAAGTAATCTCTACACCCAACGTGGGGCCCAAACTCACGACCCCGAGATCAAGAGTGGCATGCTCTACGTACTGAGCCAACCAGGCTCCCCGAAAACCTCCTTGATGTGTATGTATGTATGCAAAAGGCCTGCTTGGGTTGACTCAGACAAGCCGCTTCTCTGAAACTGGGTTTGCACATCTGGTAAAACAGGGGAGGTATCTGTCCCATTTTACAGATGAGGAGACTGAGGCTCAGAGAGCCTGCCCGGGTCTCACGGCCAGCTCAGGAGGAGTCAGTATTAGAATCCCAACCCACCCGGCTCTCAATCTCTGGCTCTGTCTCCTTACTCCCGGTGGTTGTGGTGGCGGTAAGCTGCAGCTGTCACCTCTGGGGTGTGTGTGTGTGTGCGTGTGTGTGACCTCAGGGCCTCTCTGAGGCCGGCCTGAGGCCGTCCCAAGGTGGAGTCTGGGATGTCCTTCGAGTCAGCCGCTGCTCTCACACAGGCCCCTCAGTCCACTGTGCCCAGGTCACCCTCTGCCCCCCACTCCGGATGTCCAGGAGCCAGGCTTGGCGGCCCAGGCAGCCGGACAATGAGCCCTTTGGAGGCCCGGCCAGGGCCTGGGCCTTGGCTGTGGGCTGTGGCCGAGGCCACGACAGAAGGCCGCTTGTGGCTGGCCCCGGGCTGCGGCCAGAAATAGGTCCCGCTGGGCGCGAGCGCCTGTGGGCCCCCGCCCTGGGTTCGGCCTGGGAACGTGGGTATTTGTGGAGCTGAGGGGGAGGAGACCGTCATCAAGAAAGCAGGCCTATTTTGGGGCTTTTGGGAGGCGGGGAGGAAAACTGACCCCCACCCTTGGCTTCTACCTTAAGCTCATTCCTTTAGTGCAGAGGCAGGAGTCTAGGCTCCTGAGTCCCCCTGGGTTCAAATCCTGGCTCTGCCCCAGCTACCTGCGTGGCTGGTCACTTCCCTCCCCGAGCCTCGCTTTGCTCATCTGTATAATGGGGAGAAATCACGGCAAGTCCTTCATGGGATTGTAAGGATTCCAGGGGACGCCGGCCCATGGCCCGGGAGCAGTCTGTGCTCCTAACGCGCCTGTTGCTAAATCACTTCTGCCTCCCCTCCCCCCAAGCCAGGCTGCCCCCTCCTCCCCCCTCCCCCCGCCCCAGCCAGGCTGCCCGGTTATCCCAGGCTCTGCGCTTCTCCAGACCTCATCCTCCAGTCACGCACCAGGGCCCTGCAGGCCTTTTGCTCTGAGCTGGCTGCGGGAGGGATTCCGGGCGCCCTTCCTGCCCGTCTGTATCTGTCCCTCTTGGCCCAAGCTGGGTGACAGGGGCCGCTGAGGAGCTTCGCTGCGGCGCTTCGCAAGTTTAGGCCTGAGGTTCACAGACACAGACCCAGGTTCAAATCCACATTAATATGGGCAGCAGGGGGCCCTTGGACAGTGAGGGATGGGAGCGCGTATCTAGCTCTTCTGGAAGTCGGGGACCAGGTCTCCCCCCTCCCGCCCCCTGGGTGTCCTTGAAGCTATTTTTACGTGTTGCTGGGAAGCAGAATGAGACCCAGAGCCAGAAGCACTGGGAGGTTTCCCGGGCGCTGCGGGTCTTGCCCAGGGGAGCGTGGGCCATTCCCAGCAGACTGGTGGAGCCAGGCCAGATGCTTCACCGTGTGGGAGGGGTCCCGTGGCCCCTGGGAGCCTGGAGGTCATTCCCAGGAGGTCCCAGCTGGTTGGCATAAAGGGGAAGAATAAGGATTTAAGAAGCCGCCACGAGGGTGCAATTGTCCTGGGGTCCTTGAGGCCTGCATGAAAATCCAGAATGCTCATGAAGCTCACTATTTCATTCATTCGTTCATTTGTTCATTCATCTACTCACCCCTTCACCCCTCACTGACCTCTTCGCTTATCACATATTTAACCACGATCTTCCAGGGGCTGGTGGGGGATCACCCCCAAGACACACAGAGCCCTGCCCCCGCGGAAGATTTGCTCACAAATCCGACTGCTTTCCTCTCTGGCTCAAAACCCTCCCCTAGCTCCCCAGTGCCCAATGGAGATGGTGCAATCTTTATACTGTGACAAGTCACAGGAACGTCCCCCACTCACCTAGGCCTCATAAAAGAGAATCTTGACCTTGCCTGTTCAGCTCTTCTCTCTGCCCTCTGCAGAGAGCTCTATCCTTCCAAGTCCGGTTCCAGGGAGAGGCAGGAGTGCAGAGCAGGGGGGAAGGGGAGGGGCGTGCAGTCCCGGCTGGGTCATCTCTGGACTGTTCTTTACGGTGGGGGGGTGGGGGGGGGCTCTGTGAAGTGGGGAGATCAGAAAGGGAACAGAGAAGTCCCTGAGGCCGAGTTGAGCTGCCTAGCGAAGTGCTGAGAGAGCAGAGAGAGGCCAGGGAAGTCATACTTGGAGGGCTGCAAGTGAGGGGTTCTGGAGTAAAACATGCTACGTTAGCCCTGGAGGAAGAGGTGATGGGATTGAGCAGCGTGGCTGAGGGGTAGCAGTTGGATCCCCCTTGATATTCTTTGCAAGAGAAAAAAATATTGGACCCCCCTCCACGAATAACACGTGGCTGCTGTCTCAAGCTTCTTTGAATGAGACTCTGCAGGGCGAGGGCCACTTGGGTCCCAGGAGCTACTCGGGTTACATTTATATGATCCGTGATCGGCCTACCTTCTTAACTCTGGGGCTCATCTCTTCACCCTTTTCCTCCCCCAACTCCTCGTCCAAAACCCACCCTGCAGCCCGATCTAGTTCCTTGACGCCCCCTCAGCCTTGCTGGGACTTTGGCAGGAGCCCACTCTCACCCCCACACCTGCGCTCTTTTGAAGTATGTGGCCTCCCGGGCTCTCTGTCCCCCTGCCTTGGTCACCGGATTGACATGCACAGACTACTTCCTCCTTGCTTCCCACAGTAGAAGGATTTCTTTTTTTTTTTTTTGGTGCAGTCTTAGAAGAACAAAAACTTGGCGTGCAGGTGAGTTTTACCCGTCTGTTTACAACACACAGATAAATAATCAGAATATCCAGGGAATGAGGCTGCCTGGCCACTGTATCTCTCTGGTTCGAAATAAAGCACAGTAATTAATAAGTTAAAAACACCTACTGGACCCTTACTATGTCCCAGATACTCGATGGGGTGCTAGCAATAGGAATGTAGATAATGGAACTCATTCCAAACCCTAACCCAACCCCAACCCCAATCCTGACCCCAACACTAGCCCTAAGTCTAACCCCAACCCAATCCTAGCCCAAACCCTGTACCAACTCTACCCTTAACCAAAAACCCAACCCAAACCCTAATTCTTTAAAAAAAATTTTTTTTAAATATTTATTTTTGAGAGAGAGAGAGAGAGAGAGAGAAAGAGAGCACCAGCAGGGGAGGGGCAGAGACAGAGAGGGAGACACAGAATCGGAAGCAGGCTCCAGGCTCCGAGCTGTCAGCATAGAGCCCCATGCAGGGCTCGAACCCACGAACCGTGAGATCATGACCTGGATCATGACCTGAGCCAAAGTCGGAGGCTCAACTGACTGAGCCACCCAGGTGTCCCCCGAACCCTAATCCTAATCTTCGTGTTACAAATCTTTCCATAAATGCGTCTCCTTTTCTGTCGTAGTCAGTGGAGTGTGCTGAGTAATAATGAAACTCATCTGATTCTGAATCATCTGGTGCCTTCAGACTGGAAAAGGCAGAAGGCAGGTGAGACCAGGTTGAACACTGGCCGAATCCAGGGGATGACTTTGAAAAACAAGGTATATTTTAATGTAAATCCCCATGAATTTATGTTGTGTCACCATCCTTAGGGGACCGGCCCGACTAAGCCAGCGCCTGCTGACCCCTCCCCTACCCCTCCCTCCGCACCTCCCCCCACTCCTTCCCCTCCCCAGTCACTGGCCTCTGGGTCACAGAGACCTTCTTCAGTGAATGCCTCGGCCCCCTCTGGCCTCCAGGCAGCACGCACTCTTCCCTTTGCCTGAAATACCTTTCCTCCCTTCTCACCAGGCTGACTCTTGCTCACTCCTCGGGCCCCTCTGAAATGTCACCTCCTCAGGGAGGCCTGCCCTGCCTGCTCTCTCCCCCAGACTCGTTTTTTATTGCCTTTGTGCTTATGGCTCCCGCGCCTTTTTTTTTTTTCAGGGCATTTATGGATATTTGTGGCCGTGTGTTTATTTGCATGTTTCTTTCTTTCATGTCTGTCTCCCCAGCCAGACAGTGACCTCTTTCAGGGCAGGGACTGGGTTCGGCTCCCTGCTTACAGCCCCAGGACCTAGCACAGCACCTGGCCCACAGCACACCCACAGAAAGCTTTGTTGAATGAACGAATGAATGAATGCATGCATGCGTTTTCCACGGCTTCGTAAAGGCGAAAGGAAGATTCCTGCTAATTGAAGCTCCTGGCTAGGGATGTGTGTCCTACGCCCCGGGGGCTGAGCCTGGGGAAGCCAGGAGAGAGGGGCTGGGTCCCTCCCAGTGCAGTCTGCCATCCACTTCTTCTGTCGAACTCTTCCAGGCTCACTTGGAAACAAACAGAGGATTTTTTTTTTTTTTTTTTTTGAGAATCCATTTCCTCATTTCAGATTCTCCACCACACTGAATGGGAGGTCGGCAGGTATCATCCTCACTGTTTTACAAGATGCTTTTGCCCAGAGAGGTAAAAACACTTGTGTGGGTCACCCGGTTGGTCAGCAACGGTGCCAAAATCGTTTCCTGGCCCCCAGCCCTTGGCAACGAACCTTCCTTTCTTTCTGCACCCCCCCCCCCGCTCCCCAATCTGGAGGTGCTCAGCTCTGCGCCAGCCTCCAGGGACTTGGCAGGCTGGCAGCTGCCAAGGGGGACCCTGACAGACCCCAGGCTCATCTTTGCATTTGTTGACAGGCACGTTGGAGCCATTGCTGGAACCAGCCTTGGGCAAAGGAGTCAGAAGTCAGCACCCCAGGAGCCCCAAACAGAGAGGGTGGATTTTTTCACACCCAAATGGAGTCTTCCTTTCTGGAGGCTCAGGAGAAGGACCTCACTACGGGTCACTGCTGTTTGTTGAGCACACGCTGGTGCCACGCTGGGCGAATTGCTTGTTATCTCTGTACAGGTTTACGATCACTCAGCGGACCGGACGAAGAAACTGGCACAGAAAGGTTCAGTCACTTGAGCAAGGCACCCAGCTAGCTAGCTAGCTAGTTAAGTGTTGCTGGTAGGATCTGAACCCAGATCTACTGACGTATAGACTCTTAACCTTATACTTCAAGGCAAAGAAAATCCCAGGGGTGCCGAGGAGACGCTGTCGAGATGTCCCGGAAACCGCGCGGCACAGAGAAGCCCACGGACAACCCCGGGTGTGCGTCTCGCGCACTTCGGACCTCCGGGGGCGGGGCGGGGGCGACCCGGGCCCCGCCCTCATTTCCCGTCGCCTCGGCCCCGCCCCGCGCCCCGCCCCGCGCCCCGCCCCGCCCGCTCCGGCCGCGCTCGGCTCCGCCCCCGCGGGCAGCGCGGGCTTCCCATTGGCCGCCGTTTCCATGGTTACGCGGGGGCCGGTGGCGCTGCAGACTTCCCGACACGTGTCCCCCGGAGCCGCCCGGAATTTGACAGGGGACCATGTGCGCGGCAGCGCGGGAGCCAGACAAAGGGCCGGGGGAGGCGGGGAACGAAGCCGGCGGAGAGGCCGGGTGGCCGGGCAGGGATGAGCCGCCTGCTTCTCCCGCGAGCTGGAGCAGTCCCCCACCTCCTGCCTTTTTTTTTGTATTTTGAAGGAAAGAAAAAATAAACAAGAATTGCTGTGGAAAGCGAGGAGGGAGACGTTTCCAGCCAGTCCCACCTGCTCTCCCTCCTCCAGGGAAAACTGGGTACGCAGGCATCATTTCCGCCCTGAGACCCCACCGTGTCATTCCCTACGCCACCCGGCCCCCGGGCTTGTCACCGCTCCCTGACCTCAGTCCTTGAGGTTTAAATCCTCTTTCTCTGGCTTGTTTAGGAAGCGAAAGCTTAACAGTGCGGTTGTTTTGATGCTGCAGAAATGCGACCCAAGGAATTGTGGGGGATCTTGCTACCCCCGTTCATCCTACAACAGCGACCTCACTCCAGTAGCGACCATGTAAGGACGCTTCCCCCGCAATTTCTCCCTGGGTCCCTGGCCTCTGTGCCCAGCGAGGGCCTGGGCTGGGCGGCTCAGGTCAGGGCAGTAGACAGACTCCTGTCCCCATGTGTTTGTTGTCCTGTGGCCTCTTGTGGTTGATGGTATTGCCATCTTCTCAGTCCCCAAGCCAGATGTCCCCTCTCCCAGCCCCCACGCCATCACCAGCTGAACCTATGACTGCCGTGATGCCTCACCACAAACTTAATGGCTTGAAACAACACAAATCTACTCTCTTACAGTTTTATGGGTCAGAAGTCTGACACAGGTCTCCCTGGGTTAAATCCAAGGCGGCGGTGGGCAGGGCTGTGTTCCTTCTGGAGCTGGAGGGGAAGAATCCTTTCCTTGTATTTCCAGGTGTCAAGGCTGCCCGTGTGGCTTGGCTGGAGGCTCCCTTTCATCTGCAAAGCCAGGAGAGGCCCACTGAGCCTTTCCTCATCCTGGACACCAACTCTTCTTCCCTCTTCCATTATTTAAGAATGCTTATGATTACCATCGCCACCCGGATAATCCAGAATAATCTCTCCATCCCCAAATTAGCTGGTTAGCCATCTTTTTTTTTTTTAATTTTTTTTAACGTTTATTTATTTTTGAGACAGAGAGAGACAGAGCATGAACAAGGGAGGGGCAGAGAAAGAGGGAGACACAGAATCGGAAGCAGGCTCCAAGCTCTGGGCTGTCAGCACAGAGTCCGATGTAGGGCTCGAACTCACGGACCGTGAGATCGTGACCTGAGCCGAAGTCGGCCGCTTAACCGACTGAGCCACCCAGGCGCCCCCAGGGTCCCTTTATTGTCCTTCCCCGGAACCTGAATGGGCTCATCCCTGACCACCTTGGCTCAAGAGACCTGTGTCTGCCTCCCCATGTGCCCCCACCCCTGCCCCCCACCACAAGCCCTCGAAGGTGACATCTGGCTAGCTACTTTGGCCACACTGCCCAGCATGGGATCGCCCAGTGACTTGTTTCCGGGGAGGGTCGGTGAGGAGACCATCTGGGCTGTTCTGGGAAGCAGAGGAAAAGTTGGATAGAAAAGTCCTTTCCCTCACGGTGCACAAGGACCTTTGCCCTGCTTCTGGCGGGTGGAATGGAATAAAATTCACAGCAACAACAGTGGGGGCCACCCTGCCCTCCGCTTCGTACTGTACCACCGCCTCGTGAACCGATTCTCACCACAGCCTTGGGAGATACCACCCGTCCTCTGCGCCCTCTTTTATAGATGCAGACCCTCAGGCCCTCGACGTTAACCATGAACGGGCTTCCGGAGGGACCCTGGGCCAGGATGGTGTCCCGGCTTCTGTGTGGAAGGGTGGTGGTCATTTGTCGTTCCTTCATTCAGTGGAGGGGCGGCCCCTCCTCGGGCGGGGGGCTGTGGCTGGCCCGGCTTTGGGGGTTGGCCTTGGGGGTTGGCTTCGGGGGTTGGCCGGCCCCCTCGGAAGCGGAAGCTTCCGGGATGCGCTGTCCTTGTTGTTTGCCGGCCTGTTGACATCTTCTCCTCTCCCCGCCCTGTCCCACCAGGATGTGCCGGCAGGAGGTTCCTTTTCAAGAGTAAGGGAGGGGCCCGGGGAAGCTAGCGGTCACCAGGGACAGCACTTCCGCTTCCGTTGGGGGAGCTGAGAAAGTTCTGGAGCCGGATGGTGATGTCGGCTGGACAATGGTGTGAATGTACTTGATGCCCTGAGCTGTCCGCTTCAAAGCGGCTCAAAGGTGAACTTTTTATGCGACGTGTATTTGACGGCAATAAGAGGTGTTTGCTGACTTTTTGAACGCCAGCTGCCCCTTGCACACTTGACATTGCTCAAGGCTCCCGGGGGGCCGCACGCGTCCTCATTCCTCTGTGGGAACGACGTCCAGGAGGGTGGCAGCCACCCCCTTGGCAGATGAGGAGACTGAGGCATGGAGGCCGGAAGTGGTGACTCTGCATTTCAACCCGATATACCTCTAGGGGGAAGGTGCAGTGTGGCCCGGGGTTGGGTGTTCGGGCCCAAGACGGGTCTGCCCTTCACTGTCGCACGGCCTTGGGCTTCCCGCTGCTGGCTTTCCTCTTCAGACAACTGGGGACAATGATAGTGTCCTCTCCGGTGCAGCGACAGCATTTGGCGAGATGGTATTGGAAGGATTTAGCACGATAGCTTGGCCACCATCAAAAATCAGATCCCCTCCGGAGTCGGCTGATGCTCCCTCTTGGTGCTACGGCGGACGGTGGGCATCCCCTTCAGCCTTGACAATGGTAGGAACCAGCTAGGAAGCCTCTATTTGACGGATGGAGACACTGAGGCTTGAAGCTGTGCCCGGGGTGCCGTGGGAGGGGGGGAGGGGTGGCCCCAGGCTGAGATTGAGAAAGGCGTGTGCAATGGGTCTGGGGAGGGACAAGGATTAGGCCGGGGAGTGAACATGGGGGTGGGGAGGGTGGTTCACAGCTCGTCCACTTTTAAGCGTACAGGCTCGTCCCGGGGGTGGGTGGGGGAGGGTGGGGGGGGGATCTAAATTCAGCTCCAAGCGGGAAAAGGAACCCTCTTCTCCTTCATCTCATCCAGCCCCCTTCTGGAGTTATGGGGGAGGGCTGGAGGGCTGGAGGTGGTCTAGGATAAGGGTGACGTTTATTTTAGCAAAGGCTTGGCAGGAGGACGGTGAGGGACAATTCACGCGCATAGCTGGACGAAGAGTGTCCAGCAGAGGAAAGAGTAAATGCACAGGCTCCTGGGGGCCCCTGAGGGACAGCAAAGGGGGCCCTGTGGCCAGAGTCAGGGTGAGCAATGACTTCAGGAGACTGAGGACAGAGGTCGGGCGCCGCGGGGGGGGGGGGGGGCGTCAGCCACTTGGGGACTTTGGCTTTTGCCAGGAGAGAGGTGGGAAGCCCTTGGAGGATTTTGAGCAGAATGTAATCTGATTTACAATTTAACCACCCCCCCCCCCCAGCTGCTGAGCTGGGAGTAGCGAGGACAAGGACCCAGGATGAGGACGAGGTTGGCAGGGGGAAGGTGTCATCTTTGGATGGGGGCCTTCGAGAAAAGGCAGAGTCAGGAATGACTCCAGAGGCTCTGGCCAGGGTCACTTGCCGGAGAAGGGGCCACTAGCTAAGGAAGCACCACAGGTTCTGAGAGGGGAAGAAGAGAAGTTGGTTTCAGTTACCTCGGAAATGCCGTTTGGACAACCAGGTGGCCATGAGCCAGCTGAGTCTGGGGTCCTCGGGGAGGGCTGGGTGGGGGTGTGAACGTGGGACCCGGGAGTATAAAGGGGCGAGACTGGCCCAGACCAAGTAGGACGTGAGGGAGAAAGGAGGGGCCTGTGTGGCTTTCTCAGGACCGCAGGACCAAAGTATCGCAAAGCCAGCGGCGGGACACGGTAGAAATGTATTCTGTCACAGTTCATGAGTGTACAAATCTGAGATCAGGGTCCCAGCAGTGTCGTGAGGGACTGAGACTCTGGCTGGCCCCCTTCCTTGCGCCTCCTGAGCTTCTGCTGGGGGCTGGCGATCCTTGGCTTGCCTCTGGAGTCATCTAGCATCCTCCCTGTGGGTCTCTGTCCTCCTCTTATAAGGACACCGGTCATATTGGGTAAGGGCCCCTCCTACTCACGTAAGACCTCGTCTCAACTAATCCCATCTGAAAAGACCCGATTTCCAAGTAAGTTCACATTCTGAAGTACTGGGGATAGGACTTCAATATTCCTTCCTTCCTTCCTTCCTTCCTTCCTTCCTTCCTTCCTTCCTTCCAGAAAGAGAAAGGGTGAGTTGGGGAGAGGGAGAGGGGCAGAGGGAGAAAGAGAGAGAGAGAGAGAGAGAGGGAGAATCTTAAGCAGGCTCCACACAGCACAGAGCCCAACACAGGGCTTGATCCCACGACCTGGGATCATGACCTGAGCCCAAATCAAGAATCACATGCTCACCCGACTGAGCCGCCCAGGCATCCCTTCAATATATCTTTTTAAAACACACTGTATTAAAATTTTTCTTAGTTGACATATTTTTAAATGTTCATCTATTTGAGAGCGAGCGAGAGAGCGGGATAGGGGCAGAGCGAGAGGGAGAGAGAGAGAATCCCCAGGCGGGCTCCTTGCTGTCAGCACCGAGCCTGGCTCTGGCCTCGATCTCACAGCCTTGAGATCGTAACGGTGAGATCATGACCTGAGCCGAAGTCAAGGGTTGGATGCCTAACCGATCGAGTCACCCAGACAGCCCATAGAAGATCTTGTGAAAATATTGTGGAAAAATACGCAAGATGTAAAATTTACCATTCTAATCACCTTTGAGCATACACTTCCCTGGGGATTAAACACAGTCACTTTAGACGCAGTCACATTTTTATGCAATCGTCCCCACATCCACTCATAGAACTTTTTCATTTTGCAAAATGAATCTGTACCCGTTAAACACGAACTCCGCCATTAAACATTTCTCTCCCTCTTCCCAGCTCCCGGCAGGTGCCCGAGGCAGGGTGGGCATCTCTAGAAGGAGGAGGGGGCAGCGGGAGTGGTGGGGGAGGGGCAGATGTTGGGGGGAAGTTCCTGGATCTTTTCTTGTTTCTGTCCTGCGGACAAGGTGGGTCATCGGGTGAGAGAGTCAGGGGAGACAGCTGATGGTCTGGGTGGTGAGGAGAAGGCACAGGACAGTGACCTAGGGGAGGGGTGAGTGGGTGGACCCAGGCAAGGAAGCACGAGAGAGAGAGAGAGAGAGAGAGAGAGAGAGAGAGAATCCCAAGCAGGGTCCGTGCTGTCAGCCCAGAGCCAGACGCAGGGCTCAAACCCATGAACCATAAGACCTGAACCTAGATCAAGAGTTGGACGCTTATCCGACTGAGCGACCCAGGCGCCCCTGTTTCGTCAATGATTAAAGGTCCCCCCCCCGTAAAAGCGCTAAATGTTTACTTTACAAGATTTGAAAAATTCCAAGCCACATCATAAGAAAAAAATTTAAATGCCTTTAACTTCACCACCCAGAAATAATTACTGTTAAAATGTGATGATCTCTTTGCAGCATGTTTTTCAATGTGTATTGACTGCTGTGGATTTACTGTGTTCAGCAAATCCTACTTCCCTTCTCTTCCGGGCGCCCGACTAGACTACATTTCCCAGCCGCCCCTGCAGGCAGGGAGGCACGTGATAGAGTCTGACCAATGGAAGGTGGGAGGAAGTGACATCACCCGCTTCTGGATCAGGCCCGTAAAATCTTTTGATCCACCCGGGGCCGTCTCTCCTCCCGCAGCTCAGGGGACTTAGCGAAGGACTCCAAGACCCTAGGGGGCATCCAAGCCAGTAGTTGGGATGCGCCTGCGTTCCTGAATGACCCCGGTGGAGCAGAGACCCCACCTCCCCATGATAGTTCCAGGAAGATGAGATGGCCCTTTGTTAAGTCATGGAACTCTGGGAGTTGTCTGTTAAAGCAGTCAGCCTGGTGCAGTAACGTCACATAAACACTGGAGTCATGCTGGGATACGTTTTTAGGCTTATTATTATTATATTATTATTACTACCCCTGCTTAGCATTTATCGTAACCTTCTCCAATATTATTAAACAATCGTAGCACGATTTTATTTATTTACTTACTTATGTATAAATGTTTATTTATTTATTTTGAGACAGTGGGAGCGAGCCTTCATGCACGAGCAGGGGAGGGGCAGAGAGAGAGAGTCAGAGAGAGAGAGTCAGAGAGAGAGAGAGAGAGAGAGAGAGAGAGGGAGGGAGCGTCCCAAGCCGGCTCCACGCTGTCAGCGCAGAGCCCAACTCGGGGCTCGAACCCATGAACCGTGAGATCCTGACCGGAGCCAAAATCAAGAGCCGGGCGCTTAACCGACGGAGCCACCCAGGCGCCCCCTCTTAGCACGAGTTTAACGGTCGCCTGTTACAATGACAGATTTACCCGGTGCCATATGGTCGGATATTTAGGTTGCTTCCAACGTTTTGCTTTTTCATAAGTCATGCCCCAGCAAACACCCTCATGGCAAATCAGGTCACCCCATCTGGAGGCGCACCGGTTCCCCCCCCCCCCCCCCCGCCTCAGTTTCCTGCCTCTGAGCCTGTCCTCCGCCCCGTGCTTAAAGAGGTGCCCAATTCCGCAGGGACTGTTTGTAAAAAGGAGCGTAGTGGGGTGGAAAGGACGTTCTGGGACCCAGGTGTGGGAGAAACCTTGCTCTTCCTCTCAGTGCCCGCCGCGTGCCCTCGCGCCCCCTTTCCTGCCGCTGTCATGGTCGTGGAGGAGGTGGGGGGGTCACAGGACCGAAGGTCGGCAGACATCTGGTCAGCTCGAAGCCCCAACACCTTGTGAGGCTGGCTCCTCTGCAGGCAGGGGGTCTCTCTCTCCCGTTTCCCGTTGCGGATGGTGCCTGGCTCTGTGGAACGGTTCACGGGGTCTAAGGGACTTGGGAAGGAGTGACGTGTCCCACGTGCTGTCCCCGCGCCTGCGCAGGCGGGGCAGTTTGGGGCGCGCTGCTCTGGGGGCATCGCGTGGGCGTTCGCCGAGGTCCACTGCGGACTTCGTGCCGCACTTCTCACGTCGGGGTCCAGCATCTTTCCCCCTGTATTGGTTTCCTGGGGGTGGTACCGTAACAAACAAGAGTGCCCGAGCTGGGTGGCTCAGGACAACAGAAATCTGTTCCGCGTCTGGAGTCTAGAAGTCTGAGATCGAGGTATTGCCAGTGTGACTCTTTCTCTGAGGACCCTGAGAGTGGGGCGGGGGCGGGGTGGGTGGGGGAATCCTTCCTTGCTTCTAAAGCTTCTGGTGGCCCCAGGCTTGTAGAGGGATGGCTCCGGTCTCTGCCCGTGACCTCTCCTCTACGCATGGGTGGGATGGTTAGGACTTCAACGTATCTTTTGGGGGGGATATAATTCAATCCACAATGCCCTCGGTGGGTCCTCTCGGATCCTGGGCTTCCTCCATTCAGCTGCGGTGACAGTCTCTGCGACACCGTGCTCAGTCCCATCTGCTTGGGGACCCTTAGCCATTTCTGCTTTGCTGCAGCCTTACCGTGTGGGATGCAGTGTCAGGGCCAACGTGGACACATCCTGGGGGGCCCAGGCACCATCTTGGATGTCCCCACATCCCCTAAACCTGTCTGAATCGCTCTACTGCTCCGGGGCCCTCAGACCCGCCCTTCCTCCTCAGGTCCAGTGTCTTCCACACCCCTGCAGGACTCCCCTCCTGTCGGGCCCCCTTCTCCCCCTTCTCTGTGCTACGGATGTTACCCACCGTCCCTTCGTGGGGCAAAACCCTCGTGGTTTAAGTTTCATGGTGGTGGTGATGCTAGAGAGAGAGACAAAAATATTGACTCAGTCAAAGAGAGAACGCAGCAGGAAACGTTTCAAAGATTCTATGCCTGTTAAAATGTCTTTGATGTTAAAGCCCTATTTGCCTTGACCTTTGAAAGTCTAAACAGATGGGAAACCCTGACCTGCCAGTCTGTCTACTCCTTCTACTTCCCCATCCATTCCCTCGATGCCCCCGGGCCCTTGTTTTCTTTTGCTGGGACTCTTTCCTCCCACCTAGTTGCTGGGACAATTCCTACTCATGCGTTGGGTGGCAGAATTCGTTGGGGGAAGCTGTCCCCGATGCCCAGACGCATATCGCCCTCCCCACCAACGGGCTGCTGGCACCCACCGCTCTTGTGGCTGTGTGTGTCACATCTATGACCCTCAGCGGCCACAGGCCCATGAGGACAGGAGCCACACCTGTATTGTTCCTATGTCCCCTCTGTTGGCACTTGGTAGGAACTGATTAAATGTTGAATAAAAGAATAAAAGCCCTGGTTAAGTGACCCAACATTTGGTGTTGGGTTGAGTGTATGAACTTGCCTACAGAAATCACAGTTGCATGTGACTGACGCCTTCCCAAGCTCTGCTTTTTGGGAGACCACCATCGCTCCTCCAGGGGGACTGGGGACAGATGCACTCGTGTGTTGGGGAGGGGAGGTTTCAGATGGTCTGTAATTTCCTGGGACTTGCCTCTTACCTCTTCAGTTGGCCACCTACCCTCCAAGGCCCAGGCTGACTCCAAGTTGGGTGAGTCCTCCTGTGTGTGCTACTGTAGCCCTCGTGGCTTAGCTGATTTCTCCATTTTCCATTTGTTCTCCAGTTTCTCCACTCAGTGGTGAGTTACGGTCACGCGTCCAGTCTTAGAGCAGCTTGGAGCTTGGCCACTATTTGAGCCAGTGCAGAGTAGGTGTTCAAAGCCATGGATTTGGGGGTCATGAACTACTGGGACCTCACCAAAAGAAAAAGCTTCTGCACAATGAAGGAAACAATCAGCAAAACTACAAGGCAACCGACAGAATGGGAGAAGATATTTGCAAACGACAGAGCAGATAAAGGGTTAGTATCCAAAATCTGTAAAGGACTTCTCAAACTCAACACCCAAAAAACAAAGAATCCAGTGAAGAAATGGGCAAAAGACATGAACAGACACTTCTCCAAAGAAGACATCCAGATGGCTAACCGACACATGAAAAAATGCTCAACATCACTCATCCTCAGGGAAATACAAATCAAAACCACAATGAGATGCCACCTCACCCCTGTCAGAATGGCGAACACTAACAACTCAGGCAACAACAGATGTTGGTGAGGATGCGGAGAAAGAAGATCTCTTCTGCACTGCTGGTGGGAATGCAAGCTGGTGCAGCCACTCTGGAAAACAGTATGGAGGTTCCTCAAAAAACTAAAAAGAGAGCTGCCCTACGACCCAGCAATGGCACTACTAGGCATTTATCCAAGGGATATAGGTGTGCTGTTTCGAAGGGACGCATGCACCCCCATGTTTATAGCAGCACTATCGACAATAGCCAAAGTACGGAAAGAGCCCAAATGGCCATCGATGGATGAACGGATAAAGAAGATGTGGTCTGTATAGATACAATGGAGTATTACTCGGCCATCAAAAAGAATGAAATCTTGCCGTTTGCAACTACGTGGATAGAACTGGAGGGTATTGTGCTAAGTGAAATTAGAGAGTCAGAGAAAGACAAAAATCGTATGACGTCCCTCACATGAGGACTTTAAGAGACAAAACAGATGAACATAAGGGAAGGGAAACAAAAATGATATAAAAACAGGGAAGAGGACAACACAGAAGACATTCGTAAATATGGAGAACAAACAGGGTGACAGGAGGGGTTGTGGGAGGGGGGACGGGCTCAATGGGGGAGGGGCACTAAGGAATCTATTCCTGAAATCACTGTTGCGCTATATGCTAATTTGTAGGTAAATTAAAAATTTTTAAATTAAAAAAAACAAGCAATTGATTTGGTATCAAACAGTTCCCAGCGCGGGCCTGGTACACAGCAGATGCTCAATAAATGCCGTGGGCTTATGGGAAACAGATTGGAGTGGGAGTCACAGCCCTGCCACTTATTGGCTCTGAGACCTTGGGCAAGTTACTTAAATTCTGAGCCTCAATCTCCTCGTCTATAAACTGGGGCGACCATGTGCCCACCTGACCAGGTTCACTGAGACAAAGGGCTTGCTTGGTGGGGGCTGGGCCCGCGTGAGGGTTCACGGCAGTCAGAACTGACGGCGGTGGGATCCTCCCAGTAGCGTCATCTCTTCTCTTCCAGTCTGTTCTAAGAATCCCTTTCGTGGCTTCCCCACCTCCGGTTTCTTTCCCTCCGGCCATCCGGTCCCTAACCCTAGGGTTCATCAGTCTTCTTCTCTGTGGTCCCTTCACTTCTGGCTCAGAGCCCTGCAGGGGCTCCTTATCACTTCTCGAGTGACATCCAGGTCCCTCCCCGAGCACCTGAGGCTCTCCGAGGTCGGCCTCACCCAGCGGCGTTTCCAGCCTGGCCTCTGACCACACTCCTGTTCTTCGGCCAAACATGTCACTTGCTGTTTCTGTCCCCAGTCCCCCCGGAGGCCAGGCTCCTTGCGCCACTCGGGCTGTCCCTTTCCACCTGGGATCCCCTTGCCTCACCAAATGAGGCAATGTTTGCCAACGAACTTTGACAGCAGATGGCTACTATCAAAAAAACCCAAACAAACAGAAGAGGGGTGCCGGGCTGGCTCAGTCAGTAGAGCGCGCGACTCCTGATCTTGGGGTTGTGAGTTTGAGCCCCATGTTGTATGTAGACATTGTTTAAAAATACAATCTTATAGGGGCGCCTGGGTGGCTCAGTCCGTTGAGCGTCCGACTTCGGCTCAGGTCATGATCTCACGGTCTGTGAGTTCGAGCCCCGCATCGGGCTCTGTGCTGATGGCTCAGAGCCTGGAGCCTGCTTCCGATTCTGTGTCTCCCTCTCTCTCTGCCCCTCCCCTGTTCACACTCTGTCTTTTAATAATAAATAAATGTTAAAAAAAATCTTATAGGGGTGCCTGGGAGGGCTCAGTCCGTTAAGCATCTGACTCCGGCTCAGGTCATGATCTCAAGGTCCATGAGTTCGAGCCCCGTGTCGGGCTCTGTGCTGACAGGTCAGAGCCTGGAGCTGCTTTGGATTCCGTGTCTTCCCCGCTCTCTGCCCCTCCCCCGCTCACGCTCTGTCTCTCCAAACGGAATAAATCTTAAAAATTAAAAAAAAAAACTAAAAAAAATCTTACAGAAACACACAAACAACCAAGAAGAGATGTGTGTGTGCACCCATCATTCACAATTGCCAAAAGGTGGGAACAGCTCAAGTGTCCGTCGACGGATGGATCGACCCAATGTACCATCCGTACCTGGAATATTATTCAGCCTCAGAAAGGAAGGAAATTCTGGCACCTGCTACCACACAGAGGAGTTCATAGACATAAAAACAGAAGGGTGGGTGCCAGGGGGAGGGGGAGGGACGCTAGTGTGTTTAATGGAGGCAGAGACTCGTTTGGGAAAGACGAGAGGAGTTGGAGAGATCGGCTGCACAACGCTGTGACTGCACTCGACACGACTGAGCTATACCCTTAAAATTTTGTTTTTGAAGTTTATTTATTTATTTTGAGAGACACCGAGAGAGCACACGTGCAAACGAGTGGGGGGAGGAGCAGAGAGGGAGAGAGAGAATCTCAAGCAGGCTCCGCCCCGTCGGCACAGAGCCCCACGCGGGGCTCAAACCCGTGAAACCGTGAGATCACGACCTATGCCAAAATCAAGAGTCGGTTGCTTAAACGACGGAGTCGCCCAGGCGCCCCCAACCACCAAAAACGGTGACAACGCGGGATTAAGAGGTACAAACTTCTAGTTATTAAACAAACAAATGACTAAGTAAATAAGAAGGCTAAGTTGGTGAATTTCGTGCTAGGTGTATTTACACACACACACGCACACAGACAAGCAGACTTTGAACGTCGTCTTTGCCACGGCCATCTAGATGTCCTTGCTCGGCGGGACAGAAGATAGTCTGCATCGAGGCCCCAGGAAGCCTCTGTTTTGCTGTCCGAGCCAGGCTCCGGGAACATTCCAACCCCACTCCCCACCATCGGGAAGGCAGAGACCCCTGTGATGAGCGGGGCTGTTCCGGGGCTCTCTTCTGCCCTCGTCCTTCCCTCACCTGGCCTCACCTGCGAGCTCCCCCAAATCCTCTTCCAAAGGCCCTTCAGCCTCTGCCGCACTTCCCCTTCCACAGCCACGCATGGGTCTTGGCTTTGTC
The DNA here is from genome assembly GCF_018350175.1 of Felis catus. NCBI lineage: Eukaryota > Metazoa > Chordata > Mammalia > Carnivora > Felidae > Felis > Felis catus. Next base: position 87,524,082 of record NC_058380.1, read on the forward strand.
CGGATGCCCCTCCATGACTTCCATTTTTAGCCTCCTATGCTCCCGCCTCCCCTCTTTCCCCACACTCCCTCTGCGACCTTGACACCCATAGTTCCTTGCCCCCTGAGACCCTTGGCCCCCCTTTCCCTTCCTTTCCCTCCCCTACCCCCCACCTCTTCTCACTGGCTCACGGTCTCATCTCTACACCCTTTGTCTCCCGCCCTCCCTTCCTCCTATTCGCTGTCCTGGCTTCGCCTCATGACCTTGGCCCCAGGTGACCCTTTCAGATCATGGCTGTTTCTCATTTCTGAAAACCAAAACAAAACAAACCACCAGAGGACTTCCCAGCCCTACATTCACCGCCCTCCCCACTGCGCCCACCTGCGCGGCCTTCCCTGCACTCACGGCCATCAATCGGTCAGCTGTCCCCCTCCTGCCCGGGGGCCTCCAAGTGTCTCCACAGCTTTACCCCATTTGCAGCCCTCCCCAGTCATCAGCTGCCTGCTCCTTTCCTGGATGGTCATCACCAACATGCAACAAATATCTGGGAATGTCCCTCGTATTTCCAAAAGCCACCCCTTGGCCCCACAATCCCCCCCAGCTGCAGCCCCATTTTTCTGACCCCCTTCCGGCACACTTCCTGACATGGACCATCAAAGGGCTCTCTCTCTCTCTCTCTCTCTCTCTCCACGCCCCTTCCCGTGATCTCCTGGGCCCAGTGCAGACAGGCTTTGGCCCCAGCCGCTCCACCCAAAAGGCACTTGCCAAGGTCAGCGCTGACTGCTCTGCCGCTAACCCCAGAGGTTACCCTTGGCGTCCACGTTCCTGCACCTGCCCGCTGTGGTGGACGGACGGTCGCTCCGTCCATCTCTGAACACTGTTCGCTTGCTTGGCCTCCCCCCCCCCTCCTTTCTGACTGCCCCATCCGAGTGCCCTTTGCTCCTCCTCTGCCTGTTAACCTGGACCTGCCCCGGGCTGGGGTCCTGACCCTCGTTCGCCTGTCTGTCGCCCTCTCCCTGGGTGGTCTCTCTCTCGGTTTCACGTGGCTGAGAACCAACTTTACAGGGGATACCTCCTGCCTCCAGCCTGTCCCCTCCCCCGAGCTCTGGGCTTCCCCAGCACCTCCCGAGGGGATGGCTCGTGGCTCCTCCCACTTAACCGGTCCCCAACCGTGTCTCCTCGACCTGCTCCCCGCAACGTGCTTTTTCCAGCAGTAAGTGGAACCCGCACAGTTTCATTTTCGCAGGTCACAACTCTTTGGGCTTATCCTTGACGCCGGTCTCTTCCACATCCAGATCCATAAATCTTGTCAGCTCGAACTCTGGAAGCGCACCAGGCACCTGGCCCCTTCTCCAGGTCCCCTGGGCCCCGTGGGCCAGCACCATCCGGCTCCCCTGATTTAGCTGACCGTCTCCCTGCGTCACCCTGCTCCCTTCGGTCCATTCTGCACGTTCAAGAGCAAAGCATCCTTTTAAAATTCAAGTGAAATCTTGACTCTTGCCAGCTGGGAATGCTCCAGGGGCTTCTCATCGCGGGGCGAGGAAGACCCAAAGGCCTGGCTGCGGCCCACCAGGCTCGACCTGATCCTGCCTCTCCCTTACCTGGCTGCCCCCTTCCGAGCCCCGTGAGGGCAGGGGCAGGCCCGTGTGTCCCGGAGAATGGGGACCCGCTCCCAGACCCCCCCCACCGGTACAAATGTGACCAATGAACAAGTGAGGACACGTGACCACAGCTTCCCCCAGCCTCCTCTCGTCCCTGCCTGTCCTGGGCGCCGCACCTGGCCCCCTCCCCCCTCCCCTGGGCCAGGTGTGTCAGCAAAGGGGGTGCTCCGGGGACAAAGGTTTGGCGGTGCCCCCAGATCCGCGTGAACCTCCTCCTGCAGTCCCAGTCGAACTCTTGGGGCGCCCCCTTCCCGGCCCTCATCGGTGGGCGGGGCTGGGAGAGCAGAGGCCCCGCTCCATTGTGGCCACGCCCCACCTCTAACCGACCGAGATTGGCAGGAGGAGCTGGAGGCCCTGAGTAGGTCCCCTGGCTCCTCACCTGCGCTTTGCGGAAGTGGGGGGGGGGGGGGCGGCTGGTCCCGGTTTGGGAGCAGAGGCCCCCGGATTCAAACGCCCAGCGCGTGGCAGGACTCAAGGGCCCATCCAGCGCGACAGACACCAGCCTGGCTTTCTTCCTTCTGACTCGACGTTGCCCCGGGAGCGGAACGGGAATAGAACTGCGGGGACCTGTTCCCATGCGCGGGCGAAATTGAACAAGTGCACAGAAATTCGCAGCTTTAAGTCTCTTCCCTTACAATTCTCCTATGCGTTTCACGCTTGCCAATATTTGTCTGCACGCGACATTCAATAATGATCACGGCTGTCACCTACACAAACTTTATCTGTCGATCCCAGGCATCACGCGCTCTCCGTACCCGATGCATGGAAATTCACAGAAAACCTGCCTTTGGCTGGTGCTCTTGTGGCGCCTCTTGCAGAGGAGGAGACCCGAGGCGCGGGGAGAGGGAGCCACCGGCTCAAAGTCGCGCAGCCGGCGCGGCGGGAGGCTGAGATTTGAACCCGGGTCCGGGGAGCACCCCGGTCTCCTTCTTGATGCACTTCGATGTTTTAGGAAAACCCATGAGCTTGCCCTGGCTTTGCCCGCATCCTGCCTTAGGGAGCCCTTGTGTGTGTGTGTGTGTGTGTGTGTGTGTGTGTGTGTGTGTTGTTTCGTTTGCCTGGGTATGACCTTGGGGCTGAGGGCCAGAGGAGTCAAGGTGGCCATTCCTCAGGGCGACTTGAGTGGTGGGGTGGGACTCCTGGGGGCTGCCCCTGCCAACCGTGGGCCCTTCTGCTTTCCCTGTTCCCTGACCAGAGCAGGGCTGCTCTGAGGACCCTGGGGGAGGGGGGTGGGATTCTGGGACCTGGTGTTGGTCAGGTGCCCACGTATGTAGGGAGGGTCCGCCCACAGCCTCTGGCCTGGCCCTCACTTCCAGAGTCACTGTTCTAGGCTGCAAAGGACGGGGCTCACCTCTGAGCTCATTCTGCAAATTGGATCTAAGGTCAGATACCACTCCCCCCAGCCTCTGGACTGAGACTGAGAGCCCCCAGCCCAGAGGGACTTGGTCACTGCTTCTGAGACCCCCCCCCCCTCTTGTGTCACCGTCTCCCCACCCAGGGCTCATCACGCTCTACCGAGGGGCTCTGGGGTCTCCGAGGCTCTTGGGACTGAGCATCAGACTGCTCTCCTGACAGAGGTCAGAGTAAGGGATGTCAGGGGTGTCAGAAGCGGGTCGTGTGGCCAGTGACCTCACAACGCGCACTGGGGCCACGGGGGATTTGCTGCCTGTGGCCTACGCCACCGGCCTGCCTCCGCCGCTGTTTCGTCGGGATGCGACCGACAGCTGCCAGTCCTTCCGCGAAACGTCACCTCCGTCCTTGCTGGCCTCTCGCCCAGAGGACTGTTTTGGGGGACCGTCCTTGCACCCTCGCGCGTTTCTCCCCGCTTTCTTCACCACCGCCCATGTTAATTCACACGTTCCTTTCTGAGGCTTGTAACTGCGTTTCTCCTGAAGGAAATTGTTAGCATGTGGGATGATTTGGGTCCGACCTACCTGCTTCACTTAGAAATCAAGGGGGGTGGTTTGTGAGGATGTGGGGGTGTGGCCTCCTTCCCCTCCAACTCTGGCCAGGGCTCTAGGCTGCATCTGGGGGGGGGGTGATGGTCAGAGGATTACTGCTGCCGACGGTCCTGGGTCCCGAAGGCAATCCTGTAGGCACCGTGATCTTTAGAGAGGTGATGATGCCCTGCTCAGGAGAACCACTGCGGGCTGGAGGAGGGGACCTCTAGGTGAGGGGGCTTGAACCAGGGGTCCCGGGGTGGGGGGGCAGGGCATCTTAGTAAAGAGCACATTCCGGAAAAAACGTACAGCATTTGTAGTGAACAGATTTGGCCGCGCGGGGAGCAGGGGGCTGAGGGCTGTGGTCTGCTCGCTCCCAGTAGGAGGCCGCGGGCCAGGCTGTCCCTGCTCCCCCCCCCGGGATCCTGGTGTCCTCCACTGTAACGGGGCCATCGAGGTACCTGCCTCATGCTGGAGGTATAATAAGACCCGTTAGTATTCGATGAGATCAGGCGCCTGCCTTGCATGGAGTGGCCACACAGACTCACGCCACAGGAAGGTTGATTCTCTTCTCCGTTCTCTGAGCCCTTCTGGTTTCTGGGAGAAGCTCACCCTCCCCGACCCTTTCATCACAAAGCTCTTGGCAGGCGGCAAGAGCCAGGGAGAATTCAATAGCATTGTTTTATTTTCATTGTAACTTATTTTTACTTTTATCTTCCATGTACGGCGCTCTGATCTTAGCTTTCCACTTAACAGCGGTCGTATAAAGCTCCCTGCTAGATACACTTATTTAAGGAAACACAGTGAATTCCTTTAAAGAAAAATACTAAGCAAGCAATAACACGGGTAAGATCCAGACGGCAGAACATCGCGAAGTTGGGACCTGAGGGGCTGGGTCAAGACCAGGTGCCGGGAACGGACCCACGGAGGGAGGTTTGTTGGTTTGTAAGCCAGTAGCGGATAGTTCTTTTGTGAAGTTCGCTCCGACGGGAGAGGGAAGCGTAGGTGGTAACACATTTAGGAGGAGGGGTTTGGGCCCTGTCAGCTGTTCCTCGGGCCCCCTCCCCCTCCTGTCAAACCTGTCCCCGGCCCCCCACCCTGAGGCTCTCCCATCTGTGCTGGAGCCCAAGACGGTAGCGGGAGTCTCCAAGTAAGACCTGTTGGCTCTCGAGGTAGCATTCCCCCAAATCGTCCTACCTCCTATCAGGAAGCCTGCCCACAGGCCCACATTATTCTAGACCTTAACCTCTCTCTGCGGGCTGCCCTTCCTGCACCACACACCCCCACCCGCACCGCACCCCCACCTCCCCAGCCCACGACTCTCTTGGTGCACCTCGGGCAGCCTCCTTGGCAGGAGGCTGGGGTTCCCCTGGTAGCCTTGCCCCGTGCCCATCCCCACCTGGGAGGACCTAGGTATGGGGTGGGGTGGGGGGCACAGGGCTGGGCTCAGTGATCGGTGGTGACGGGGGGGGAGGCCGAGCTCCCTGCCGGACCGCTGGGGTCCCCCCACCTGCCACCCCAAGGGCCTCGGGAGCTGCTGTCCACCGCCGTCACCTGCCCTCTGGCAGTCTCGCGGTCCCCAGGGACTTTGAAGCCCACTAACTTGCCGGTGGTGGAAGGAAAGGTATTTGGGATCCCAGGAGGGGTGTGGGGAGGGGCCGGCTGGGCTTGGGTCCCAGGGCTTCAGATCTACTGCTTGCAGCTGCATTGGGGTCCGTCCCTTCTATCCTAGGATCCATCTGGGGGCAGAACAGGGAATATTATTATTTTTTTTTTTTTTCACAAAATTTCATCCTTGGCCTTGCAGATGGTGTCCGCCCCCTGATGAACTGCCAGGGTGGGGCTCCCAGACCCCTTGTGTTAGGAGCCTTGTTTGTGGTCCATCTGGGAAGCATCCAGGACCGCCCCCCCCCCTTCACTCCTGGAGAGCCTGGCCTCCCTTCCCCTGTACCTCGCCTCGGGGCTTGGCTTTCTCTGTTCCCCATCTTCTCTAGACACCATTCTCGGACCACTGGCTGCCTTAGGATCAGGGAGGGAGGGGGTCAAAGGTAAGCTCTTAGGCCCTCTTAGAGAGTCACCCTCTGGTTTCAGGGGGGACCCGGGGCGTGCATCTTGTCAAGCGCCCAGTGGTTCTGGTGCGGATGCTCTGGGGGCCACACCCTGAGGGACCTGGGACCCCAGACTGTTGACGAGCGGATGAGAGGCTGCCCCTAGGGGCTCCTGTCTAGTGTTTAGCATGGAGATGGTGGGACTGGGCTAGGAGTTGGGGCGAGGGTTGGGAGATGAGAGGGGCTACCCTCCTCCCAGGATCTCCCGGTCTACACCAGCGCTTCTCAAACCTGAGTGTGCACCTGTCACCTGGCGGCCTTGTTAAAACGGACCGTGGGCCATCCGGAGTTCCCGGTTCACAGGCCTGGGCAGGGTCCTGGGCAGCGTTCGGGCTGCTGGCTCCGGAACCACACTTCGAGAACCGCTCACGTACACAGGCACACAGACAGTGACAGTGGCCGGGACGGGGCTCAGAGACCATGTTTTTCCTCATCCTCCGGGGCCATCGCAGCCCCTGGAGGAAGGAAGCCGGACCTACACAAACGGGCACGACATGAAAACACCCACTTGTCACTTGCAGTGCCCTGAGGGGGGGCTGGCTCCGGGTGGTGTTCAGTGTGAATGCACGCGCTCGGTGCTGGCTCCACGTGCTTCTGGGACCGCTCCCCCCCACCCCCCACCCCCCAGGGCCCCGCAAGGCGGGGGATGATGCGGCCCCCATTTTATAGGCGGGGAACCGGGGGCTCAGAGAGGGCAAGTGACCTGTTCAAGGTCACACAGCCAGCAAGTCCGGGAACGGGTTTAACTTCACCTCACCCCGCGAGGGGTCTAGAGGTGGCCTGGTTACCTCATCATGGCCGTTTGGAAGGGGGAGATTGTGGAGGAACAGGTGTGTGTTGTGGTGGAGAGGGACAGGGGACAGAAAGTGGCCCAGGAGTCTGGGCAGTGTGTGTGTGTGTGTGTGTGTGTGTGTGTGTTAGAAGGAGCAGCCATTCAAGGTCACTAGGGGAGCCTGGAACCCAGGGATCCCCCCCTTCACTGGATCTGATGTCCACCCCTGACTCCATTCTGCAGGGATGTCCTCTGACCCGGTGGCCCCCTCCTGCAGCGCCCCTCGAACAGGCCACCTCGGGGTGGGGGGTCGTGGAGGGAGAGGCCACTGAGCTCAGCATCAGCCCCCACTGGCCAGGCACACCTGGCTGGGCCTAGAGGGGCCCTGGGCATCCAGGTCCTGCTTCTGGCCTCAGGGCAGATCTTTGGGGGCCCCTTCTCCCCTCCTCCCCCCACATGTACCACACACCCGTCCTGGGCCTGACTGTGACGGGCTTTGCCTGAGGAACAGCCTGAGGAATGGCCTGGTGGTGTGGCAAGAGCACTGGGGTAGGAGTCAGGAGGCCTGAGTCTCCCCCGGGGCACCTCAGCTTCTGCTCCGTAGAGGGAGGGGTGAGGCCCGGTGCCCAGAAGGGGCGCCAGTGGTCTGATGGGGTGGGTGTGCGGTGGGAAGGGCCCCCGCCTGTCCTGGTCTCCAGCCTGTGCCCCCACTGCCAGCTCTGCTCGGGAGGGGTTCCGGAAGCACCCATGCCAGGGGCCGGGCTAGGCGGCTGTGTGCCACGTGCTGCCCTGGCAGAGTCCCCACTGTCCAGCTGTGTGGTCTGGACACAGTGACCCTTCAAAGCATCCAGGCTGACAGGTAGTAAGTGCTCAGTAAGCATCCATGTGTCATTGCTTGTAACAAAGTGCTTAAAGAGCTGGAGGGGTCCAGCGGGGCCCTTTAGACGTGACAGTTGGTGGGGGGGCGCCTGGGTGGCTTAAGCGTCCGACTTCAGCTCAGGTCATGATCTCACGGTTCCTGGGTTCGAGCCCCACCTCTGCTGTCAGCACAAAACCCGCTTCGGATCCTCTGTCTCCTTCCCTCTCTGCCCCTCCCTTGCTTGCGCCCCCCCCTTTCAAAAATAAATAAACACTAAAAAAAGTAAATAAACATGCCAGTCGGCTTTCTGGGCTGGGAGCTGGGTGCCGGCAGCCTGTAAGGGAGGGGTCTTGCCTTTTCTCTTCCTTCCCGGGCTTCAGGTGTGAGCTCCAAGTGAGCCCGTCCTAGAGGCCCCTCCCCAGACCACCCATGTGGTCATCTCGTGGGCTGTGCCCTTGTTTGCTGTCTGGGTGCTTTCGGGTGAGAACGGGAGCCAGGAGTCCCCAGACCTTGCCAGGATTTTACACCTTCTGCAGACCCGGTGGGCTGAGAACATGGGGGGGGGGGGGGACGCTGGAGTGTTGGAAGCCGGGAGGCGATCTCTCTCTCTCTCCTGCTGAGCTTGGCAGGAGGCTTCACAGACCTAGCAAGTTGTGCAGAGAGCGGGAGCTCACGAAGGCACTAATTATCGCGGACTCAAGAGCGATGTCTCCCATCAGGGACCAGGAGGCAGGTTCTGGCTTTTCTGTTTTATTACCTTCTAAGTCTGGGACCAGTGCTTTCTGGATGGGGTCCTATTACCCGTACATCTGTCCAATGTGTTCATTCATTCATTCACTAAAATACTCTCAAAAGAGAAGGAGAAACCTCGCAGATAGCTCTACCTACCCTCCCTTGTGCGCAAAAGGCGTTTATTGGAGACGGTGGCCGGGGTGGGACACGATATCTCAGGGGCTACTGCCTGGATTTCCAGGGAGGGGAGACCATTCCCTTCCCAAACCGGGGCCCTTCGGCCCCCCTCCTCTCTGTCCAGCTACCTTGGGTCCGGCTCCATTCTGCCTCCCCCGTGGGACCGGCCACTCCCGCCCCCTCCAAGCCCCTGTTCTGTCCTCGAAGTTGGTGGCTCGCTGCCCTGCCTCTCCCACGTCTCCTACCCCTTCCTCCTCCGTGTAGCATGCAAAGTCTTCCGTCCATGCTGCAGGTCTGAGCTCAAGGGTCACCTTGTCAAGGGGCCTCCCAGACCACCCTGTGTGCTTACCCTGTGGGCTTTCCCCTCTGTGTATCCCTAAGCCCGCAGGTCCAGTCATTTGGGAGGGGGACTTCTACAGAAGGTAACCGCTAAATGCCGGAAGATCTGCTCTGCACGGTTGCCAGGGTTTGCAATCAGAAAATACAGTACACTTTAGTGATACGTGAATTTCAGCTGAGCCAGAAACAACTTTTGAGTATAAGTAGGTCCCAGACATTGAATGGGATATACTTATACTAAAAAAAAAAAAATGTATTGTGCTTCTCAAGTTCCAATCGAACGTGGCATCTTGTGTTTAACCTGGCCACCCTACCGTCTCCTGCCCCTCTTGGCCCCCTCGTCGGGCACTCTTAACAGCTAGATGGTGGGCGCCTGGGGCTGTGGCTGGATGCCTGTGGCTCAGCGGAGAACGCGATACGAAACGGGTGCCGGACAATAAACCGTAGCGACAGGACGAGTGCAGGGTAGCCTATCCCGGGCCGGGAGGGAGGACCGCGTGTGGAACTCTCGGCGATTTCTGTGAAGGACGGTGTAGATTAGTGGGGAAACTGAGGTGCACCTTTTAATTATTACAGAACAGCTGTGAGTTCCTGAGCACCTGCCGTGCACTGAGCCTCACAATTTCCATGGCTCTGAAGGCCTTACTGTTTAGGCCTTGGATGGGAAACCGAGGTTCAGAGAGGGGTTGTGCCTGGCCACAGGTCACACAGCCAGGAGCCCGCAGAGGTCCTTCTCCAGCCGGTCCCAGGCAGTACCAGCCCAGCGCCTGCCCTGGGGCGTGCACGGGACCCTAGAGGCACAGGCTGCTTTATGGAGGCCCTCTGCGCGTGGGCCCTCCCTGTGGGACCGCTTGTCGGTGACCCCGAAGTCTGTGGGTCGTCTGTCCTCCCAGGTGAACCGCTCCCCATCAGTCCCGCGTGTGCGGTTCGTTTGGTCGGGGACCCCCACTTCCCCCCTCCTTGCTCTGGTGCGAGGAGACACTCCTCCTCTCCGGAGTCCTGAACCCCGGTGGGGGGGGCCTGGGGTTGAGCCCTGACGAGTTGGCGAAGGGGCACCAGCGGGGCAGTGAGGAGGGACAGGAGTTCAAATCCAGCCCCCACCTTCTAACGGCTGTGACTTCAGGCCAGGCTTCCGCCCCAGTGTCACGATCCTTGAAGAGGGAGTTTAGTGAACTTGAACACCCCCAAACCCCAAGAAGTGCCAACTGCCGATGCTGCTGCTGCCGCGGAAGGTGGTTAGGGACGGGCCCGGAGGGGGGCCCCGGGAGCCTTGTGCCCCACGTGGTGTTTTGTCTCTGGCTCCCCTGCTGGGAGCTGCCAGGAGGGAGACCCGCCCACCCACCCGTGACTCAGACCCAGGGTCCCTCGGACTGTGTCAGGCAGAGGCTGGGCCTCCCTCTGACCTGCCTCCTTGCAGAGGCTGCAGGCTCCCTCCTGCCTTCCAGGCTGCTGGTGTGTGTGTGTGTGTGTGTGTGTGTGTGTGTGTGTGTGGTGCCCGTGATAAGGAGGCAGGCGCTGCAGTCCGGGGACCTCCCATGTCTTCAGTTCATCACCTGGTTGGGCAAGAGCGGCTGTCCTGGCTCCAGAAAGGTGGCTCCATTGTCCCAGGTTGTCATCACTGTCCCTCACGAGTGCCCAGAAGGAACCGCACGGTCCCTGCTGCTCCAGGGCTGGGCCATGCGCTCCCCTGCGGCTGCTTCCCGCTCCTGCTCCCACTGTGCTCCCAGAGGCGTCCCAGCCCCTGGTGTCACCCCAGAGAGGCGTCCCAGCCCCTTGTGTCACCCCAGAGAGGCGTCCCAGCCCCTTGTGTCACCCCAGAGAGGCGTCCCAGCCCCTTGTGTCTCCCCGAGCAGAGTACCTGCTGCAGGAAGCAGTCAGTGAGTGCGGGCCGTGTCATTAAGCTCAGGTTTGTTTAGCGCGTCACATCCATCCATTCATTCATTCGTCCCCTCCCCCAAGCCCACTACAAACCACTGGGAAGTGCGGTGTGGAACCGAGTCGCTGCCCCCACCCGTGTGCGTCTGTGTCCAGCCAGGTGTGCGAGGGGTGGGCCGGGCGCTGAGCAGGTGAGGGCAGAAAGCCCACACCACCTGGCGATTTCTCTGGGATCCTCCGATTCCGGGTCGCTGGGCTTCCTCCCACACACTCTCCTTTGTGGATGTTAAGAGATTAATATATGCAAATACCCTTTTCCTGTGGTGGTTTTCGCCTTGAACTCTGTGGATTAAGTTACTTGATTTAAATACATATTTGGGCACCCCCCCCACCACCACACACACATATACATGTATAAATCCTAAACACTAAATAAAATCCCCTCATTTCGCATGTGCTGGAGAGCTTCTAATCCCAAGTCCTGTGGGCATTTCGACAGTTAAGATGGTTCACGGGGGCTGCCGAGATTTTATTTGGAATATCAAATACCTGTATAATACGGCATGGTCCTCAATGGGGCTTGCTAATACCAGCCAAGGGGGGCCGGGGGATAAGGTGGGCACTGGAGGTGTGTGGGAGGGGGGTCTCCGGAGGGATATCAGCAGGCGAGGAAGGAGGTGACTCCACGAGAGCCTGTCAAGGGCTGCGGGGGGGAAAGTGACATGGAGAGACAACTGGGTTGGGAGGCGCCTGGCCAAGACTCTGGGTCCATCAGCATCCTCTAAGGAGGCTTTGGGAACAAAGTGGCCAAAGATGGGACCCAGGACAAACTTCTTCCAAAGCCATTAGGGGGGTGCCGGGGGCCGGGCCAGGCAAAAGGGTCCTGGGTTTGGGGAAAGGCAGGGGACGGGCTCTGACAGCAGGGCGGAGGGCAGCCTGGACTGACTCGCCCACGGCCACGGAGAAGAGGAAGGCTGGTTCCCCAACAGATCCTGCCAAACCGGGACCTCAGCCTCCCTCCTGCACCACCCCACACCTGCCCCCCGGCCAACCCCAAGCCGGTCCTCGAGTTGTCTCCCCCTGGGCTTCCTCCCCACATCTCAGGGCGGCTCAGTCCCAGCTCTGGCAACTCCTGGCTCGAACATCACTACTTCTTCACGAATTCGATACCCAGATCAATTTCCCCAGCCCCAGCCCCTGCCCACCCCCACCGAGCCCTGCACTCCCCACCCTGTGTGCCTCACCCCTGCTACCTCCGCCCCTTCCAGCTCCACCCCTGCGCGGCCCACCTCTTGCCCCCGTTCCACTTGGTTTCTCCATAGCACTTTTCCTTCTAACAAACTTTGTCATTTATTTTTTTGTGATGTTTACTGATTACTGCTTCTCCCCCTCGCCCCCACAACCCATCATCAGAATGTAAACTCCTTCGGGGGCGGGGGGAGGATCTGGGTTTGTTTTGTCCACTGAGGTAGGGCCTGGAAACGGCCCGGCACACAGTAGGTGCTCAGTAAATCTTGTGTTGACTGGCTGAGCTCAGCAAACACTGCCTGAATCCCCGGCTCCGGCCGGGAGCCAGGATCCCAAAGCAATTACAGCCTTCGGTAAACCCACCAACGACCCCCAGAATTTGCTGCTCTTGGCTGGGCGCGTCCTGCATCGGTGCCAACCCGAGGCCGAGGCTCTGGGGTCGGTGGAAAGGTGCATGAGGAAGAACCCGCCGCGCCTAGGGCAGAGCGGGGGTTCGCACACAGCCCCCACCCCGCGCCCGCACTGCCCTTCCCTCCGTGTCTTCACGGAAGGCTTCCCCAGGGAGGGGATTTGGGAGTGAGTTTATAGGAAGTGGGTCCTGAGAACATCTAGGACAGAGCGTTTTTTTTGCTGTGATATTTATTTAGCGCTCCAGCCTCCCTCGGCTTACTGTCTGTATGTGTATCTTTGCCATCTATTTGCTTTCAATCTATCTGTGTCTTTATAATTATTATTTATTTATTTTAAGTTTTAATTTTTGAAGAGAGAGCGAGCGAGAGCGGAGGAGAGGGGCAGAGGGAGAGACAGAATCTGAAGCCGGGGCTCGATTCCTCACGTGGGATCATGTCAGATCCCTCTCGACCTTGGGATCGTGAGCTGAGCCGAAATCAAGAGTCGGACCCTCAACTGTGTGTCTTGATATTTAAAGGACAGTTAGGGATGCCTGGGTGGTTCAGTCGGTTAAGCATCCGGCTCCGGCTCAGGTCATGATATTGCGGTTTGTGGGTTCGAGCCCTGCGTCCGGCTCTGTGCTGACAGCTCAGAGCCTGGAGCCTGCTTCAGATTCTGTGTCTCCCTTTCTCACTCTCTGCCCCTCCCCCGCTTGCACGCGCGTGCACGCACACACACACACACTCTCTCTCTCTCAAAAATAAGTAAACATTCAAAAATTTTTTTTTAATGTTTACTTATTTTTGAGACAGAGAGAGACAGAGCGTGAACGGGGGAGGGTCAGAGAGAGGGGGAGACACAGAATCTGAAACAGGCTCCAGGCTCTGAGCTGTCAGCACAGAGCCCGACGCGGGGCTTGAACTCACGGACCGTGAGATCATGACCTGAGCCGAACTCGGACGCTCAACCGACTGAGCCACCCAGGCGCCCCAAAAGAAATTTTTTTAAATTAAGATGGAGAAATACCCACGTATTTATCATTTCTTTCTTTCTTTTTAAAAAAATGTTTACTTATTTATTTTGAGAGCGAGAAAAACCACGCACACGCACACCATTGGGGAGGGGCCGAGAGAGAGGGAGAGAGAGAATCTCAGGCAGGCTCCGCACTGTCCATGCAGAGCCTGACTCGGGGCTCGATCCCACTAACAGTGAGATCATGACCTAAAACCCAAATTAAGATTCAGATGCCTGGGGCGCCTGGGTGGCGCAGTCGGTTAAGCCTCCGACTTCAGCCAGGTCACGATCTCGCGGTCCGTGAGTTCGAGCCCCGCGTCAGGCTCTGGGCTGATGGCTCGGAGCCTGGAGCCTGCTTCCGATTCTGTGTCTCCTTCTCTCTCTGCCCCTCCCCCGTTCATGCTCTGTCTCTCTCTGTCTCAAAAATAAATAAATGTTAAAAAAAAATTAAAAAAAAAAAAGATTCAGATGCTTAACCGACTGAGCCATCCAGGCGCCCTGATATTTACCATTTCTGATGATGTTCTTGATAATCTGAATTTCGTTTTATCACTGCTTGCACTCCTTGGCTTCTGGTCAAAAAGTCTCTTCGTTTAAAATTTTTGTAAAATTAAATCTGAAAATGACCATTTTACCTTTACTCTTAGAGGATCTTCACTAGATATAGAATTCTTGGGTTGAAATAATTTTTTCCTTCCTCCTTAAAAAAAAAAAAAACCAAACATCCTTTGTATTTCGAAATAATTGCAGATTCACAGATAATTCCAAAAATAGCATGGGAAGATCTGGGTACCCTCAGCTAGTTTCCCCCAGGAGTTATATTTTGGTAGTACGAGAGTAAAACCAGGAGATTGGCGCTGGTACAACCTGTGTGTGTGTGTGTGTGTGTGTGTGTATGTGTGTGTGTGTGTGTAGTCCACACACACAGATTCCTGTGACTACTGTGGAAATCAAGATGCAGAACATTCCAGGGGCGCCTGAACGGCTCAGTCGATTCAGCTTGTGACTTTGGATTTTAGCTCAGTTCATGATCTTACGGTCGGGAGATTGAACCCCACGTTGGATTCTGTGTTGACAGCATGTAGTCTGCTTGGGATTCTCTCTCTGCCTTTCTCTCTCTCTCTCTCTCTCTCTCTCTCTCTCTCAAAATAAATAAATAAACATTTTTAAAAAAAAGAACATCTCATCTACACAAAGATTCCCCTCCTACTCCCCTTCCCAGTCACACACAAGCCTTGTCCCCAACGTCATCCCCTGCTCCTCTGTTCTCTATCTCTACACTTTTGTCGTTTAGGGAATGTTATGTAACTGAAGCGATAACGGATGTGGTCTTTTCAGAACAGCTTGTTCACTCAGTGTGGTGCCCTTGGGATCCATCCAGGCTGCTGTGTGTATCAGCAGTCCTTTCCTTTTTATTTCTAAGTACTACTCCATGGTTTGTTTAACCATCCACCTACTGACAGACATTCTGGCTCCTTCCAGTTTGGGCTGTTGCAAATAAAACTTCTATCAACATTCATGTGCAGGTATTAGTGTGGATATAAGCTTTCATTTCTCTGGGCTAAATGCCCAGAAGCTTGATTGTTAGGTTGTATAGTAAGTGTGTGTTTAAATTTTTGGAAAAACTATCAACTATTTTGCAGAATGGTTGTACTATTTTCTATCCCCACCGCCCGTGCAGGAATGGCCCAGTTTCTCTGTATCCTCACCCGTATTCCATGTTGTCATTATTTTTTTTTTTTAATGTTGGCTGTTCCAATAGGTGTGTAGTGATGTCTCATTGTGGTCTCAATTTGTGTTTCCGTAATATTTAATGTTGTGAAACATCTTTTTTATGTGCCTACTTGCCATCCATATATCTTCTTCAGTGAAATATATCCTCATGTGTTCTGCCCATTTTCTAATTGGATTGTTTGTGGATTTTATTTTATTTTATTTTATTTATTTTTGCTGTTGAGTTTTGAGAATCCTTCCTATGATCTAGATACAAGTTCTTGGTTAGATAGCTTGATTTGCAAACATTTCTTACAAGTCTGTAGCTTGTCTTTTCATCCTCTTAACAAGGTCTTTGCAGAATGAAAATTTTTGATTTTGATGGAGTCCAACTTATCAATTTTTTTCTATTATGGGTTATGCTTTTTAAATTTTTTAAATGTTTATTGTTGAGAGAGAGAGAGAGAGAGCAGGGGAGAGACAGAGAGAGAGGGAGACACAGAATCCAAAGCAGGCTCCAGGCTCCAAGCTGTCAGCACAGAGCCTTACACAGGGCTGGAAATCATGACTTGTGAGATCATGACCTGAGCCGAAGTCAGACGCTCAACTGACTAAGCCATCCAGGTGCCCCGTGGGTTATGATTTTTATGATAAATCTAAGAACTCTTTGTGTAGCCCTAGACACTGAAGATTTTCTCCTATGGTCTCCTTTTTCTAAAAGTTTTATAAGTTTACATATAAGGCTGAAATCCATTCAAAGTTAGTTTTTGTATAAGGCATGAGGTTCAGTTTTTCTTTTGTCTCTGGATATCCCATTAATTGCTCTGGTTCTCTGTTCTGTTCCACTGACCTATGTGTCTGTTCCTCCACCAAGGCTATGGTCTTGATCACTGTAGCTGATACTGTTTGAAAAGTGGGGTGGGATGCCTGGGTGGCTCAGTCCGTTAAGCATCCGACTTCGGCTCAGGTCATGATCTCAAAGTTCGTGAGTTTGAGGCCCGCATTGAGGTCTGTGCTGACAGCTCAGAGCCTGGACTCTGCTTCCAATTCTGTGTCTCCCTCCCTCTCTCTCTGCCCCTCTCTTGCTCACACTCTGTTTCTTTCTCTGAAAAATAAATAAATGTTAAAAAAAGTTTTTTTTTAATTTTATAAGAGTATTGTCTATATCTAAAAAACATCTTGCTTAGCTTTGGATAATAATTGTGTTAAACTTGCATATAAATTTTGGGAGGATGGACATTTTTCTCTGTGCTGATGCGTCCCATCTATGAACTCGAATTCTCTGTCCATTTATTTAGATTAAAAAAAAAATTCCTTGGGGCGCCTGGGTGACTCAGTCGGTTGAGCGTCTGACTTCAGCTCAGGTCACAATCTCGCGGTCCGCGAGTTCGACCCCCACGTCGGGCTCTGGGCTGATGGCTCAGAGCCTGGAGCCTGCTTCCGATTCTGTGTCTCCCTCTCTCTCTGCCCCTCCCCCGTTCATGATGTGTCTCTCTCTGTCTCAAAAATAAATAAAACGTTAAAAAAAATTCCTTCATCAGTGTTGTATAGTTTCCCCCTACTTGAAAAAAATCTTTTTAATGTTTATTTATTTTTGAGAGAGAGACAGAGAGTGCGTGTGAGGGGGAAGGGGCAGAGAGAGAAGGAGACAGAGGATTTGAAATGGGCTTTGCAATGACAACTGAGCCCAGTTTGGGGCTCGAACTCATGAACCAGGGGATCATGACCTGATCCCAAGTTGGAGGCTTAACTGACTGAACCACCCAGGCACCCCCTCTCCTTTTTTAAGTAGGCTTCACACCCAGCGGGGAGCCCAACATGAGGCCTGAACTCAGAACCCTGAGATCAAGACCTGAGCTGAGATCAAGAGTTGGTCACTTGACTGACTTAGCCACTCAGGTGCCCCAGTGCTTTGTGGTTTTCAACATGTAAGTCCTGTACCTTTTTTATTATTTAGGTCTAAGAATTTCATATTTTTGGATGATTATAAATGGTATTGTATTTTACATTTCTGTTTCCATGTGTTTAATGCTAATGTATAGATGTACAATTGATTTTTGTCTCTTGGTCTTGTACCCTGTGACCTGGATGAACTCACTTATTAGCTCCGGGAGATTTTTTTGTAGCTCTTTTGAGATTTTCTACATAGACAATCATGTCATCTGTAAATAGGGACATTTTTATTTCTAGCTTCCTAATCTGTATGCCTCTTATTTCTTTTTTGTACCTTATTGCTTTGGCTAGAACTTCTAGCACTAAACATAGATTGTCCCATAGACTGGGAGTGGGCATACTTTCCTTATTCCTAGCCTCAGGGGAAAGCGTTTACTCTCTCGCCATTAAGTATAATGTCATAGATTTTTTTTGGTAGATGCTTTTTATCAAGTGGAGAAAGTCCCCTCTACTCCTACTTTTCTTTGCGTTTTTTCATGACTGGGTGTTGGATTTTGTCAAATAGTCTTTTTCTGCATTACTATGGTCATGTGATTTTTCTTCTGTAGCCTGTTATATGGTGGATTACAGTCATTTAAATATTGAACCAGTCTTACATCTCTAGAATAAGCCCACTGGATTGTGGTATATAATTCTTACTATATATGGCCAAATTCTGTTTGCTAACATTTTGTCAAGGATTTCGACATCTGTATTCATGATGGATATTGGCCTGTAGTTTTCTCTTTTTGTTCTTTCCTGGTCTGGGTTTGGTATCAGGGTAACAGTACACTCATAAAATGAGTTGGAAGTGTTTTCGTCTCCTCTTATGAATTCCACTTCTTTAATAGTTACAGTGTTATTCAAAAAATTTATTTCAGATTGGGTGAGTTGTGATAGTTTATACTTTCCAAGGAATCGGTCCATTTCTCTAAGTTGCCAAATTGATGTGTATAAAGCTGTCCACATTATTCTTTATTATCCTTTTGATGTCTTCAGGGTCTGTAGAGTACCCCCTGTGCCATTCCTGATATTGATAATCTGTATCTTCTCTTTCTTTTTCCTTTGTCAGTCTTGCTAGAGGCTTCTCAATTTTATTGATCTTTTCAAAGAACCAGCTCTTTGTTGCTGTGATTTTCTCTATTCTTTTTCCGATTTCAATTTTATTTATTTTTGCTTTTGTATTTATTGTTTCTTTCTGTTTGATTTTGGATTTATTTTGTTCTTTTTCTAGTTTCTTTTTTAAAAAATAACATTATAGGGTGCCTGGGTGGCTCAGTCGGTTAAGCATTGACTTTGGCTCAGGTCACGATCTCACAGTTTGTGAGTTCGAGCCCCACATCGGCCTCTGTGCTGACAGCTTGCTCAGAGCCTGCAGCCTGCTCCAGATTCTGTGTCTCCCTCTCCCTCTGCCCCTCCCCTGCTCACACTCTGACTCTTCCTCTCAAAAAGAAATAAACATTAAAAATAAAAATAAAAATAACATTATAATACTATTAGATCAAAACTGGGTTTAAAGATCATACTTTGTAGGTGGGATATTTCACTCACATAGAATTGTTCCTGAAGTCTAGTTTTATAAGGTAGGAAGTTGGGTGAGTGATCTGAGACTTTCTCTCTTTTTAATGTAAGCGTTCAGTACTATAAATTTCCCTCACTATACTGCTTTAACTGCATCCCACAGATTTTGATAAGTTTTATTTTTGTTCTTATGCAGAACTATGCTTTTTTTTTTTTTTTTAGTTCTTTTGAGACTTCTTCTTTGATCTATATATAGATAGCCTAGAGATGCACTGTTTAGTTTCCAAGTGTTTGGAGACTTTTCTGTTCTCTTCCTATTATTGATTTCTACTTAAATTCCCTTCTGGTCAGAGAACACACTTTTGTTTCAAATCTTTTAAATTTGTGGAGATTCCCCACCTACTCCCTGCCCCTACACATGCATAGCCTCACCCGTTATCAATATCCCCCACCACAGTGGTACAATTATTACAATACATGAACCTACATTGATTCATCATCATCATCACCCAAAGTCCATGGCTTACGTCAGGGTTCACTCTTGGTCGTGTATGTTCTATGGATTTGGACCAATGTATGATGACATGTATCTACCATTAGAGTATCATATAGACTATTTTCACTTCCCTAAAAATCCTCTTTGCTCCATATGTTCATCCTTCCCTCCCCCAACCCCTGGCAACCACTGATAGTTTGTCTCCATAATTTTGCCTTTTCCAGAATGTTGTATAGTTTGAATCATACAGTATGTAGCCTTTTGGGATGGGCTTTTTTCACTTAGTAATATGCATTTAGGTTTTGTCCATGCTTTTCGTGGTTTGATAGCTCACTTTTTTTTTTATGACTGAAATAATATTCCATTGTCTGAATGGACCACAGTTTATTTATCCATTCACCTACTGAAGGCCATCTTGGTTACTTCCAAGTTTTGGCAAGTATCAATAAGGCCGCTATAAACATCTGTGTGCAGGTTTCTGTGTGGACATAAATTTTCAACTCGTTTGGATACATACCAAAAGCATGATTGCTGGATCACATGATAAACGTATGTTTAGTTTTGTAAGAAACGGACAAACAGGCTTGCAAAGTGACTGTACCATTCTGAATTCCCCCCAGCGACACATGAGAGTTCCTAGCACTCCGCATCCCCTCCAGCATTTGGTGTGAGTGCTCTGAATTTGGGCCGTTCTGGTAGGTGTGTGGTGGTAAAAATGAGATTTTTCAAAAAATTCCATTTCCAAGAGTGCCAAAAGCACAAAATGCTTGGTAAGAAATTTAACTGAAGAATGAACTTGAAGAAGTTCCTGAGATAAATGGAAAGAGGTAGTATGTTCGTGGGTTGGAGAACTCTGTGTTGTGAAGAGGTCCGTTCCCTTCAGTTGATCTGTGGATTGAGCACAATCCCAATTATAATCCCAGCAGCCTTGGGGAAAGACATACATAGCCAGCATTGTATTTATATGATATGATATAAAAGACCTAAAGTAGCCAAAACACTTGCCTTGAGTTGAGGAACGCCCACTCTTTGGTTTCAAGACTAAGGGGTCAAGGCAGACAAATAGATCAACGTAACTGTTAGCGAATCCTGAGTAGACCCACGTTGGCATGGCTCGTTGAATTTTGACAAAGGGGCCAAAGCATTTTAATAGGGAGAAGAAGTCTTTTGGACAAGTGATATAGAACAACTGGGTGTCCGTATTGAGAAACATGACCTTGACCCTTGCTTCACATGATACACCACATTTAAGTCAAGATGGAGCATAGACCTACGTGTAAAAACCCCAACGATAAAGCTTCTAGAAGAAAACATAGGAACAAAATCCTCATGACCCGTGAGCTGGCCAAAATTTCTTAGGTGGGACGCGAAAGCAATAGCCATAAAAAAAATATGAACAAATCGGTGTCCTCACGCTTGAAGATGTCTGCTTACTGTTAAGAACATGAAAGAGGGGGTGGGGTGCCTGGCTGGCTCAGTCGGTGGAACGTGCAACTCTTGATCTGGCCATTGGGAGTTCAAGTCCCATGTTGAGTGTGGAGCCTCCTTTAAAAAAAGTGCAAGGGGTTGGGGCGCCTGGGTGGCTCAGTCGGTTAAGCGTCTGACTTCGGCTCAGGTCATGAGCTCACGGTTCGTGGGTTCAAGCCCCGCGTCGGGCTCTGTGCTGACAGCTCAGAGCCTGGAGCCTGCTTTGGATTCTGTGTCTCCCTCTCTCTCTGCCCCTCCCTCGCTCCCTCGCATGCGTGCGGGCTCTCTCTCTCTCAAAAAATAAACAAACGTGAACAAAATTTTTTTAATTAAAAAAATACTTATCTTAAAAATGAAAATGAAGAGAGAAACCACAAGCTTCTAGAAAATATTACAAAATGTAAATCTGATACAGGCTGGTGTCTGGATTATATAGATAAGCCTACAACTCAATCATCAAAGGACACAGGCCCAGTTAAAAATGGCCAAAAGATTTGGACAGACCCTTCACAAAAATATGTATGTGGAAGGCCCGGGAGCACCTTTGAAAGCACTCAGCGTCATCAATTATCTGGGAAATGCAAATTAAAGTCCACGAGATACTACTGCGGCGTCTCATGGCTAAGAGAATTTCTGGTTAAAATTTTATTTTTTTTTTTTAGTTTTACTTTTATTTATTTTGAGAGAGAGATAGAGAGCAAGCAGGGGAGGGGCAGACAGAAAGAGGAGGGACAGAATCCCAAGCAGGCTCCGCACTGTAAGAGCCCTGATGCAGGGCTCGAACTCTTGAGCTGTGAGATCATGACCTGAGCCAAAATCAAGGGTCAGGCGCTTAACCGACGGAGCCACTCAGGTGCCCCAGTATTGTTAGTCTTGTAAAAATTACAACCATAGGGGTGCCTGGGTGGCTCCGTCGGTTAAGCGCCCGACCCTTGATTTTGGCTCGGGTCATGATCCTGGGTCGTGTGATGAGTATGGAGCCTGCTTAAGCTTCTCTCTCTCTCTTTCTCTCTCTTTCTCTGCCTCTCCCCCCCCCCCCTTTGTGCCCTCTCTCTCTATCTCAAAAAAAATAAAATAAAATAAAAGATTGACAATACCAAATATTGGTTAGGACGTGAACAGCCAGCTTCCATAAACTGCTGATGGGGACAAAAAAATGTTACAAGCATTCTGGAAAAGTTTCACTGATTTTCTATAAAGTAAAACATACACCTACCCTATAGCTCAGCATTTCCAGTTGTAGATACTTTGTCGAAAGAAATAAGTGCATATGTTCGCAAAAAAGGTTTGTATGTGGATGTTTCTAGCAGCTGTATGATACCCCCTGCCAATCGAAACAAGTCAAATGTCCATTAACAGGGGGGGGAAATATACAAATTGTGGCATGTGTATACCATGGGATGCTACTCCTCAATAAAATAGGATTTTACCATTTCATGGGCACACACAACACAGAGGCATCATTTTTAAATTTTAAAAGATGTTTATTTATTTTTGAGAGAGAGAGAGACAGAGTGTGAGCAGGGGAGGGGCAGGGAGAGAGGGAGACACAGAATCCAAAGCGGGCTCCAGGCACTGAGCTGTCAGCCCAGAGCCCGACGTGGGGCTCGAACTCCCGGATGGTGAGATCATGACCTGAGCCGAAGTCGGACGCTAAACCGACGGGGGGGCCCCCCCCCGGGCGCCCCCACACGAGCGGAATCATACAGACGTTATATCGAATGGAAAAAGCCAGACGCAAAAAAAAAAAAAAAAAGCACACACTGTATGATTCCATCCATAGGGAGTTCTGGAACAGGCAGAGCTATTCGGTGGTGCAAATCAGAATATCGGCTGCCTTCGGGGCTGCAGGATTTTCTGGGAAGACACACAGGCACTTTGGGGGAGGACAGGAACGTTCTAGGTCTGGACGAGCGTGCGGGTCACGTGGGTGTCGGCGTGTGTCAGAACTCGTACGATGGTACACGTGGGACGTGTACCCGGGAAAATGTTTCCCCTGAAAAGCCCTGAACCGTAAACAGAGATTCAGGCTGTGGCTGAACAGGTCGGCAGGCATGACCGACGAATCACGGCCACTGTTCACCTGGCGCCGCAGGTCTGCGAAGAACCCCCAGCCGGTGGGTTCCCTCTTCTTGGCCCCCCTCAAGCCTGGGCAGGGCAGGGTCTCCGAGCGGGTCGGAAGAGGCTTAAATCAAAGCTCTCCCCCGTCGGGAGGTGAGACGTGTCCCGTGGCACGGCCAGCACATCCTCGAATGAACCACTGTGTGTTACTCCAGATGTCACTCCCCGGTCGCCCTGTCCCCAGGCACCTTCAGGCCTCGGCAGGTGAGGGGCCGCTGGCCCGCTCCCCGCCGGTCGGAACTGGGCTGGAGACGGGGCCCCTTGGTTGCAGCTTCGTAAAGACCTCCGTGGGAAAGTCGAAGCAGTTTCATTGGGGTGTGCCCGAGCCACCCGATATCCACTGAGCCCCTGCCGTGGGCCAGGCCCCTGTTTTAGGTTCTTGGGACAGCCCTGCCGACACCTGATTTTAGGCCAGGGAGACCCATTTCAGGCTGCCCCCCCCCCCAAGAGTTACAAGATCATCACGGTGCGTTGTTTTAAGCCGTGGGGTTTGGGGTCATCTGTTACCGCAGCAATAGGAAAAAAATACTCCGACTTTAACAATAAGCCCAATACAGGGGCGTCTGGGTGGCTCAGTTGGCTGAGCGTCCTACTCTCGGTCTTGGCTCAGATCACGATCTCACGGTTTGTGAGTTCGAGCCCTACGTCGGGCTCTATGCTGACAGCGCGGAGCCTGCTTGGGATTCTGTGTCTTCCTCTCTCTCTCTCTCTCTCTCTGTCCCTCCCCCCTTGCTCTTTAACCCTCTCTCAAAATAAATAAAAATAAACTTTAAAAAAAATGGTCATCTGTAGAGAACTCCCACTTACAGGATGGGGAGACTGAGGCACCAGAAGGGACAGCGACCTGATCCAGGGCTATGCGGTGAGATGGTTGACGTGTCGCCTCCATTGGGCTGGCATTCGGGGCTGGGTTCCTCACCACGTGAGGATCAAAGCTTCTCTCTTGCCCAGCGAGCACCGTGCCTGCTCGCACGCCTTCCCACCCGCTCCCCCACCCCGAGAAATGGCCCAGCCTGAGCGCGCGGCTGTCCAAGCTGGTGGGATGGGTGAGCCCACGGGAACCCAGCCCTGGCACCCCCATGGCTCAGGACGCATCTCAGCTTCTTGGCTTACCTCTCCCACGAGTGTCTTTTCCTCGTTTCGCCAACCCACGTCTCTTTTGAAGAAGCACCCCATCCCCGGGACCCCCGTAGCTCTCGGCACCCCCTGGAAACATCGCAGGCTCTCCGGGGTTGCTGCACATCTGCCGTGTCTCCTCAGCCGCACTGGACACCCGCTGAGAGCGGCAGCCCTGCCCCCCCCACCCCCCTGAGAAGCCAAGTGGGGGCCAGAGGTGTGGACGATGCTAGTCTTTGTCGCTTGAAGGCGAAACGGGAGTCCAGTTTGCTGCGTCGTGACGAGTGCGTGAGGATACAGGGGTAGCCCCTACACGAGACCCCGAACAGCAGGGACCTAAACAAGATAGCCACTCCCCAGTATACACGGCCCATGGCCCATACGGTGGCTCGGCAGTGTCAGGGAGCCCGACTCGTGCCGGCCCGCCGCTCTGCCGTCCCCAGCACACAGCTTCCACCTCGTGACTTGAAAAGGCTGCTGCGGTTCCCGCCATCGTGTCTGCATTCCAGCCAGCAGGAAGGAGAGCGGGGAAAGAGGGCCCCTCCTCCTCCTAAAGGCAAGACGGCAGCCTTTGGACATCGCCTCCATTCGCGTGCCACTGGCCAGAACCTGGTCACACAGATACCTTTAGTTGCAAAGGCAGCTGGGGAGTGGGCCCAGCAGAAATTCTTAGTACAGAAGAGAAGAACTGGTCTTATTTCTCCTACGACGATTTCCCCAGCGGCAAGCGGAGGTCCTCAAGAACGTCCCCGCAGAAACTTCGGGTTTCCTTGGAGGCTGGGGAAACGGGGGTGGGAGGCAGGGGTCACCTGGGAGGCCAGAGGGAATGCGGCTGGCACTGGGGCCCCCGCACTCCTGTCCTACAACAGGAGGGAGAGGCTGGTGGCACCAACGTCTGGAGAAGCCAGCCGGGCGCCGGAGGCTCTGAATCTGCTCACGTGTGGACGCAGTTCTCAGGACTCGTTTGCTCCCGCAGGCGGCTCATAACCTCTGTCCTCACGCAGGCTCCCCGATGCGGGACCTTCCTCCGCTTCCCCCCGCATCAGACGCGTGCGGGATTCGGGAAGAGGTCCGGTGCGCGGGCCACAATCGCGTGATCGTATCACTTCTGCTGGCTCAGAATCCCAGTCTTGTTTGACAACACCGAGGCCAGCCCCCCGGGGGTCGGTCTTGATCAGACAAACCACCCATGGCAACCCTGTTCCCCATTTTTAGTGATTGGGATGGCGCAGGCGTGCCACCCAATCCTGGCCAGTCGGATAGAGGGGGACGTCTGCTGGGGGTTGGCGGGAAGCTTCCCTCCCCCCATCTCACTCAGAGAGAGCGAGCCGTTCGGGGCGCTGGTGGGTGAGGATGTGATGCCTGGAGCTGTGGCAGCTTCCTTGCCGTAATGAGGTGACAAAGGCGAGGCTGAAAAAAACCTCAGGGGCAATGGAGTGAAAGGCCCTATTCTCCTACCAGAACCACCGGCAGCTCTCCAACCTGTTTAGTACAAGGACCGAAAGAAAAAGCCTTAGCTATTTCGCTGTTTTCTCTGCTGGACTGGAAGGACCCCTCCGGGAACACCTCCTCCAGCTAGCAGGGGTCCTTCCTTCCCTGGCCAGTCCCTTACGCATCTGTTAGCACTTGATTCATCTGTTTACAAGTCACACACACACACACACACACACACACACACCACCGTATGCATCTGTGGCTATAGAACAAATACCCCCAAACACACAGTAGCTGAAAACAACAATCACCATTTATTATCTCACTGTTTTCGTGGGTCGGAAATTTGGAAGCAGCCTAGCTGGGTGGTTTTGGCTTGCGGTCTCTTAGAGGATTGCGGTCAGGTGTCAGCAGAGACTGGGGCCATCGAAGGCTTGACGGGCCTGGGGGGAGTTCCATCCGACAAGGCCCAAGGGCGGGCCTCGCAAGCTCCTGGCCTCGTACAAGGCCCTGCCTTCTTGGTGATGTTGGCGGTCAACGGTAGGGTGATCTGGGTGTCTCCTCGGGGGACCGAGTGACTCCCCCCGCAGCCCATGGTCCCCACTCCCCCAAGAGAAGCTAAACGTCATTTTGTACCATCCGAGCTCCGTGGAAACCGCCCCGACTCGGTTAATCCCTGCTTCCCTTGCTTTAAGCAAACCAGGTTTCCAGGAATCTCTGGGATCACAGTCAAGGTAAAAATCCCTCTCAGCCTCAGGGCCTGCCCGGTGCTTGAAGCTGGGATGGTACTTGCCCTTACGGAGCGAGTGGATGTCGTTCGATGCGGCCTCTTGGTTCTGTCTTAGCGTCGTGAGGTCTTGGGCACAACGCGTCTGCGCGAAGCCTGGTGACCAGTAACTAACAGGGCCCGGGACATGCCTCTCCGTGGGAGGCAGGGGCCGCGCAATATCACCGGTGCTGAGCCACAGACGCAAGACCCTGGACAAATCGCTCAGCCCCCCTGAGCCTCAGTTTCCTCATTGGAAAAGTAGGGGTGGCGACCGTGGCGCGTCTGAGGCTGGGGAGGACGCCGGGTGGCAGGCGCTCAGGCTGGCTCTAGGACACAGCGACGCCCCAGATGACAGGTCTGATGGATGTCACCAGGCACTGGGTTAACCAACCAACCCAAGATTTGCAAAGCCCTGGTGGGAGGCGGAGACACTCCCCGCCCTGGCTCTGGGCCGGGCCCTCACCTCCCAGAGGCAGCCACGCGTGAGTGACCCAGGCCCCGTCTGTACATCTGGAGGGGACCCTCGGGTGCGGGGCCGATCAGTTCCACCACGGTGTGAGGCCTCTGTGCCTTCTGAGCTCTTCATCTGAGAGTTCACTGCTTTGATATTGGGGGGCGGGCGTGGAAGCCCAGAAGACCAAACAAACATCATGACGAAAGAGAAAGTGGGGGGCAGGGCCACGGCACGGGCTATAACGGAAGACACACAGAGTCCTCTTGACGGGGCGGTTTTAGACGGTGCCGCGCGAGGGAGGGCCTCCTGGGGAGGCTTCTCCCGAGGTTTGGGGCCGGGTGTCGGGATCGGAGAGTCGGGGCCAGACTCACAAGCGGCCGAGCCTGCTGGGGGGCCTTGGGGAGGAAGTTGACCTCCCTGTGCCTCAGTCTCCCCTCCTGTAAAATGGACGTGATGGGGTCACAGCTCCTCCAACTCTCAGGGAGCTCGTGAGGATGAAAGGAACAACCACGGGGCTTGGAAGCAGGCCTATGGCTCGAGTCAGGGGGGGTCTCCCCTTCTCTACCCTCCCCCTGCACCCCTGCCTTGTCCCAGGGAGGGCATGCCAAACGGAACATTAACCCCGCTGCCCCCCTGCTCTGGTGGTGGCCTGAGATCTTTCTCGAAGGTGGGGTGGCTGAGCGCTTTCTAGGCCTCTGCCTAAGATTTCCCACTAACAGGCTGGGGAGAGCTGGCCTGGGCGAGAGGGGCTAACAGTGCTCCGGGGCCTTTTCCCTCTCGGGGGCCCTGCCCGCCCCTGAGCCCAGTCACCCGGACCCGGGGCTGGTTTCTGCCTGTGCAGAAGCCCCTTTGTGGCCATCCTTCCACCAGGTTAACTCAGACCCGGTGGCACCAGCAGGAGGGGTCCCGTGGGCACTCTAGCCTCTCTGCATTCCCGTGGCACCCTCGGCAGGGGGGCTGCAGGGGCCGCACAGAGAGGCTCAAAGAGCTCAGGGGCCACCTGAGCCCGCAGACAGCCGAGCCAGGCTGGGCCCCCCAGTCTCCTCATCTGTCCTAGGGCACAGTGCTTCCTCCCTGCCCTCGAGGGTCTGAAAGTCCGAGAAATCAGCAGCAAACCTCTGTAGCCCAGAGCTCAGTGATACGTCTGCTACACAGGGGGGGACAAGGGCCAGGGGGACAGGACGGCCACAGCAGCGCCAGACCTCTGAGCCTCCTTTCTGAACACTGACACCTACAGGGGGGCACCGTCCTCGCTCCCAGCTAAGGCGTTCGGCTGGAAGGGTGTGGGTCCTCTCCAAGTACAGATTGGCCCGGGAACCTCCCCTCACACCCCTGCACCTCGCCCTCTCCATCTGCCTTAGTCAGGCTTCAGGGGGAGAAACCGAACCAGTGGGTCTGTGTGAAGCGACGGATCGCAAGGCTTTGGTCACGCAGCTGTGGGGCGGCGGGACAGGCGTGGAACCCGAAAAGCGCGGGGCGGGGGGCTTGTGGGGGGCAGGCGGGAAGGCGGGCTGGACCCCGGGTCTCCGTTGCCGCTGCCGACTGCCTGCAGGTGGAATATTTTCCCCATCGGTGAAGCCTCAGCTCCATACGTAGGCCTTTCGAGCGATGGATGGAGTCAGGCCCACCCAGAGCATCTGGAACAGCCCCCCCTTACTTCTCCGCCACCGATTACGGGCTGTGATCGCATCTGCATGGCGTGTGCCCAGTGACCTCGAGGAACTGGGGACTGTAGCCTCGCTGTGTTGACCCTGACATCACACTCTGTGTCTCTGCCACCCTCCTCTGTCCGCGGTTTCTAGCTCCTTCTGCCAAGGTGGGGTGAGGCTGGGAGCCCTCCCGGCTCTCCTGCAGTGAATTCTCACCTGCACCCTCAGCCCTCAGCCCCGGCTCTTCCTCCAGCCTTGTTCGTGCCATCTCCCCTTAACCAGCCTCCGCAAGCCCCGCGTGAGCCCCGCCGGGCGTGGGGCAACCAGCTTGCCTCGCTGCCCTCAGGGAGATGCCAGTCTCCTGTGGGGATGAGCAGAGCCCGGAACACCGGGGTCCGCCCGGTGCCTCTGTTTTGCTGGCCTCGCAGCCGTGCTCTGGGCCGGATTCCCTGGTTAGATCGTGGCTCTGGGCTGCAGGAAGCCGGCCCCGTGGTTGTTTTCTTTCGATTGCACAATCCTGGCTCAGGAGGCCGGAGCGGACATCTGCTGTTTTGGCCGGCCGGGCACCCACGCCCCCCTTTCTGGCAAAAGCCCCCTAGTTGCCTCACGGTGAGTTCCCCTCGTGTGCGCAGCCTGGGGAGTGGGTTGTGGGTCCAGACGCCCCTGTCCCCCACCCTTGCCAGCGGGCGGGGCCTGTGGCCCTGGCTAGGTCGTTAGCCCTCCCCTGCCTCAGGACGGGGGACTCATTCCTCATCCTGGCGGCCAGTCCCTGAGGGTGGTCGCTGGGTCTCCCCTGATTGTCCCCACTGGGGCCTGCCTGCCTCTCCCAAGTTTCTTTCCGTTCTGACCTCCTCCTCAGTCTGGCAATGGGGCACTTTTCTGCTCAAGGGCGACACAGCCCGTTTCTGTCGCTTACAAGCACAGAAAGCCGACGGACTGTAATCCAATGGCCCTGCCCCAAACTCACTGTGTGACCCTGGACAAGATGGCCCCTCCCTGAGCCTCAGTTTCTCCACCCGCCTATCCAAGCTGGGCTCCACCGCTGATATCCTATGACCCCACGGCTGCTGTCATGGATCAGCTGAGGTGACCTTGGGCTCTCTGGGGCATGCTTGGGGGAGGGGAGATGGTAGTTGGGGAATCCTTGGTTCGACCTCCTGCTGTGTGGCGTGAGGCCGGAAGGATCAATGTATCTGGTCCCCGGGCCCTGCTAAGTCCCAAATAAAGTCAGCTTTGCACAGCTAAGCCGCTGCTTTAATACCCGAGTGGCCCATCTCTCTTTAAGCCATGATGTCTCAGAGTTTTGAGAATCTGGTGAAGGCTGTGAAAAAAAAATTTTTAATGTTTATTTACTTTTGAGAGAGAGAGAGAGAGGGAGCACACAAGCAGGGGAGGGACAGAGAAAGAGAGAGAGAGAGAGGGAGGGAGACACAGAATCAGAAGCAGGCTCCAGGCTTCGAGCTGTCAACACAGAGCCCGACGCGGGGCTCAAACTCACAGACTGTGCGATCGTGACCTGAGCTGAAGTCAGTCACTTAACTGACTGAGCCATGCAGGTGCCCCAAGAATCTGGTGAAAACTTTGGATGCTCCCCCTAGACCAGGAAGATCTCTCTCCATCTATGTCTCTTCTCTTTCTCTCTCTCCCTCTGTCTCTGTCTCCATCTGTCTCTCTCATACACACACACACACACACACACACACACACACACACACGTTTTAATGCAGTTTCCGGAGGAGGGTGACCCTCAGAAGAACAGCCTCTGGACTTATAGGACAAATAACCAGCTTTGGCACACAAGTCAGTGGCCGAGCCCCACAACTGGGTGCTCTGTGGGCACCAGTTCATCCCCCCAAACAGGACAGCATTTGTGGTGGGGACTGCTGTGTCTTCACCAAACCCTGGTCCGTTATTTTCCTCTTGGGCATGCGGCCGGACTACATTTCCCAGCCTCCCTTGCAGTCAGTTGTACCCACGTGACTAAGCTCTGGCCAATAGCGCGCGAGTTGAAGTATTATGCTTCCCGCCACATAAAATTCCTCCTATGCCATCCTCCACACTCTCTCTTTCCCCTTCCACAAGATTATTGCAGAGGAGGCTAAGGCCCTAGAAAGTGATGGGACACAAAATGAAGGAGCCTGGGCCCCTGAGTGAGCAGAGTTTTTTCCCCGTAAGCAAGAAAAAACGTATTTGGGAGCTGTTTGTTATATCTGTTAGCTCATCCTAATACCACATTTTTATGATCCTCATCCAGAGGATCTTCTCTTCATTTTATTTATTTATTTATTTATTTAGAGAGTGTGCAAGGCGGGGAGAGGGGCAGAGAGAGAGAGATTGAATCTTAAGCAGACTCCACACTCAGCACAGAGCCTGACACGGGGCTCGTTCCCACAACCCTGGGATCATGACCTGAGCTGAAATCAACAGTCGTAGGCTTGGGGCGTCTGGGGGCGCTCAGTCGGTGAAGCGTCTGACTTCAGCTGAGGTCATGATCTCGCGGTCCGTGGGTTCGAGCCCCACGTCAGGCTCTGTACTGACAACTCAGAGCCTGGAGCCTGCTTCCGATTCTGTGTCTCCTTCGCTCTCTGCCCCTCCCCCACTTGCCCTCTGTCTCTCTCTTTCTCTCAAAAGTAAATATACATTTAAAAAATTAAAAAAAAAAAAAAAAAAAAGAGTCCGAGGCTCAATCGACTGGGCCACCCAGGGGCCCCTTCTGTTCCATCTTAAATTTCCTTTAACATAGCAAGCTTCTCCACTGCCTTCAGTCCGGAATCCCCAGGGCTGGAGAGTGTCTACCGCTGGCCCGGGGCCTCGTGCTCCCTTGAACTCAAGGCATCTTCTGCAGGACCCTGATTCACCGCCCATGCGGGCTTCGCCCTCAGGTCCCTCCACCCCAGACTCGCTCATTTCAGGATGTCTCTACAGGGCCCGGATGCTTCCCTGCTGAATTTCCTCAGGCCCAGCAGAAGACGAGTGCGGGGGGGGGGGGGAGGGGGTCCTTCTGCAAGGCCCCTGTGGTCTTTGCAGTTCCACAGCGTGGAAGGCCTGAGAGAGATTCCAGAGGGACTGGCTGGACTCCGCCCATGGCTCCTTTCCTAAATGGACGGTGGCAAGGTTCCAGGAAGGTGGAGGCCAGGAATCTGGGCCCATTTCCCAAGCACAAAGTGCACCCCCAGCCCACCCCCCCCACCCCACCTCCCGCCCCTTGGTACCTACATGCTGGGAGACTGACAGGTCTGGGCCCGTTACATCCCCACTGCGGGCACCCCTTTCCACCGAGTGAGAGGACTGGCCCCATCTTTTCCGTACTTCAGAGGACCCGCCTCCAAACTACCACCGCCCTCGGTTACTTTTCTCATCAACAGAGCAGCTTTAATCCCGGGGACAGGACGAATGCCACACGATCGCCATTTACAGATGAGGAAGCTGATGTTCCGTGAGCTACCTGAGCCACCGGCCCAGCCGGCCCCAGGACCGATGGCCAAAGCCTGGCAGGGGGGCTGGCCAGGCAGGCATACTATAGTAGCTGGGGCAGCCCAGCGGGGGAGACGAAGCTGAGGCTTCGGGAAAGAGGAGGAAGTTGCCCCACCCCCCTCCCCCCTGCAAGGGGACCCCCGCGGGGCAGCTCCCCCCTGCTTCACTCCTTTCCTGGGGTCTTTGCCCTCGGCCCACGCCGCCAGCCAGTTTGACCCCACCCTGGAGCTCGTGTCCTCTCCCTCTCTGGCTCCCACCATCGTCAGCCTGGCTAACGTGGGCCTGGCTGCTCGGTTTCTCGTGAGCAGACCCAGCGAGCGACGCTTCTCCGAGGTTGTGTGCTCACTTTGCAAAACAGCAGAAATTTATAGCCCAAGTAATTGATCACGGTGCCGCTGCCTCCCTTCCGTCTCTCTCGGGCTCCTAATTCCCTTCTCCCACTCTCCTTTCTCTTTTTTCTCAGCGTGCCATCTGTGGTGTCAGAGAAAAGGAAGCCAAGGTGGGGGGCGGGGGGCGGATTCTAGTCCCAGTTCTGCCAATTATGAGTCACATGAACCTCAGTTTCCCCATCCGCACAACAGAGACGCTAATAATACCTGTTCACGAGCGCGCTGGGCCCCCCCCCCGCATGCCAGGGCCTTGGCGAGCACCCTACAGTGTGATTCCATCCCCAGAGCAATCCTGTGAGGTGGGGGGTGGCACTGGGCACCCCACCCCCCCCACACTTCCTGATGGGGATGCTGGGACCCAGAGAGCTTGGGGCACTCACTCGGGCTCGCAGGGCTGCTAAATGGCAGCCCTGGGGTTTGAACTTGAGTGATGTGCCCCGAAGCTCTAACCATTAGGCTCCACTGCCTCCCCTCCCCACAGACCAATCAGAGCAGAGGTGATCTTCACCAGGCCCCCTGACCCCTGTGTCACGGCATCCTGAGGCTAACTAGGGGGAAGGAAGGGAGGCCCCTGGGGCGAGGAAGTGTTCAGCAAACTGTAGAGTGCCAGGACAGGGAAGGAAACATCACAATCTTTTCCATCCCTCTGTAGCACTGGCTACTCCCTTGGAGCAGGGCCCCTGACTGTGGGGGAGACTCTGGGACCTAAGAGCTTGCCTGGCCTGGCCTTCAGATTCCTTCTCTCCTTCCAGAGACCCCCCCCCCCCCCCCCCCCCCCGTGAACAGGAGCCTCCTGCTGGCCGGCCTACAATTGCCAGCCTCCTGGTGTTTTCAGGGAGGTCCACAGAACCTTCCAGAAAGACCCACAAATAGATTCTGAAGAGCACTGCACTTGCCCTTCGGGTGGCCGAGGAGGCACACGGGCCTAGGACAGGGGGCCCAGGTCCCCCCCACCCCCCCTGCCTGAGCCCTGTCTGGAAAGCCCCCGCGCTGACTCCCATTCCAGTGCTCCCGGGGCTGGCAGCCACTCCTGCCCCCTACTTCTGTTCAGTTCTGGGGGAAAAGCCTTTCCAGGGGGCTTGAGCTGGTCTCTTCTCTTCCACTCCCCTCTTTCTGGCTGTGTCTCTGCCTCTCTGCTAGCCCCCAGCCCGTGGGGAAGGCCTTGCTTTCTTCCGTGCAAGGCCACAGGCCAAGTGCAGCGCCTCTCCTGCTCCCCCAGCCTCCGAGGGCGCCTGTGCGCCCAGCACCCGGCCTCCTCCCTTCCCCACCGCAGCCCGGGGTCCGCCGCTGGGGGGTGGCCGGTGTGTTTTGTTCCCCCCTTTCTGGAAGGACAGGAGGCTCCAGCCCCTGCGGCTTCCTGCTCCCGCCCGGCTGGCGGAGATGAGAGCCGGCTGCGGAGCTGGGAGCCAGGCAGCAGCGCATAGAACAAACAGAATTTTTTTTTGCAACTAGAGGGGGAAGCACAGAGCTAAAAATAAAACGAAAAGATCAGTATCTGTCAGTCTGACAGCTGATTGGCTGCTCGGAGATGCATATAATTACCAGCAACTGGCGCTGGGTAGGCAAAGCCGGGAGAAACTGCTCAGATGAGGTTAGGATTTAACCTTTAAATTCTGGAGCCACCGGAAGCTGAGGGGAGGACGGCGGGCGTCGGTGCTGATGAGGCTGGGGGGGGGCCACCGAATCCGGGGTAGGTCCCCGGGGCTCCTCTGGGAAGGCCCTGGGAGCCCTCCGCCCTGGCTGCCTCCTCCATCAGACCGGGAGTGCATCTGATTGGGCGGCCTGGAGGCAGTGGTCCTTCTCCCCGCCCAGCTGGGGGTGGTGTTTTTCCGGGAAGCCGGGGTCTCGCTCCGGAGTGAGTGAGGGGGCTGCCTAGGGCCCTGGGCCCCTCCCGGACTGGCCTGTTGAGGCCCACCCCATCCCCACCCACATTCCTCAGCCTGCCTTTCCCTCCTGGGTGTCGGTTTCTGCCTTCCCTCCGGGCTCCCCTCCGTCCTACCCCACCGCCCACCCCACCCCTGCACCTGGCTGTTTCCTGCCCCACCTGGGGATGCCTCCGGACACCTCAGGCGTTTCCTAGATCCCCCGAGATAGACCAAAAAAAAAAAAAAAAAGGCTAGACTGGAGGCCTGTTGTGATGTCACTAAGCCTCAGTTTCTTCACCAGTGAAATGGGGGCGATGATAACAGGCCCACGGGCCCCTCGGCAGGTGCCAGGGGTGCATCTTGATTCTCTGACCTGAGCCAGGGGTCAGGAGCTGCGGGCTCTAACCTCAGCTGGGAGTTGTCCCTTTCTTTCTTAGAACTGGTCTCCCCAGCAGTGAATTGGGAGAAAGCGCTCTTGTCCTCTGACCTCCGCTCCTGGAACCCCCTTCCTTCCTCTCCCTCCAGCCCTTCCCTCCTGTGCCCTTCCTGTGGGAAGTCCTCCTGGGCACCCCAGTAGGTCATCTTGTGACAGCCCAGTAGGTCATCTTGTGGCTCACCTGGGGGTCTCACCTTATGCTCAGGCCCCGATGGTCTGGGAGCCCTGTGAGGGCCAGAAGCTCACCTCTTGCTGGGGCCCGGCCCAGGGCCCCTTGGGAAGGGAGACACACAGACCCCTGATGTGGGACCTGCCCTGGGGCCCTGGAAGCCACCTTGGGCCACGTTGCCCAGGCCTATGGCAATCAGCGGCCTGTGTTGGTGGGGGGCCATCTCTCGCCTGTATCAGCAGGCCCCGAGTTCCCCGGAGAACACCTGGTCCTGCCCTCTGAGGTGACACCCAGGGGGACACTGCCTCTGTGCAGGAGGGAGGGGAAGGAGAATGCCACCTGATGCCGCGGTCCTAGCCCTTGGTGGCCCCTCCTCAGAAAGTTCCAGAGTTTGCCTGCCCAGCCCTGGGTTTATCCTGTGCTCCGTGGGTTGGGCGGGGTTGGGGGGATAGGTTCCGGGCGTTGAGCTGCCTGAGTACCAAGACCTGGAAAGCCCAGACTAACCGACAGGAGACCCTTTCCAGAGCTCCTGACTGGGGTGGGTAGGCTGCAAAGGGCAGGGTGGGGGAGGGCAGAAGAAGGAATCCTAACAGTTGGCATTCCTACTTCCCAGCCTGGCTGTGTCTGCCCATCCGGAGCCCTTGAAGGCATTGTCTGGCCCCCACAACGACTCCTTGAAAGCAGTACAATTTTTATTTACACTTTGCAGATGAGGAAACTGAGGTCATCGGAGCGGTTAAGCAACCCAGGGCAGAGCCTGGATGCGCCCAGAGCCCCGTCTCCTGAGGCCGAATGAAAGGGAGGTGCAGAGACATGAGATGTTGCTGCAGCAATTAGCCCTTCTGGGCGGGTACCTTGGCCCCGAGAGTCTTGAGGGTGCTTTTGTGTGTGGTGTTGCCTAGGAATTCCCCCCTTTGGCGTCTCTGTGAGAGATCAGGAAGATTTGAACTGCTTTTTGGTGATGTGGGATGTCAGAGTGGTGTTTGAACCGCCGCTGCGTTGAGACTGGACCCCGAGGCTGCCGGGTTTTATTCGGGTTACAGTGATAACAAAAGCCACCCGAGCAAGCAGCGCAGGTTTCTACCGACTGAGTGCTCGGCCTGTGCTGGACGCAGGGTTCAGCCTTGCCTTGGATGCATACTCTGAGCCCTCGCCACTGGCCTCGGATAAACATTATTCTCGTCCCCGTGTTATTTCTGTATAGCTGATCTCTGAGTCCGTCTGTATGTTCGCTGTTTCCTCTGTCAGGCAGGGGTCTCTTCCATTGATTGCCAAGCCCCCGGCACCCAGCCCTAGCTCCACAAGATGCAGCAGGACAGCAAAGCTTTGCTGGACTCATTTCAGATGAAGAGACCGAAGGTCAGAGTGGTCCTACAGCTCGCCAGGAGGGACCCCCCCCCCCAGGTCTCTGTAGCTTCAGAGCCCAGATGCTAATCGCCACCTCACACCGCTGCTTGAGAGATCCCGTCTGAGAGTCTCCCCAGGAAAGCTACAGAACACAAATCCTCCCACCCCTGCCCTCCACCGAGGGTTCGCGGGTCTTTTTAAATTTTTTTAAGTAGGCTCCATGCCTAACGTGGGGCTTGAACCCACGACCCCAAGATCAAGAGCCTCACGCTCTACCGACTGAGCCAGCCAGGCGCCCCTGTTCTCAGGTCTTATACTGAAACATGTGAACCTTCTAAACGGAACCTGCCCCTTCCCCACCTTTTCCTTGCTTCCTGGGGAATCGGATGAAGGTTGGCCAGAGTTAGCTCAGTGTTAGGGAAGTTGTACTCTTTCCAGAGTTGCAGTTGTGTGTGTGTGTGTGTGTGTGCGCGCGCGCGCGTGGCCTGATTCAAACTTCCCTTCTTTGTCATATTGGTCCCCCCTCAGAGAAATCTTTGAAGTGGAAATGACCTTACTATATGATTACTAGCCAGGTTAAGTCATATGTGCAGTTGGTCGCTGTTGCTTGTCTCTACGACGGGGCCCCTGGTTCTGGAGGATGTAAACAACCATCTCAGGGAGGCCAGAGGTTATAAACTCGAGATGCTGATATTTAAGAGTTTGACTCTACCACTGAGTGACCTTGGGAGCCTCTGACCTGTTTGAGCCTTGGCTTCCTCATCTGTAGAATGGGGACATGCATATATCGATCTTAATGCCTGGCTGTAGGTGGGGAGAAAGAGGTCAAGCATTTCTCTTTTTTTTTAAAGATTTTTTAAAATGTTTATTTATTTTGGGGAGAGAGAGATTGAGAGCGAGCACGAGCGCGGGGGAGGGGCAGAGAGAGAGAGAGAGAGAGAGAGGGAGACACAGAATCGGAAGCAGGTTCCAGGCTCCGAGCTGTCAGCACAGAGCCCGTCGCGGGGCTCGAACGCACACACCGCGAGATCATGACCTGAGTTGAAATTGGACGCTTAACCGACTGAGCCACCAAGGCGCCCTCAAGCTTTTTGTGTTAAAAAAAAACATTTGGGGGGCACCTCGGTGGCTCAGTCGGTTAAGCGTCAGACTCTTGATTTCGGCTCAGGTCATGATCTCGTGGTTCGTGGGATCGAGCCCCGCGCTGTCAGTCACATGGGGCCTGCTTGGGATTCTCTCTCTCTCTCTCTCTCTCTCTCTCTCTCTCAAAATAAATAAATAAATGAGCTTAAACATCATTTAAAAACTAACATGTTCCACGAATAACATACAGTTTTTATCCCTATACTTTAAGAAACGTTGGCTTGAGAGAAATCTGTCTGAACGCCAAACAGCCTCCGAGCACCTGCTGTGTGCCCAGCACTGCATTGGGCCCTTGGAAGACTGGGTGGTGTTCCCCCACTCGAGGGTGTGTCCTGTGCCCTAGGCACGAGTGAAACTCTTCACCTGCTCAGGCTCCCCCCCCAACGCGACCCCACAAGGTGGCTGTGACCGGGATCGCCATTTCCTGGGTGAGGAAAATGAAGCGATGACCCCGAGGTAGTCTCTGCCCTGGAAGAGCTACATCTCCTGGGACAGACCAGGGAAACACCTGGAGTACCAGGGGGCACCCAAGGCCGTGTAACTGACCCCGCCTATAAAGAACCACTGGAAAGACCTCCCTGGGACCTTGCTTTAAAAGTCCCCCTTGTTGGTAGGTCGGTATCAGAGTTCTAAGCCCTTTGCTGTGGCTGCTGGCGGAGGGCACGTGTTTTCGATCTCACAACGGACTGCTCTTGAGTTGGCTTGGCCTTCGCTGTGGTGTTCTAGTCCGTGGTGTGGCCCTTGGGGGCTGCCCCTGCACCCCGGTACGGGCGGGGGCTGGCAGCAGGTGGGTGGGGAAGCACTTGCTTCATTAAAAAAAAATTTTTTTTTAATGTTTATTTTTGAGACAGACAGAGCGTGAGTAGGGGAGGGGCAGAGAGAGAGGGAGACACGGAATCCGAAACAGGCTCCGGGCTCTGAGCTGTCAGCACAGAGCCCGACGCGGGGCTCGAACTCACAGACGGTGGGATCATGACCTGAGCCGAAGTCGGACGCTCAACCTACTGAGCCACCCAGGTGCCCCTGCTTCGTTTTAAAGAAAATATCAGAAAACTGGTGCCGCCGCTGAAAAATAATTGAGACAAATGCCCTTCCTTCCGTAACTCAAATTTCGAAGCTAATTCCTCTCTACGTTCCCGCCAGAAAAGTCCCTCCTGCTGTTAGGCGCCCCAAGGCCCGTGTTTCTCCAACAAGCAAAGCGCTTTTGTTCAGTGATAGAAGCTTTCGTATTTTAGGTTAATCAAGGGCAACGGTGATGCCCGTTCGGCTCCCATCATCCCCTCGAGAGTCTGACCGAGCCCAGCGGGTTGGCGGAATCCCACCCAAAGCAAGGACACGGGCTGGTGCATGTACCTCGTGGTGGCCTGGCCCTCAGTAAAGACACAGCAACCATGGGAAATTTCAAGAGGCTGTAAACAGCACGGAGCCCCGCCCAGACAGTTTGTGAGGCCCTCCAGGGACCCCAGGTTGGGAACCGTGGGGCTAAGGCACTCTTGAACAATCCCGGCAGCCGCTCCCAGTTCCTCATCAAGGGATCCTCCTGCCGCAGGGCGTCCCCGAAGAGCTCGGTGGCCGTTGAGACACGCTGACTACGGTCATGGCTGTGTGACCTTGGGTAGATGGCTTTCTCTCTCTGAACTTCTGGGTGGCCCTGCCTCCCTCCTGGGTGGTGAGTGCTCCGTAGGGCCTGGGTGTCTTTGCTGTTGCTGCTACCTCTTGTTCGGGTCCCCATGCCCTGACCGTGTCGCTGGATGTCTGCGACGCAGAGGGGGTGCAAAGGTGCAGAACCCCTGCGAGCAGCCATCTGTGATGAGACAGAGGGCCTGGAAGGGGAGCGAGGAGGCCCGATATCTGAGTGCGCCCCCGCTTTAACGTGCCCCCAGAGCACCTGGAGATCTCGTCCAAGTGGAGAGTCGATGCAGCGGGCCTGGGCAGGGGCACCCAGGTGAGGCAGCCGCAGGTGCCACTCCCTGGCCCGAGGAGGAAAGCAGGTCACGTTGTATCTGGAAGCAAGGGTTCCAGAAAGGCCTGAGAGCCCAGAATGGCCAGGACGGGAAAGACGAGGCCACATGAGGGTAAAATTATGTTTTCACCAGAAGAAAAGATTTCTGCCTCCTAGCGCGGAGAAAGATCTCTGTTCCCACCCCCACGCAGCCCCAGGGGCCCGAAAGAATGCGGTTTTCTGAGTGCAGCTTCCCTCGCCGAAGGGGGTGGATTCGCTCTTAAAAAGTTGCCTGTAAAATGAATTTTTCTGTATCAAATGCTATTTTCCAGTGGTCGTGTTTTAAGACCATGGTAGCGTTCCCACTGAGAAATATCTAACGCCGAGGCATTGGCCTTGAGGATGCGGCCAACGCGAGGGGTGGAGAGTTCATGGGTGCGGCCCTCCCCCACCGCCACGGATTGTTGGGGGGGGGAGGGCTACAGAACTCACGAGAGCTCGAACTGCAGAATTTGAGAACCAAAACCTGAATCCTAAATGGTCCCCTAATGGTCTGAGGTTCACGCCCAAGGGCCCCGACCAATATCGCCGAATGTAAGATTGGCTGGACCAGAGAGACCCAGAGCAAACCAGCCCCTCAACTGGAAAAGGAGCCCGGAGGGGCTGTCTGTCCTGAAGGGCTGGCCACCTTGTCTTTGTGTGGAAGGCCGTAGGCCACACTCTATCAGGCTGGGAGTGTTTTTGTTTTTTCTACTGGGCACAATCGTTTTTTTTTTTTTTTTTTTTTTTTAACATTTATTTATTTTTGAGACAGAGAGAGACAGAGCATGAACGGGGGAGAATCAGAGAGAGGGAGACACAGAATCCGAAACAGGCCCCAGGCTCTGAGCTGTCAGCACAGAGCCCGACGCGGGGCTCGAACTCACGGACCGTGAGATCGTGACCTGAGCCGAAGTCGGCCGCTTAACCGACTGAGCCACCCAGGCGCCCCCGGGCACAATCGTTTAATATACTCAAGGAGCTTGCTGCCGTGACCATTTGGCTGTGTCTCCCAAAGAGTGTTCTGGGGGCTCTGAAGCCAGCATTCCACAAAGACTCCTGAGACAAGCAGGGTTAAGAGAAGGCTAGGTTTCCTCGCCCAAGGCAGGGGGTGGGGGGGTGGGGGGGTGGGGGGGTGGGGGGGCGGGGCCCGGGGGTTCTGCTTGGATACGCCAAGGAACGCTGTGATTCTCGAATAAGAGACTCAAGTCAGTCAGGCCACATCGGACAGACAAACTGTGCTTTTCATCCTATTCTGGGATCAGTATTGCACAGAACACACTTTAGGAACCAAGTCAATGAAAGGCTCTCGTAACTAAAAGGCTCTGTTGCTCAATTAGTTCCCTGCTGCTGCATGAGAAACCACCCCAAATTTAGCGGCTTGAAACAATAAGCATCAATCTCAAAGTTTCTGTGGGTAAGGGCGGGGAGGGCTGCGTCATCCGACGGCTTGACCGGGGCCGGACGGTGGACTCCAAAATAGTGTACTCATCGGGCTGGTGAGGCGGTGCCGGCTGTTGGCCAGGAGACCTCAGTTCCTTGCCCCAGGGACTTCTCTGGAAGGTCCTTCTCTGGACCTAACCTTGGGCCATTTCTGCAGCATCCTATTGGTCCCGCGGGGCAGCCGTATTCACGGCGGCGGGGCCTACAGAAATGTGAACACCGGGGGGCGCCTGGCTGGCTCAGTTGGTTGAGCGTCTGACTTCGGCTTGGGTCATGATCTCACGGTCGGTGAGTTCGAGCCCCGCGTCGGGCTCTGTGCCGACGGCTCGGAGCCTGGAGCCCGCTTCGGATTCTGTGTCTCCCTCTCTCTCGGCCCCTCCCCCGTCCACACTCTGTCTGTCTCTCACTCTCTCAAAAATAAAATAAAACATTAAAAAAAAAAAAAAAAAGAAAAGCAACGTGAACACCGGGAGGTAGGAATCGTCTGGAGATCATCTCGCAAGTTGACGACCCAGTAACCAATCACTGCGGTATGGGAAGGTAACTTGCCTCATTCGCACAGTTGGGTTCTTGCCATTGAGTGTCAGTTAGGAACTCTGACTAGTGACCCGCTAACCTATGATATAAGGGAAGAGGACCAGACAGGGAACGAAAGGAACCGTAATAACCCAGCCCCATTTATCAAGCGCTCCCCCCGTGCCGGGTGCCTCTCGGGCATCATGGCGCTACGCGATCCTTGTCCCCAACCA
Organism: Felis catus; assembly: GCF_018350175.1. Classification (NCBI taxonomy): domain Eukaryota; kingdom Metazoa; phylum Chordata; class Mammalia; order Carnivora; family Felidae; genus Felis; species Felis catus. Next base: position 87,564,844 of record NC_058380.1, read on the forward strand.
GTGGGTTCCAGCCATGTTTCCAAGCTAGGCCACCCCTTCCTATGAAACGCACAAAATGAGATTATTTTGTGATGAGGGCGATAACGGCACAAGTAGGTCTGCCTTCTAGAAGTTCAGAGACCAAGTCGGTGACCCCGGGTGAACCCATGTGGAGAAGGCCGGAGAGTGAACTTCGGAGGCATAAATGCCAAAGATAAACAGATAATAAATGGCTGAGATAAAATATTTATTTCGCGTACGTGGACAAGACGCGGGATCGGGGTGAGCCGGGGTGGGGGTGGGGGGGTGTTGGGTTTACCGGAGCCTCGTCGCTGTGAGAAGTGATCACATCCCCAGGCTGGGAGGCAGTGAGGCCTAGTGTTCAGGAGCGGGTTCCCTGGGGGCCTGAGACACCCGCACCCCCCAGGCCTGCCCATTTGCGGTTAGCTGTGCGACCCCAGGCAGGTGACTCCACGGTCCTCAGTTTCCCGTCTGCAAAATGGGGTGGTCATGGCGGGCGCCTCCAGCTGCGAGGATTCAGGGGGACGATCCCTGACCCAGCACGAGGGCTCGGGGATGCTTTAACCCGTGACAAAGCGGACGGCAGCCCGCCATGGCGGTGGCACCCCAGGTTCAAGGAACCCTCGCAGAAGTGTCATTTGCTTGGAAGGAGCCTTGCTCTGTGACCACGAGTGGACCCGCAGCCACAAAATAAACATCCGTTGTCGCTCGGGCCCCCTGCAGGGGTGACCCCAGAGGGCTGGAAGGAACCCAGCCCCTCCTTCCGCTTGGAGCATGTGCAGGCATGGAGCCTGCCCGGCCCCTTCCTGTCCTGTTGGGGCATGATTTTAACAGAGGGAGCATCCTGGGTATGTTCTGCAGCCCCCCCCCATAAGTCTCAACCCACCGAGCAGGTCTTGGGGAGCTCTAGCTAAATCCGCTGTCCCTGCAAATGGACCAGGTATGGACTCAGAAACGGAATGCGGGCACTGGTCCCCGACCCGCCAGCCTGTGTCTCTGCTGATGGAGGGTTTGAATGGCAGGTGCTAAACGCAGGTCTCTGGGTCAGGCTGGCCTGGGAGCCCTTGGCTCTATCCCTTGAGGCTGTGTGACTCTGGGCAAGTGCCTCAGCCTCTCTGGGCCTCCGTTCCCCCATCCCTACAACCCCGGATGGACTCACCTGCTGGCCCTGAGGAGCCTCAGTCCGTCCTGAGGAGCCTGGGGCCAGCCAGGAAGACACAGAGATCGCCCGGTGTGCATGGGGCAAGTCCAAGGACACCCCTCTCCTGTCCAATCAGGGCAACTCTGTTTCCATCTCCTGGGTATGTCGGTGTTCTGGGTAATACTTCATTAAAACGAAAGAGAAGGAGAGGGAGAGAAGAAAATGTGTCCGCAGTGGAAACAATACGGTCTAGAAGTTTCCTACCAGCTTACGTTGTCCTCTGGCTCATTCCTTCAAGCTCCAAGGGAGCGGAGGAGCAGACACGAGCTGGGTTTAGTGACTGCCAGTGTCCAAACGGTTCTTGGTTTTCTGGGCTTGGGGGGGGTCTCATCTGTGGGTGCCAAGGTCACAGGCAGGCTGGGCAGGCTGGCCTCCTCCCTGAACACGTGCGCTGCCACACCTGCCCCCAGGGGAAGCTGTCCCGGGGTCTGTTTCTTCACCTGTGCAGGGAGGAGGCCACGGGCCTGAATGATCTCTCAGCCCCTCTTAATGTCAGCGCGCTGACTGCTGCATTTATGGAGCTCCAGCTGTCTGCAGAGTGGGGTCTGGAGCAGAGGAGGAGCCGGCCTGAGCCCGCTGCCTCCGGCCGGCCTGGCGACCGCAAGGCTCAGAGTGGCCACCCGGGCCCCAGGAGAATCCAGTGCCAGGCCCGGCTGCCAGGCTGCCATTTGAAATGTCTCCTGTTGGTGGCACTTTGGCGTGGTTCAGGTGTTCTGGGCTTAGACTGTATCTGGTCTGTGAAAACATGCGAGCTCCCTCTCTCTGTTAAGGTTCTGTTTTTCACTCGAGGGAATCCTAGTGCCTAGAGTTGGATCTGACTGTGGCGTTCCCCTGGTGGAACCATCCATGGCTCCTCACTGCCCTCGGAGGACAGTCTGAGCCTGGGAGTGGCCCCAAGGCCTTCTGGAGCCTGGCGCAGGCCAAGCCCTCCCACCTGAGGACTCTCCACCCCTCACCCTCTCTCCTTCAGACACACAGACTGGAACATGCCGACCTCTCCCTCTCTCTTCTCTCTGGAGCCTCGCGTTGCTACCTAGAACACTCCTCTTTTCATGGCTCCCTAAATGTCACTTCCTCCAGGAAGCCCTCCCTGCCTAATTGAGCACTTTAGCTCATGCTCAGGCTCACCCTGTACTTCTCCTTTGTAGTGCTCATCATGGCAATGATCTAAAAAACTCCTCTTTGTCTGATAACCCCTCTCCACTCACACACACACACACACACACACACACACATGCACACACGCACACTGGAACATGGGCTCCATGAGGACCTCCCGGTCCAATTACCCAGGCCCAGCATCCCGGGAGAGCTCTGGAAATGTCTGCAGAGTGAATCCATGACGGGAGACTGCAGGGGCCCGACATACAGCCTGTTGACTCAGGCCGGTCGCCTGGGGCCGGCTATCCACCTGACCGGGTCACTCAGAGCCTGGGAACCCCGCTGGCCACCCAGCTCTATCCTCGCGCCCCCGAAGGCTCTGCCTGGAAGGACGGAAGGGGTTAAGCGTTCCTGGCGGCCTCGTGCTGTGTCTGCGGCAGTTCCCCCTGGGGGGGGGGGCAGCAGCCTCCGAGGTTGGTGAGGAATGTTTGCAATGCAGAGCTGGGAGGGAGGGCCGGCTGCTGGAAGTGGAGGCGGCAGGGCCAGGCTCCCCAGTTGAGCAATCGCCCGGGCCCAGCCGGTTCCTGTAACTCCTGCCCCTCCCGCCTTTTCCCGCCCTGCCGGCTTCCTCCCCCCCGCCTGCCCGGCCTGTACCCTGGAGCCTGCAGAAGGCACTGAGGCCCAGAGAGCTTGGAGGCCAGAGGTGAAAGGGAGGGACCTCCAAGGGGAGACAGAGGAGTACAGTCAGCTCGGCCACCTTGGCCCAGAGAGGGCAGGGCCTTTGCCCAAGGTCACACAGGGAGGCACCGCCCACCCGAGTGGGAAGCTCTCCCCACTGAAGGCAAAGGCCCCCCTCCCCCAGCCCTGGCTGGGCTCTTCGCTCAAGCCCCAGGGGCTCAGAGAGGATGTTGGCTCTCAGGGGGCTGGGCGCACCCCTCCCCTCCCCACCTCCCTGGTGCTGCCCACTGCTTAGCCTGTCCCGGGGCCGCTGGTCACCTCCACCCGTCACCTCCAGGAGTGCGGCGTGAACGGATGGAGGACAAACTTGAGCTGGTTCTCGAAAGCCCCCTTTTCCTTCCTTATTCCAGTCCCCTTCAAGGAAGGACCTTCACGGTACCGCCCAGGCACCAAATGAATTTCTTTCTCCGCAGGCACACCCGCCTTCTCCAGGAGAGCAGCATTCCCCGACACCCCCAGAATGAGCTCCGTCCGTCCCCTGACAGTACTGACCAGTGCCGTCTGGGGTCTGGGGAGGCCCCTCCACGGTCACTCGGAGCCCATTGGAATCTCCGGCTCAGTACTGACCAGTGCCGTCTGGGGTCTGGGGAGGCCCCTCCACGGTCACTCGGAGCCCATTGGAATCTCCGGCTCAGTACTGACCAGTGCCGTCTGGGGTCTGGGGAGGCCCCTCCACGGTCACTCGGAGCCCATTGGAATCTCCGGCTCCCCCTGTCTCAAGCCTCCTGGTGGTGGCACCTCTTACAGAGCCTCAGTTTCCGTATCTGTAAAGTGGAATTAAGGGAGGGGGTGGGCGGAAGGGGCGGCAGTCTGTTTCTGCTAAGGCTCTGGGCCCCTTGCCTTTCATGGTGCTAGGGACAGTCGTCCGGGGCTCGCTCAGGGTAATACTGGGACCCCGCGTCTCTGGAGGGCGGGGTAGGTGACCCGAGTGAGCTAGACGTTCCTCTGAGAATCACACACTCCATTTGCAGGTAAGGAGGCTCGAGGGAGCAGCGCCTCGCCAGGCCACGCAGGCGTAGGGAGGGAGCTTAAAGCCAGGGAGGAACCTTAGCACCCACCGGGCAGGGGGAGACGCCCCGCCAAAGGGTCACAGCCCACGGGGTGAGGGGAGCTCAGGGTGGCCGAGCCTCTTGCTTTTGGGGCGCACAGCCGGCCCGGCCAAGGGCCCCCCGCCGCCCCGGCTGACGGCGGCTCCGCGTCCCCGCTCCCTGTCCGCGGTGCAGCGAGGCCGTGGCCGGGAAGGACCCCCACAGCCGGCTGGGCTCCCGCGGACAGATGGACAGACGACGGCCGCCCCCTCCCAAGGCCCGCGGGCTGCCTGGCTTCGCCACCTCCTCCCGAGCGGGTTTCCTTTAAGAGACCAGAAGATTGATTTCCTGGCAGGCTCTGCGCCGAGGAGCCCGTCCAAATGGTTTGCATGTCTGCATTTTTTACTGCTCCGTTTAATATGTATGCAAATGCCGGCCGGCTGCGCCCGCCGCGGCCGCACAGTCACACGCGGCGCCCCATTAAAGCGGCCGTCCGGGCGCGCGCCTCCTTGCAGGCGACGGGCTCGGGCCCTGATAGATGGGGTGCGGGGACGGAGACAGATGACGGGCTTTGTAATTTCTTTTTCTCTTTTTCTGGGGGTGGGGGGGGGTGCGGCTCAGACTGGAAACGGCAGAGGAGATTTAAATATATGCAAAATTGTTTGGGGGGTGGGGGGGGGGCGCGGTGGGTAGAAACCTGAACGGGGGAGAGAATTCAGCGTTTCCTCCGTAGGAGTCGGGCTGGAGGCTGGAGGGGGGAGCCAGAGCCCCCACAGTCACCTTCTGGCGGAGAGAGCGGCTTTGCTCCTGATAAGCAGGCACGGTGTCCTACGGGAAGGGCTGCTTCAGCCGCAGTGAAAAGGAAAATGCTGGTTACTTTCAGCCTGGCTTCACCTGGGGGGGGGTGGGGGTGGGGGTGGGGGCGGGGGGGAGGCACTGGCGGGAGGTATTCCCATCCCACCCCCACTTTCTTTTCTGGGGCGTCCAGAGCCTATCACGTTATCGTGAGAGTGAGACACCGGCCCCATGGGGTAGGTCACACCCATTGTACAGATGGGGAAACCGAGGCTTGCTGGAGAGAAGCCCCTTGGGAAGGATTGCAGAGTGACTGTCGTGGGGGGGGGCGGATTGGGAATACTAGAGCCGCGTTCTTGACCCCCGCAGCCCTCAGCCATCTCTTGCTCTGTGGAGTTTGCCCCCCCCACCATGGAATCTGCCTCCCTCCCCATCCACCCACGCTCTCTACCCCCCTCCACCCGGCCCCAGCCTCCTACCTGCCCCCCCCCACCTGCCTGATAAGTCAAGATCGCCCCTGAGCGAGCCTGAGGACTGAGCCCCAATGTTTCAAAATATCGTTGAAGCCTAAAAGTCAAGGGGTGACGTTGAAAAGCCTCTTTCTGAATTTCCCAGGGTTTCAGGCGATGTGGCAGCTGGGGGGCAGCCTGGAGGATCATGGGAGCACAGGAACGGTTCACAGAGGGGGCTGCGGCCTCGAGAGAGGGCCGTTCTGGAGCGGACGGCAGACAGACCGACAGAAATTTACCCTTGGGTGCGTGTGAACGCGCAGTGCGTTTGTGCACCGTGTCCGGCAGTCGTTATGAAGGTGTCTGCGTTTACGTGCACACCGGCGTGTGCCGGTGCAAGGGTGGGGCTGCGTGTGTCCGTGCTCACGAGTGTGTGTGTCCCTGTGACAGCGGCTGAGAACTCTTGTCCTAGGGCTGGCAAGCTGCCGGGGTGCGAATTTCCCCGCGGGTTTCCTCCTCCTTGTGGGTGGGCCTCATTCGCCCCCGGGCCTCACCACGGAGCCCAACCAGGCAATGACCCCAGGTCCCAAGTCTTCCCTTGACTCACCTCCGCCTCAGGATCGTCCACCCTTCTTCCACGCCTCCTCGAGATGGGCGTCACTTTCCCGAGCTGCTGGCCCCAACCTCAGTCACCACTGTGGTGCCCACGGTGATTATTGCCTGAAAGCTGTTTGCATCACGGAGTCAAGAAAGTTCTTTCGTTGAGGGCATGTCTTTCTTTCTTTCTTTCTTTCTTTCTTTCTTTCTTTCTTTCTTTCTTTCTTCTGAGGGAGAGAGACAGAGCATGAGGTGGGGAGGAGCAGAGAGAGAGGGAGACGCAGAATCGGGCTCTGAGCCGTCAGCCCAGAGCCCCATGCGGGGCTTGAACCCATGAATTGCGAGATCGTGCCCTGCGCCGAAGTCAGACGCTCAACCCACTGAGCCACCCGGGCGCCCCCACTGAGGGCATTTTGAATGCACATCAACATTGCTCCTGTCTGAGTACCTCCCGGGGGGGGGGGAAGGGGGGCGACTTCTGAAGCATCCCCTAAAGCCGGCCTGAAGCCTAGAGAGGCAAGGGTGCCGAGCCTGGGCCAAGGGGGAGCCCTGACCTCCCCTAGAAGGAATTCCTGTGTTTGTGCAATCGCTTGCTGAGTTCCTCCTCCTGCTCCAGGAGGGCAGGACCCGGGTCTTCGCGAGGAGTCCCCTCAAACCGTCCAGCACCCGGTAGCGGCCGGACAGTAGCTGTTGAAATAGACAAGCGTGATGGACGAGTCAGCGAGTGCATGCATTCTGGCAACCCTAGGCCTCCCGCCCTGTGGCCCCCTTGGGGTGTGCGCCCTCACTCCCCAGCTGGCTGGGGGGAGGCTGCTGTGTGTGGACCAGCTGAGTCAGGCCCTCACCCTGGGCCACGGGCCACCGTGGCTGTCGCTGATCTTGCTGACGGGGCTGAAACTGCGTCGCACCTCCCTCTGCAGCCCGCCATTACTCATGGTTGGCGTTTATCCCCAAGCAAGGGATGACCCCGCGGAGCAGCCCGGAGCCTCCCACGTGTTCTGAGGCAGGGGTGGCCGGAGGCTGGACTCCGAGGAGGCACAGCAGGACTTGTGAGCAGCTGCTCTGAGTGCCGTGACCATATTTTTCTGAGCTGAGAAATGAGGACACAGGATGTAGTGGAGGGTTTTCTCAGATTTGTCTCATCAGAGGTATGCAAGTTAAAGCTTATTTAGCTATGTAGATAAGGGAGTGTCTTTGCTGAAAAGAACCCGGGTTTCCCAAATCAGGGAGATTCGGGAAATTCATAAGTCAATTTGACTAATCTTTTGGGGGCACCTGGGTCAAGCCTGTCCTTGGTGTTTGCACTGCAGCAAGGAGCAAAAACAGGCATGATCCTGGCCTCGTGGAACTCGTGTGGGGTGGCCGAGAGTCTGCAAATGCTCGCACGGTTCAGTACCGTGAGCATATGTGAGAATTGCTATGGGGGGGGGGGGCGGCAAGGGTTCCCGAGTGGAGGAGCTTGGGGTGTCCTGGAAGGCTTCTCTGAAGAATTAATGTTTGAGGGGAAACAGAGCCTCTTAAGGTGAACTGTTGAAGGGATGGGAGTGGAGTGGGGTGGGGAAAGTGCATTTCAGGCAGGAAGGAGGGCATGTGCAAAGGGCCTGTGGCAGAAAGGAGTGCTGGGAGTCTGAGGGACAGGAGGGCAGCCCAGTGACCGGGATGTGACGAGTGATGGGAAGAGGAAGTTGGAGGTGTCGGCAGGGGCCAGACCGGGCCGCGCCCACCAGTCCACGAGCGTGGGGTACGTTCTCCTGCTGGTCGCGGGCAGCCATGGACGGTTTGACACAGGTGAGACCTCACCATTCCGTGTCGAATGTTGTGATACCGAGGATGATGACGATGCTGGTAATTCTCGAAAGTCTTTAGTGAGTGCTTACTATGTGCCAAGCACCGGTCCAGCCATTTTACAGATGAGAAAGTGAGGGCTTGAGGGGGAGGGGGAATGGTTTATCCAAGATCACGCAGCTGGTGAGTGGCCAAGCCGGAAATCAGACTGACTCCGTCTGGCTCCGAAGGCCCTTGCTCTTGTCCCACACCCAGAGCTGCCCCCGTCTGGATGCAGAAGGTCAAGGGACATGCAGATGACACCCGCCCCCTCCTTGCCTCATGCCTTGCTGTGGTGTTGCCTCCACTCTGCTCTGTGTCCCAGGCCTGGGGACTCTGGGTCACAGAGTCAGGCGGGGCTGGAAAGGCCCAGCTCAGCTCAGTTCCCATTGGGCCTGGTGGCGGGGGCGGGGGTGGGGGTGGGGTGGGGAAGCGGGGTAAGTAGAGGTTGCGACATCAGAGACTGAGGGTTCTGGAGAAGTTGGGACCCCGGGGGGGGGGGTGGTAAGGGCCTCCTCCCAAGCCCGTTCCCTGGGGCGCAGGTCACACTACGGTCCCGGGAGCAGAGCCTCACTCACCTGTTTGAGGGCTAAGGACTTTGAGACGTGGCGTCACTATCCCCGGGGAGCAGGGCATCACCCCAGGCGCCCGCTTTCTCCCGTGGAAGCAGGTCCGGATGATTGCCACACTACAGACTTACCAGTGGCATTTTAAACATTCTTCTTCTTCTTCTTCTTTTTTTTTTTTTTTTTTTTTTTGCATGTAAAAAATTCTTACTCCCCCAGTGATCATCGGAGACAGGAAAATCGAAAGCACATGAGATACCGCTCCACAGAAAGTAACAAGTGCTGGTGAGGATGTGGAGAAATTGGAACCTTGGGCACCATTTGTGGGGACGTAAAATGGTGCAGCCCCTGTGGAAGAACAGGATGGCGTTTCTTCAAAAAATTAAAAATAGAATTACCATATGATCCAGCATTTCCACGTCTGGGCATATACCCAAAAGAATCGCAAGCAGGGTCTCAAACAGATACATGTACACCCATGTTCCCTGCGGTGTTATTCACAATAGCCCAAAGGCAGAAACGACACAAGTGTATCCATCGACGCAGCACGTGGGCTATGCGTACAATGGAATATCATTCAGCCTTAAAAAGGAAGGCAGTTTGGACACAGGCTTCGCCGTGGATGAGCCTGGAGGACATGGTGCGAAGGGAAATAAACCGGGCACCAAAGGACGAATACTGTATGATTCCACTCACACCGGGGACTTGGAAGGGGCAAATTCGTAGAGACACAAAGGAGAATGGTGGGTGCCAATGGCAGAGGGGAGGGGAAGTGGGGAGTCTGTGTTTAACGGGTACGGGGTTTAGCAAGATAACAAGAGTTCTGGGGATGGATGGTGGTGATGGGGGCACACGGCGCTGGACGGACTTAATACTCCCAGGCTGCACACTTGAAAATGGCCAAGATCGAAAATTAAGCCAAACAAAACAAAACAAAACACAAAAACAGCCCCGCCCCCCTGTTATTCTAAGTTCTCTCAAGTTGTCAATGGCGGGCTTTCTTTTTAGCTACGTTTATAAGAAATAAACTAGGGGTGCCTGGGTGGCTCAGTCGGTTGAGCGTCTTGACCCTTGATTTTGGCTCAGGGCACGGTCTCCCGGTTTGTGAGTTCGAGCCCTGCATCGGGCTCTGCGCGGACAGCACGGAGCCTGCTTGCGATTCTCTGTCTCCCTCTCTCTCTGCCATGTGCACTCTCTCTCTCTCTCTCTCTCAAAAATAAATAAAAACTTTTGGGGCGCCTGGGTGGCGCAGTCGGTTAAGCGTCCGAATTCAGCCAGGTCACGATCTCGCGGTCCGTGAGTTCGAGCCCCGCGTCAGGCTCTGGGCTGATGGCTCAGAGCCTGGAGCCTGTTTCCGATTCTGTGTCTCCCTCTCTCTCTGCCCCTCTCCCGTTCATGCTCTGTCTCTCTCTGTCCCAAAAATAAATAAACGTTGAAAAAAAAATTAAAAAAAAAAAAATAAATAAATAAAAACTTTTAAAAAAGAGAAATAAATGAAGATATCGGATGGGGGTTGTATTAGAGCAGTTAAGAATCACAGATTCTGGTGTTCTTGGGCGGGCAAGTGACTTCACCTCTCTGAACCTCATTTTTCCTCATGGGGAACTGGGGATGATGATGGTGCCTCCCCCCTGGGGCCACGAGGACTCCATGATGTCCCTGAGGTGGTCGGCCCAGAGGCCGGTGTTCAGTGAGCGCTCAGCACCCAGCAGCCCTTAGGGCTGGCAAGATGTTCCTCAGGCCCCTGGGGTTTGGGAATACGAACAGCACAGGCCCTCCACAGTCAGTGGAGACAAGATCCCTTGCCACACCATGCACATGGGGACATCGAGGTCCGGAGGGGTCAAGGGACTTGTCTACAGTCTGTCGGCATCCCTTGAACCGGAATGCGGTTTTCCAAATCTGTATCGGTTAGCGAGGCTAGGTTCTGCTGCAGTAACAAATAGGCCTCACGTCAAAGTGTCTCAGCACAACAAAAGTTTGTTTTGCAGCCAGCGAGGTGTGCTGGGAGCTCAAGTGATTCTCCGGGGCCATTGCCCCTCCAGGGATCCAGGCTGCCTCTGTTTTGTGGTACCTCCACGTCCGGGTCACTGAGGCAGGGGAAACAGCAACACGTCACTTCCTCCCAGAGTTCCTTGGCCATCGCCGGTCACATGGCTTCACCCGGTGCGACGCGGGGGGGGGGGGGGGGGCGCAGTCCCGAGAAGGAGAGAATTGGCCGTGGGTGAGTATCCCAGCGGGATGGAGACCAGTGGAGTGCATGCTCGTGGTAAACTGAGTCAAAGAGAAAAGGGTTTAGAGCTGGAATCGTTCCTCTTCCTGCCTGAGTCCCCCCCCCCCGCCCCCGCCCCGTTCCTGGGGCAACCATGGTTACCCTGTGGATTCTGACGTTGCAAGCAGGGTTATGAAGGTGCCCCTCTTGAAATACAAATGAAGGCTTGTTCTTTTTCACTCCTTGGAGGAACAGGCAGGTATGTGTCACGGCCTCTTGCCCTCCCATCGGGCAGTGCCTTCACATTTATATAATCCGTCTCCCCGGATGGGTGTCGAGGAGGTTTCTAAAGTTCTATTATCAACAGTGATGCAATGAATTTCCTGTGCGTTTTCCCTTGTCACCCGTGTGAGTGTTTCTGTGGTATAAATTCTAAAAATGGAATCTCTAGGTCAAAGGGCGGTGCACGGAGCAGGCTGACAGCTAGCTCTCTGGAAGCAGGTGCTGTTTCCGGGGTCAGGAGACGCTTTTAAGAAGAGGTGCTAATGGAGTGAGTTCCAGGGACCAGGGGGAGTTCTCTGCCCCCGGGGGGCTTCCAGATGGGACACTGAGGAGGGGAAAGCCGGAAGAGGGCACGGCCTTTCTCTGTCTTGACTCTGTGATCGGGGATCCCAGTTCTCATACCGGGTGCTCGGCCAGGCCTATTTTACAGATGGTGAACACTGAGGTCTAGAGAGGTTGGGTCACTTGCCCACAGCTGCCCGGTGAGCAGCATTTGGGCTGCGGTCCCAGCCAGGGCTGAATCCTCCTGGTTCGGAGATTCAAGCTGGAGACCTCACAGATCCTTTCTTTACCGGCTCCTCTCAAAGACACTTAGGTCCGCCAAGAGCTTTCTCTGGGGCAGTTTCTGAAACTCGTCTTCCCTTCCTCGGGGATTCCCAGGGTCTGGGTCTTCGGCTCCTCGGCTGCAGAACAGTCAGCCTGTTACTTTTTTCCTTCGTGATTTTCTGAAAAATTTTTTTTTTCAATGTTTATTTATTTTGGGGACAGAGAGAGACAGAGCATGAACGGGGGAGGGGCAGAGAGAGAGGGAGACACAGAATCGGAAACAGGCTCCAGGCTCTGAGCCATCAGCCCAGAGCCCGACGCGGGGCTCGAACTCACGGACCGCGAGATCGTGACCTGGCTGAAGTCGGATGCTTAACCGACTGCGCCACCCAGGCGCCCCTTCTTCGTGATTTTCTTACCCGTTTCGTCCCATTGCAAGAGGGTGTGGGTACTTAGAAAGTTTGCTCTTGTGTCTTAAATTTTCTTTCCTTTTTGGGTAACGTCGCTGTTGTTTCTGGAAGAAAAAAAACCAGTATACCCTTCCGGTAAAATAAATTCACGCAACACTGACAACTACGAGCAGAGTCAAAATCACCAACACTCCCCACCCAGAGATGACCACGGTTAACAGCTAATCGGTGCTAATGACCTCCCCACCTCCAAAGAGGGTGCCATCCCTGGTCCCTCACCTTCCAGACGCCAAGAGGCTGAGACCCAGCCCGCTGTGTGTCTTTCACTGATGGAAAGGCAAGTTGTTCTCTCTCTACTTTGTTCTGTTTCCCACTCCAACCCACCATTGGCAACATTGACTTTTTCTTTTTTTTCTCTAAAAAAATTTTTTTCAATGTTTACTTATTTTTGAGAGAGAGAGAGAGACAGAGCACGAACGAGGGAGGAACAGAGAGAGAAGGAGACACAGAATTCAAAGCAGGTTCTAGGCTCTGAGCTGTCAGCACAGAGCCCGATGCGGGGCTTGAACTCATGAGCCGTGAGATCACCACCTGAGCGGAAGTCGGATGCTTAACTGACTGAGCCACCCAGGCGCCCCCCAACATTGACTGTTTCTAAGTGCAAAGCAGGCCCCTAGCTTGGGCCTGGGGGCTCCTATGTGTCAGGGGCTCTCTGGCAAGGTAGAGGGTGGGTCACCCCCAGGCTGTTTTCATCAGATCTCCCTCTTGGGATGACCTTCACCTCCTGGTTCGGAGCCCTAGGGGAGGAGCCCTAGGGAGGAAGGGGCCCAGCTCAGGACTGGCCTTATTTCTCTGGGAGGAGCCATGATGTGGGGACAGCAGATTGTGGTGGCTCTAGAACCCAGTCTGATACAGATGTGAGGGGGAGAGAGATTGGGGCGAACAGGTAGGTGCATGGGGACCTGAGCAGCTATGCTTCGGGGCCTCTTGGAAGCACAAGGGCTCTGGCACTTGAGAAGAACATCCATCGAGCAGTGGCAGATGTGACTGTCACCCCCCAGTGGGGGCAGCAGGCGCCCCTGGCTGAGGGGTGAGTACGTGGAGGTCAAGGCGGCTTTGCCCGGGACCATGGTTGTCTCCAACAGCAACTCCTCAGGCCTGTTCATTAGCCCCTGTGACTGAACACCACGACTTCGTACGGCGTTCTGGGCCCTGTGCGTCCTCAGAGAGGCCTCCGGATGTTGAAGCCATGGTTTGGGTTTTGTCTGCTTACCCTTCGGGTGGTGGATTGGGGAGCGCGAGGTTACATAAGCGGGGGGACTTCAGGAAGCCATGATTCCCTGTTCCAAAGGGCTCCTAATTATTTACAGCAGTGGGTTTCAAAACTGGCTTTGTACACCCACTTTCCAGTCTCAGCCTCGTGCTTGTCTTCCCTTCTCAAAACAGATCTTACCCAACAGATCCATACTGAACGAAGAAGGGACAGGGGTTGAGAGGCCACCGAGCCGGTCCTCCTCTTTGCCCCCACCCCCCATGGCCCCTAGGGTCCGTGAAAGGCTTGAAGATTACTGCTGTAGATCGGCGAGGGTGTCCCCGGCCACCGAAGTGGCGGATAGGTATCCAGAACGGGGTCATTTTCCCAAAGCATTTCTCGCTGTGCTTCGGTAAAAAAGACCACAGAAGGCAGAGAAACTCTTTAGATGACAGGCAGCTGTTTCTGAGGGTCGTGTAGGGCCTGAGGTCACTGGACTGGGGCAGGCTGGGCATCTGTGACCCCCAAGGGCCCACCTCCCCTCCAGGCCGCACCCACATGGTGTAGGACGTCCCTGTGGGAAGCACAGAGAGCCGGGTGAAGACACCCCTGGTCATGGCCAAAGCCAGACGCAGCCAGAACCCCCCGTCAGCCACTGTCCAGCTGCCTGACCTAGAGCAAGTCCCAGCTCCGGGCCTCGGCTTCCCCATCTGTAAAATGGGGCCCTGGGTGAAAAGGGCATGGGGGGATGAAAGGGGCCGCGGGGCCCTGAGCACAGCTCCTGGTAAGTTCCGGATCTTAGCACTCGTCACCAAGCAGTAGTGAGGGTCCCAAGCACGCGAAGGGCTGGAAGGAAGCCGGAACCCTCACCCCAAGGGGAAAAAGGACTGGGCTAAGGTCAAACAGCAGGGTCAGGATTCAGGACCCAATGCCCGGCCCTCCATGCCCAGAGTGGAGGCCACCTTCCACCCGCAGCATCGCATGGGGAGAAAATGCAGATTCCCTCAAAGGCTAACCTCAGACTTCCAGGCAGTGGGAGGGGAGACTCCGAACCGCTCCCAGCACCCAGAGAAGTTCCTGCCTCTCCTGCTGCACTTTATTGTGGGCGACCAAGAGGCTGCGTGCCGAGGGGGCATCCCTGGCCCGGTGTACAGATGAGGAAATCGAGGCACTCTGCTCAAGGCCACATACTGGACAGGGACTGGGGCACACTGTGACGGACGGCCCTGATTGCTTTTCCCCACCCCTTGCCTGAGTTTTAGGAACTGGCATCACACCTTCATGACCTGTGCCCCATGCAACCTTCGTGTCTCCCAAGCTGTGGGGATTCCTCAGAAGGGCCTGGAAAGCCTCCAGACTCCGGGACAGATCTGAGAGTGGTTTCAGCCCCAGAGAGCAGGTAAAGGAAGGCAGTCCCTGGCACCATTGTACAGAGGGGGGAAAGCGAGGCTCGGCCAGCTGAGGGGTTGGTCAAGGTGTGTGTCGGGGCGGGGGCGGGGGCGGGGGGCAGCAGGGTGGCCTTTGGCTCCAGCCGGGGCCCTCCTGGGACAGCAGGCGCTCTGGGCTCAGCTCCCACCGCACCGCCCCCAACTCCAGTGTCCCCGGTCCTCTGGAGGAAGATTTCCGTGGTCCCGGTTGGGGGTGCCAGAGTGTTTTTTTAATCCCGGCCCCGCTGACTTCGACGATTATTCTTATTTAAGGCAGGGACGAAACGCCAGAGCATGGCAGCCGGTCACCTCCGGGCGGCGGCCCCTCCTCGCCTGCCTCCGGTGCTCGGCTCCTGCCGGAGCAGGAAAGGGAGGGGGGAGACGGGAAGCAGGGGGAGGAAAGGCGGGGAGGAGAGGGGGCCAGGGGAGGAGGGGGAGGAGGAGGGGAATGGGTGGGGGAGGACACGAGAGGGTGGGGGGGGGTAGGAGAGGGAGGCGGGAAGGGGAAAGGGGGGGTAGGAGTGGGGCGAAGAGGGAGGAGGGGGGCAGAAAAGGTTAGGAAGGAGAGGACGGGGAGGGGGAGGGGAGGAAGAACTCAGAAAGGACCCCCCCCCTTTGGCAGCTCCCCAAGCTGATAGGAGGAGGGAGGGAGGTACACAAATGAATAATTTACTACAGAAATGCAACAAGAATTTAGAAACTCTCAATTTATAAATATTTATTTTCACAAGTTCGCCCCCTCCCGGCGCTCTCCCCCTTGCTGGCTCTGGTCTTTTCTTGGGGGGGGGGGCTCCACCTCCCCCACGTCTCCCCCTCGATCTCTCTCTCTCCCTCCCTGTCTCTGCGCGTGGCTGTGACAGCCTCTCCCAGTCTCGCCCTCTCGGCCTCTGGGGCGGGGGTGGGGGCGGGAGGGGGGGGCGCGTCTCTCCTTTCTCCACCTCCCTTCTCTCTGCTGCCCGGGTCTGTCTCTCTCTGTGTCTCTGTCTTCTCACTGTCTCTGGGCGCGTAGGTGTCTCCCCCACTCCGGGACCCTAGCCCCCGCCCGCCCCTCCCAGGGCAGGAGGCCTCGGGGTCCGCTGGAGCCTTTATGGGGAGGGGGGGGAAACCCTTTGAAGGCTCCGAGGGGAGAGGTCGTTTCCCCGGCAACCGGCCGCCGATTGGCGGAGCCGCGACGGATTAACAGGCCCACTCCGGCCGGGCGGGGGCGGGGAACGGCGGGAGCCACGCCCTGGGCACGCCCCCGCCACGCCCCCCGCCCGGCTGAGGTTTGGGGGGCACCTGCGGTGGGATTTCGGAGACCCCGTGGTGGCCGGGCGATGGGGGAGGAAGGGGGCTTCCCGGGAGGC
Source organism: Felis catus (assembly GCF_018350175.1). Classification (NCBI taxonomy): domain Eukaryota; kingdom Metazoa; phylum Chordata; class Mammalia; order Carnivora; family Felidae; genus Felis; species Felis catus. The sequence goes on from NC_058380.1 coordinate 87,580,618, forward strand.
TGGCGGGGATGCGGTCAATCAGCAAACCAATCAGTTAATCAATCGGTGGGGTAATCAGACCCGCAGAGCACAAGGTAAGAGCTGAGGGTGTGGAATGAGGTTGAGCGGAGTTCTAATCCCCCTCGACCCGGGCCGCTTCCTGGCAGTGAGTCCCTGAGCAAGTAAGTCCCTGCCCACCTCGCCAGCCTCCCCTGTGTGCACTGGGACTCCAACAGCACCTGCCCACCCCCTCTGCCGGTCCCTGTCACCCCGTCCATCCCTTCAATTCAGATGGAAAAGAAGGGCCCTGAGAGGAGAGCTCAGAGGCACCTGCGGGAGGCCCGGGGGGAGGGAGGTCACTGGCCATTTAACAAGCGCAACAAAATTTCCTTCCGTGGGCATGCTTTTCTGTGAGCCGGGGCCTGGACTGGAGGTGCTCCCGCCCTTGATAGTTCCGGGACTCGGCGTCTGACCCAGAACCGGTCTTGGGTCTGTGATGCATCACCTGCTCCCTTCACCTCTCCTCCTTGCCCGCCCCTCTCCTCCAACTGTGGGGAAACTGTGCCCCGGAGGGGCCAGACGGATGGCACGGTTGCCTAGACCCAGGAATGGGATGCCAGCCCCTCCCCGCGAGCTATTTCTGAGCCTGACACATAAGCTCCAGAGAGCTGGGGAGAGGGAAGCACGTTCGTTAATAATGGAGGAAACCTCAGGCAGCGTCCTCAGGGTCACCGGCTGGAAGGGTCTCTCGACACACACTCGGGCTCCCTGCAACTTAACACCAAGTGTGTTACTTCATATGCGGAGTCTGGCTTATTTGTTTGAGCACACCCCTCTTGCAGGCACCAGCCAAGGGGCTGCCAGAACATTCCCCCCAGGAGGGAAGGGCGAGTCCCGGAGAAGGTGGCTGTTTATAATTGCAGCGGCCCCTTTAAGCCCCATTGCCAGGGCCTGCTGCTCTGTTTGAAGCTGGGAGCTCTAATCTGGCTGCAGCTCTCCTTCCAAATCAGGGTCCTGGGGTTGCTCCAGTGGCAGGGAAAGGCGTGGCCTGCAGAGCTCTCCCAGGGCTGGGGACAGCTGCAGGGCCGCCCCCTCCCTCTTCCCAGCCCCCCATACTGGGCAAGTGCCCGTGTATACACACACACACACACACACACACGCGCACACACACACCCCTCTCTGTGCAACAAACATAGAAACTCATCCTCCCTCCCCAACACTCCCACGTGGACCGAGCTGTGTGTCTGAGGCCTGCGGGCCCCTAACCCAAGGCCTGGCCTGCCCATACCGGCCACTCTGCAGGAGGGAATTCTCCAGAACCCTGTGGCCCTCTTCAAAGCTTCTAGACTCTTCGCCGCAAAGCCTCAGAGCCCCAGGCCCCCTCAAGTGTATTTAGAACCCAGACTCACCCAGGAACTGACCGGAAGGAAGGGTGGAAACGTGGTGGTGAGTGGCGGTCAGGTGTCGAAGGAACGGAGTTGGTCTGGACGCCCAGTGGGGCCCAGGGTTCTCCCTGCCGGGGCTCGTCCTTGGCGGAAGTGTTCGCGCTCCCATCTCACAGGTGGGGAAGGTGAGGCTGGGAGACATAACACAGCCAAGATCCCCTGGCTCTACCAGGAGGAGAGGCTGGGCTTTGAGCCAAGTTTCTGGGACCCGGGCTCCACACACCTCGCCAGCCTCAGGCCTCCCGTCTGGACCACGGGAGGGCTAAGCCGCACCTGCCCGAGCGCTGGCCCTCCATGCTGGTCACGTTTACACTTGCAGGCTGAGCCGTTTGAACACGTCCTGCCATCTTTCCCCTAATGCAGGTGTGGGTTTCCCCCAAGGCCCCTGCGGGTGCGGGACGGCTAGTATCTCTGGCACGCGACAGGTGCCCCGAGCTGGCTGGCTGACTGCGTCTAGAGGGGAGAAGGGAGCAAAGGGCCAGGCGGGGAGGACCCCCGGTCAGGCTGTGCCCTCCACGGTGAGTGGGGCCCACGGAGGAGCGGGACGTCAGGCGGTGGAGTAACTTCATCTCAGGTGGCTCCGGGTGCAGGGAGGGCGCGAGAGATTTCAGAGGAGTCAGAGAGGACGTGTCCCTGAGACTCAGAGCCCCCCCGCCCCCGTGTCAGACAAGGGGCAGGGTAGGGAGCCGAGGCCTAGGATCCAGTTCCAGAGCGAGTTGTGTGACCTCGGCCGAGGCCCTCTACCTCTCTGGGCCTCAGTACAAATTAGAAGATCCTTCCAACTAGACTAGCGGAGGAATCTTTCCTTCTCCACCAAACCCCTCTTGGGCACCAGTGACTTGACAAAGCCTGCGTGTGCTGGGGTGCGGTGGGGGCAGTGAGCCGTGGGCTACGGGGGACCCACTCTGCCGGGGGTTCAGGGCCTGGCCTCAGGGAAGCCAGAGTGCAATGACCGGCCCCCAGCGCTAGGCCCTGAGCCAGCGGAGGTATGGAGCAGCTAATCGCTCGTCTCGGCCACCATTTACAGCCCGGACCACGGGCGTTACCCCCGTTCCTGGCTTTCTCTGCACAACGGCCTCATGGCAGCTGTTCGCATTAATCCCCCCAGTTTGCATGTGAGAAGCTGGGGCCCAGAGAGGCAGGCGCCCATCTGAGTTCATACCGCTGGCAAGCGTGAGCCCAGGCAGATCCCAACCTTGGGACAGCGCAACCGCCTTGACCGTTACTAGAAAGGTCTACAAAGCCGAGGCCTCTTAGGAGCTGACTCCAGAAGGGTCTTCCCAAGTGGCGAAGGAGGCCGAGGACATTCCAGGTGGCGGGCCCACCCTGAGCCAGGACAGGGTGAGGGAGGAGAGCGTCTGAATGCGGTTCGGCCTGAAGGTCTGGCCGTGGGGTGGCGGGCGGTGAGGGTGGACAGGACGCCCCTGTCCCCGCGGAGTGGTTCGGCAGGACACTCCTCCAGGTGTCCCCTGCTGTGTGGCGAACCGCCTGTGGACACGCTGGCTTGGAACGGTGGCTTCCTAGGCTCGTGATGCTGGGGTTGGCGGGGCTCAGCGGGGAGGTTCTTGCTTGGGGGTGTCTCCTGCGGCTGCAGTTGGAGGGCAGCTGGGGCTGGAATCATCGGAATGCTCCACTGTGCCGGGCGCCCAAGGTGGCCTCATCTTGCCGTCTCCTATGCCCTTCCCGTTGGCCTAGACGGATTTCTCCTATGCCCTTCCCGGCGGCCTAGACGGATTTCTCCTATGCCCTTCCCGGCGGCCTAGACGGATTTCTCATGTCAAAGCTCAAGGCTCTGTGAGGCGGGAGGTGAAGCTGCCGGGCCAGTTAAGGAACTGCTTCCAGCATCGCTTTGGCCTTGGCCGGCCTCTATTGGCGAGAGCAGTTCCGGGGCCCAGCCAGAGAGAAGGGCGGGGAGAATAGGCCCCACCCACCTCTCCGTGATGGGAGTGCAAAGAATTTGTGGCCATGTTTAACCTGTCCCACACGCTAATACATATCTCACGGGAAAAGTGGAAATCAGTGGCTAAATACGTTGTGGGAAAGGCTGGACGAAGCAAAGTCGGGTAGGGTTCTGTCCTGCGGGACTTGTCAGAGCCTTCACGTGCTACTGTGGGCGCCCGTCTCCGATATAGGGAAGGAGACAGCGTAGAAGTTCCCAGCCAGTTTTGGTGCGATGGCCAAGGGGATCCCATCCTGGGTGGGAGACACTCAGCCTGGGAGGCTCGGGCGCTGAGGCTCCTGCCGAACACCTTACTTGGGGCAACAGGGCCCCGGAACTTCCAAGATCCGGCCTCCACAGTACCATGCGTGGATGTGATGAGGTGAAGCTGGCTCCGTCTCTGGCTGCTGCCACCCTCCTGGGACACCCGCCAGCCGGAGCCACCACTCACAGCCGTCTGGGCCAGGTCGCACCAGCTCAGAGGACTGGAGCCTCAGATTGTCCAGCCTCTCTCTTCTCTCTTGGCCCCGAGAAAGGGGCTTCCTCCCTTGGGCCTCCTGGCTCTCCCCTCCATGGGGGCCTGCAGGGGCGGGGGGCGGGCATGGGAAGGAGCCACGCTGCCTGACTGTGACCTTGCCCCAGGCTCCACCCAAGGCTGAGCTCCCATTTACAGCTTGCCCGAGTGGGGTGACGAAAGCCCCTGTCACCAGTTGTGTGCGAGGACACCTCTCCAGGCGCTGGTCTTTACTGGATGTCTACTGGGGAGGCAGACCCCGTACCCTGCAAGTTTGAGGCCCCAGCTCATGTCATTCTCTCTGGGCCTCAGTGTCCTCATCTGTGAAATGGGGATGTGGTGATACCGACTGCATCAAGTTCAATGAGGGGTGCCTGGGTGGCTCAGTCAGTTAAGCGTCCGACTTCAGCCAGGTCACGATCTCGCGGTCCGTGAGTTCGAGCCCCGCGTCGGGCTCTGGGCTGATGGCTCGGAGCCTGGACCCTGCTTCCGGTTCTGTGTCTCCCTCTCTCTCTCTGCCCCTCCCCCGTTCATGCTCTGTCTCTCTCTGTCTCAAAAATGAATAAATGTTAAAAAAAAAAAAAAAAAAGAGAGAGAGAGAGATGGAGACCCAGCCCAGAGGTCTCAGCCGCAAAGGCCTGTGTGTACCCAGGTCCTGGACGCCGGCTGAGTGGGACCTGGTGGGCGGGGCCACGGTTTGGGCCGCGTCTGCTGGGCACAGTGCCTGTGTGACCTGTGCGGTGTGGGCTGTCTGCAGTCCTTCCCAGGGAGCAGGGAGGCTCGGTCAAGGGAGCATCACTATCTGGTTCGTCCCTCCACTGGCTCCCCTCCCCCCCCCGCCCTCCGCTGGCTGCTTCCCCTCCCTCTCTTGGTCCCTGTCCAGGGCCAGCTGCCTCCACCGCTCCAGGAGGTCAGGCCCCACACTCGCTGTCCCTGGGCAGAGGCAGAAAGGGGAGGGCTGGCTCCCGGGGGGGAGTGGGAGTCACAAACCACTGCCCCCCTTCGACCCTCCCGCCCTGGCCTGGACCAGCAAAGCTGCCCTAGGGACAGTCTCCGAGCCCCTCAGATGGATCCCGTCACCCTCCAGCTTGGGCACAAGACACCAGGCCTCAGTTTCCCCCTCTTGATGACCCCAGTGATGTTCCCGCCTTGGGTAGCTGAGGGGGAGGTGCTCCCTGCCTCCACGGCTGAAGGCGGCCCCAACACGGTTTGGGCTGGCGCCTTCCGCCCCATCACGGATTCCAGCCAGAGCCCCCTGGGTGGGGTCGGGGGGACAGGAGCCACAGGGACAGGGCTCAGGTTGTCCCGGCAGCCAAAGTTGGGGTGTGGGGCACAGAACACCCTGGAGAGGCGGGGGGCCTGGGCGCCTCTTCTTCACCAGCCCGTCCGTGCTGCCCACAGTGGGTCCCCACACTTCACAGTCTGTCCTGGAAGCTGTCGCCTGCTGGCTGCTCCCAGACAGCTGGCTTCCTCTCCTCTTACCTCCCCCAGCCTGCAGCCACCCTCCCTCCGCCGGCCTCACGCATCTGCCGCATCTTCCCCCCTCCCCGCCTTTGCCCCGCCATCCCGCCCCCCCCTCCATTTCCAATCTGGAATGATGCTCCAGCCTCTGGCCTGCAGGGTGACCCGGACGACCCATCCTCCCGGGCCCTGCAGGTCCCCAAGTCCTCGCCAGGGACTGGTGTTGCCAGTGAAGCACGGCTGCATCGGCCCCCTCCTGCCCCACTCCCTGCCCGCACCCCACTCCTCCCCTGGGGCTCATTCACCTTTCCCCGCCCTCAGTTCTCTCTGTGCTAAGAGCACCCACTTTGAAGTTACACAGGCTTGGGTTGCCACCCCGGCTGTGCCGCCTCATGGCGCCGGGCCTCAGTTCTCCCATCTGCAGAACGGGGAGAATGCCGGCAAGGCCCGCCTTGGGCTGTCGCAAGGGTTAAGTGAAGAGTGTTTTCACGTCCTCGGAAACGCTGCGCGTTACCCAGCCCGGCCTGTCGTCACCCCGAGCCTGCGGTGGTTCTCCTCACTGCTGCCCTCTGCACCAAGCTGTTCACGACCCGAATCACTTCATCTTCACTCGGGAACACTCACTGGCTCCCCAGTACCTCTCCTGGGACTTAAAACTCCGGCTCGTTTTCAGAGCTCTCCGTCACTTGTCTTTCTGGATTCCCTGGTGCGGCTGCCCTGACGAGTGGCCCCAAAGGGCCTTCGAGGAGGAAGAGGATTCCTCCCAGCTGGCCCCCCAACTCCCTGCTCCCCAAATGTCCCCCCACAGAGAGCTGGGTGACCCAGGGCAGGTTACTCACCTCCCAGAAGTGCTACTTCCCTGGGCGGCAAAAGGGCGTTAACAGCGTCACCAGACCAGGTGATGGTCCCCTCCCAGGGGTTGCAGGGGTGGGGGTGGGGGGGAGCAGGGGGACACCGGGTGTATCAGGCACGTGCTGAGCGCTTGAGGAGGGCCGCCCGAGCCTCGCGGCCTGCTTGGTCCAGCCCACAGTCCTCCACGCAGACTGTGGATCCAGGCCAGAATCCTTCCGGATCCTCGTCTTCTCAGAATTCCCGCTGAATATTACCCGGATTGTGTTGTAGGGAAGGCAAGAGAACATTTGTTCTTTTTTTTTGGGGGGGGGGGGGAAGCATTTTTCTCCATTTACAAAAGTAATACATGTTCGCTGCGGATAATTTTTTTTTTTTCAACGTTTTTTATTTATTTTTGGGACAGAGAGAGACAGAACATGAACGGGGGAGGGGCAGAGAGGGAGACACAGAATCGGAAACAGGCTCCAGGCTCTGAGCCATCAGCCCAGAGCCCGACGCGGGGCTCGAACTCACGGACCGCGAGATCGTGACCTGGCTGAAGTCGGACGCTTAGCCGACTGCGCCACCCAGGCGCCCCATGCAGATAATTTTGAAATTAAGATGAACCAAAAAGAAAATTTTAAAATCATCTGTAATTCATCACCCATCCAGAGAAGTACTCTGGGCGCGTGAGCTTCCGGTCTGCGGGCTTGGCAGTGAACGTGGAGCTCGGGCTGAGCTTCGGGCCTGGGAAGGGAATCACAGGACGTACTCCACTTTGCAGCCCGGTTCTTCCATTCACCGGCAGGACCCGAGTTTCAGCACCACCCAGAGCCCCTGCCCCGCCGGTACTCGGGGCGTGTTTCCTAGCAGCTGTTCGAAGGGTGGGATCTCAGCCCCAATCCCCAGAACATGCCTTTCTCCAGGATTCCCAGGGGGTTCCTCGGCACAGCACGGTTTGGGAAGCAGTCCCAAAGCCCCCTTTCCGAAAGCGGCCCCTTGCCCCATGGCAGGGATGCGCTCACCCTTCTAAGCCAGGCCTGTATTAGGGAACGCAGAGGTGGGGTCCGAGTTGTGATGTCATAAACGACACCGCAATAAATACATCTTGAAGAGCTAAAGCCCGGGGTTCATGGTGGACTTTATTTTCCAGGCGCTCCCCTGAGCTCTGCTCCCTACCCCCCACCCCGCCCCGCCCCATTGGCTCCCCTTCTCCCTGGAACATTCTGGTGGGGTAAGGACCATCGGCATCCTTGTTCTGCAGATGAACAAGTGGAGACTTGGGGGCAAGGGTGACAACACCGTCCCACGTGTCACAAACAGCAGTCAAGCTGGGGCCCAACCTGGCCTGGCTGGGGCCTTTGGGCCACGCCCGTCCTCCTGGCCCTTGCCGTAGGTGATGGTCCCCTCTTAGGGGTTGTGGGGGGAGGGGGGGACACGACATCCAGAATGTAGGCTCCTGTGTGCGCAGTGTGGGTCTCATGCCCGCCCCAGGCTGGGGCGCACAAGCAGCTTCCAGACGGCCCTGTCCCTTGCCTGATGGGACCAGTTTGCCCTGGTGACAGATGAGGCGTGACAGTGCCACGGGGCCACGCTTGGCTGGGCTGGATAGGGCAGCTGTGGGAACCTCCGGGGGATGGTGGGCGAGGCTTGGGGGGGCGTGGGGGGGGATAGGAAATGGCAGCGGAGCAAGAGGGGCTCGGGCCAGAAGAGAGGAGGGGCTGGCAAGGACAACAGCAGGGGACCTTCCGCTTCCCGGTGGTGCCTGTGGGCAGGAAGCTCAGCCATGTGAGCGCGAATCCTTTTGGGGGAAACCCTTGGCGGGGAACAGAATGCCGTGATGGCAGCAGATTCTATTAAAAGCAATTCTCATTACTGTACCATTAATTATTAATAGGACCGGGCACATAAAGGGTGGGAAAACCCAGCTGGGCCTGACTCAAATCTTGCCTCTGAAGCAAATGGCTTTTGGTTCGCGTCCAGGAGACCCAGCCACGAACGGGCCTCTTGGAAAAGTAATGACAAGTCTGAGGCTGCCATGGTGGGATGGGCATCCCTCCTGTCTGCTTCAAAAAGATAAAGCAGAGGGGGCGCCCGGGTGGCTCAGTCGGCTAAGCGTCCGGCTCTCGATTTCGGCTCAGGTCATGAGGTCACGGTCCATGAGTTCGAGCCCCGCACCGGGCTCCGTGCTGACAGTGTAGAGCCTGCTTGGGATTCTCCCCCTCTCTCCCTCTCTCCCTGCCCCTTCCCTCCTCTCTCTCTCAAAAGAAATAAAAGGCTGTTCAGCCTCTCAAACGATCCGGAGAGGAATCCTCTCCATGTAGTAACAGAAACCACGTGTGAACACGGTCAAGGGACGGTGCCAGGTGTGGACTGAGGAGACTCCGAGAGGGAGAGATTTTGCCCCTCTTTCCTGCCCCCACCCCACCTTATGTTCCCCGAACTCCTAGCTACCCTTCAAAGCCTAGTTCGGATGGCCCCTCCTCCAGGCAGCCCTACCGAGCCCTAGATGTGCTGATCACCAAGGGTCCAGACGTCCCACCCTCGTGAGGCTGCCCGTCTGGCAAGGGTCCAGTGAGGTCATTAATCAAATAACCATCACGAACCATGATAACAAATGGACACCATGCTCTAAGTCAGGAAGATAGGGCTCCTGGGTGGCTCAGTCGGTTAAGCGACCGACTTCGGCTCAGGTCATGATCTCACGGGTCGTGAGTTCGAGCCCCGCGTCGGGCCCTGTGCTGACAGCTCAGAGCTTGGAGCCTGTTTCAGATTCTGTGTCTCCCTCTCTCTCTGGCCCTGCCCCGTTCACGCTCTCTCTCTCTTTCACAAATACAGAAGCATTGAAAAAAATATTAAAAAATAAAATAAAATAAATCAGGAAGATGGAAACCGTTGTACCACGAGGGTTGGAACCGGATGATTCCATCTTTCTCTCCCCCAGAGCTACTTGGTACCTGGAGCAAATTAGGTGCTCAATAAATGTGTTTGATTTCACAGACTGCTGATCTGGGGGCACAAGAATGAGGCCTCCGAGGTGGGAAGACTGCTGGGGAGGTCAGCTTTGCCAAGCAGACGGAGGAAGGGGTTAGGGCCCGGGCCCTTCCCTAGCTCCTGTGGTTTGCAAAACTCTCCTGGATTATTGGCCGATTTATCCTGACATCCACCATGAAGCCAAGCGGTGAAGGCACTTTTCTGGAAATAAACAAATGCAAATGAACGGGTGAGTCTCGGCTTCACACACACACACACACACACACACACACACACACACACAATCTGTGGACTTCCATATAAAACGGCATCTAACCAGAACCCCCCTGATACAGCCGTTCGTAGACGAAGGCAGAGAGAAAGACAGAACCTCACTCAGTGTAAGGGACAGTGCCAGAATCTGGGAGGAGCCATACCGATGACAATGGTGGGGACGGTGCCGGAGAGAAACCTCAGGCCGCAGAGACCAGGCACAAACGTTGGAAGCTGCACAGACCTCCTCCATCATTTGCCCCTGCTCAGAGACCTGGGGTCTGTGCCAGTCTGAAAGCTGGACCGCTGTCCCTCTCCCACAGATGCTTCTGGAGTAACGTCCCCTGGTCTTTCAGAGAAGGTGGGCAGGACAGACGGCTTTCATCGTGCGGGGCATCCTGGGAAGCAAACGTGATGAATGTGGGGGGGGGGGCGCGGGGGAGCAGCAGGAAACCCCCTGGCAGCGGCGTAGGCTGGGACTTCTGCTTATTTCAGCCGTTCGGAATATCCGAGAACCAGATAGCGGGGCAGGAGCAGACGCCGCCTTCGCTCAGCAGAACTGCCGTTGGCAGAAACCTGCAGGAAACGGGGAAATGGCTCGAGCACAGCCCAGACCCAACACTGGGAAGGCGAGTTAGCCATCACGACGCGGGAAGAGAACAGGAGCCCAGGCAGTGCCTACCCCCGTCTGCGTAGCATCTCAGAGCGAGGCTTAACGTTGGCTCTATTCGAGGGGACAACGCAGAAGAGGAAAGCCCCCCCCAACGAGGGGTGGTGGGGAAGAAACACGTGCAGAACACGGAGAAGGGGGTCGGCGTTCTGAAACACGGAAGGGTCGACAGAGGTTTCCTGAAGGAAGCAGAAGGGAACGGTCAGGAAATAGGGAGGCAACTTTAAGGGAAAGACGGGCCTCGCCAGATAGGAGCAGGAGCCCTCGGGCAGCCCCGAAGAATGTGAAAAGGCAGCACAGGGCAGGAGATGGGACGCGGATGCTGTAGCGCGTTGAACTGCGGTTGGGGAAAGCTATGTCCAAGTTCCAGCCCTTGGTAACCGGGAATGGGACCTCATCCGGGAAGGGGTCTTTGCAGACATAAGTAACAATCCCCAGATGAGATCACTGAGGATTAACCGGTGGGCCCCAAATCCAATGACAAGTGTCCATATAAGAAGAGAAAACACAGAGAGAAAGCCAGACGCATGAGGAGGAGGCCATGTGGAAACTCAAGAGATGGGAGTGGTGTGGCTACAAGCCAAGGAACACCAAGGCTTTCTGGAAGCTTCTGGAAACTAGGAGAGGGGCCCTGGGACAGATTCACCCTCAGAAACTCCCGAAGGAACCATCCCTACCAGCATCTCGATTTCAGACTTCCGGCCTCCAGAGCTGCAAGAGAACGGATTTCTGCGGTTGTAAGCCACCCCAGTCACGGTAATCGAAACAGCGGCCTTAGGAGGCGGATACAGACGGGGTGAGGGAGGACCCCAAGGAAGGAAAAAAGCCTAGAAGCAGAATTCAAACCCACACCGGAGGCAGTAAAAAGCAGAAACTGTAATGCAGAAAAGCCGAGAGGCCCACCTAGAGACACTTCCTAAAATAGTGAGACAGCAGTCAAAGGCCGAAAGCAAAGCATGAGAGGTTCGTGGGAACGAGGAGGCAGCGAACACATCACTGGGGTTCTTGAAGAAGAGGCCAGAATAGGAACCCCTTAGAATATAACGAATGGAAACTCACCTGTGCTTTCACACGAAACAAAAAGATCTGACCGTGCAGATCGGGAAGGTTCACTGCATTCTGGGGAAAATAAATAGCGACTCCTATAGGGACACATTCTGGAAACCAGTGTGACTTATGCATAGGGATAACACTGTGCGTGACCCTGGGAAGGAAAGAATAAACCGGGGCTGGGTTACATTGTGTCATGCTGAATGCTGAGTGAAGAGGGACCCGTGTTTGCGAGGTTTAGCGGAAATACTGAAGCATTTATTACTGAAAAGATATGCTCCCATCAGCTGGGAGCCTAAGAACGGATAACCCCGTGGCTTGAAAAGTCTGAGCAGTGCCACTGAAACCGGTTAGAAAGCAGCAAGTCGCAAGAATTGTTGTAAATATCATTTCCAGACTGAATGCAAATGTCAAAAATTATTGTTAAACGACAAATCACGGAATGGAAAATAATAACAGAACCATCTGGAGATGAAGCTTTAAGTCACATCAACGTGGATCCAAGTCACCTTCCAGACATCCTAAATAGGAGTTCACCGGCCGCCCCGTCCAGTTGGGTTCAGACGGTCTGGCGGCTACAAATGAGGCTTCTTCAAGGTGAAGGTAACTTCCTAGCACAATTAGAAACAAAATATCTACGCACCAAAGTCTGCAGAACACGAAAGCCAGCATTCAGAATGGGTAAAACAAAATGCAGGAAAGAAAAGGAAGCAGCCGTAAGGAGGGACGAATAAGGCTGAGAACAGCTTTCTCATGGGCGTGAGCCCCGCGGGGTCGATGATAACAATGAATGTAAATGCGTGACGTTTTCCTAGTAAAATACCCGAGACTCTCAGATTGGTTGAAACAAAAACTGAGATGGAAAGCCAACTGTACAGTGGTTACCAGCAATAAGCTTAAAAGCAAGGGACATGAAAAGGTGAAAAATAAAAGACTGGGGCAAAGGTATTCAAGGCAAGTTCAAGTCAAACGAGAGGAACAGTAATATTTATATCAGATAAAGAATCGCAGGCAGGGGCGCGTGGGTGGCTCCGTCGGTTGAGCCTCCGACTTCAGCTCGGGTCATGATCTCGCGGTCTGTGGGTTCGAGCCCCACGTCGGGCTCTGTGCTGACGGCTCGGAGCCCGGAGCCTGTTTCGGATTCTGTGTCTCCCTCGCTCTCTGCCCCTCCCCCACTTGCGTGCGCGCGCGCGCTCTCTCTCTCTCTCTCTCTCAAAAAATAAATAAACATAAAAAAAAAAAAAAGAATCACAGGCAAAAATTAGGACGTGAGACAGAGGGTCATTTGTATTGATAAAGAGTACAAGTCAGAATCAAATACAAGATCTGGTTTATGTCCCCTACAGCATTAGATCCAACCAGGAGAACAATAACTTAGACACACAGAGAGGGACAAACAAAAACAACGACAAAGATATGTCTGTCTTTGACATATTTAAATCGCATCCCACCCCCCTCAACACATTCGTGTGGGATTGGAAGAATATAATTAACAAGGTTGACTTAATAACTGAACTCTGTACCTTGCAAATAAAAGATACTCATTTATTTGCCAGACTCCATCAAATATTTATGAAAATTGATCATATATGAGGCCATAAAGAAAAACTCAATATAATCCCCAAAGCAGATATGGCGAAAGCGTCATGGTTTGACCACTGGGCAATTAAGCTGGAAATTATTAACCAAAGTTTTTAGATTAAAAAGCCAGCCGTCTGAAAATTAAAAACCACTTTTGTAAATAACGCTACATAGAACCCTCCATGACAAACTAGTTAAAAAAAAAAAATAACACTGCACATAGCATGTACCTAAGCATATGGGAAGGTGGTTAAAATGTTATAAGGAGGAAAATTCATAGCTCAATATTGTGAGTTCCTTAAAGAAGAAAGGGTGGGAGTCAATACAAATCAAAAGCAGAGTTTCATAAATTAGGAAAGAGAAAACCACTAGAAATGAAAGATAAATCTGTGACTTGTTCTTTTTGAAAGTCTAATAAATTAGGTAAACTTCCAGCAGATCCAAAGATAATAAGCAGAGGGAAATGAATGTACAAAAGGAATGAAAATATTTTAAAAATCAAATTATATTCAGGAAAGCCTTATGATAATAAATTTGAAAATATGAACACGCAGATATTTTTATAGGAAAATATGTAGAACCAAGCCCAATCCAACAAGTAGAGAAAGGCCGCAACATCTCTTACTACAGATTAAATTGAAAGGGTAAGGGAAGACCTACCTCCCAGAGAAGGGTTGGGTCTTAAGGCTTTTCCAACTATTCACAGATGTCAGATATTCCGTTTCGGGGCACAGGAAAGACAGAAAGTGTCCCCAGCTCTCTTAAGAATGTAGAACCCTAAAACGAAGAGTGGGCAGAAAACTACAGACCAGCCCTGCTTAGGAATAGGATAGAAATTCCAAACAAGATGGCAGCAGATAACTCTGGGCGACACTGTGTGCAAGAAACAGGAAAGGGGGAGATTGGTTGTAAGCGTTCAGAGACTTCGTGGAATTGAAGGGTAACGCGGGCAGCCGGGCTCCAATGGGGACACGAGTCGTCAGGGGCCGCGAACGCGTGACTTCACCGTTCTCTCTTCGCCAGCCTCCTGGGCTGCTCATCCCACGGCCAAGACCTCGTGGCTTTGCAAGTCGACTTTTAGGGTCCCCGGGATAACATCAGCAACGAAAGGATGCTTTCTTAATGGGCTTATGGTGACATCTACAATGCTTGCCCATCTTTCCAGTCTTCCTTCCGGGCTGGGATTGCACTTTCCAGTGGGCTGAGGCAGGGCCGCGTGCTGAAGCGATGGGTGTCATTTCCAGGCAGAGGCACTTAATTGCTGGTACAGAACTCTCCGATTCTCTTTCTCTTGCCGCAGCAAGCATGGGGCTGCGCCAATCTGACGAGGTGCTGAGCCAATCTCAGCTGTAACTGAGAGAGAGTTGCCTGGATCTGCGGCTGACTTAACACGACCAAGAAATAAATCCCTCTCAAACCATGAGATTGTGGCATTTTTTTTTGTTATCGCGGCCTACCCTGACTTGTCCTGACCAATTCGATGGCAAAGGATGTCTGCCTCATGCCAAGAGTCGACAGCACGCTTAACCGCAAAGTACCAGGAGCATTCTTAGCAATGGCCAGAATAAGGCAAGGATGCTTCACGCTCCAAAGCTTCCAGACAATGCAATAAGACACGAAACATAAATTAAAGAACGGTAACTAAAAAGGAGACAAAATTATCCTTATTTGTGGATCGTGTAATACTCGAAAACCCACGGGGAGCAGACAGGCCTACCAATTGTTATTAAATAACAACAAATAATCCTACAAGAGTGGTCAGTTATAAAAGAAAAACACAAAAATCAGTAGCGTTCTTCCTCCTTCCTCTTTTTTGCTTCCTGTTGAAGTGATCGTGTTTTCTTTATTTCCCTTTTCCCTGGACTGGTTTGAGAGTTATACATTCCACTGCTGCCTGTTAGAGGCTATCTATAGATTTCTATCACGCCTAACTGACTTAACACAATCTAAATCAATATTCTCTACCCCCCGTCCTAGACGGTGGAGGTCTTGGAGCGATTGAACTCCAATCGTACCTTCCGATCGCCATGTACGATTGCCTGTATTTTGGTCCGATCATGTTTTGAGTCTACATTTGTCATTATTCTTCGTGATATTAACAGCCAATTCTTACCTCGATTTTACCCTCGTTTTAATATCTTTGCTCGTGGCTCATTCCATACTCCATAAAGGGCTTGCTTTCCTTCCACCTGAGGCAATCTTTCGTTGGTTCTCACAGCAAAGCTCTGTGTTAAGTAAAGTTTCTCAGTCTTTGTCTGAACTCTATTTCACTCTTAGTCTTGAAAGGTAGTTTCGCTGAACGACAGCTTGAGTTGGCAAATTTGTTCTTTCGCCATTCACACCCAAAAGGGAATTGGGCAAAGGACGTGAATCCGTAAGAAAATAAGAAATACAAATGACCAACAAATGCATCTGAAAATTCGTTCCCCTCCGTTAATAGCGAAAGAAGGGCACTTTAAAATAAGGTATTTGTTTTGACCCTGTTAAATTGGCCAAACGTTTCAAAAAGGTGAGACCGTCCGGTGTGGTAAGAGGAAAAGCAATCCTACACGATATCTAGTTGGTTGAATGGTAGCTTCCCAAAAAGGTATGAGTGTGTCCTAATCCCCAGAACTGGGAATGTTATTCTTACTTGGAAAAAGGGTCTTTGCCAATGTAATTAAGTGAAAGATCCCGAGATGAGGAGATCATGCTGGAGTAGAGGACAGTGTCCTTGTAAGAGACACATGGAGAGAAGACAGACCAGAAGGGCAGGATGGGGCAGGAAGGACCCTCCCCTGGAGTCCTCAGCGGGGAGCAAGGCTCTGCCTACTGACACCTGATTTTGAACTTACAGCCCCCAGAACTGTGGGGGAGAGGGCAGACAGAATACACTTCTGTTATTCTAAGCCAAGTTGGTGGCAATTTGTTACCCTAGGAAACTCACCCAGAGAGTGGCCAGAAGGTTTCTGGAGGGCGGTTGGGCGAATGTAGAACATACTGGTCCTGAAACGTGTATAACTTTCCTCCTAGAAATTACTCAGAATTAATAACTGCAGATTTGTTGAGGATTTCTTGGCAAGGATATTCATCGAAGCCTCTTCTTTTTTTTTTTTTTTTATCTTTATTTTTGAGAGAGAGACAGAGAGACAGAGGGAGAGAGAGACAGAGCGTGAGCGGTGGAGGGGCAGAGAGAGAGAGAGGGAGACACAGAATCGGAAGCAGGCTCCAGGCTCCCAGCTGTCAGCACAGAGCCCGACGCGGGGCTCGAACTCTCGAACCGCGAGATGATGACCCGAGCTGAAGTCAAACACTTAACCACCTGAGCCACCCAGGCGCCCCTCCTCGAGGCCCCTTCTGGTGAAAACCCGCAGCTGGAACACAGCCCAGTTTGGCAAACACACGAAGGGCACGCGAGGTGCAGAGAAAAAAGGCTGGAAGGATTTACTACGTGCGTTAAACAGGGAGGCTACCTCTGGGGAGGGATTTGCTGATTTTTATTTTCTACGACGGATACGTGGAGCTTTTGTAATCGGGACCAAGTATCACAAAACAGAACCGCGCCACTCCTGCCTGTGCTGGCCACGCCCGCCCCCGAGTCCGTTCTGGGAGATGGGGAACGGCGCCCCAGCGGGTGGGACCCCGGGCGCCTGACTGCCCCCCTGCCCTTGGCCTTCTCCCCAGCGCCGCCCTCCGTACCTTCCCTGCACCCGCTCTTCTGCGGGCATCGATTTTTCCATCCTTCAGAGAAGCGCCTGAGGGAAAGGAAAGAGCTTCTTTGGATCAGTGAGCAGAGCCCTGCAGCCAGGGTCAGGGGGGGTCCGCGGGCCTCGCACTTGTCACTGCCCGGGACTTGAGGGGGAGCTCCACCGAGGCGGGGGAGGGTGCGACCAGCCAGGCTGCGCAGCAACGTGGCCAAGTGTGTGCGTGTGTGTGGAGGGGGATGGGGCGCAAAAGCGCGCAGGGTAGGGTGCGGGGGTCCTGCTGCCACACTCGGGGCACAGGCTGATCCTTGCCTAGAGGAAGGGCAGCGGCCCAAGCCCCCTCTGTGAAGCATTCCCCTCGCAGCTCAGTGAGGAAGGCGCTGGCACGCGCCCATTGCCCAGATAGGGAAACTGAGGGACGCATTTGTGAGAAGGAGAGAGGGAGGGAGGGAGAGGCTGGGGGAAGAGGGGATTAGGCAGAGGGAAGGAGAGAGGGGGAGGGGAGGAAGATGGGGAGAGTTAGGGTGTTACTTGTGGCCCCTCCTCTGATCTCCCCTCCTTCCCCTAGCTGGGTGCTGAGGGCCCCACCCTTGGGAGCTCCCATGGCGGGACGGGAGTCAGTGTGGGGCCCTCCCGGGCCCGAGGCTGGCCGGCCCGGTTCAGCACACCCCCACCGCTGCCTTCAGGCCGGCCAGGGGGACAGTCGGGTCGGGACTGTGGGTCCTCTCTGGGTCCTCTCAGCTGGGGCTGCAGGGACCACCCTCCCCTCCCCACCCCGCCCCCGCCCCCGCCCCCGGCCAGGCACCGAAAATGGCTCAACACATGCTCCTTGCATGAATGAATGCACCATGATAATTGCTAAGGAGAGAGATGGGCAGATGGTCTGTTTTGAGGTTCCGCGAGCATGTGGCGTGTTCGCGCCCCTGCGCATGTGCATTTGCGTGCACGCGTGCACGGCTGTGCGTGCGCGTGTGTGCATCGCGCGGGCCGTGCCTGGATGTGTGCGTCACGCGTCTGTGTGCAGGTCCCGGGGGTGGGGGGGGGGGGGCGCTGCCTGGGCGCGTGCCGGTGCGCGTGCGCCACGTGTGCACGAGCGTGTGCGCGCCACTTCCTGCTCAGGGGCGGAGGGGTCCGCGCGTCCTCCTCTCACGTCTGCCCTCTCTCCCGGGCCTGCAGGCTGCCTTCCGGCCCCTGGCTTTCCGCGACCTCCCAGCCCCGTCTCCGCCTCCCCAGCCCCGCCAAGGCCCCCCCCCACCCCAAAGACTCCAGCCCCAGCCGGGCTTCGGTTCGGACATTCCAGCCCGCCACACTCAGGGCCCAGACTTTTCCCCGGAGCCTGAATCCGACTCAAGGGCGCGTCAAGCGCGCCATCCTGGACGGATGCCTCTGCCTCTCTCGGTCTTCCTGTCTGTAAAGTGGGCACGGAGCTCACAGACACACCCAAAGGGCGAGGCCAGCACCTCCTACGTGGTGAGTGCGCACCAGATGTCGCCCACCACCGTGGCGCTTCCAACCGCAGTGATGGTGACGACCGTCCTGGGGGGGGGGGGGCAGGGCCCCAGGTGATCCAGAGGACACGGGGTTACGGAGGTTCTGCAAGCCAAAGCGGCATCCTGGCCGGGGTTGGATGACTGCGGGCCCTCCAGAAAATGCCGCGGCGGAAGGAAGGAGTCAGGGGTGTGATGAGCAGTGTGTTCAGTCCAGGTGCTGATCCCGGAGCCGCTTCTCTGGCCCGCTGTGGTCAGGGCGTTCAGTCTTCCAGTGCAGTTGTCCTTGACCTCTCCACGGCGGTTGCCTGCGAGGTATGCATTTGAAATCAGACCCAAACTCCTCTCTGTGGCCTGCACCGTACCTCCCTCCCTGCCCCCGCTCTGCTCCAGCCACAGGGCTGGCCGTCTTTCCTTCTTCTTACACACCAGGCATGTTCCTGCCTCAGGGCCTTTGCATCTGCTGCTCGTCCCCAGATTGTCTTATGGCTGGTCCCCCCGCTTGTCCTTCAGCTCAGAGGCACCCTCGTCAGACAGGCCCTCGCTATCTATGCTCTCTCAAGAATTCCTGGGTCACTCACTGTCACAGCACTTAACCATAGCTAAAATTATCTTAACGCTTTGGTTTACAGGGCTCTCCGTGTCTTAAGCAGCAGTGGAAGGTACTCAGTAAGGATCCGTAGGAAGCCAGGGAGGAGAGGGGCGGTGGACCTTGACCTGGCTGCCCCGATTCCAATCCTCACGTCCCATTCGTTTAGCGCTTACTGGATGCAAGGGCCCAAATTCTAGCGAGCTCGGTGACCTGGGAGAGCTAGCTCCGTCTCTCAGACCCCCAGTCTCTCCAGCTTTAGGATGAGAGGCAGCCCCAAGTCTCCGAGGGATCCTCACCTTCATTTCGATGGCTTGGGATCTCGGGCTTTCCGGTACCTGGCAGTCTGCAGAGCCCGGGGGTGGGGGCCCCCCGGGGTCGGCAGCGCCCTGAGCCCGCCCTGCCCCCCACATCCCTGTGGATGCAGGGGATACCTTCTCAGTCCCTCAGTCACCTCCTCTGAGATGCCCCCTGGCTCAGGCCTTTTCTGGAGCTCTCATCACACAGCACAGTTTGATTGTTTACTTCTCTTTCTCGCCTTAGGCTGCCAGCAGGTAATGTCTCTCCGCATCCTGGTTGAGTGGGGCACAAGGTCTGGGACGGGCCTTCCCACTCGCACCAATTCCCTCACCATCGGGAAGGAGCCACGCCCTTCCCCGTGTCTGCAGAAGCTTTGGGGCTGTTGGCAACCCACCAAGAGCATCAAATTTCAGCACCCCTCGCAATGCTATTCGTGGCTTCTACCTGATGTTCGTGCAGAAGGCCCTACTCGTGAGTCTCGGCAGCCAGTGCCTTTTTTTTGTTCAGGCAGGGCCCGGTTTGTGTATTTCAGCTGCGAGGGTCCCCGGGGTGCCGCTGCAGGCCGCAGGGGGTGCGACAATGGCAGAAGACTGCGTGGGCCACCAGCTTCTCGGTCTTCCCGCTTCCCACCCAGGCCCCAGGGGCAGAAAACGATCCACACCCGCCAGAAACCTGACTGTGCGGCCGAGCTGGAAAAGCTGGTTCTGGGAAGGAAGGGATGGGGGAGGGGGCCTTCCGAGGCCCCGGGGCCGCTGGCCTCCCAGAAGGTTCCTTCTCTGGGAGACGCCTCTTGCCAAGGCCACCTGAGCAACGACCAACGACCAACGCAGGGTCGTTGGTGCTGCTGGGAGCCGCTGGGAAGGGACAGGTCGTGCAGACGCACCGGGAGAGGAGGGGCCGAGGGACCCCAAGGGCGCCAAGGTTAAAGCCCAGGCTGGGCAGCACGACCCACCGGGCCAGGCGCCAGGGGCCAGGGGCCGGGGCCCGAAGAGGCGGGGGCGGGCAGGAACCGGGGAAAGCGGCAGCCTTGTCGCCGCAGGGCCTGGGAGACGCCCGCGAGCCTAGTGACAGCCCGCGGGGGGCCGCCGATCACGCGCCCTGCAGCCGGGAGCGCGCCGCGTGTGCCGCCCGGGCGTGCCCGCCTCGCCGCACCCGCAGCAATTCCCGGGCTGTCTGTGCATGTCTTTTTCTTTCACTAGAGGTTGCTCACTTTCACTTCTTGGTTCCTTTCGGCTCCTCCGCCGGCTCCGGGAGCGCGCGTGCGCGTGAGTGTGTCCCCACCCCCGCCCCCGCGCGCGTGTGTGTCCGCGCGCGCGCCCGCTCGCTCCCGCCCATCGCGCGGGGCCCGCGGGAACCGCGCTCGGGGGGTCCCCCAAACCCTGGCGTCAGGCGCGACACTGCCCAGCCACCCTGCGCCCTGGAGGAGCCTAAGATCCGGTGCTCCCTGCCTGTAACTTCGCCCCGATGACACCCTCGCTGGCCACCCCCCCCCTCCCCAGGCCGCGTGGCTCCGGGAGATGTGGGTCCCGGGTGACAGGAGAAAAGGCCCATGAGCAAGGATACCCTCTCCGCCTCCTCCTCCTTCTCTGTTTTTTGGGTCATTGAGAAAACAAATCCCCCTCACTCCCCAAGTAGGAAACCGAGGCCAGGTTGGAGGGAGCCTTGCTCCGTTGAGCCCGAAGCCACATCCTGTGCAGGCCCCAGCCTTTGGCTTGAGAAAGTAAGATTTGGCTGAAGCCGAGAAGGACCTCTTCTACTTCCCCTCAGGCCACAGCCTCCTTACAGGTGTTTTGGTGCCTCCCGTTCCTGGGTCCCACCTCAGGGCCTTTGCACAGGCTCTGGGCTCCAGTGGGCCAGAGACCTCCGTTCCTCACTAAGTTAGGGACCTTGGGGAAATTACTTAACCTTTCTGAACCTCCATTTCTTGGCCTGTGAAATGGGCTCACAATAGGATATTTGAGGGTTCAAGGTAATGATCAATGTAGCACATGAAATGGGGCACTTGGGGCACATGGGTGGACTCAGGGCCGATGTGGGGATTGGGCAGAAGCTTCCCCCGCCTAGGGTCCCTCCCCTCACTCCCTCAAGGGGCCTTTTCAGCCCCACCTCCCTGGTGTCTGTCCCAACCCCTGCTGTGGCAGGAGGCACCTGCAGGAGGCAATAGAAAGGGGACCAGGTCGGGGCGCCTGGGGGGCTCCGTCGGTTGAGCATCCGACTTCGGCTCAGGTCATGATCTCCCGGTTCGTGGGTTCGAGCCCCGCGTCCGTCTCTGTGCTGACAGCTCGGAGCCTGGAGCCTGCTTCCGATTCTGTGTCTCCCTCTCGGTCTCTCTGCCTTTCACCTGCTTACGCTATGTCTCCCTCTCCCCACCCCCTCAAAAATAAATAAACATTGAAAAAAAATTTTTTTTAATGAAAGAAAGAAAAGAACAGAAGAAAGAAAGAGAAAGAAAGAAAGAAAGAAAGAAAGAAAGAAAGAAAGAAAGAAAAAGAAAGGAGGGAGAAAGAGAGAGAGAGAGAGAGAGAGAGAGAGAAAGAAAGAAAGAAAGAAAGAAAGAAAGAAAGAAAGAAGAAAGAAAGAAAGAAAGAAAAAGAAAGAAAAAAGGGAAAGGAAGGGAGGAAGGAGGGAAGGGGACCACGTCTGGAGGCATGAGAACAAAGCAGACCGTAGGCAGGATTCCATTCTGAGCAGTGAAAGCCTCCGATGGACGCGTGTTGTTGCTGTGATTTATATCCACCCTCAGAGCCTTGACTCGGGCTTGAGGAATCAACTTGTCAACTGGATCCGAGGGGTCCCTGCCACCTTGCTAATAGGAGGTGGCTGCAAGGCTGCTTCCAACAAACGTACGGCTTGACTTGATGGTTTCTGCCACTCACAGCTGGCCTTACTCATCAGTTCTAACAGTGGGGATATTTGAGGCGCTGAGACAGCCCCCGAGGGGAGGATTTGGGGAGAGCCGGCGAGCAGGGCCTTGGCCGTGGGCTGCTGTGTGTGACCTTTCTCAGCCCTGCCACCTGGCCCCCAACCTTGACTTTCCTTCACCCCACTTTCTCCCTCCTGAGCACCAGCCCCCGAAAGTCCCCCCGGGGGCCTCCAAAGAGGCCCCCTATGCCCCACGTCCAAACCCCTCTCTCTCCCCCCAGTTCCCTCTTTTACTGACACCTTCACCCACCCAATTCTTGAAGCCACAAGCTCGGAGCCAACTTGTTTGCTCCAGGTGGAAATACTAACATTGACTTTGCAGCAAGCTATTGTGAAAACTGCGGACGATATAAAGCACGTACAGTAGAGAATGAGAAACCTTGCTCGTGATTTGCCCCCCCCCCCCCCCGAAATAGCTACTGTCCGCATTTGGTGAATTTCTGTAGCTGTTTGAACTCTCTTAGATACGACAGATAGAAAATCCCATCAAAATCGGAGTTGTGGGCCCGTGTGATAGAACAATGCAGAGGCGGTGGTGGGTTTCAGGCATGATTTGATCCAGGCGCCCACGACGGTGAGGCCCTGGGTTGGCTTCCCTGCCGTTCTTTTCTCTCTGCCCTTCTCGTGGTGTCGGCTGGTGTGGGGTAGCCGCAGCAGTGGCTGGCGGGGTCCCGGATGCTGTCCTCATACTGCACCGACAGAGTGCAGGTGAGATCAGTTCGTTCTTGGGCTCCTGAGGGAGAGTGAGGAATCCTGTTTCTTGGAGTTGGTCTGACCCAGCCTGGAGGGGGTCAAGGACCTCCATCGTCCTGGAGGAGATGGGCCTGGACTGATCTTAAAGAACCATGGAGAAGTGGAGAAAACAAAGTGCCCTCTTACGTCTGCTGAATCCCGATGCTCAGAACAGTTAAGCCATGGGATTGAAGGGGCCCAAACAGCCCACAGGGTGAACAATGGGTCACCAAGTCCAGTCCTGCTTTGCAGGCGGGTCTGGACCAGAGCCCCAGGCTCTGTGGCCTCAGGCACGCCGGCCCCGCTTCCCTGAGCCTCAGCGCGGCGCTCACTGTAAGCTGAAGGCGGTAACCAGCCTGTGGGGGGATGAAGAGGGCTCGGGTCCCGCCCGCACGTACACTCAGTAAACATGACTTCGCTCATACACTTGCTGTGGCTGACTTTGCGATCACTGCCACTTTGGTAGACCCCTTAGCACAGTGCCTGGCAGGTGCTCGGGAGATCCGAGCTGGCGCCCCCATCAATCACCCCCAGCTCCCTGGGAACTGCTTGTCCAAGCTCTGTCCTTGCGGGGAGAACAGAAGCTGAGAAGGAAACATGGGGGTTCTGGGCCCACATGGACATCTGTATAGGTTGTTCACTGTGCAGTCGTGCTACGAGGGGGCAAGTGGAGCTGTAATTCGGCCGGCCCCCCACTTGCAAAACTGAGGGCTTGGGCACAGGTTGCGTTCTAGCTCATTCAAAGAAGCTATAAAGGAGGGCTGTGGCCTGTGTGGGTTGCTGGAAGAAATTATCTGGGAACTTGAGACCTCCATAGTCTTTTTTTTTTTTAATTGCATTTTTTTTTCCAACGTTTTTATTTATTTTTGGGACAGAGAGAGACAGAGCATGAACGGGGGAGGGGCAGAGAGAGAGGGAGACGCAGAATCGGAAACAGGCTCCAGGCTCCGAGCCATCAGCCCGGAGCCCGACGTGGGGCTCGAACTCACGGACCGTGAGATTGTGACCTGGCTGAAGTCGGACGCTTAACCGACTGCGCCACCCAGGCGCCCCTTTTTTAATTGCATTTTTATTGGCTTCCTTTTGGGCCCAGTTATAGGGATTTTATCATGAGCATGAATTTGTGCAAGTCCTACCACAAACAGGATAGAAAACAGTTCTGTCACCCCCCAAAAAGCTCTTGTTCCTTTTATTGTTAAGCAATGGTCCATGGTATGGATACACTAATTTGTTTACCCATTCACCCATCGAAGGACATTTGGAGGTTTCCAATTTGGGGCCGTCACAAACACCGCTGCCGTGAGCATTCACGCCTCTGTGTCCGTGAACACACGTGCCTTTGCATGGACCGGAGTGTTCAGGGGACTCCATGGGACGCGCGCCCAGGAGCGGAACAGTTGCATCAAAAGGCAAAGATACGATTGACTTTTCAAGAACCCGCCAAACTGTTTTCCAGAGTGGCCGTACCATCGTGCATTCCCATCTGCAGGGCTTCAGTTGCTCTGCGGGCTCCTTGGCCCTGGATACTGTCAGCACGTTTTGTGTAGCAATCCTAGTGAGTGTGGAGTGGTAGCTCCCTGCGGTGTGGACTCTCACGCCCCCGATGGCTAACGAGGTTGAATGTCTTTTCGGGTGTTGATTTGTCATCTGTCTATCTTCTCTGATGAAGTGTCTGTTCAAGTCTTTTGCCCATTTCTAAGTTGGGTCGCTTTTGAACGGTTGAGTTTCTGCAGTTCTTTATGTACTCCGGGTACAAGTCCCCTGTTTGATGTGTGATTTGCAAGTATTTTCTCGCAATCTACAATTGGTCTATCCATTCTTTTAACAGTGTCTTTTGCGGAGTGAAAGTTTAAAAATTTTTGATGAAGTAAAATTTATCAATTTTTTTTATTCTATAGATTAGGCTTTATTATTATTATGATTACATTGTATTTATTTTTGATAGAGAGACAGAGCACAAGTGGGGGAGGGGCAGAGAGAGAGGGAGACGCAGAATCCGAAGCAGGCTCCAGGCTCCGAGCTGTCAGCACAGAGCCCGACGTGGGGCTCGAACTCACAAACCGTGAGATCATGACCTGCGCCGAAGCCGGACGCTTCACCGACTGAGCCACCCAGGCACCCCCCTTCTCTTTCTCCTTATAGACACATGTCCAATTGTCCCTCGGTATGCATTAAATGAATAAATGAAAGGCGCAAAGGAGCAGGTAGTAAGGCCAGCAAAGTGACGGAGGCCAAGATTGTATACAATTCAATGGAGAAGGGATACTCTTTTCAACAAACGACATTAGAACAATTGGACATTTGTTTGATAAGAAATGAACCTCAACCTCCTACCTTATACAAAAATTAACTCTCAATGGATCATAAGTGTAAGTGTGCAGTGGAAAGGCCACCCGCAACCACATCTACGTCCTATGATCCACTTCCACTGTCGATGACACAGAAGCAGTGAGATTTGCAAGCACGAACGGTGAGTCAAGGGAGAACCTTCTGTGGCCACACCTGACCTGTCCAGGGTTGGAGGATGGGAGCGAGGGAACCGGCACGCATCACACGTGAACTCTGCAGTTGAGTATTCCACTCAATGCTTTCTTTGCATTGCCTCATTTATTCCTAAAACCGGTCCACAAACTTTTAGCAGGGGGAGTGTTTTTATGCCCACCCAGTGGGTAAGGAAATTGAAGTCAGAGAGGTTAAGAAACTTGCCGAAGGTCGCACAGTAAATGGGGGAGCGAGTTTGGAACCTAGGGTGTCCACCTCTACTGGAGACAGGCAGGGGACAGTCGGGCCAGACTCGGGGCTATTGATCTGTCACCTGGTTATGAGACTTTGGTTATGAGACTTCGGGAGAGATCGGAGGCCTCCAATCTCCCGAGAGCCTCAGCTCAGTCCCCCTCAAGAGGATGCCTCCTACTGGATAGTTCTTGTTCTGGGGAACTCCCCAGACCTGTCCCCAACAGTCGGGAGCCATCGGGGCCGATGATGACAGATGCCTCCATGCATCTCCCGCATGCATCCTACTGACTGCACACAAGCGTGAGGGTACACGCCCGGCCTGGGCTGATACGCGTCCATCTTTGGCCCTGACCTTGGGGCCCCGGCTCCCGTGACTGGTCCTTCCGGCCTGTTGACCTTCTCCGTGCTCCTGGTACATTCGCACCCCCACACCTTTGCCCGGGCTGCGACTCCCCACCTAGGATGCCCCCTCAACTTCTTCCTCGTTCAAGTGTGACCGCTGTTTCAGCCTCCAGCTCAAGTCATGCCTTCCGCAGCGGCGCCTACAAGCTCCTAAATACAGTCTAGCCCCACACGGCCCGAAAAGCTGCCGTTTGGCGACCTAGCCTTCCAGAGACGCACGGGCTTTCCGGAGCCTTCTAGATGCTCCCAGGGACGCAGCTAGAGCAGTCTGGGCCCCAAATGGGTTGTGAGCACGCTGAGGGCAGGGGCTGAATTTCAATGCCCTCTCTGCTTGGCACAGGGGAGACTGGCTGGGAGCCCACGGCTTAGGGTCTAACAGCCCCATCTCCGCCACTTTCTCGCCGTGTGACTCAGCGTCTGGCAGGCCGCAAGCGCTCGGTCCGTGGGAAGCATGGCTGCTGTTGTTTCCACGGCTATTATTTTTATTCCCAAGATGCTTTCCGGAGCAGCAGCGTAACCAGGTATGGAAGGGGAGCGGGTCTGCTGTTCTCCGGAGGGAAGCAAGGCCTCCCACAGCAGTAAGCCTCCCCTCCTGCCCACCCCCACGCCGGAAGCCGGGCCTGGAACACGGGCACCACGCAGGGCTGGTGGCCTGCGGCTCCGTGCAGCTCGCCCTAGCCTCCCCTGCAGGGCTGCAGGCTTGGGCGGGGGAGTGGGGGAGATTTTAATGTCCCCCCCCTCCCATCACCTTGTGTTGACCCTCAGTATGACACCGAAGGGCCCCAGAGAGGCTGGGGTCAGGCAGAGGGGAACAGCCTCTTGCCTAATGAAGTCTGTCCAGACCTCCGGCAGCCTGATTAGATTTTATGATCCCAAAGGAGCCACCCTGGATCTTGGCTCGCCCCAAAACCTCACGAGCACCAGGCCCCGAATCTCAGCCTCTGCTGACAGCCTGTCACTGTCCCTGCCCTGGCCCCAGCCTCTGCCCTCTCTCACCTGGATGCCACACCCCCCAGCCCTTCCTGCTCCTCCCGCCTCTCCTCTCTTGCTCTACAGCTGGGGCTATCTTTCCAGAACAGAAATCTTATCATGTTACCCGCCCCCTCTTAGAGATTCCCCTACTACCTTCAACAGAAGCTTCTCCAGCTTTTTATAAGCAACCGTCACCTGGGGAACCTGTCAAAGTGTCACCATGTGGGGACCCATCCCTCAAGAGCAGGGTCTCCCGGGTCTGGAGTGGGGCCTAGGAACCTGCGTTTCCCAGACCTCCCTTTTGGGGCCGGGGGTTGCCCCGAGCCTGGCTCTCTGTTTGAATTCTCATGTTCCGGCTCAAAATTCCCAGGACACGAGGACACGAATGCGAGCCTGGCCAAGGTATGTGGTCAAGGAAGGAGTCTAGAACCGGTGTCCAGTTAGTCATTTTTGTGCCAGATCGCTAAGCTTGGCAAATTCTAGGCATTTGGTATGGGGACCTCCATCTGTCCTCTTGCCCTGGGTCCCACGACTGCCAGGGTAGGCCTGCTTGGCCCTGAGGGTTTTATTTCCTCATCTGTAGGATAGGTTCCCGGAGGCCCAGCTTGGCGAGCAAAGCCCCTCCGCACCCCCCCCACCCCCTCCACCCCCCCCACCCCCCCACCCCCCACCCCACCCCCGCTGCCGACCTTCTCCTTTAGGCCCCTGCCCACCGTTTCCTGTGCCTGGAATGTTCTTCTCCCACTTATCTCCTGGAGGGGGGACTCTTTTCCTCCCTCAAAACCTGATTTAGAAAAAAAAATTTTTGTAATGTTTATTATTTTTGCGAGCGAGACAGAGAGCAAGCAGGGAAGGGGCAGAGAGAGGCGGAGACACAGAATCGGAAGCAGGCTCCAGGCTCTGAGCTGTCAACACAGAGCCCGACGCGGGGCTCAAACTCGCAGACCGCGAGATCATGACCTGAGCTGAAGTCAGACGCTCAACCGACCCAGCCACCCGGGTGCCCCTCTCAAGACCTGATTTAGATTCCATGATTCCTAAGGGTCCCTCTGTGCCCTCAGCCCTTCTCTGGTTGCGTGCACTCTGCTTTGTCATCATTATTTTGCTCAGATGCTTTCTTGGGAAGCAGCTTATAAGCTTCCCCATGATGGTTTTCGAGTCAGAAAATGCGGCTTTGCCTCTGGCCCCCGTGCTTACCGGGGGCCTGAACTTGGGTGTTGCCCACCCACCTCTCTGAGAACGTTCCATCACTGAGAAGATGGGGGGCTAAAATATTACCCTCTGCGCTGGGTGGCCTTGAAGTTGAAAAGAGATCGCGCGCGGGAGGGGCCTAGCACGGAGCATCGATGGCTTAGACTTAACGCTCCGTTATTTTGACCTCTTCCCTTCTGGCGGCCGAGCTGTGTGAGACCAGGGGGAGCGTCTCCTCACTTTTGGACCCTTGGGGGTCCGGGAGGGAACCTCTCTCCCAGAGTGGACCCCAAGAGGACAGGTTTGTGGGTAGCTCAGGGCTCTGCTGCTCTGCCCGGTCCCTGCCAACTGTCCCCGCTCTGAGTGCCAATTGTTTACCTTGCGTCGGGGGGGGGGGGGGGGGGGGGGGGGAGGGGAGGGAGGGGGAGGGCCTCCAGTTGAAGTGAGAAAAGCCAGCGGGGGCCCACAGGGTGAGAGAAGCCGGGGCGGGGCACACACCCAGCCCCAGCCGCTCTGGCCGGCGTGTGTTTGAGGGTGTCTGTCCCCCACCCCCCGGTTCCCTCGGGGCCTGCCCGGTGTGGGGGAAGGAGGGCAGGGTGCCCGGGAGGCAAGAGGACACGGGCCCCAGCTGCAGAGCTCGAGCGAGGATCTCTTGATCTCTCGGCTGCACCAAGAGGCGGAGGCAGCCAGGGCCCTGGAGATCGTCTCCATGACAACCGCTGCCACTCACTCCCATCTCGGATGTAAATTAGTTACAATTTTATTAGTGTGCAGAATTTCAAGAGGCCGGATCCTGCTTTGGAAGGGAAAAGGATGGGGCGGGTGGGGGGGGGGGAGAGTTTCCAAATGCTTCCTAGTCCCGCAAGGACCCCCCCCAAGCTCCAAGGTGGGTCCCTGCAGGGTGAACTGGGCCACGTGCCCTCATTGGTCTGTCTGTCAGCTGGGCCTGGGCTGGGGAGGCAGCCCCGCGTCTGGACAGGAGGGCCGCACGGGCCCGGCAGTGTGCCCGGTGCCCTCCCCGCCTGGTCTGGCCTCCTCCACAGTTGACAGGGAGGCGGCTGAGGTCCCCGGGGGTCATTAGCCGGCTCAGGGCCGCCTGGCTTGGCCTCTTTGCTCAGCGGCCTCCCACGGTGGCCCAGAGGTCACATCGAGACACTGCTGGGCACCAGGGGCCGGGAGTCCGGGTGTCTGAGCAAACGCGGGGCCCTCGGTGCCCGAAGTCGGCGTGTGGCTGGGGCACACGCGTCTGGGCGGTGGCCGAGTCCCGGCCTCCTGGTATTTGATGCCCTGAATCCTGTGTGCGCACACACACCTTTCTTTTCCCCGAGGAGGCCAAAAAAAAAAAGGGGGGGGGGACAGATTTGTCTTTTCCTAAGGCTGTTGTTAAAATTAGTTGTGTCCCCCAAGGCGCATCCGAGTGCGTGTGCCCCCGAAGCGGCACTGCCCCCGTCACCGCAGAGAGTGGGGCCCGACGACACGGCGGGCCCGCCCGGGAGCAGGGGAGCTGCTTTCAAGGGGGAGCTCCTCCAACAGTCTCGCCCTCACTCAGTCAGTAACCAGGGCACGGCCCCACCCCTCCCTGCACCTCAGTTTCCCCAGGCGTACCATGGGCTGGAATATTCCTTTAGGGTCTATTTTGTATTTTTCTTTTTTTTTTTCCCTGAGAGAGAGAGAGAGAGCAAGCAGGGGAGGAACAGAGAGAGAGAGAGAGAGACAGACAGAATCCCAAGCAGGCTCTATGCTGTCAGCACAGAGCCCAACACGTGGGGCTCACACTCACGAACCCTGAGATCCTGACCCGAGCTAAAACCAAGAGTTGGACGCTTCACTAACTGAGCCACCAACGTTCTTCTCTAATTTAGTCTGTGTGTGTGTGTGTGTGTGTGTGTGTGTGTGTGTAACAGTCCTAGAAGTGCTTCCGGAGTTGGGAATCTGACAGTCCAAACCTCCTCCAAGTCGAAGGGAGCACAGGGGCGCCTGGGGGGCTCAGTCGGTTGAGCGTCCGACTTCGGCTCAGGTCACGATCTCACGGTCCGGGAGTTCGAGCCCCGCCTTGAGCTCTGGGCCGACAGCTCAGAGCCTGGAGCCTGCTTCCGATTCTGGGTCTCCCTCTCTCTCTGCCCCTCCCCCACTCATGCTCTGTCTCTCTCTCTCTCTCTCTCTCTCTCTGTCAAAAATAAATAAACATTAAAAAAAAAAAAAAAAAGAAGGGAGCACAGAGCTCTCTCCTCCTCAGAGAGGGAGCCTGCCATTGTGGCCCACCTGGCCCGTCAGGGACGGAGAAGCACCAGCCAGGCCACAGGTCCGTCCTCCCGAGGTCCAGCGGGCATGAGTGCGAGAGATGAAGGGACCAGGGTCTACAGGAGAGGGGGGCACCCTACTACCCTGGACAGGTCTCCCCGTCCACGTAACTGGCGATCTTTGGTTCGACTGTGGCCAAGAGGCGGGGCAGACCCCTTGGCAGACAGGCCCTGGGCGACCGTGTCCCCGAAACAGGCCATTTCGGATAACCCACTGATGCCACGGCCAGGGCGCAGCCCCTTTTCCGGTTCCGTGCTGCCTGGTTCTGCCCGATTCTGAGGTCCCTGTGCCGGCGAGGCTCTGTCTGAGCTTCATCGGAGCTCAGTTTGTGGCACCAGGGGAGTGGAAGTTTCCCTACAAAGCCCTCCCACCCGCCCCCGCCCCTCGCACACCCCCCACACCCCACACGTGGAGTTAGAGGACTGCAGAGGGAGGGAGGGAGGCGGCAGCTCGCCTGCCTCCTCCGGCCCCCAGATTACAACTTGCCATATTTTGTGGCCCGAGGGCTGAGAATTCTAACCGGCGAGAGCAGGGATGGGCCCGCCCACCCACTACCAGTCATGTGTCTTACTAATTATGCCACACACCGGAAAACTTAATTAAATGGATGCTCGGTGTATAATTTCAACTAGTTTGGAAGTAGGGGGAAATCAAACAAACAGCCACGCGGCCCCGGCCGGCCGCCTGTCACCTTGGTCGAAGCCCCGCTGGGCCCTGGGTGCTGGGGACTGGGGCACTTGTCTGGCTCTCCTGCTCGGCTGTGCGGCTCCTTCCCTCTGGCCCCCAGAGGAGGCTCCGCTGTCCCAGTCTCGCGCGCGCGCGTGCGCGCGCGCACACACACACACTCACACACGCATGCACACACGCGCACACACGCGCCCACAGCTGGAGCTGCGGGAGGGAGCGAGGCAGTCAAAGGAGACAGGGAAGGAGGAAAAACCCTAAGAATCAGGGGCTGCGTTCCACGGCGAGCAAGACAGCCGGATAAAAATGTAAGGAAAGGCCAGATATATACCACTTAAATATAACTGAAGTCCAGCAGCCCGCCGTCCTGGTAATTCATTTTCGGCTCTCTCTCGGACCCTCTGGCTCTTCCTCCTCCTCCCTGTTCCTCTTCAAGTCACATCAGTGCTCTGTGTGCCGTGGGCGAGGGCCCCCAGCTGCAGGTGGCCACTGTCCCACTGCCCCCCTCCCCCAGCACAGAGCCGCCACCAAGGAGGGGACCTGGAAGGTACAGACAAGGACCAGGGGAGCAGAAAGAGCTCGAGCCGGTGCCCAATCCCCCCCCCCGCCCCCACCGGGCAAGCAGGAGTGGGTGGGAAGCCTGGGCGTCCTTCTCTTTTATCCCAGGGCAGGGTTTGGGACCATGCGCTCTTGTCAGTGAGGCAAATGCGGAGAGACCAGAAGAGGCATGTGACGCGGGTGACGGGGAGACGCTGAAGCCATTTGCTCACCAGACAGAAGCAGGCCACTTAAGGGGGGCTGACCACGGGCCAGGTGCAGCGGCGCATGGGAGACAGGCACCCCTGGGTGGGGGGCCCGGGGTCCAGTGGGGGAGACGGGAAGGGAACGGGATGCCGTGGAGAGTGGGGATGCCACGGGACCCAAGAGCGCGTCCCTTGTGCGCTCCGATGGCCGGCAGCGTCACCTCCAGCTCCCTTGCCGTGGTCCCACGAGGCAGTCACCGCCCTCCCCGTGTGCATATGGGGAAACTGAGGCCCAGACCGGTAAGTCACCGCCCGAGGCCCCCCCGCTGGTAAACATGGCAGCCGGAGGCTCTGCTGAGGAACTGGACAAGGCGGCAGAGTGAGGGTGGTCAGGATGGGCATTTCTGGGGAGCGCTGGCTGTGTTTGCTCTGGGCTCTCGCCAGGCTCTCTACGCAGACATCTCATCAAAACCTCTTCGGGGCGCCTGGGTGGCTCAGTCGGTGAAGCGTCTGACTTTGGCTCATGATCTCGCGGTTCGTGGGTTCGAGCCCCACGTCGGGCTCTGTGCTGACGGCTCGGAGCCTGGAGCCTGCTTCGGATTCTGTGTCTCCCCCTCTCTCTCCCCCTCCCCTGCTCATGCTCTGTCTCTATCTCTCAAGAATAAATAAACTTAAAAAAAAAGACATCATGGTGGCCCATTTTTGAGATTAGGATACTGAGGAGCACAGAAGGTAGGGGACAGGCCTGAGTTCCCGTGCCCGGGGAGAGTGGCTCGGGGCTCAGACCGCATCCGCCCACTCTACTCCCCTGGCCCACCCTGTCGCCCTGTCCCCACAAGGCCGCAGGACCGTTCCTAGCACTCCGGTGGCAGCTCAGGATGAACCGAGGTTAGCGAATTCCGGAAAAGAGGCTTTGTCTAGCAGAGGGGTGAGGTGGTTCCCCCAGTGGCCCCCAGCCCTGCAAGGCCCGGCGGCGTCTGCCCCAGTGAGGGCACACCTGCCCACGGGGGCCGCTCTGCCGGAGGCGGTGTGCTGGGAGTGTGCTAAATGCGTCACGCACAGGGATGAGACCCCCAGGCTACTAAGGAATCCAGGAGACGTAGGATTTGCTTCACACAACTCCCGGGCCCTGGGTCCCTTGGGGTCCCTGCCTCCCCATCCACTGGCCCTCAGTGACGCTGGCCCAGGAGCTGCAAGGCAGCCCTGTGTATCCGTGCGGCTTGGGGTCAGCTGGGCCTGGGTTTGAATCCTGTTCTGCCATTTATCACTCTCGGACTAGTGACCTCACTGTCTCTCAGCCTCAGTTTCCTTCTTGGGGGCCACGCTCCTGGATTTTTACCCAGCCGTATCCTCCTTCACTCGGGTTTTGGTGCTCACCACAGAGAAGGTGCTCGATGGATGTTATTGAATGAATGAGTGAATCTGTCCAATGGGGACAAAATGGGTCCCTCCCTCTCTAGAATGTTCTGGAGACCAGATGGCAAGGCTTAGCTGGGGCGGGGCTCCAGGCCCTGGTTCCATCACTAGAAGGTCTTTTTCAAGGAGCCAGACCAGGCCCGTTCTTCCAGGGACCAAAGAAGGGGTGCTCCCAGAAGCAGGCCTGGGGTCAGGCCCAGGCGCTCAACCCAGACCCCCAGAGCCAAGCTCCCCAGGATCCAGGGCAAAGGACAGGGCAGAGATCCGGTGCCTTTGGTCCCTCGGCCTGTGCCCCAGAGCCCCGGGGTCATTCCACTTCCTGGGCTTCCCTCCCTCCTCTCTCCCTCCCTCCCTCCTTCCCTCCCTCAACCTCCCCTTCCACCCCTAACCCCTGCCCTTCAGAGCTCTGCGTCCTAGGTGTCCTCCTCTTTCTCGGGTCTCTCTGCAATCCCCGCCTCTCCCCTGTACTCTCCTTCCCACCTCACCCCTTCCGTCCCCGGGGAGGGGCAGCTGGAGGTGGCGATTTGCAACTCCCAAAGCAGCCGGCTCCCTGCGTGTCTGCACATCTGGGTCATTAGGACACTCTGGAAAACCGGGGCTGCCTGAGCCCAGACCTGCAGCCCCGCTCTCCTCCTTCCTCCCTGGCCTCTCCCTCCTCCCCCTCCTCCTCCCTCCTTCCTCCATCCTCCCGCCCCCTCCTCCCCCTGTCACCCTCCTCTCCACTCCAGCCAGTATTTTTAGCTCGTTGCTGTGCATTAGTGTGCAGGGGCGCTCCTGGTAAAGCCTGGATGAGGTTTTATCTGTTGTGACAGCCCCAAGGGCAGCTGGCAGACTTTTTCCCTCTTAAGTTTGGAGCGCTCTCCCTCTCCCTGGGGTCAGAGCCGCAGCTGGATGAGGGGCAGGGTCTCGGCCTGGTTTGGAGCCCTCCTTCCCCCTCCCTGCGCCTCCCCCCTCCTCTCCCCTCCTCGGCCTCAGGGCCTTTGTCTCCGGAAGATGGGCTGCTGCGGGAGCCAGAACTGCCTCTAGCTTCTGCTCCCTCCTCTTCTCATTACTCCTTTCCTTGGGCTGCTTCCCTCAAGGTTCCAACCCCTCTCCCTTGCCCTTCTCCTTCCCTGCCTCCCGCTCTCTCTCCTCTCCCCTCACCCCTCTTCCTGGCCTTTAGCGAAAGGGGAAAAATCCGGGTGGATGACGGGGACCCCAGCCTCCTCCCCGTCCCTGAATCCTTCCGCCCTTGGACAATAGTTGGGGTCGGGGGGAGAGGGACTGGGAAAGGATGCTGGGGCTTAGGGGGTTCCTGGAGTCCCTGTCTCCAAGGTTAACCTTCAGTGGGGCCCATCTGGACGCCCATGCCTTTCCGGGACTCCCTAGGGACCAACCTGACCCCCACCCCCACCCCCAGTGCGACGCCCTGTGCCCAGCCCATGGAGGGGGTCCAGCCTGCAGAGTCCTCCTGATCCGGGTAGTCCGGGTCCCTCAAGGCATTCTCAACTCTCGTCCCTTCCCCCTTCAATTTGGCACAGACCTAAACGTACCTTTGTGGGTGACCATTTTGGATAAGCAAACCACTGTCCTCAGCATTTGACAGTTTGCACATCTCTCTGTTCATGGTCACTGCGGCTGGGAACCGCAGACCCCATCCTTTCTTTTCTTTCTTTTTTTTTTTTTTAATGTTTATTTATTTATTTTGAGAGAGAGAGAGAGAGAGAGAGAGCACGCGCGCACTAGCAGGGGAAGGGTAGAGAGAGAGAGAGAGAGAAAAAGAGACAATGAGAATCCCAAGCAGGCGAAGTTGGATGCGGGGCTCGATCCCACAAACCACGAGATCATGACCTGAGCCGAGATCAAGAGTCGGACGCCCAGCCAACCGAGCCACCGAGATGCTCCTTCAGACCCTATTCTGTCACCCCACACTGTGGGGGAGGCACACGGGCTCAAACAGTCCAGACCCCTTGGGCACGGACACCCTGCCAGCTCTGAGCAGCCCCCAGCACCCCTGCAGCCCCTGAGCACTCAGGTCCACACTGAGCGCTGCACCTTTCCAGAGCCTCGGAGGCCCAGAGAGGCAAAGTCCCCGCCCAAGGTCACACGGCCCAGGCTGGTGCAAGGAGTTTGGGGCTCAACAGTGGGGAACTTGAAGCCCTGAGAGACCTCACTGTGTTCCTCCCTGCTGGGGGTCCTAGGGCCAGTCCTCTCCCCAGGCCAGTTGGGGGGGGTGGCGGCTGAGGGAGCCACCTTTGGCCACCTGCCTCCCCACAACCCCCCGGGGCTGACTCGGGATGTTAGGTGGGAGAAAGAGCTGGCCTTGTCCACCTGGGCCCCCCCTGAGACCCCCCCCCCAGCCTCAGCCCCCAGCCCCCCTCTCAGGGCCCCCAGCTGTACTCTGGGCACCTGCTCCTCCTCCCCTCCCCCTCCTCTTCCTCTTCTCTCTCTTCTCCTTTGCCTTTCCTCTCTCTTTTCTGCTCCTTGGAGCTCTGCCTTCAGGATCCTCCTTCCCCAGCTGGCCCCTCCCGGCGTCCCGCTTCCCTCTGTGGTCTCCCCCTCCCTGTGAGGTTCTCTCCCCAGTGGGTCTCCGTGTTGGTATTTTGAGCTTTCTTTTTCTTTCCTGTGTCTCTCTTCTCTCTCTCTTTCCCATCCTCGGCCTCTCCCATCCTGCTGTTATCTGCTCACCCTACCCACCCTAACACACACACACACACACACACACACACACACACACACACAGAGGCATGCTCACTGCAGCAGTGATGGAGGTGAGGGTCACACCCCCCCCAGGAGGACCCCCGTACCCCTTCCCTGGGTCCTCCCGCCCCTGGAGGCACCTCCAGGTTCAGCCTAAGCTAAGGCCAGGGTTGCGTGGGGTTCTAGGCTGGGTAGTCTCCCAGGGTTCAGCAGCTGCATTTTCCGAGGCTCTGGGGCAAGGAGCAACCCTGAGCGGCTCAAAGCTTCTGGAAGGTTCGTATCCCCAGAATGCCCTCCCAGCGGTCACTGTACTGCAGGGACCCGCAATCGAGGGCAGCCCCGAGGGCAGGGGAGTCAGGTCCAGGCTGGGGCAGCACAGATCGTAACAGTGAAATGATGCGAGGAGACAGAAGCCAGGCTGGCCATCGGGCCTGCAAAGTGACCACCAGGGAGGCCAGGGACGCGTCTGTTCCTCTGTGCCCTGCGGCCACCTAGGCACGCTGGGGGATGGGGACGTGGGGGTGGTGAGGCCTGCCGCTCACCTAACTCTCCTGTTCGCCTAGGTTCACGGGAGCCTGGGCCCTGGAGTCCGACCATCCTGAGTTCGAATCTCACCCGCTCACTAGTTGTACAAAATTAAGGGTAACTGACTCCCTCCCCCTGGACTCTCCCTTTCTTGGCCTGTAACATGGGGATAACGCAGCTGCCCTCCCTGAGGACTGTTGTGAGGACCCAACGGGGCCCTCCGTGTAAGGCACCTGCCGGGACCGCCCCCGTTTCTCCACCAGTGCACCAACATAGGCTGGGTGGCGTCGGTCCTGACTCGGAGTCCTGGTCTACCACCGGTGGCGCCTCGGTTTCCACTTCTGTAAAAGGGGGCTAATGGCCATAACCCCTCAGGGGTGTTGGCAGCACTGAGATCATCTGGGAATAATTAGCCCAGCTAGGGCCGAGGGTTTAAATGGGAGTGGTTGATCCTTGAAGGCCGGAGGTAGTCCAGCCTGGGAATGGAATAGTCTGGAGCCTTCCGGCACAGTTATGGAGTCAGTCCTGGGTTTAAGGACTGGGGAAGTGCTGGGGCGGGAGGGGGACGGTGTTCCTCACCCTTTTTGGGTCTGGGCCATCCCTCTGGGGTCATGGTCTGCACACACACACACACACACACACGTTTCAGCTTTAGCGGTCATCGCTTCCTCGATGTCCCGCTTGGAGTCCCAGGACTGCTTGCACTGTGAGGCCAGCGCCCCTCCCCTCCTGCTTGGGTTGACTTCCCCGCTTCCCTTGCCTCTGGACCAGCCGGCCTCCTCCTGGCGGCTGGCGTCTCAGCCCCCTGGCTGGACCTCACCAGCTCCCACCCTTGGGAGGACTGCTTCCCCTCTCCGGGCCTCAGTTTCCTCATCTGAAAAATGGGGTTGCTAGTAGAATCCGCCTCTTGGGGGTTGGTGTGGATTAAGCCGGGGAGTGAGAGCTCTGAGGGCGTACTACAGGAGCATCCAACGGGCTTTTCAGAGACGGCAACGCTTGATTCCCCACCACACCCCCACGGCTCCCTTGGGCTCAGGAAATGGTACCTCCCACTGTTCATGATGACACAGCCATCCTTGATTCTTCTGTCTTCCACACCCACGGCCCATCCTTTGGCAAATCCTGGTGGCTTTTCTCAAAATACACCCTACATCCAGCCGTTTTTTATCTCCCCGGCGCTGCTGTCCCTGACCAGGCCACCGCGACCATCTGAGATTCTTTAACCACACAAGTCAGCCCTCGGCTGGCTCGCTCTCGCCCGCCCCTCCCCGCCTCCATTGGCTTCGGGCGGAGGTAGAAAAGCCGTGAGGTTTCAAGGTGGCCTGTGCACGCTGCTCCCCCACCTCAGGACAGCAGGATGAGCCACCCCAGGGCCTTTGCACTTGCTGCTTCCCCCAGCTGTGGACCTCTCCCGGGGCTCACTCCGTCACTGCACCAGGTCCACGGTCACCCCCTCACCTCAGTGACTCCGGTCCTTTGGTTTTTCCTAGCCCAGCCCCTCACCCTGCTTTCCTTTCCTTTCCTATCTTGTCGTACTCCCTGGATCCTGGTATGGGCCTGTTTCTTTCCTCTTCGTCTCTCTCTTCCCTAGAACGTGAGCGGCGCAAATGTGGGAGCCCGGTCCTGCTGTCCACTGTCTCCGGGCGCGCAGGAGAGTACCTGGCCTGAGCGTGCGCTCACCGATCATCACAACCGGACGCGGGAATGCCCGAGAGCTCCGGTCATGGTCAGTCTCGCTCCCCCGAAAGCTAGAGAAAGATAGGCTGAGAAGGGAGGTGGGGTCGTCGTGTCCGGTAAGGAAAACACCAGCGGCCTGGCCCTGCCCGTCTTCCGCCAGAGACCGGCTGGCTTTCTGGGGTGGGGGCTTGCTCAGCCTATGCTATGGGCTCGCGGAAGAAAGGCCAGGCCAGCCTGACTCTGCTCTTCTGCCCAGCCTGTGACACAGCTTCCCGGAGCCACCAAGGGTCTGGTGGAGAAAGATCACATTCAAACAGGGGGCCATCCACCTGTCTTCTGTCCATTGCGCTCCCTTAAAAATAAACATTAAGAAAAAAAAAAAAAAAGAGGAGGTCGTTAGGCCGGGCCCTAATCCAGTATGACTGGTGTCCTTATAAAAAGGGGCAGTGTAGACCCAGAGGCAGTGACACCCAGAAGGCAGACGCCGCCGCGCAGACCCAGAGAGAGCACCCTGTGAGGACAAGGGACTGGAGGTTGTGAACGGTGCACGCGGTAGCCAATGCACACCTGAGGCACCGGAAGCCCAGAGAGAGGCCTGGAACGTTCCTTCTCTGGCACCTCCAGAGGGAGCACGGCCCTGCTGACATCTCATCCTGGAATCCTGGTCTCCAGACCTACGAGGCAATACATGTCAGTTGCTTCGAGCCACAGAGTTTGCGGCCCCGGCAAATGAGTACAGCCTCCCCCCCCCCCCCCCGCATCACCAGCGTCCCCCTCGCCGCTCCCACGGCCACCGCCCCGGCATCACAGCCAGCATCACCGCCGTATGGGCTTCCTGTGGCTGCAGAACTAATGGCCACACACTTGGTGGCCGACAAGACTAATCTCAGAGTTCCGGAAGCCAGAAGGCCCAAATCAACGTGCCAGCGGCACCGTGTCCCGTGTCGCGAGACTCAGGGAAGAATCCTTCCTCGTTTCTTCCAGTTTCCGGTGGCTCCAGGCGTTGCCCTCTCTGCCTCTCAGTTGGCCTTCCCCCCTTTGGTGTCGACCCTGCCTTCTCTTCTGTCTCCTATAAGGACACTCGCGATGGCACTGAGGCCCCACCTGGGGAATCGAGGATGCGCTCCCGTCAGTATCCTTAAGTTCATTACATCTGCAGAGACCCTTTTTCCAACTAAGGTCACATTCACAGGTTCCAGGGATTAGGATGTGGACCCATCTTTGCCGGGTGGGGGCTTAAGACAACCCAGGGCTGGTACGGTCATTTGCTTACGTTTTTTAATGTTTATTTATTTTTGAGAAAGAGAGAGAGCGCGCGCGAGCAGGGGAGGGGCAGAGAGAGAGGGAGACAGAAGATCCGAAGCAGGCTCCACGCTGACGGCAGCGAGCCCGATGCGGGGCTCGAACTCACAAACCACGAGATCATGACCTGAGCCGAAGTCGGACGCTTAACCCACGGAGCCACCCAGGTGCCCCCCAGCTCCTGAACTTCGGATCACACAGGGGGTTCCACAGAAGAATCAGGGTGGGGCAATGCACACCGAAGGGAAGGCAAGGCACCTGGGTCCTAACCAATGGTCAGGTCTCCTTCCCTCTCTGGGCCTCAGTTTGCCCACCTGTAAGATAGGGAAGCAGGAGTGGTTGGTCTGCATCATCTCCAACGTGCTCCTAGTTCTGGACGGCGCTGGCTGTCATCTGTCGTTTCGGTCCTATTCAAACACTGCCCAGGGGC
This sequence comes from Felis catus, assembly GCF_018350175.1. Lineage (NCBI taxonomy): Eukaryota > Metazoa > Chordata > Mammalia > Carnivora > Felidae > Felis > Felis catus. The sequence goes on from NC_058380.1 coordinate 87,620,105, forward strand.
AGGACTTTCACATCAGCTAAACTCTAAACCTGCTCCCAGAGATGAGTGTTGCTTGGAAGGCCAGCCCATGGGGAGGAGTGGAGGGCGGTCCTGCCTTCCCCTATCACAGCGCTGGCAGCAAAGGACTGGGGAAGGACTGGGGGTGGGGTATTCTCTTTTCTGGGAGCCCGACTTCTGATTCATGCGCTCAAGGGAGGACTCCTGCAGCTCCAAACTGGTGGACGCTGGGACAGAGCTGAAGATAACTTTATCTTGCCGTGGTGCCCCAGACCCACACGTCTTAGTGGGGAACTGGCTTGTCGCTTTAGACTCCAGACGGCCTGGAGAGGCGATCCTGGGCCTGGGGGAGCGCTGGTTGATCATCTGAGGTCAAGAGACCAAGAGGGGCTGCAGTGACCAAATCCACCAAATCCCAAGCCTCGTGTCCTTGGAACGGGGGTCGGGGAGGTGGTGGGGGAAACCACCACAAAACAGGCTGGGACGGCGGGGGGATGGGGGGGGTGGTTCTGAAAATTCAGTTTCCAAAACTCGCTCTGTTCATTAGGAGTCGTTTGTTTACAAGTATAAACATTTTTCAAATCCGTTTTTTATCTTTAGAACGTGAACTCCAGAGGCCTTTTTCCTCTGGCTTCTGTCTGGACCAGCAATTGTTTGCAACTCAGCTAATACTGTTCAAGAGTGGGGAGCTGAGTTAGGGACAGAACTGCAAACTTTAATTAGCAGGATGAGATTAGCATCCCAGCAGGGGCTTGCGGGCGGGGGGCATCCTCCAGGCCCATCAGATCCCAAGGGACAGACGGACCCGCACCTTCCACAACCCCCCCCACCCCCAGCTGAAGGCTCCAGTGGGGTGAGCAGGAGCCGGGCCAGCCAGAGCTTAGACCGGCCGAGTTAATCTTCCCTTACTGGGCCTCCAGCTGAGCCTCGCCCTATTCCAAGGCTTCCAGTCCAGCCACTGGCTTTCCTTCACCAGCCTCTGCCGGGTTTTGTCCCTACAAGGGTCTAAGCAGAATAAAAAGAAAAAAAAAAAAAAAAAAAGAAACCCGGCTGTGTGACCTTGGGGCAGTCGCTCACCCTCTCAGGGTAGAGAATCTAAGCGGGGAGGTGGGGAGGTTTGCTGGAAGCCAAGCCCCAGCGGGGAGGGGGGGGGTGGAGGAATTCGACCCTCCTCCCCGCAAACCCAGGGCTCACACGCCACCAACCTGCCCTCGCTGGGTTCAGGCAATGCTGAAGAATTTTCTGGTCTTTTTTCTGGTTTAGTTTTAAGTGCTTCCAACGGCAGCGGAGCTGTTCCACCACAGTCCCCAGGAAATTGGTCCACGTAGGACGGAGCCTTCCCGGGAATGAAGTCATCTGTTCCTTTTTTTATTTTTTGTTGCCTCTCTCCTTCAGCACGAGTCCCCGGCCTCTGCAGTCTCTCCCCGCGCGCGCACGCACACGCGCCGCGGCGGGGGTCGGCCGGGGCTGGCTGGAGGGGTGGGGGGGGAAGGGGCGAGGGGCAGGCCCCCCGGGGGGCCGCGTCCGCCCGGGGGGGAGCGGCCCCTCGCCAGCCCCCGCCTCCCGCTCCCACCCGCGACTTCCCCGGGCCCGCCCGAAAGGTGAGCTCCCGGGAGGCCGCCCGCGCTCGGGCGCGGCCAGCTCGGCAAACAATAACAGTAAATAACGCTCCCTTGTCAACGTAATAAAAACGGAAACGGTTACAATGTTTTTTAATAAGCGTCCCCCATCAATCTGCCGCCCTCTCCACCCCCCCCCCTCCCGAGCCGAGCCGCGGGCACCGGCGGAGAGGGGCGGGGAGCAGGGGAAGGATGGGGCGCCGGGGCGCGCTGGACGGACCGGGGTGCCGGAGGAGGACGCCGCCGGGGTGGGGTGGGGTGGGGCGGGGGGTGGAGAGCGGCAGCGCAGCGAGTGAGAGACGAGGGGGCGCGGGCGGCCGGGGTCACGCGCGCCAGCCGAGCCGGGAAGCGGCCGCGGTGAGTAACACCGTTGCCATGGCGACGTGGCCGCGAGGAACAGGAAGCGGCAGAAATAGCAGCCGCCGCAGCCCACGCCGCCCGGCCCCTCCCCCCCGCGAGCCCGTTGCCACGGAGACCGGCTCGAGCGAGGCTGCGCGGGCGGCCGCGGCCTCCTGCGCCCCGGCCCGCGCATGCGCCCCGGGGCCTGCCCCGCGCGGGCGTCGCGGCGGTACCCGCCGCAACCCCGGTGCCGCCCGGACCGCAAACCTGCCAGGCTGCGCGCTAGGGTCGGTGGGGGGGGGGAGGGGGGTGGAGGGAAGAAAAAAAAAAAAGCAAAACTGTCGCCCGCTTTGGGGAGGCAGCCCCGCCTTTGTTCCTGGCCGATTCGTTGGTTTCCCGGGCGCCGGAGGTGGGAGCCGAGGGAGGTGGCCGGGGCGCATCAGTCACCGTCCCCTCTGTGTTCTCAGCCGGGCCTCCGAAGGGAGCCCGGGCCTGGGGCGGTCCGGCCAGGCCCACGTGCTGACCTCCCCGCGGGGGTGAGGGACCCCCCCCCTTGTGTTTTCCGGTCCTTTTTGCACACCCTCCCCCAGATTCTACCTGGCAGCAAGCACCGAGGGAGAAATGAAATCCCGCCAAACCCCGGGCTCCCTCTCCATTCCCTGGTCGACAGAGAACTAGGAAACAGTCCACCCCCTCCCCTTCAAGGAAGTTGAGGGAAACCTAAATGTTTCATAAACAAAAGCACTCTCCAACAACTTGTTTATGTGAACGCCTGGCTGCAGCCTTGCATGGCTAAGGCTGGGGTGTGTGTGTCTGTGTGTGTGTGTGTGTGTGTTGGGGCAGACACACGATCATCTCTGAGGCTGTTTGTGGAGGATTTTTTTCTTTCCACATTTTGTTTGGTTTGTTTTGAATGAGGGTCAGAGGTCTGGGTTTCTGCTGGGAAGGGGGAAGGGTCACCTCAATTGGACAGGCCGGGGGGGTCCCAGGAGGACAGGTCACAGGGCCTGCAGAGCTGGGGCAGAGGCCGTGAGCCAAAGCCTCCCATCTGGCAGGGCTCCCTGCAGACAGGGGGGTGTAAGTGGGCGCCAGGCCCTCTGGGCTGCTCTGCAGGGTATGGCCCCAGAGAGGGCCCAGGCCAAGGACTCTGGGACTTCTCTCCCCTGGGCAGGACAGCTGTCGTTTTCCTGGCCCCTGCCTTGGGCACACTGGCCAAGAGGGAAGGCAGAGCAGCCCGCAGTCTCAGGGGTTTTCTATAATGGAAACGATCGGCTTTTGTTTTTGTATGGGGTGGACTCAGTCTTGCAGCGTCCAGGCTGACCGGATGGGAATGTAGGGAGCCAGTGTGCTAGGAAGCAGGAACACTGCTTCAAACCTCCTACCGTCCCCCTTCTCTCCCTGTCCCTAGCCAGCCTGGTCCCCAAGGTGGCCTTGTGCTGGCCGAGGGGTTCTGGCCACTTGGCCTCCAAAGAGCTAAGGAGAGAGTGAGGGGCGTTGGGTGACGTTCCTTCCTCCCTCCTCCCTCCTCCTTTCTACGTGTGGGCGAGGGGCCCCCAGCCCCGAAGAGGAAGCTTCTGTCTGATGTCCAGTAGACTTCAGGTCCGCCATGGCCGACTTGGCATCATAATTAGCCCTCTCCTTCTTTTAGGAGGAGATGAAGACACAGAAGGAGGCTGGGAGCAGAGAGAGAAAGCTCCACCGCTGTCCAGAGGGCAGTAGCTTGTGCTGAGACCCAGGGCTTCAGAAGCAGGCTGTTCTGGTGGTGAATCCCAGCTCGGGCCCCACTGAAGCTTGAGCATCTGGATGCTAGGGACCGTACGGTGCCCACCTCCCAGGTTGTGATGATTCCTCGAAGTGATTCCTAAAAGCTTTCAGAGCAACTCGCACAGAGTAGGTACTCAGAACAGGACAGCTGTTATTGACGGGAGCTGGTTTGCTGCTCTCCCTAGTGTGACCCAGGATTGCCACGTAGGAGCCCTGAGATTCTGGGCTTGGCTCTCTATCCCACGGCAGGTGCATCTTTTTTTTTTTTTCTTCGATTTTTGAGAGAGAGAAAGTGCAGAGAGCAGCGAGAGAGAGACACACACACACAGAATCCAAAGCAGGCTCCAGGCTCTGAGCTGTCAGCACAGAGCCCAACGCGGGGCTCGAACTCACGGACTGCAAGATCATGCCCTGAGCATGAGTCAGACGCTCAACCGGCTGAGCCACCCAGGCACCCCGCGGGGCAGGTCCATCTTTGTCACAGGCTGTGCCACCAACCCGCTGTGCAGCCTGAGGCAAGTCACTTACCTTTGGGGGCCTCGGCTTTCCCCTCTGGCAAATGGAACAATAATCAGGACAAGCACTGGTTGTGAGTTACTCTGTGCCAGGCACCCCACCGAGGTCTGTACGTTTCCGTATCCGATTTAGCCTTCCAAACAACCCCCTCTGGAGTGCAATCGCGCTGATCCTGATCTCACAGAGCTCCTCAGACAGGCGAAGCCACTTGCTGGGGGTCACAAGGCTGGAACGTGGCAGGGAACACGGGGTGGTCAGGTCCTGGGCCGTCATGCACCCCGGAAAGCAAGCATCATGTTTGTGTTACTGTCACTCTACGCTTACTACTCGTTCCCTGACCTTTCTCGTGGCTCAGACCACAGCCCTTCCTCCGTATTCGCATCCTTGGGCTCAGCCATTCGGGACTCTTCTGAGACTGGCAGCGACCCAGCTCTCTGTGAAAGAGCCCCTCAGGGGTACACGGGTGGGAGGGAGGGGGCGCTGGGCGAGCCAGGTGGGCCCCACACGGTCTCTGCTGTCAACCTGGCAGTGCACAGAGTCCCCCCACCCCCTTGTCCCTTCCTGCCGCTCACGCTAAAGGGTTGGGGTCCCTAACACCCCCAGGTGGACGTGTTCCATCCAGATGGTGCGGTTAATTGCGCTGGAAACTGTAAATCTCTGTTATTATCCCAGCCCTCCCCGTGCTCTGCTGGGCTGTCACCTCAAGGCACTGGAGGTGGAAGAGGCGCCCCTCCAGCCCCACCCACCCGGCCCAGGCTTTGTTCCTGCTGTAGCCAGGGAGGAAATCGCCCAGTTGTGACGTCCACTGCCTACATTTGAATCCTGGCCCCGTCACTTCCCGGCTGTGTGGCGGTGTGACTTCATCTCCCTGTTAGTCTCAGTTTGCTCGGCCACAAATTAGGGAGGGTTACAGCGCCTGCCTATCGCGTCAGGGTCAGGTGCGCTGCCCTGCGGGGCTCCAGAGGGTCCCCGGGGTTATTACCGGTTCTAGCGAGTGTTGACTCTGTGAGGAGTGACGTAATGCGTTGGCTCCATAAACTCTCACACAAGCACATCGGTAGCCCGTTTTGCAGGAGAGGAAGCTGCAACTCAGAGAAGGGAAGTGAGTGGCCCAAGGCCACACAGCCAATTAGGAGAGGAACTAGGATTCAAAGCAGGCAGACCTGTGTGGCTCTAAAGTCCTTGCTGTAACCCTAAGGTCCTAGCCTTCCCCACTGGAGCCCTCCTGGGGCTCTCAACCGAGGCCTGCAGTGATAGCATCATTAGCCCTGCCCAGGGCCGGCTTCTATAACTCAGCTTTGGAAGATCTGGGTTAATAGGTCCTTAATAAAGCCAGCAGAGGCGTCTGTGTCTTTCTGGGGCAGGGGCCAAGGGGCCAGGCACAGCAGATGCGTTCTAATGAAAATGCTGGGGAGCGGGGGAAGGGGCCGTGGGTTGACCTCCCTGCTCATGTCTCAGAGTGCAATCCACTATTACTCCCTGCCTGAGTCACTGGAGGCCTTCCAGTGCAGGGGACAGTCACCCATCACTCCATCCATCCATCCATCCATCCATCCTCCCATCCCTCACTCATTCACTCACTCCCTCCCTCCCTCCCTCCCTTCCATTCATCCAGTGTTTACTTAGCACTCATTTTAAGCCAAACCTTACCTCAAGTATCCAGGGTCCCTCCCTCCAAGGGCTTTGCCTTCTAAAAAAAAAAAGGCACTCAATAAACAGCTCACCATGCCCTACAGGATGCCAAGAGAGAGGACATCTTGGGACCTCTGAGACAGGGCTGTGCAAACCTACTTCAGCCAGGCTTTCTAGGTGACCCCCCCCCACCGCCGCTGACCAACATGTACAAAGAAGGGGGTGCCCTGTGGTCTCCCCTATTCTGCGATTCTAACATTTCAAGTAGGGTGAGGAAGCTCCTCATTAAATTGTTGCCACCCTAGTGCCCAGGGTCTGCCCTCAACACCCACCATATCCCCCACCGAGGCCCAGGTCCATTCCCAACTGGCCCAGATGGTAAACAACAAGCTGAGACGCGGTCAGGGGCAGAGCGCTGGGCCGGCAGGTGGGATGGGGCCTCGCTGTGTCATGTGCCGTGTGGCTCTGGGGACCTGACCTCCTTCAGTGCGGCTGAAATGCCCTGGGGGACTCGGGAAACCTCAGCTGTCAGGACATTACTATTCTCGTTCTTGTCATGTTGTTACTACAGGGGAAACGGCTTTGGGAGGCGGCATTTATTCAGTGGATGTTTGTTCCCTCCCTGCCTCCCTCAACAAATGTTTATTACTGTGACCTGTGCTCTGTGCTGGGCCCCAGGCCAAGGACGAGATCAGACTAGGTCCTAAAGTCTGGGGAGGGTGGTGAATGGGAATCACCTTGATCACCCGGAAGGCGGTGTTGAGAAGGATGCTGAGGCTGCATCTGGGCCGCCAAAGAGAGTGCTGTGATCAATTAGTAATGTCTGCCACTCTCGCAGGGAGGGGAGCGGCAGTCAATGCGTTTGCCGGTCTTAACTCTGAAAAACAGGAAGGACCTCAGACCGGTGACCCTCTTGAACTTGGGCTGCCTGAACTTGGGCAAGACACTGCCCTACTGCCTGCCTCATCTTACCACCTTGTGAGGCAGGGATGCTGATGTGGCAGAAGGAGTTGCAGCCGGAGGGCCCGGACTTCCTGGTTTAATCCCCCCTGCCCTGGCCTTACGGGAGGACTAGAAGTGATCCGCCCCTGTGAGAAAACGCACAGCGCTCGTAAACATGTCGGGAGGAGGGGGGAGACGGGGAGGAAAGACCGGGATCTTGGAGCCGCAGCAGGAGCACGGGAAACCAGGTCCCCAGCTGCTCTGCGGACTGTTCCATGTCTGGGCCTCAGCTTCTCCATCTGTACAATGGGGTGGTTGGGGAATGGAATGCCGAGGGGTCTCCCACAACTGATGTCTTGTGATGTCAGCACTGCCGAGGCAGCTGGAGGCTGGGGGAGGAGGTGAGAAAGGGGCGTGGGGCTATGACAGCACCCCAAAGGGAAGCCACCTCTGCCGACTTCTGAGGGTTGTTTAGCTCCACTGCGAGGTCACATCCCAGGCATACCCCCCCCCCCCCCGCTGCCCTAGATGCTATCCCAGAGCCAGGCAGGCAAGAGGGAAGAGAGTGGGCAACACGGGGGGCCCCAGGAAGGGTTAAAGGGGCCGAGAGCCCTGACCAGTGGGAGTCTGGGCTCTGCAGAGGCCCTGGCAGTGACGGCCCCCAGCCCAAGGGCCGGAACTTAGGGACAGTGGGCTGTGGAAGAAGATTCCGGCCAAACCTTGGTGTTCAGCAAAGAGCAGAAGGAGGTCAAGGGAAGCCTGCCCGGAATGGCCAGTGGACCCTGAAAACAGACCTCCCAGGACTCCACGAACCTGACTCAGGGGCTCGGGGCACTGAGACGGTGCTACCCACCTCCCTTAAAAATTCCCCGTGGCTCCCGGTTGCCCTTAAGAGGAAGTCCGAACTCCTGACTCTGGGTGAGAGTTAGAGCCTGAGTCTGCGTGCCGTCCTGGCCACTGTCAGCCATGTGACCGCCAACAGTACGCCTGACCTCCCCGGGCCTCAGTTTCTTCATCCATCGATGGGGACAATAACAAGACCCATCTAATGGGAGTGTTGGCAGATTCAGTGAGCCTCAGTGCCCGAGACAGGCTTAGCAAGGTGCTGGACACGCTATAGCTGTTCAGTAGGCAGGTGGTTACTGTTATGTTTCTACCCGGGCCCCCCCCCCCGCCCAGAAAACCTTGTCCTCTCATGGCACCGGGCCTTTGCTTGTGCTGCGCCCTCGGCCCGGAATATGCCATCCTCTCCTCGCCGCTTTCAGACCCCGGTCAGTCGCGGCTCTGGGAACCACCCTCTTGCCGAGTCGCTCCGCGTGCTCTGTGCCCCTGGAATTCTGTGCCCACAGGGCCGAGTGGCAGCCGTGGTGGTGTGGTGTCCAACTCCTGTCCGAGTTGGCTGCTTCAGGGAGACTTCTCAGGCAGGGGCGCGTTGGCCGATCCGTGTTCTTGTCCTCGGTGCCCAGCACGGTGCCTGTCGCACAGTAGGTGTCCCTTGGGGCGGGCTGGATGATGGGAGCGTCCTTCCCCCAGAGGTGAGCGCACGGCAGACAGCAGGCCCTCCCGCCCCTGCTCTCCTTCCTTATCAAGGAGAAACAGGACGCCTCGGTGCTTCTCTGATGATTCCCGAGGGAGAAGCTTCTGTGAAATGCTGGAGTTTCTAAGTTAGAGCTCAGCAGGAGGGGGGGGCATGGGGGCTCCACGGAGGGTCAGAGGGCCCCTCCCCCCCCGCCCACCAGCTGCTGCCCCCAGACCCCTCCCCACCACCCGCCACACTTCTCCTAGCCCCTCCCCTGCCTACCTCCCCTGCCTTCTATTCCCAGCCCCCGGGCAGAGCGCTGATCTCTGATCTCGGGGATTGGGTGAGAAACAGAGAGCAGGGAGGGGGTAGGTGGGCAACAGGTTCCCAGATCCTACAGGAGCTGCTTGCTCGGGTCAACGAGGATGTCCCTGTCACAGCCTTGCGAGCAGTCTGCAGTGTGGGGGCAGCCGGGGGTCACCCCAGTCTGCAGTCTGGGGGCCCCCCTTGTCCCCACGGCTCTCGCTGTGTCCCTGTCTGGCCACTAGGCCTCTTCTTGGTGCGCCAGGTCTCCCTGTCCTGGCAGAGGGACGGCTGTGGCCACCGTCTGGCTGGATGCTGTGCTCCCAGCCCCCTGCCCCAGACTGAGGGTCCCTGCAGGGCGCCCCAGTTGAGCAGAGTCCAGGGGAGTATTGGGTTCAGCCCTTTCATTTGGCAGATGAGAAAGCTGAGGCCCCACCGGAGGGAACGGGGCGGGTTCAAGGTCATGCGGTAAACCCAGTGTTCTTTTCTATAGCTCGCTGCTCTGCCAGGAGAGGAGAAGACCCGTAGACCTTGGCTCTGACCTGGAGGAAATGGGAACATTTGGACCTTAAGACAGCAGATGGCCATGGCTACGCTGTGGGCAGGCTGTGTGGCCTTGGGCACGTTACCTAACCTCTCTGAGCCTCGTGCCCCGGTGAGGATTCAGCACAGTGACCACTGTACCATGCCCAGCAGACCTCCTGGCATGTCCAGGAGCTTTCTCACGATGAGGGAGCAGGCAAGGGTCGCCGTGAACAAACGCAACCAATGAAATGTGATCTTCTTGGGACGAGGCCATTCCCCTGCCCTCTGGGAGGCTTTGGCATCGTGTTTGTCTTAACGGCCAGGACACTGACCAATTTCTTAATAAGGGGCTTTACAGAGGCTCCATATTGGGGGTGGATGGTGCGTCGGGGGGATTTGCTGACCAAGCAAGAGTGGTCCCCAAAGCCCAAGAGGGGACCTGGGGCACTGTAGAACTCTGGCCTTCCTGGGTGCGAGCCTCCCTTCCGGGGTGGGGGAGGGCGAGAGGGACTAGTGGGGGACTGAAGGTGAGGGGCGCCCATGGGGCACCCGGGTGGCTCAGTGGGTTAAGCGTCTGACTTCGGCTCAGGTCGTGATCTCGCGGTTCTTGAGTTCGAGTCCCGCGTCGGGCTCTGTGCTGACAGCTCAGAGCCCGGAGCCTGCTTCGGATTCTGTGCCTCCCTCTCTCTCTCTCTCTCTGCCCCTCCCCTGCTCGCGGTCTGTCTCTCTCTCCTTCTCAAGAATAAATAAATATTTTTAAAAATTTTAAAAAGGTGAGAGGCGCCCTGCCTGTGGGTTCAGTCAGGCAGTGGGCTAAGTCAGCCTGTGGTGGGAGGAGAGGACAGGGGACCAGGGTCAGGGGTCTGACAGCCTCGAATTCTGTCTTTGACCTTGGTCTGTTGGGGTCCTGGGAATAGATCCGGTAGGGATTTCTGATAGGACGAAGTTCCTTTTCTTGGATCTGGTAGCATCACCCAGGTTCCCCGAGCATGTGTGGCACATCCAATGTGCCACCTGGACTGGCCACCGCTGAGGGCAGGTGCCAGGTTCCCCGAGCATCCTGGCTATGATGAGTTACCCCACTTTCCAAATGTGGGAACGGAGGCTGAGAGGAATGCTGTGTCCCTGTTCAGATAGTCCCTGTTCAGCCTTCCTGTGACAGCCCCGGGGAGGCTGCCCGCCTAGCTCTGCAGCACCTTGAACTTGTCCTTCGTGGCCTAAAGGCAGCAATAAGGGGCACGTCCAATGTGCCACCTGGACTGGCCACCCCTGAGGGCAGGTGCTGAGTCTGTATACTCAGCTTTAAAAAAAAATTGTTTAATGTTTATTTATTTTTGAGAGAGAGAGAGAGAGAGAGAGAGCGCGCGCGCGCGCGCGCGCGCGCGCGCGCGCGCGCGCGCCGGTGGGGGAGGGGCAGAGAGAGAGGGAGACCCAGAATCCGAAGCAGGCTCCAGGCTCCGAGCTGTCGGCACAGAGCCCGACGTGGGGCTCGAACTCACGGACCAGCAAGATCATGACCTAAGCCGAAGTCGGATGCTTAACCGACTGAGCCACCGGGGCACCCCTGTGTGCTCAGCTTAGTACCCCGAACCAGGCACAAGGTAGGTGCCCAATGTCTGTCTGTTAAATGGGCGAGCGAGCGAGTGAATGATGGAGTCAGAGCTGAAAAACAACCGGTGACACCTCGTCAAGGACTGTCCCCCACTCACCCGCTCCCCTTCCGCGTGGGAGCGTCTTCATGATTTTATACCCGAAAGTCCTGGTCGGGGGTGGGGGGGGGGGAGCCTCTCATCCTGACCGTCTAACTCACCCTCAGGGAATGGCCTCACCCCTGCCCGTTTCCTAGCGGTCTGACCCGGGAGTCGGTGCGCCCACCAGGTCCATTTGGGTGATGAGGAGGAGGCTTACTCCTTCTCCGGCCTGGATCCCAGAAGGGGCTGTGCTGGGTGGCCTCCCAGGGGCCCAGACTCCAGGCACCAGCTCTGGTGGCCTCCCTGAAGGCCTCTCTAGGGATCCGCTGCAGCCACACCGAGCTGGAGAAAATGAAGCCCTCGTCTCCCACCCCACCCCCAGAAAACCCACCCCCGTGCCTCCTTCTGGCCCAGGGTCCGCTGAACCACCCAGTCCAGAAACCTCCGGGGGCTCCTCCGCCCCTCTGCCTGGACTCCGACCCACCGTGTTCCCCATCGATTGATTTAAAACCATTAGACGATGCTTTCTGTGAGCCAGGAACTGTCCTAAGCACTTTAGAGGTATTTATCCTCAGTGTGAAGTAGGTGCCGTTATGGCCCCATTTTCCGGACCAGAAAACGGAGGCACAGAGGACACGGGACCGGCCCACCTCCCGTCAGGCTTTCGCTGCTGACTTCTGGGGTGGGGAAGTTCGTTTTTTGCAGGCTTCTCAGGTATTTCCTGCGTCCCAGTCGCCAGGCGCCGTCCAGCCCCCGTGGCTTTGTGCCCACGGGTTCCCTCCCCCCAGGCGCTGGCATGACGGGTGGGGGTGGGGCAGATGGCAGCACGGTGGTCCCTGGTACACTAGAGGCAGCAAGGCCAGGGCCCCTGGATCTGCCGTACGCGACAGTGTGGTCCTGGGCACGTGGCTTCACCACTCTTCACCACCCTTCTGAGGATGGGGGGCACAAAACGATTCTTCCAAAGATTGTAACAAGGAGTAAACCAGCAAATCCGCATCGAGGGCCCCGCAGGGTGGCCGGCGTGCAACTTCTGGTCACTAAAAATCATATCCTCTCCTTTTTCTCCCCCACCTGTCCTTCAAAGCCCGGTTTCCCCAGAAGCCTCTGCCCCCTTTCCAGGGCAGAGTCCCCAGTTACAGGTGTCCCCAGAGCAATTTCTGTGTGTGTCACTCAGCCTTGGTCATGTGCGCTCTGGCCCCCGGCCCCTCAGAGCCCCGGGCAGAGGCGAGACGAGGCCGCTGGGGGAGGCAGGGACTCTGCTTGGAATAGAGCTGGCCCGGGCTCATTCCCTCGTGAGATAAACATTTATTGAGCACCTATTGTGAGCCAGGCACTGAGGATGAGGCGGGCAGCCTCGGGGAACCCCACCAGGGGGGTGAGGGAGAGGCAGACGAGCCAACTGGCCACCTGAGCTCAGTGGCTGTGGGGACTGGGATGAGCGGAGGTAGGGGACTGACCCAGGAGCCTTTGGGAAGAAGTGACATGCAAGCCCTGAGCGTGGAGGTTAGCGTGTGGGCGGGGCGCCTTCCAGGTACAGGGGGTGTGAGGCAGGGGTGGCCCTCAGGAGGCAGTGGGTCACTGTCACGGTCACGGGGCGGGCCTCATGTCCTCATTCTCTACACGGACGCCCAGAGTCCCTCTGGGTGCTAAAGCTGACAGAGGTGAACAAAGAGAGATGGTCCTCGAACACCATCCCCATTACAATCCAGTGCCAGAGACAGAGCAAATATCCACCGAGTAATCAAATAAATAAATGAGATCGCGGAGGGGAAGAGGGAACGAAGCCACCAAAGCGGGAAGGTGGGGAGATACAGCCAGAGCCACAGCAGTGGCAGTCGGGAGCTGGGACTTTCTCCCGAGGGTGGTGGGAGCCGCGGGGGCCCGGGGCAGGAAGCGGCCTGAGTGGAGGGGCCCTTCTCCATGACCCCTGGGGACATGACGGAGTGGGAGGAAACACCCCAGGCGGGGCTGGTGGCCGTGGGACTGAGAGAAGAGAACGATCTGGAAAGGGAAGGGACAGGCGTGATGCTTACAGCTGGGGGGTGGGGTGGGGATGAGTCTGACCCCCAATTTCTGGACCAGGCCTTGGGGCGACGATGATGCCCTTTGCCGGCGTGGAGAGCCTAGGGACGCTGATGAGTTCGGCTCTGAGCTTGTCCGGGGGCAGGGGCAGCAGACGGTCTTCGTGGGAAGCGTCCAAGACCAGGGCAGAGGTCAAGGGTGCCTTCAGAGGTCAAGGGTGCGGGAGAGCAGCCCACGGGTCCCGCCAGATTCTGCCTCTCTCAAAGGAAGATCCGTGCCCTTTATCGCTTCTGGTGTTTCTGACTCCTCCCAGAGCGTCTGCGACATAAAACACTCTAGAATCTTGAAGACTTTTCCTCTGGGTTTGCGAAGTCCTTCAAAGCGTGCGTTTTTGCTCCCACGTTCCTTCCGCTGATGCATGGGTCAAAGGCTCCGATCAGGGAAGGAGAGGGGGGATCTCTCCTGACCCAGTTGGAAGTGATGCTTGGGGTGGAGAAGGTGGGGTCTTGAGCCATGGCCCTCGTGGGTGCAGGGGGGGGGGCAGGAGGAACCTGGTTATTCTCGGTGCGGGGCGATCCTTACCTCCTGGGGGTGGGAGCTCTGTCGGTTTGGCCCTACCCCTGGGGCTGGGCAGGGACCCAGCTGTGCTCTGTCGCCTGATGGAGAAAGGTGCATGTGTGTGCGTGTGTGTGTGTGTGTGTGTGTGTGAGTGTGAGAGAGAGAGAGAGAGAGAGAGAAAGAGAGAGACAGAGCGCCCGCCTGAAACCTAATTGTCCGCTGTCTAATCCGTCAGCCGGAGGACAGCTTGCCAGCCCCTCCCTGGCAGGCTGATAAATGCCGACCGAGGCCCCCCTGCGCCCGAGCTGCCTTAATTGGTATCAGGACGTGCCTGGACTCCACCCTCCCGGCCCCTGCCTTCCTCCCCTCCTGCCGCAGCCTCCAGCCTGCAGGCCTCCACCCTGCAGGGCTCACTCGCGCCGCCCAGCCCCGGGAGGAGCCCCAATGAGAAGGGGCCCATTGATGTGGGACCTACTGTGTGCCCAGCCCACACTGACGGGGCCCTCGGCCCGCCCTCGCCCGCCCTCACGCAGCCCTCCAAGCTGCTGTGGGAATCACCGGCCTTGCCTGTCTGCACCCACAGGACCTAGTTCCTGAGCCCGCCGCGTGCCCGGCTCCCCGAGGCTGGACGCTGGGGACGCACCACAGGCGAGATGTCATTCCCAGACAATCGGCCCAGTAGGGCCAGAGTTAACCCTCTGCCCGTTTGGGGAAGTTCAGAGAGGTTCGGCAACCCACCCGAGATCGCACAGCCTAGAAAAGGAGGCAGAGAGAGCCGGGTTGCCTTCCCAACAATCACACGGTTGGTTCTCAGTGTCGTGGGACTCTGAATCCCTAGGTGTTCGAGTCAGAAGCTCAGGTGCCTCGGGGCGGGGGGGGGGGGGGGGGGGGGGATGGGCACTGAGGAAGGCACCTGTTGGGATGAGCACTGGGTGTTGTATGGAAACCAATCTGACAGTAAATTATCTTTAATATAAAAAAATTAGAAAATTAAAATAAAATAAATTAAAAAGTCATCACCGTGAAAAAAAGAAAAAAGGAAAGGAAAAAGACACTCAGATGCCTCCCCCCTCAGGTCATGATCCTGGGGTCCTGGGATCCAGCCCTGCATCAGGCTCTGTGCTGAACATGGAAACCTGCTTGGATTTCTCTCTCTCTCTCCCCCTCTGCCCCTCTCCTGGGTTCATTCATTCTCTCTCTCTCTCTCTCTCTCTCTCTCAAAAAACAAAAAAACAGGGGCACCTGGGTGGCTCAGTCGGTTAGGCGGCCGACTTCGGCTCAGGTCATGATCTCACGGTCTATGGGTTCGAGCCCCACGTCCGGCTCTGTGCCGACAGCTCGGAGCCCGGAGCCTGCCTCGGATTCTGTGTCTCCCTCTCTCTCTGCCCCTCCCCTGCTTTTTCTCTGTCTCTTTCTTAAATAATAAACATTAAGAAAGATCTTTTTTAATTAAAAAAAACCCAAATGTGTTAAGAATTTGAAGACGGTGACCATAGACCGTTAAACCAAGCTGGGTCCCCGAGCCCCTGGTAGGTTGCTCTCCCACGAAGCCAGCCCTGCTGCTGGGGGACCCTGCAGGGACAGTCAGACCAGTGATCCCGCGCCCTGATCCTGACCTGGCCCCCATCCCTTGGCTGGGATCCTGAAATGAATAAAGGGCCTGCAAACCTAAAGTTCTTTTGTAAGATAATGGTAAATTCATGTGGAAGCAACACCTGACCTCCATTGACAGGAAGCTATTTGTAGTTTTATTTATTCCCCTTGATGTGAACATTTGTACACAAATGTTGGAAAGCAGCTCTGGGCTAGAAAGGGGACTCACCGACAAGACCCGGGGAGATGTGAGGTCAGGCAACAGAGCGGTTTTCTTTCTCTTTTTTTTTTTCTGTTAAAGATTTTATTTTTTTATTTTTTATTTTTTTTTATTTTTTTTTTTCGTTTTATTTATTTTTGAGACAGAGAGAGACAGAGCATGAATGGGGCAGGGGCAGAGAGAGAGGGAGACACAGAATCGGAAACAGGCTCCAGGCTCTGAGCCATCAGCCCAGAGCCCGACGCGGGGCTCGAACTCACGGACCGCGAGATCGTGACCTGGCTGAAGTCGGACGCTTAACCGACTGCGCCACCCAGGCGCCCCAAAGATTTTATTTTTAAGCCATCTCTCCACCCAACACGGGGCTCGAACTCACAACCCCAAGATCAAGAGTCGCACGCTCCACCAACTGAGCCAGCCAGCAGGGCGGTTTCCTTAAAAAGAGAAGACAAAAGAGCTTTATTGATTACACCTGTAATATATGCGCATCGCCATAAGAAAATTAACACAAAAGAAGAAAGTATCAACAACCTGAAATCTACCCCCTCCAGAGTAACTAGTGTGACTACCCTCCCTTCCAGATTTTTCTAGAGATATCCTTTTTTTCCCCCCAGATATGGGCTTCACCACCTAGTGTTTTGCAACCTGTGTTTTTCCCCGTCACTGAACAGTAGGCTGTGGCCCTCTTTCCACATCTGCGTCATCGTTTTTCAGGGAGATAGGGGAGCCCACGGTAAACACGTTCCGTAAGCAGCTCAAACAATCCCCTTATCGGACGTTTGTTTGATTGCGGTGTTTTCATTAATGTGTCCATCCCCAAGATGGCATCCTTGTACACACACCGGCCTATTTCTTTTTTTTTTTTTTAATTTTTTTTAATGTTTATTTATTTTTGAGACAGAGGGAGACAGAGCGCGGGTGGGGGAGGGGCAGGGAGAGAGGGAGGCACAGAATCCAAAGCCGGCTCCAGCCTCCGAGCTGTCGGCACAGAGCCCGACGCGGGGCTCGAACCCGCAGACCGTGAGATCGTGACCTGAGCCGAAGTCGCCGCTTAACGGACTGAGCCACCCAGGCGCCCCTACACCAGCCTATTTCTTTAGGTCAGGTCCGCAGATGTGGAACCTCTGAGTCCTCGTGAGGTGGGGACATCTATCACATTGTAGATGCTGCCAGATCACCAACACCATATTCCCTGCCCCCGCCCCCGCCGTCTCTCCCAAAGTGTCACTCTCTGATTATTAGGAAGAGGGACCCATTCAGGCCAGGCAGAGGCTCCTGCCAGGTCTGTCGGCCCCAAGCCCTGCAGGGAAGGCAGGGAGCCAGGAGGGGTGCCCCATCAGCATGGCCATCGGGGTCCTTTGGCTACCTTTGAATGGCTGTCTCTCCTGGCCTCTCCCCTGCACTCACTGTCCCCAGCCCCCATGGAGGCCCACTGGCTGCCACCCCCAGCCGGCCTCTGGTTCTCTCAGATGGGGATAAAGGCTGGACCCCAGGCCCCATCATACCCTAATCACTTGAGCTGTCTCCTGATTTGCATGTCCTTAAGGCGCCTTGATTAATAGCCCTTCCTAGGATCTTCTCTGCTCCAACCACGAGGGCTCTGATTGCAAAGTGGCCTCAACTCCTTTAAAAATAAGATAAATCCTCCCTAACGCAAGTGGAGCCCATGTTTCCCTGAACAACAAGAGATCGGGAGGTGCCTCTCAGGAGCATGGAATCGCTGGAAACTTCTGGAAGGAATCAGGCCATTTCTCCACCCGACAGGCCAAAGCCTTTTCTCCGCACTGACAGGGACTCCCACGGCCCTTGCGGGGAGTAGACGACACCTTCCCTGTTACAGAAAGGAAACAGGCCCAGAAAGGGCAGGCTATCTGCCCAAGGTCACCTAGCCAAGGAGTTTTCGGCTCCGCTCGGGGGTTTGAACTCAACACTGTCTCATGCCAGCCAGACCTTAGCGGGCACTCTTGGCTGCCTGGTTAAAAGCGGGCTGGGCCAGGTGCTGGGGCTGGCGGAAGAGGGTGCGCGCTGGAAGAAGGACCCCAAGAAAAGAACCAAATACCCCTCTGCTGTTGCCCACTTGCTATGGTTTCACGCCTGGCGGGGGGTGGGGGGGGTGGGGGGGGCATTGGGACGGGGTGGGCGGGGTCTCGGGGTACCAGTCGTGGGACCTTTCTGGCAGGAGGCAGAGACCCGGGGGCACGCCCGCAGGGGGTACCTGTACATTTCCCGTGCATTTCCTGTGCGCGGGCTTGTCCTCACAGCAATCTGGCCCGTTTCCCCGCGCGATCCGATCCGGGCACACAGCCCGGGAATTCTGCTCCCTCTCTGCTGCCTGGAGCGCTCTCCCGGGGTCCGTGTGGGCAGGCTGGTCCCCGGGGCGGCAGGGCACGGCGACCTGGCTAGACTCTGCCCAGCCCTCCCCTTGGCCACTGAACAAGGCCCTCTCATGCCTGCGGCCCCTCTTCCTGCCCCGCGCCGGGGCAGGGCCTCGGGAGCAGCCAGGTTTAAAATGCTGTGAGTGTAGCGAGCACAGCGCTGGCCTTTTATCTCCTTGGTTGAGCAGTTTCTCAACCCGCTGCTTCCCCATCACTCTCCCCGGGGTCGTCTCTCTTCTGCCGGGCGGGGCGTCGGGGCCTCCTGGGCGTTTTGCAGGGCCCGGGGGAGTTGGGGGGCCTGGGGTCTATGAGTTCCTGCTATCTCTGGCCGGCTCAGGGTTTGCTGGGCTGGGTGTGGCTGTCCCCGGCGGGGACCCGCCGAGCCACTGGGCCTTGGAGGCCCGCACACATGCCCTCGCTGGTCCCCCGCCCCCAACACGGTGTGCTCCCGGCTACGCCATCCTGGGGAGCTGTAACAAGCTGTCCCCACTCCTTTGGAGACACCTCCACGGGGTGGTGAGCGGGGAGCAGGAGGCACAGGGCAGGCTGAGGTCCCCTTGGGGACCCAAGTGCAGGCACCCGAACGATGGCATCTGGCCCAACCCCCACCACCATAGTCCCCCCCCCCCCCCTGCTGCTACTGGCTCCCAGCAGGGGTAGCCCCTCCTGTCTCCTCTTCTTCTCCCAGCTGGGCCTGGGTGTATGGGGGAGTTGAGGGATTCTTGGGCACATTCCCAAAGCATTTGGGTTTCAGCAACCAATACAATTTACAAAGAAAACTTGGAGGATTGATGGGGTGATGCCAGTTTTCAATTTTGCCAGGGAAGGATGTTAATAAGAACAGACAAAACAAAGAAACACACACATTAAAAAAATCTCATCACCAGGGCGCCTGGCTGGCTCGGTCGGGTAGGGCGGGCAACTCTGGATCTCAGGGTCATGAGTTCGAGCCCTGTGTTGGGGGTAGGGATTTCAGATAAATAAACTTTATACATCCTACCCTCAACTATCATTTCAGTTCATGAAATAAATTATTCTTTTTTTTTTTTTTTACTTACATTTATTTATTTATTTTTGAGAGACAGAGCACAAGTGGGGGAGGGGCAGAGAGAGAAGGAGACACAGAATCCGAAGCAGGTTCCAGGCTCCGAGCTGTCAGCACAGAGCCCGACCCGGGGCTCGAACACCCAAACTGTGAGATCATGACCTGAGCCGAAGTCGGATGCCCAACCGACTGAGCCACCCAGGCGCCCTGAAATAAATTATGTTTTAAAACCCCAAAGGTACGAAGGACATAATCTCAGGATGAAGGAATGTCCTCCCCCCCCAAAGGAGCATTTGGAAACTTCACAAATGTTTCTTATGCTTTAAGACCTAGGACAGATTTGGGGCACCTGGGTGGCCCAGTCTGTTAAGCGTCTGACTTTGGCTCAGGTCATGCTCTCACGGTTCATGAGTTTGAGCCCTGCATCAGGCTCTGTGCTGGCAGCCTGGAGCCTGGATCCTGCTTTGGATTCTGTATCTCTCTCTCTCTCTCTCTCTCTCTCTCTCTCTCTCCTTCAAAAATAAATAAACATTAAAACTTTTTTTTTGAAAGACCTAGGATAGGTTTACCATAGCCAAACACCCAGCACTGGTCCCTGATGTGATACTTGGGAACATCTCATGGTCCCAAGATGGCTGCTCCACCTCTGGCCATCGCGTCCACATTCCAGGCAGGAGGAAGGAGGCAGCGTGAAGTATATTTTCCTTGAAACCTTTGCCTTTTAACTCGGGCAGGGAAACCCTCCCTAGGATCTTCCGCCTTCTTTTCATTTGCAAGAACTGGGTCACATGCCCACCCATAGCTACAAGGGAGACTGACAAATTGAGTATTCTAATTTTCCGGACTCTATGGTGGAGGAAGGCCAGAAGGAAGCGGGCTGGAATGAGCATTTGCCTATGTAGTTTTCATTTCATTTTATCCCTCCCTCAAGTCTGTGTGGACTCTTAGGACTGCCTGTGACCTCCAGGTCCTTGAGCTGCAGCGGGCAAAGCCCAGTTCAGCCTGCAATCCCAGGTTCCTTCATTGATCCAGACCAGTCCCTAATTCAGGGACACCAGCGTCGTTCCTGCCTGTTTCGGGGTCTCTGGATTGAAGAGCACCCCAAAACAAAGCCTATTTTCAGAGCAAGACGCCCAGATAGAGTTGCCACATAAAACCTAGGACATCTGGGGGCGCCTGGGTGGCTCCGTTGGTTAAACGTCTGACGCTTGGTTTCAGCTCAGGTCACGATCTCACGGTTCATGAGTTTGAGCCTCGTGTCGGGCTCTGTGCTGACTGTGCGGAGCCTGCTCGGGCTTCTCTCTCTCTCTCCCTCTCTCCCTCTCTCCCTGTCCCCTCTCCTGCTCGTGCTCTCATTCAAAATAAATAAATACATAAGTAAATTAAAAAAAAAATAGGGCATCTCGCTAAATGTGAATTTCAGATTGATGATGAATTATTGCACGGGATAGACTTCAGCTAAAACGTTCACCGTCTATCCAAAGCACACATTTAGCTGAGTGTCCTGTATTTTTATTTGTGACACCTGGCACCCTAACCTCCAGAGTCTCCGTCTAGGGCTGGGAGGTGCAAGGTCTAAAACTACCCTGCTGTGGGGCTTCCAGAAGCTCGTCTCCCCTCTCTGGGTTTCCCAGTCCCCATCTCTGGATGGAGGTGGCTTGAAGTTCCCACCCCACCCCCACCCTGTGTCCACCGTCCCCCTCCCCCGCCCCGGCGGGGCCAGATCACTGTGAGCCCAGGCAGCTTCCAATGACGAAGGAGCCACAACACAGTCCACTTTGTCCTTGGTGTTTTTATTAGCACTGCCCTACTGTGTAGCCTAATCGTCTTGCGCGTAAGGAGCAAACGGGGATTCGATGCCAGCTCTGCCTTCAGGGGCACAATGGAGTGAAATGGGTTTGAATCCTGACGCTGGGGGAGACCTTGGGCAGCTCACTTCCCCATCGGAGCCTCAGCTTGTCTTCATCCATAAAACGGGTATGTTTGCCGGGAGGATTCCACTAGGCGAGCATACCGAGCACAGAGCTGGGCTCCGTTGCTACTCTCTGTAAACTGTCTACCCCGCCTGTCTCCCGGGGAGGCACCAGCCTCAAGGGGTGTGGGCAGGGGAGGGTGTGCAGGGGTGCCTCACTTTTTTTTTTAAAGAGGCTATCTTTTCTAGGTCATCTCTACACCCAACATGGGGCTCGAACTCACAACCCCAAGATCCAGAGTCACGTGCCCCACCGACTGAGCCAGCCAGGTGCCCCTAGGGGTGCCTTACTTTCGCAGAGCAGACCTGGGAACCAGCCTCACGCTCCATGGATGATCTTCCCCTGCCGCCCCAGAGCTGGGTGTGGTTTCAGAAGTCCCCATCGGTGCCCCCGCGGGGCCGTGCCCACCTTCTGCTCTGCTGGGAGCTGGTGCGACCTGGCCAGCGGGCACCGGGAGGGAGACCTTGCTTGGACACCTCACGTCAGTTGTCGGCTCCCCACGAATGACTGCTGGGAGGGGGGTTGGAGCCCCTCTCCCTGGCACCTGGGCATACCTGCTCGCCAGGCCATCGGCACTGTCTAGACTGCGGCGGAGGAGGCCATCAGCCAGAAAGCCAGAGAGTCACTCGGGGTTGTCTGTGAGCAGGGATGGCGCTCACAGAATCAGGGAGGGGCTTTCTGTCCCACCCCCACACCCCTCAGACCTGATGGTGAGCCCTGACTGTCCCTCTTTCCAGCTGTGCGACGCCCCGTCGGACCCCATCTTTCAGCTCTGTGAAAGGGAGGGGTTACGGCCTCCTCCTGGACCGCCCCCCACCCCCCACCCCGCTCTGCCCGGCACCTGCTGGGTGCACAGCCCCAGTGGCCGTGGGGAGGCCTGTCCTGTACAAGCCCCTCATTTTCCAGATGGGGAATCCAACCCCCCCCCCCCCCCCCCGCCGAGAGAGAGCCACCCAGAGGTGGTCTGGCCCCGCGGCAGCCAGAACTCCAGGCAGCAGGGCCTCTGGGGACCCCGCAGCAGTGCTCGCAGATTCTGAGCGGGAAGGAGGAAGAGGAGGCAGCTGGAGCCACGGGGGGCGGGGCGGGGTCGGGAGGGAGGGAGGGCAGAGGAGAGAGCAGTCAAGGAGTGGGGGGGGGGTCCCCCGGCACTCAAGGCCACGCAAAGCCCCCCCCCACCCCCCCCCACCCCCCCGGCACTCAAGGCCACGCAAAGCCCGCAGCCCCTGCAAACTCAGACCCCGGAGGAAGCCTCTGCAGGGGAGGGGGGTCTACCCCTCCGCTGCGCCTTCCCCCCACCCCCTTCCCCAGCTTTGCGGCTCCGCCGGGAGAACAGGCAGACACCTCCGGGCTAGGAGCGTGCGTGTGCCTTGTGCTGTGTGCACAGGTCCGTGCGTACGTGCCTTTGTGCACATGTGCGCGTGTTTCGTGTGCATTCGTGCGTGTGTGCGCACACGTGCGTGTGCGCGCGGGCGCGGGCGCCTTTGCGCACACGCGCGCGTCTGTGCTGGTGTGTGTGTGTGTGTGTGTGTGTGTGTGTGTGCGCCCGTGTGCACGTGTGCGCGCCCGTGCGCGGTGTGCAGGCGCGAGGAGGGGGGCCGCCGAGGCTCGGGAGGGGATTTTAAGCTGCTTTCGCACTGCCGGCGTGAGCGCTCCTGATAAACAGCCCGAGAGCCCCGAGCAGGAGCGCTGGCGGCGGCGGGAGGCTGCGTATCAGAGCTCCTGGCAGGCTCGCAAAAAGCTGTCCCCGGCCCTGCGAGCCGCTCTATCAGCCCACGGAGGGAGGGCGGGGGAGGAGGGAGGGAGGGAGGGAGGGAAAAAGTATTTGCTTCAGCCCTTAATCACGGAATTTGAAATCCCAGCGAGTCGGTGCCATTTATTTTCAGAGGCTGTCAAGGCTGGTTTCAGCATTTAAAAGAAAGGAGGATAAAAAATATTTGCATTTCTCTCTCCCTCTCGCCTGCCGGCTCGCTGGGCTCTCTCTCCTTCTCTCCCCCTCGCTCCTCCGCGGCCCCGCAGCCGAGCCGGGGCTGTGTGTCGGGGAAGGAATGGCCGAGAATTTTCAGGGCGCTGTGCGTGGTGGTGGGGTGGGTGGAGGTGGGGCCCCAGTCGGAGGAGAGGGTGTCGGCGTGATGCTGGGGGGGGGTGTCTCTGGGGTGGTGGGGGTGGAAGTGGACAGCCGGGGTGAGCCAGAGCTGCTGGATTGGGGGTGCTGGGGGCCGTCTGCAGGGCTCTCCTCAGCACCCCAGGAAAGAGCCCTGCCCCCCAAATTTGCCCCAGCCCCGGGAGACCCCACCAGCTCCTCTTGGCTTCTGGGTGGAGATCTAGGACGTCGGGGCTGTGAGAGAAGCTAGGGCAACCCCCTCCCTGCACAGATAGGGAAACCGAGGCTTGGAAACCCAGAGTGGCACGGCCAAGGTCACCCTGGCAAAACCAGGACAAGGAGGGAAGCTAACTGTGCGTCACGTATGCGTTCCATGCCAAGCGCCGTGCAGACGCCGAAGGCAGCACTGGACACGGGCCGGTGCCGGCGACGAGGGCTTTGCAATGAGATGGACCCAAACGCCGCTCATGGGAGGGCTCGAGCGCAGGTCATGACACTGGCCAGCATGGTGACCTGGGCCACCGTCCCCGGTCCGACCTTCAGTTGGAGCCCATGGTGCCTCCTTCCGGGACCAAACCGGCATATGCGCTGCACCACACTGGGCATGTGGGAGCATCTCCATCACCGGGGGGTTGCCTTCAAGAACCACAAGAACCACCCACCTGCCAGGCCTGGTGTCTCTGTAGCTCTGTGGGGAGCTATGACTTCGGGTTCAGCGGCCAGACCATCCTCTCCCCGAAGAGGCAGGCTGGGGCACGGACCCCTGGGTGGCTGCTCCCACGGCCCCTCCCTGAGCCTGTGTCCTTGCTGGTAAAATGAGAAAAGTCATCCAGCTACTATTGGGGTTCAATGAGTTCGCGTACGGGGAGCGCGTGCTGGGGCCCCGCCCCCGTCACGGAGGTTCTTACTTTTATCATTGTGGTTCCGGGTCCACCTGTCCCAGACTCCAGGCCACTCAAGGCCAAGACCCCGCGGTTCATCTCTGAATGCCCCTTGGTCCCAACCTAGGGGAGCAATGTTAAAAGCCCAGGGTAGGGCCCTGCTGGGAAAGGTGGAAAGGAAGGTCTCAGGTGGGGAGGAAGGCAGCCCAGCCCTGAAGAGGAAACTGTCCACTCTTGCCCGGAGGGAGGAAGCAGAGACTCAGGATAACACCCTCCCTCCCCACCCCTGCCACCTTTGCTTATTTGCTTAATGACAAAAACAAAACCTCTCCATCGTTACAATACAGAAGGTATGAGGCAAATCGTGTCACCTTACCTCTTTCCCAACACCTGGCCATTCTACCCCCCCAGATAATCACAGCAGTCAAGTGTTTCAGACAAAGTCTTCCAGATTTTTCTGTCCCTGCCAGCACATAGAAATGTTTTGTAGAAGTCGGGCAATGCGACGTATCCTGTTTGGCCATTTATTTTCTTTTGCACACCATGGTCTCCCTCGCAAGCTCTTTCTCGCGTTGGGACCTGCACACCGTCATCCCGTCCCCAGTGGCTGGGCGTCGAGGTGGTGTCCAGGCTTTTGCCCTCTCGGGGCCGCAGAGAGCAGCTGGCCTTTTACAGCAGGCGCTGTTCCTGGGATCAAGAAGGGCTGCTGACCTGGGGCACCTGGGTGGCTCAGTCGGTGACGCATCCAGCTTCGGCCCAGGTCACGATCTCGCGGTTCGCGAGCTCGAGCCCCACCTTGGGCTCTGCGCTGACGGCGTGGAGCCTGCTCGGGATTCTCTGTCTCTCTTTCTCTCTGCCCTTCCCCCCGGGGCGCTCACTGGCTCTGAAAAATAAAAATAAAAAAAAAAGAAGAAGAAGGGCCGCTGAACTGAACGCTGAATGACAGGGAAAAGCGGGCGGCCAAGGGCGCTCCATTTTCTACAGGGAGAGGCTGAGTAGGGCCCTGCTAGGACCAGGGCAGGGGGGAAGTGGCCTCAGGGGAAGCAGGGCCCCAGCCATCATCCGTACAGCGGAAGAAAGCCCTCGCCCAGCTACCCAGAGGCCTGGGCATGTCAAGGCCTGGAGACAGGACCAAGCCCAGGCTGCCCCAGTCCTGTCCCCCTTTTGCACCTTCCGTGGTCCCCGGGCTCTGCCTCTTTTTCCTCTCCAAACCGCCTCCAGGTACGAGAGGATGGAGCCTCAGTCAGCAGGGAGGTGGTGCTAGGAAGCCCGGAGCTCTGTCCTGAGCGAGGTGGGGCTTTGGTTCTCAGTTTTGTGGTTTGTGCACCACCCCCCGGGAACATTCGCCGTGCGGTTTGGGGAGACGGCCGACGGTGACCGTGACAGCTCCATCAGTTTCAAGCTCTGAGACCTCGGAGCCTCAGTGTCCCCACCATTAAAATGGGGACAATAACAACAACAACAAAATAAATAAAATAAAATAAAATAAAATAAATAATCAAACAAACAAACAAATAAATAAAAATGGGGACAACAACAGCACCTGTTTCACAGGATGGTCCTGAGGACTCAGGGAAGGGTCTGCGCAAAGCCTTCTGCACGTTCCCTGACACGCAAGGTCTCGTGAAGTTTTGCTATCGCTTTATTTATTTATTTATATATAATTTACATCCAAGTTCTTAGCATATAGCGCAATAATGATTTCAGGAGTAGAATCCAATGATTCATGCCCTACGTATAACACCCAGTGCTCATCCCAACAAGTGCCCTCCTTAATGCCCCTTGCCCATCTGGCCCATCCCCCCCCACCCACAATCCCTCCAGCCACCCTCGGTTTGTTCTCCATATTTAAGAGTCTCTTCTGTTTTGTCCCCCTCCCTGTCTCTATATTATTTTTGCTTCCCTTCCCTTATGTTCATCTGTTTTGTCTCTTAAAGTCCTCATATGAGTAAAGTCATATGATTTTTGTCTTTCTCTGACCAATTTCGCTTCGCACAATACCCTCCAGTTCCAGCCACGTAGTTGCAAATGGCAAGATTTCATTCTTTTTCTTGGCCAAGTAATACTCCATGGTATATATAGACCACCTCTTCTTATCCATTCATCCATTGATGGACATTCGGTCTCTTTCCATCCTTTGGCTATTGTCGAGAGTGCTGCTATAAACATGGGGGAGCATGCGTCCCTTCGAAACAGCACACCTGTATCCCGTGGAGAAATGCCTAGTAGTGCAATTGCTGGGTCGTAGGGTAGTTCTCTTTTTAGTTTTTTGAGGAACCTCCATACTGTTTTCCTGAGTGGCTGCCCCAGCTTGCATTCCCACCAACAATGCAAAAGAGATCCTCTTTCTCCGCATCCTCGCCAACATCTGTTGTTGCCTGAGCCGTTAATGTTTGCCATTCTGACAGGGGTCAGGTGGCATCTCATTGTGGTTTTGATTGGCATTTCCCTGAGGATGAGTGATGTTGAGCATGTTTTCATGTGTCGGTTGGCCACCTGGATGTCTTCTTCGGAGAAGTGTCTGTTCATGTCTTTTGCCCATTTCTTCACTGGGTTATGTGTTTCATTTTATTCCTTTTTAAACCACTATTCCTAATAACGGCATTTTCAAAAACCTAAGGTCGTTAAAGACCTTCTCCAAGCTGGGTCTCAAAACCAGGGAAAAGCCCATGGTGTGTGTGCACCGTGTGGGATGTGTGTGTGGGTTATGTGTGTGAATGCAGTATGTGGTGTGTGTTGTATTTATGTGTGTGATGGGCACGGAACGTGTGAATGTGCTGTGTGGTGTGTGTGTGTCCTGTGTATGTTGGGGGTGCCCTTGTCTCACCATCCTCTGTGCCCCCCGCCCCTGCCAGGTGCTCTCTCCCACTGTCTCGGCCCCTGGCCCATGTCCTTGCCCCCAAGAATCACTGTGACACCTCCGTCTTCCCCGTCCCGGAAGGACAGGCCTGTCAATCTGGGTGACCTGGGAAAGCCCAAAGACAGCCCAAGGACAGCCCCAGAAGAGACTCCGGTCTCTAAGCAGCTCCCCAGGCGACCCCACCCCACAGCCCCCTTGAACGCAGGGCCCCTGTGGGCCTCGCGTTCGGGCCTCATCTACTTCCTCCAGCGGGGTTTGGGTCCTGGGTCCCTCACCACTGGCTGTGGGAAGTTGCTGTAACCTCTCTGGGCCCCGGTCCCCCCGTCTGCAAAACAAAGACAATAATTATAAGGTCATAAGATCGTTTTAGCTCCTCCTTCCCTCCCCTATACAAGCAAAGGAACAAGCAAGCAGACCAGAAAATTCTCAAGCCGCCGGGCACCCGGAGCGGGAAGGCACTTCTGCCAGAGGGTGATCCGCAGAGGACACAGCACACGGGCTTCCAGAATGGAGCTTGTCCAGCTCTCCTTCCTTCCCAGAGGAGCAGTTCATTCGTGGTGACCCCCGCCCCGCCTCAGCCCTCTGGGGCTCTGGCAGGATTCCTAGATGTGCAGGGTGGGGTGGGCGGGGCAGAGTAGGACTGGAAGGGAGGGTGGGGGCTCCCCAGGGAACAGGCTCTCCCAACACCCTGGCAGGGGCTAAGACCTCATAGGTGTGTCGACCCTCAGGGTTTTGCAAAGTATGTCCACAGATTGTTTATGTAGTGAGAAAATGAGCAAGTCCCTCTCGAGTTCTCTTATCTGGAAAATGGGGCTATGGAAATGCACCCATGAGCTAAGGATGTAAAGCTGTTGGCACAAAGCCCCACACGTAGTCAATCTTTTATATATATATATATTTTTTTTTGAGAGGGGGGTGGAGAGAACGCAGGCAGGGGAGGCACCGAGGGACAGGGAGAGAGAGAATCTCAAGCGGGCTCAGCGCAGAGCCCAACGCAGAGCCGGGTGCGGGGCTCGATCCCGCGACCCTGGGATCCTGCCGTGAGCTGAAATCAAGAGTCGGACCGTCAACCGACTGAGCCCCCCCAGGCGCCCACCACACACGGGTCAATCTTAACCAGGGTTAACTATGGTGCCGTTGTTCCCAGTAAGTCCCTGCCCTAAGAGTGCTGTAGCTCCCCACCGCATGGTCAGCGACCCACAGTGCCCCCCACTTTGGGCAGAGCATACCTCCATGCCCATCCGCATCAGGCTCGGCCATGGGACTTGCTCTGATCAATAAAACGTGAGCAGAAGCAACCACGCGCCAGTGCCCCACAGAAGCTTGACCGGCGCGCCTGGGGTTCCGCCAGCTCTCTGGCTCTTTTCTCTCCGGTACATGTATTCCATAGAAGGGCCGCGCCTTCCGCCTGGATCCCGTGATGGCGATGACGTGTGGACAACATGAAACCTGAATGAAAATAAACCTCGGCTATGGAGATCGACTGATATTTCAGGGATGGTTGTTACACAGCATAACCTAGCAATATCTGACCGATACAGAAACTGGCACCTAGAAAAAAGGGCGCCAACAAACGCATAGCCCTGACTCTAGGAGCAGGGAACACGTGACAAGAAGTTATTGAAGGTATTGATGGTGGGGCAGGGGAAGGGGGGAGAAAGGTTACAGAGAGGGAGGGAGGCAAACCATAAGAGACTCTTGGATACTGAGAACGGACTGAGGGTTGATGCAGGGGGAGAGGAGAAAGCGGGTGATGGGCATCGAGGAGGGCACTTGTTGGGAGGAGCACTGGGTGTTGTATGGAAACCAATCTGACAGTAAATTATATTTAAAAAAAAAAAAAAAGAAGAAGGTACCGATGGTGACCGCGTCATACAGCAGGAAACATTTGGGAAGATTCTCGCCTATAACTCACAAAGCTGATACCTCGACTGCACTTACAGCTTTAGCTGAAAAGCTTGGGAGACAGCGACGCCCGGCATGCCTTGGTTGCTCCTCGTGGCATGTCACAGACTGACTCACGTCCCCTCAATTCCTGTGTTAAAGCTCTAACCGCAGTGTGACCGTCAGAAGGTGACTGTATTTGGAGAGAGGCTCTTAAAATTTTTCTTTAAATTTATTTATTTTGAAAGAGAGAGAGAGCCCAAGCGGGGAAGGGGCAGACAGAGAGGGAGAGAGAGAGAATCCCAAGCAGGCTCTGCACTGTCGGCGCGGAGCCCGACGCGGGGCTCGAACCCACAAACCACGAGATCGTGACCTGAGCCGAGATCGAGAGTCAGGTGCTCAACCGACGGAGCCACCCAGGGGCCCCAGGAGAGAGGGTCTTTCAGGAGGCAATAAGGGAAAATGGAGTCATCAGGATGAGCCCTGATCCAACATGACCGGTGTCCTTATAAGAAGGGGGAGTTGGCATCCGAACGCGTACAGACGGAAGTCGGTGTGAGGACACGGGGAGCATGTGGCCGTCTAGCAGCCGGAGAGAGACCTGGAACAGACCCTTCCTTCGCGGCCTTCAGAGGGAGCCAAGCTGCTGCCGCCTTCAGCTCAGACTCCTGGCCCGCAGGACTGTGAACGACACGTTTCTGTGGGACTTTGTTTGTTGCGTCCGTCCCCACCAAACTCGTGCCCTGCCGGTTTCCAAGACGCTGCGGAGAAGAGACGCGCTCCCTCCGAAGGGAATTCGCCTGTTTGCAAAGCAGTGAAGCGACCGACTTCGGCTCAGGTCGTGATCTCGCGGTCCGTGAGTTCGAGCCCCGCGTCGGGCTCTCTGCTGACGGCTCAGAGCCTGGAAACTGCTTGGGATTCTGTGCCTCCCTCTCTCTCTCTCTGCCCCTCCCCGACTCACACCCTGTGTATCTTTCTCCCTAAAAAATAAGTAAGCGTTAAAAAAATGATGAAAATAATAAAATAAAAAATAAAATAAAATAAAATAAAATAAAATAAAATAAAATAAGGAACCGAGTGGAAAAAAGGCGGGCCAAGTTCCGAGGAGGGGGGCATCGTCAGAAGTGCTACCAACCTGGACGAAAAGAGGCCGTGAGCTTTCACGACTCAAAACCAGATCTGGGCCCCAGCGGGAAAGAAAGCAGGTGGAAAAGTCGGCTTAGCCCCCAGTGAGGGCCCTTGGGTCTGCATTCAACGTGGCCAAGGACGTGATGGAAGTCTACCCAGAGGGCCACCCGAGGGCCACCGAGAACAAGGGACAGACGGAGGGCCAAGGGAGCGCAGTGGGGCCCCCGAGAAAGCATTTCCTTCACCCCGGGGGAGGTGGCCCTCGCAGCGTCCACCCTGCAGGCCCCAGGACTGCTGTGCGTGGTGCCTCCCATTCCTAGCCCTTCCAGAAGGGAGTGTCCGTGGGTGTGCCGTTCCTGTCCCCCCACTGAGTGCCGGGCGTGTGGGTGCGTGTGCGAGGGCCGCCGTAACAAAATACCAGACTGAGTGGCTCATCAGAAATTCGCTTTCTCGCAGTCCTGGAGTCTGAAAGTCCAAGATCAAGGCGTTGGCAGGTTGGTGTCTTCTCAGACCTCTGTCTCTCTCTCTCTCTCTGTCTCTCTCTCTCTCTCCTTGGGGGGTAGGCAGCTACCTTCTTGCTGTGTCTTCACATGGTCCCTTCCCTGTGTGCACGCACGGGCGTCTCGTGTCTTTCCTTCTCACAAGGACGCCGGTCCTCTTGGATCGGGACTCACCGCCACGGCCTCGTTTTAAGTGCATTACCTCGCGTAGGACCTTAGCCCCGGTTACATCCTAGCCGGGGGCTAGGACTTCCGTGCGAATTTCGGGGAGACACGATTCGGTTGATAACCGCGTGTGAGACCGGTGAGCTTTCCCCCAACTTACAGATCTCTTGGTCGAGGGAGGCGTGGGCCCGGCTCACTCACTGGGGTTGCGTTCAGCTCTGTGCAAGAGGGAGGAGTATTTGCGGCCAAGACGGTGGATGGGTCAAGGCTGTCTTCCCCAGGAGAGGGTCACCCACCCCCTGCCCCGTTGCCATGCGCGGTGCAGGCCTCACGAGGGGTGCACTCCCCCCCCCCCCCCGCCGGGCTCAGCCCCACGACTTGCTTCCGCTCGTGAATCCGGAGGAGTGACACCAGGCTGTTTCCAGAAGTTTTCCAGAGGCGTCACGTGACTCAGCCTGGCCTAGGCCCCCCTCCGCAGAGAGCAGCATGCTCTGGAGAGGGCGTGAGGGGAGCTTCCCTGCTGCGGACAACACAGGTCTAATTGGCATCGCTTCTACTCACCCTGAGACCTTTTGTATTTCCACATCCCTCCATTTTCAAATGTTCCCCGTCCTTAAATCCGTCCATTTTCTAGAAGAGACACCGGGCAAGTTTGGCATCTCAACACACCGACTATTCTTTCAGTCCACAAAGACTCACGGAGGGCAAGGCGCCCAGGAGGTCACCGCAACGGTCACGTTTGAGCACAGACATGGGTCCCCATGCTGTCCCCACCACAATGGTCACATCTGAGCACAGACATGGGGAGCAGCCTTCGTCCCCATGCTGTCTACAGGCATGTGGGGATCGTCTGCCAGGGCCCAGCCTGGGCTGACCCCTCCGGGCCCTCACACGGGAACGCTGTGGCTCAGAGTGGTTAAGTGACTTGCCCGAGGCCGCTCGGCTCTGAAGGAGCAGAGCAGGGGTTTGAACCCAGCGCTGTCTCGCCAGGGTGCTGTGTGCGTACTGGGCTCTCCTGCTTCACCCTGTAAGTGTCTCTAGATATTTGGGAAATAGATGAATACAGTGCCCAGCGGTTCCTTCGGGAAATTAGGGGGTAGGGTAGGATGCGTTAATCGAGGTCCACTCCTCTTTCTAAGCCTCCTTCCGCCGCCCTCAGAAAATTGGATGTTTTTAAGGCAGAATACCGGAAATATACAAAAATACTAGTGACGTTGACATTAAGGAGAGGTGCCAGTGCCCAGCTACGGTCCTGAGAGCCTTCCATCAGTGGCTCGCTTACCCTTCCCAGGGACCGGCTGAGGTCAAGGGCCACCATCGTTCCCATCCTACTGCTGAGGAAACTGAGGCACAGACTGGGTTACCTCTGTGCTTCTCAAACTATCTGTGGTGGAGGAAGGTTTAGAGAAAATTTTCCAATCTGCCGGGAACAGTACTGTTGTAATGTATGCAACCACAACGGGATGCGCACGTCGACAGCAGCCAAAGTGGACCTGGCCAAGTGTGGACCACACTTTGGGTAGCATGGGGTCGGTGGCTTGCCAAAGGCCACACAGCTGGTGAGGGACCCGGCCAGGAGCTGGATTCGAGTCCTGGACCGCTTACCTGGAGAAGGGGCTGAGGAAGGTTTGGCCACTGAGTACAATTCATGGTCAGTACCTGAGTATCTTAGGTTTTTGTACGTCTCCTTCCGCCTTCTAAGAATGTAAAACACCACGAAATTGACAACCCCCGAGAGTTCGATGGATACTTTTGGAATTAATGAAGAGTGAATAAACAGGTAAGTGATCGGACACAAATGTTCTTACATGTCAATTGCATGTGAGAGTCTAAGCAAATACTTTGGGTGTGGAGACCCAGGAGGGGATCCGACTCCTCCAAATGTCAAAGGTGGTCGTCTTCAGGGGTGGCTGGCCGGCTCAGGTGGAAGAGCGTGCAACTCTTGACCTTGGGGTCATGAGTTCAAGCCCCATGTTGGGTGTAGAGATGACTTAAAAAAGTAAAATCTTTAGGGGCGCCTGGGTGGCTCAGTGGGTTGGGCATCCGACTTCGGCTCAGGTCATGATCTCACGGTTCGTGAGTTCGAGCCCCGCATCGGGCTCTGTGCTGATGGTTCAGAGCCTGGAGCCAGCTTTGGATTCTGTGTCTCCCTCTTCCCCGCTCGCACTCTTATCCCTCTCTCTCTCGCACAAAAATAAATGTTTGAAAAAAATTTTTTTAATAAAAAAATAAATAAAAAATAAAATCTTAAAAAAAATTTTTTTTTAAGTGGTCATCTTCAGGTGATGGGACTAAAAGTGGTTTTATTTTCTTCACTGAGCCCATCTGCATTTTCTCGAATATCTGTAATAAGCGTGTCTTACTTTTGTAGCAAGAGGAAGGGTATTTGGGAGGAAATAGACAGTCCTGGCTCGAAGTTTGCTTCCGGTTCAGTTGGAGAAAAAATGGTCGACTCGCGGAGAGTAAGGATCCTGGCAAACAGAAGGAGCTTAATACACGTTTGAGCTCAATCTCAGTCACGGACTAGGAGGAAGACCCTTTCTAGGAAGGGCTCTTTTCTTTGCCTATTTCTTCACCTCTTGCCTCTGCAGGTGCCTCGCCGTGGCCAGGGCCAGGCCGCCTGGACCGAATCCCTCCATCCGGTGTTGGGTCCGTAGCGGCCGCAGTCGGCCCTCACGTGGGTGGCAGAGTCTGAGTGGGTGATGTCTCCCTGCAGCAGTCTGAATACCTAGTCTGTTCAGTTTCCAGGGGGTGGGGGCAGAGAAGAGGCCAAGCAGTTGGCTTTGGTTTCAGGCACGAAGTGCAAACGGAAAAGGTCAGATCTGGGGAGAAAGAATCTGGAGGTAAACTCTAATACTCTTGGAGATTTAGCAATATTTTCTTGTGCCCGAGGGCCAACCAGGTATTGGACGTGGTGGGGAGAATACAGAATTGCGGGGCACCTGGGCGGCTCAGTCGGTTAAGCGTCCGACTCTTTATTTTTTCGCTCAGGTCACGGTCTCACGGTGCGTGGGTTCGAGCCCCGAGACGGGCTCTGTGCTGATACCGAGGATCCTGCAGGAATTTAGGGACTTTTATCCCGAAGGCAATGGGAAACCACGAAAGGTTTAAGTAGGAGACTAGAGCGGTCAAGTTGAAATTTTAGAGTAGCTCTCTGATTGCCCCATGTACATGTCCTGGATGGAGAGCAAGCCTGGAGGCCGGCAGGACAGCAAGGAGGCTGCTACTCTAACTCAGGTTGGTGGGCTAGCAGGTGGAGAGAAGTGACAGATGCAAGGTTGTCGGATGGAATGGACAGATCTGGGCGACCGACTGGACGCGGCGGGGGCACCTGGGAAAGGGGGAGGGGATGGGGATGATACTGAGGCTTCAGGACAGGGTCTCTGGGTATGGGGAAGGGGTCTCTGGGTATGGAGAAGGGGTCTCCGGGTATAGGGAAGGGGTCTCCGGGTATATAGGGAAGGGGTCTCCGGGTATATAGAGAAGGGGTCTCCGGGTATATAGGGAAGGGGTCTCTGGGTATGGGGAAGGGGTCTCCGGGTATATAGAAGGGGTCTCTGGGTATGGAGAAGGGGTCTCCGGGTATGGGGAAGGGGTCTCCGGGTATGGGGAAGGGGTCTCTGGGTATGGAGAAGGGGTCTCCGGGTATATAGAGAAGGGGTCTCCGGGTATATAGGGAAGGGGTCTCTGGGTATGGGGAAGGGGTCTCCGGGTATATAGAAGGGGTCTCTGGATATGGGGAAGGGGTCTCCGGGTATATAGGGAAGGGGTCTCCGGGTATATAGAGAAGGGGTCTCCGGGTATATAGGGAAGGGGTCTCCGGGTATGTAGGGAAGGGGTCTCCGGGTATAGAGGGAAGGGGTCTCCGGGTATGGGGAAGGGGTCTCCGGGTATGGGGAAGGGGTCTCCGGGTATGGGGAAGGGGTCTCTGGGTATGGAGAAGGGGTCTCCGGGTATAGGGAAGGGGTCTCCGGGTATATAGGGAAGGGGTCTCCGGGTATGGGGAAGGGGTCTTCGGGTATAGGGAAGGGGTCTCCGGGTATATAGAGAAGGGGTCTCCGGGTATATAGGGAAGGGGTCTCCAAGAGCAAGACGGGGAGAACCTGGGACAAATAGTCATAGTTTTCATCTCTTGAATTTTGTTTTGTTTATTTGAACTTTAGCTCGGTGCCATGGAACAGGACCACAAGAAAGATAAGACCCGGAGAAGCTGGAATGCCCACATATGGAGGAAGAGCCTGTGAGGGTAGGTCTGTAGGGGTCTCCCTGGGAGCACACTGGGAATGGGGAGGACGGCCAGGTGGGTGGGAGGGCTGCAGGACCTGGAGGGGGCCCCTGTGGACGGGTCAGTGCTAAACGGCCATAGGACCAAGGCTTGGCCTTCTGTATCTTTCACCTCTCTTCCCACAATCCTGTGTGGCAAGTTGTCCGGGCTTCACGCCCTGCTGGCCCTCAGCCTCTCCTGGCTCTCTGATCAGCTGCTCCCTCTTTTTTTTTTTTTTAATTTTTTTTTCAACATTTATTTATTTTTGGGACAGAGAGAGAGACAGAGCATGAACGGGCGAGGGGCAGAGAGAGAGGGAGACACAGAATCGGAAACAGGCTCCAGGCTCCGAGCCGTCAGCCCAGAGCCTGACGCGGGGATCGAACTCACGGACCGCGAGATCGTGACCTGGCTGAAGTCGGACGCTCAACCGACTGCGCCACCCAGGCGCCCCGAACACCTCTCGGCGGGGGGGGGGAAGAAGACTCTCCCTTTCACATTTTACCTGGATTCCTCCTGCCCTGAGACCTGTCTCAGCTTAGAAGGTCTCCCTCCCGGAAGCCTTTCCCGACCCCCTAACACCGGGCTGGATATGTCTCTCCTGTGCTGAAGAGACGGTCTGGATGGCCGCGTGGGGAGTGGATGGACGTTTGGACGGTGGTCAGCTGGGGAAATGGATGAACGGACGGGGATGGATGGAGGAAAAGGATAATTGGTTAATTAGACGGCAGAGGAGCAGCGGGCGAATCGGCTGGGTGGAAGGCAGGTGGATTGGGTCGATGAGTGGGTGCGTAGGGATTGGTGGAGGGCGGTAGGTGGGTGGGCAGAAGGCGCCTGGATATAAAGGACGAGCAAAGAGACGAGGTTGGCTCAGGCTTGTCGAAGTTTGTGGAGGGTCAGTGGTGCCCAAGGAGGCGGTGGAGTGGGGATCTTTCTCCCCTAACTCCTCCCTCGGACCCCTCACGCTCCTCCCTGCACCGAGGCGAGGGGTGGGGACTCAGTTCTGGGCGCTTCAGCCAGAAAAGTAATTGGCTGTAATCCTCCCAGCTTCTCTCTTTCCCATACCTCACCACCCTATGAATGTTTTCGGTCGATGGTCCCGATCATTGACAGTGACTTGAAGTTTGGGGCTGAGCTAAGAGACTCGGGTCTCTCTTTATCCATTGTCCCACCACGTCCTTGCCTTCTGCGTCCCCGAGTCCTTCCGGCAGGGAGACAGGAGGATGCCCAGCCTGGGACGCACAGGGCTGGACGGAACGCACAGTCTTAGGCCCAAGCCCTGTGGCTCTGGGCCCCCAACCAGCCCGGGTCCCTGCTGCCTGGTGACCACCCCCCCCCCCACCACCACCACCACCACCAACGCCCGCCCAGCAGCTCCGATGTTTCAGCTCGGGTTTGATCGCCTGCCAGGATCTCCCAAATGTCAGCTGCAGTGTTAGCATCTTTAAGAGAGCGCTCCAGGCGATCTTTAAGCAGGGAGGCTGGGGCCCCATGCTGATGAGAGGAGCCCCGTTCCAAGCTGATAGTTCTGCCTGCTGCCTCCCCAGCCTCTGCTCTGGGAGCCTGTGGTCCCTTGCTCTTTGGGCCTGGACAGCACCTGGGTTTATTTTTAAGCCCGGGTGAATCAGGGCTTTGCCAGGAGTCGAGGTCAGTCGCCTGAGCTAAGGGGTCAGCTGGGAGCCCGCAGAGGGCAGGGAGGGGCCCGTCCTGTCGCTGCTCAACCCCCCAGCACAGCATGGCCTGACCCCGAGGCGTGGATAAATATTTGTTGGTC
Organism: Felis catus; assembly: GCF_018350175.1. Lineage (NCBI taxonomy): Eukaryota > Metazoa > Chordata > Mammalia > Carnivora > Felidae > Felis > Felis catus. Next base: position 87,656,298 of record NC_058380.1, read on the forward strand.
CAATGCATGCCTGAGCCGCCAAAGCTCTCTGAAAAGATGCGGATGATAACAGGGTGCTTTCTCCCCTCCCCTCCCCTTGAGGGGGAGATGTTCGAGGTGACGGAAGATGAGAAAGGTCAGACCAACAGGTCTAGGCTGGTGTATCACATCTAGCGTGCGGGTGCTGGGTGTTCTGGGGAAAGTTGAGGGTCCTCTCTGAGCCTCAGCTCTCTCGTTAGTGAAATGTGCCGAAGGATAGAATGCCAGCCTCGTAGAGTTGTTGGAAGGATCCACTGAGATAATGAGGGAGGAACACGGGGTACAGTCCCCGAAGCTTAGTAGGTTCTCAAGGAAGTCCCTCCCCACCCCGCGGTTTTTGGCATGTGCCCTCCTTTCTGCCCCCGATGTCCTTCCCTACACCCTCCGCCCTGTCCTTCAAGATGCCGAGTATGTTCCCCCTCTGGGGCCCCCTCCTCACCTGTCCAGCCCAGGCAGAGGCTTAATCCCCCCCACCCCTGGACTAAGTTCAAGCCTCAACCAGAACCCATGCGAAGTGACTGATTTCTGTTCCAAGCCAAGTGTCGGCCAATTTCTTGAGGGCAGAAACTATTTGTATCGATTTCTAGATCCCTGGAGTCTTACACAGGGCCTAGGACACAGTTAGTACAGAATGAATGAATGAATGAATGAATGAATGAATGAATGACTAGCTAGCTGATCTGAGCAGAATCAAGAGACCTTTCTGGCTGGTTTCACTAATAAGAGAGTGGATGCCCCCAAAGGCTGAGCCCTGCTAACCCCCCTTCAAAAGAACTGTCCCTCGGGTTGGTAAAGGGCTGTTGCCTTCCTAAGGTTCCCATGGGTTTCCTCCAATCCTCAGAGGACAGGGACAATTATTCTCAGTTCTCAATTGCTCAACGGTCACACAGCATGTTATGTGGGAGGCAGGAGCAGTCCCTGGTCCACACAGTCCTTTCGGTCCTCGATCCCTGGACTGGTGGGGCGTGGCCCATATCATGGGAACCTCTGGAATCGATGGGCTGAACTGGGGCGGGGAGCTGGTGCACCTCCAGCGAGAGGAAGGATCAGCACCCAGTGCACACGGACATACGTGTTTCCTAACTAAAGAGTGTAGATAACAAGACTCAGAATGGTTATAGACCACAAATAAAATGAATAGGTGATCGGACGGATGGATGGATGGACGGATACCTTGGGTGAGTGAATGGTGGTTGGATGGGTGATGGCTAAATAACTGAATGAGTGGATGGATGGATGGATGGACGGACAGATGGATGGATGGATGGACGGATAGATGGATGAATAAGTGGCTGGCTGGCTGGCTGGTAGACGAATTAAGATGGGAAGATGGATAGGTGAATGGGTTCATGAATGGATGGGTGGGTAAGTGGATAGTGGGTGGATGGATGGATGGATGGGTGGATGGGCAGGGATATGGATGAGAGGGTAGATGATGGGTGATTGGGTGGGCAGCAATGCCATTCAACAAAAAGCACCCCAGTTGGGGGTCAGAGAATCTTGCCATTGCCCTCATCCCACCCCTAATGCCCAGTGGGACTTGTAGTAAGTCTTCTAGCCTTTCTTGACCGTCAACTTCCTCATCTGTCTGAAAGGGAAATGGTCTCTGCCCCCCTCCCCCCACCATACGCAAAGATCAGAAAGGATTCCTGGGCTGTGAGTACTCCCGGCACCTTGGCCTCCCCAACCCTACCGCCCAATCCCACCCTGCCCACGTCCTATCCTGTCATGAGTTCCCGCCTTCCTGTGCCCACGGGGACCTCCCGCGCAGCCTCTAGCAACATTTTCTAATAGGGGCTCAGGGGATTCTGTTCACAGCGAAGTCCAACACTGCAAACATCCTCAGTCCCCTGAGTCTGGTCAAGCCTGACTGATATGGGCTGGAAGTTAAGAGGCCATTTCTGAGGTCAAGATGTGGATTCTGATCCCAGCTCTGGCACTCAGTGCTGTGGAGCCCGAGGCAGGTCACTGCACGCCCCCGAGCCTCACTTTTCCCATCTGAAAACAAGGCTGATAGGCGCACCCATCTCCTGGGGTACCTAGGGGGGGTCCGTGGCAAGATACACGTGGGTGCTCAGCCCAGCGCGGGGGGGTGGGGGGGCCCAGGCTGTGATCAGGGAGACCTAGCCACTCTTGTTGTTATCTCTACCCTGGAGCCAAAAGACCAACCACAGGGCTCGTAGAATGAGTGTCCTTTATTCAACAAAGGTCTGGGTGCGTGGAGGTTTCTGGAACAGGGACGTTCGAGGGACCCAAGAGTCCCAGGGGAGCGGCAGGCCCCCAGCCAGAGCAGCAGGCTGTGACCCACCTCTGTTTCACATGCACCTCGTCCTGGACAACCCAGGGCACAGGGCTTCCCATCAGCAGCTCGGTGACCCCGGGCAAGCACCCTGGCCTCTCTGGGCCTTGCTGTCCTCACCTGTAGAAGACAGGCTTCCCGGTTACCTGTAGGCGTTCCATTGCTTCCCTGTCACCAGCGCTTTGCCTCCTAGCCAGGTGGGTGAGGCCAGCACCCTTCACTGCTGGAGATGCAAATGCTGAGGTCCAGAGAGGGTCTGAGTGCTGGGCTGGGATAAGAACACAGACCCCTCCCACGCTTCGCTCCCCATCCGCCCTGAGTGCTCCAGCCGAAGCCTGGAGCTAAAGGTTGGCCTCTGGGGCCTTCAGTCGGCCCCAGATCCCTCCTGCCCACTACCCCTTGCCAGCCCCTGGTGTTTCCTGGTCCGCGGTCCTGTCCTTGTTACGTGCTGGGAGGTCACAGGGCTCTCCTCGTGGGCGGCCGAGCCTTAAGAGATTATCACTGTCGCCCCGGCCTCCCAGAGGACCCCCCCAACACCTCGCAGCCCCAAGGGGCACCCATAGAGTCCATGGGAGTTTGGGCGGCCCACGTGACCGGGCTGTTGGGTCAGGTGGCCTCTCAGACCTGAGCTTGGGGGAGGTGCCCAGGTGGAGAGGAGATGCAGAGGGGCCCTGAGGGAGCAACGATGCAGGGTCCCAGCCTCCCCCAACCCCGGGTTCCCCCCTCCCCTTCCCCAACTGCTGCAGACTCTGGTTAAAATGGCACCTCCGCCATCTGTCACCCCTCCCCCATTCCGTGGGCGCGGCTGTGACTCCAGGACTGGCTTGCTTCATAAACAGGCGGCTGGCGGGTCCCCAGGGCCAGGCGGGTGATGGGCCCGGTGCTGGCCCAGGGCTGCCGATCTGGGGAGGATCCCGCGAGGCGGGCAGGAGAGCAGGTACCAGGAGGGTTCCACGCCCTCCCACGGTGGCGTCCCGACCCCCGGGGGCTCCCGCCTGCACCCACTCCTTCCCTGGCTCCTTCCGCTCACACCCTCCCTGGATCTCACATCTTCCCCGCCTTGCTTCTGCTGGGTTGAGAGAATTTCAAATCAATACCTGGGTGTAGAGGCTCCATAGACCCTCCTCAGGAAGTGCGGTCTCCCCGGGCAGTAAGCACCAACCCCCTCGGGGCCCCTGCCTTACAAAGGGGAAACTGAGGCCAGAGAGCTGGGCAGTGGGGGCCCTGGGAGTGGTGGAGGACTCCCCCTCTCCCCCCACCCCCCCACCCCAGCTGCAGTTTGCCCCCTCGTCGGAAGCACTTAGGGGGAAAGGGGTGTCACAGGGGTCAAGTGCCCCAGTCCTGAAACTGTAAACCAGCTTGCTGCCCTCAGTTTTCCCATCTGGGGAATGGGGGAGTCCAGACTGCTGGGAGAGGGTATCTTTTGCGCCAGAGCGCAAGCGGGGACTCACCATTCTCTCACAATCCCCCCAGACTTGGGAGAGACCACACCGCGGCTGGAGGGCCAGTGGGGGGGGGGGCAGGTGGGGGGAGCATCCAGGTCAGCACCCTCCACCTTCCCCCACCCCCAGTCCCCGGGCTTCCCCCTCCCCCATCACCGCGGCCCCGGCTGCCCCTCCTCTCTCCCGCTCCTGCCTGCCAGCTCCATCCCGAAAGCCCCCAGACCCCAGCTGGAGTGTTTTTACTGCTTTGACCGGCCGCTCAGCCTCCCTCCTCCCTCCCCCTCCTCCCCCTCCTCCCTCCTCCTCCACCTTTCCCCCTCTCTCTCTCTCTCCTCTCTCTCCTCCATCCTCTCCCCCTCCTCCTCTTCATCTTTCTCCCTCTGTTCTCCTCTCTCCCTCCCCTCCCTCCTCCTCTCCCTCGTCCCTCCCTCCTCCCTCCGCCCTCCCTCCCGAGCGCTCCCTCCCTCCCTCCCTCTCTCCGGGGGAAGAAAGGTCACCGTGCAGCTGATTACTCAGAGCTCAGTTGCTGTAGCAACCGGCGGGGGAAGTGGGACAGGCTGGCTTTGAGGACGCGTGAGGTCGGCCGCGGGCGGCTGGAGCCGGCGCGGGCCTCTGTGCTCCTGCGAGAGGGAGGCTGCCGGCAGCCCGGCTCCTCGGCCGCTGCGGGCCGGGCTCGGGGGTTTCATTTTTAATGAAGGGTTCGCGCGCTCCCCTCGCGCACCCCTCCCCGCCTTCTTCCCACCTCCCCGGGGTCTGGAGGGGGAGTGCGCCCCTCTTGGGTTTGGCTGCCTCTCTCTCTCTCTCTCTCTCTGGTCTGGGGCTCCGTCCCTCTGTGTCTCCCCCTCTGCCAAGGTTCTGATGGCTTCTTTCTTTCTCCTCTCTCAGAGCTCAAAGGGACAGCCCTTTACCAACACACACACACACACACACACACACACACCTCACCCACAGGCTAGGTAAGGAGCCCAATAAAATCCTCAGCACCCCCCAACCCCCCCCCCCCCACCAGAAGCCTTTGTCACTGGCCTGGGAGACCCGGGCTTCCTCAACAAGCCAGAGACAGGGTCCACAGAGGGTCCAGCCCTGCTCCCCCAGACACACTGGCATTCCCCTGACACCTACTGGGGGGGGGGGGCTGCCCTGCCCTCCAGGAGCTTCTGGGCCCCCCCCCCCCCGGAAGGCATCCGCTCTGCTCAGAGAGGAAGCCAGACCTACAGGGGAGGGGGTGGCTGATGCCAGTGGGCAGGGCAGGGAGGGCGCCTGTGGGTGGAGAGCATCTCAGCCCCTGCTGTCTGTTGGCTCCTTCTCCAGCGAGGCAGCCCAGGGAACAAGGCCAGCTCCGAGCGAGGGCCAGCAGTGACGGGACAGGGGCTCTGGAGCTGGGCAGGCCTCTGTTCCAGTCCCCATCCCGCTATGGGACCCTCCTCCCCCGGTCCTCGGGAATGTAAAGTGGTTCAACCACTGTGGAGAACATTCGGGCGGCTTTTAGAGATTGAAACGTACACTTACCTTGGGACCTGGCCGCTCCCTCTAGGCATTTATCCCAGCGCAGTGGAAACTTGGGTTCATGCAAAGATTTATGCATGAGTCTTCAGAGGAGCTTTATTTGTGACGGGCAAAATTGGAAACAACCCATCAACAGGCACCCGGCTCGAAAGTTTGTGGTACATCCACACATAGAACGCCTCTGAGCAGTAAGAAGAAATGAACGCTCGATACACTCAACAACGTGGAGGAATCTCAAGGTCACGACGCCGGGGGAGAGCAGCCAGGCAACAAAGAATGCATACTGGATGGTTCCATTTATAGAACATTCTAGAAAACGCAAACTAACCTGTCGACGGAAAGCAGCTCGGTGGTGGCCTTGGGACATCGGGGGCCAGAAGGTCCCACGAAGGGACGCAAGAAAACTTTTGGAGGATGGCGGCTATGCTCACCGTCTTGTGGGTGCGTATAGATGCCAACACCCGTCACATTCTGCGATGCAAATGCGTGCACCGACTGTATGGCCGTAAACTGAAAAACCAGGTTCCTGCCCTGCCACTCCCCCGGCTGAGTGACCTTGGGTGGGTCACCTCACGTCTCCCGGCCTCGTGGAGAACAGTGAAATAATAAGACAGGCAGCCTCGCGGGATGGTTATGGGGATTCAGTAATGTCACGTCGATTGCCTCCATCCCAAGCAAACCATGGGTGGCCCACCCAGGGCAGAGAGGGGCACGATGGGCCAGGGGCACAGAGAGGCCATGCCAGAGCCTGACTTGGACTCCCTGCCCAGGGCTCTTCCCACGGGGCCAGGCCAGGCTGCAGACCAGTGCCCGGTGCCCTTGCTGCCACCAAGGCTCACAGCGGAGCTTAATGGAGAAAATCTCACCGGATGCCACTTGCCTTGGGTTCAGAGGCTGATACGAATCCCCCCACCCCCACCCCCTCGCCATGCTCGGTGACCACGGCCACATCACTGCCCCTCTTTGACCCTCCTCTTCTGGAACCCGCACCTGTCCCTGCCTTAACCTGCAGCATGCTGGTTTCACAACCCCCCTGAGAAGGAGTCCGGGCTCTCGGGAGGTCCATTGCGCGGACGAAGAACCCAGGCCTGCTGAGTCCGGGAGAAGCGCCCGTCACTGGCCCAGTGGTAGTCGGTGACATGTGCAGCCGCAATCCCAAGTTCCCGTCCCAGCTCTGGCATGGCTGAAGGACCTTGGGCAAGTCACTGTGCCCTGCAGAGTCTCAGTTTCCTCATCTGTCAACTGGGGACGATAAAGGTACAGGAGGTCAAGCAGGTGTGGCCCTGAGCCAGGGCACGGATCATCACCAGTGTTCTTATTCTGTGGGCAGAGCCCTCTCGGTGACCTCCAGCTGCCTCTTCTGCGGCAGTGGGGCAGAATCTTCCATGGGACTATGCTGGAGCCCAGCAACCAGCAGATTACATTTGCTGTGATAATTGCCCCCCCCCCCACACCCTGCCATACATAGCCAGGAGGCCTGAGCAGGGCCCGTTTCAGCCCTGCAACCCAGTAGTCCTCCTCCCCGACCTTGAACCTTCTCCCGGACACCTACTGTATGCTGGGCATGGACAGGCACTGAAGGAGAGGCCCTGTCCAGGGTGGTCAGGGCTGCGATCGGGGAAGTCCGAGGTCCGTGGGAGCCTGGAGGAGGCCCCTGACCCAGTCTGCTGTTAGGGGGAGAGGGCAGAAAAGGAAAAGAGGTCTCACCTGAGACCCAACGCTTGAATCAGAGTCAGCCAGGCAGAGGCTGTGGCGTTGCTCCCGGCGAAGGGCACGGTGGCAGGTGCAAAGGTCCAGGGGGTGAGAGTAAAACAGGACTGATTAGAACAACTGAAAAATCCTCAGTTTCACAAGCAGAGATCTACAGGAAGTAGCACGGAGGGAGGGAGGGACAGAGGTCGCCGCGGGTCGCGCCATCCTGGGTTTGTGTTAGTTGCAAGGTCGTACTGAGGGTAATGGGAAGCCACAGCCGGTTTTAGGCCGAGGGGGGACACATTCAGAAGCACTTCCAGAAAGATCATTCTGGCTGCCCTGAGCAGAAGGGACCACAGGGGCAAGGGTAAGAGCAGGGAGGCAGGTTGGACGTGCAGGCAAGAGATGATGGGGGGGCTGGTCTGGGGAGGCAGACAGAAGGGCTGAGTGGACTGACGGAAAAGACTTAAAGGGAGGGCTTGTGGGACAAAAAGGGGTGAGGGAGGAGAGCAAAGTAGGGGCGGTGGGTGGGTGGTGGGGCCATCTCTGAGTCAGGCCATGGAGGAGAAGGGGGCAGGGTGCTGTCTTCCCAGTCCTGGGTCCCCACAGCTCAGCCGGTGGCTCACGGTCAGCCCTGACCCCCAAAACTGCCCTCCTTGGGCCCCAAGGGGAGCTGTCCTGGATGAACACCACGGTCTGGGGGCTACGCCGCCTGTAGCCAGCAGAGGATCAAAGCCTTGGTCTGGACTGTCCGCTTCCCGGGATGAGTCATCCCCGGCAAAGCAGAGCGAGGGGGGCGCGGCTCCAAACCCCGGTGGGTTTCCACTCTGCCTCGGGGCCCCCACTCTTGCTCCTTAGGTTTCGTCCTCTCTGAGATGGACAGATGCACAGGGACAGACGTGCAGCCAGCCCCGGGGGGGTCTGGACAGCTGAACAAACACCGCACGGGGGGTCTTCATCAATCACAAGACAATGAGGTTGCGGGGGGGGGGGGTGCAGGCAGCAGTGAGAGACTGCGGGTCGCTGGGCAGCGGCGGGGGGCGGAGGGGGGGTTCTGAGTAGGGCGGTGCCCCGGGGTTGTGCCACTCACCCCAACCTCAGGCCGTCCCTCTGTCCCGGGGCTCCCCGCGCTGGAAAGTAAAGGTCCCCAAACTCAGGTTCCTCTTTGACCTCCCCGCCCCCATGCCCGCACCCAATCCTAAGCAAGTCTACCCCTCTCCCTCCCCACAGCCACCCCCCCGAGTCCAGCCTCGCCACCTCTCCCCACACATCAGCCTCTTCAGGGCCTCCCTGTCTCCGTCTCCCCTCATCCCTGCCCCGCCCCGCCGCCCCCTGTACTCAGTGCAGCCGCAGGGAAGCCCACAGACTTTAAAGGATGTGACTGGGCCGGGACTGGCCCCCAACGGCTCCACGCTGCACCCACAAGGGCATGGGACCCTGGGCTCCCAGCACCAGCCCACACGTGAGTCCTCTGCCACATCTGGTCACTCTGTCCCCCCCACTCCCCCGCTTTCTACCCCTAGCACTGGTTTGCCTACCGCCCTCCAGACCTTTGCATTTGCTCTTCCTGAAGCCCTTGTCCTCTGGCCTTCCAGGCTTCTGACTGATCCTTCAGGTCTCAGCTCAGATGTCACCTCCTCCAGAGCCCCCCCCCAGCCCCCCGCTGCCAACCCAGGCCACGTTCACCCCTGTGCCTTCGTCCCCTGGACTCCTTCATTCACACGTTCACTTGTGTCACCTCAGCTCTTCGGAAAGTTCCCTAAGGACAGACGCCTCTCTTGTTGTACCTGTGTGTTCTGACGCCTGAGTGAATGAATGAATGAACGAATGAATGAATGCGGGAATAAGTGAAAAGTGGCCAGGGGCCCCTGGTGGGTGGGGACTACAGACAGGAGGCTACATTCAGTCCACACCCGCTGCCCTCTGAAGGACTCCCCAGGAAGGTGGGCCTCTACTCTCCCGAAGGTGAGAACTTCCCGGCCACCCAGCTGAAACTACTGAGGCAGGACATGGAAAGGGCCGGTCCCCCTCCTGACCCAGCAGAGGTGAGCCCAGGATCCTGATGCCTGAAGCCCCGCCCCCTAGTCATCCACCAAGGGACTGAACAGTATGGGGCGGGGGCGGTACTGAAGTCAAGTAAAACCCAGTTCAAAACCCAGCCCTACCACTTACCAACCGCAGGGCCCTGGGTAGCTTTCAGCTCTCTGTGCCTCAATTTGCTCATCTGTAAAATGGGAGAATAATGTGCACCTGCCTCATAGGACCAGAGTGGGGAGTCCACAGATTTGTGCCTGCTGTCAGTAGCTCAGCCCAGCGTGCCTAGCAGATGGTGTGTGCTCAATAAATGTCAGCCCCGCCCCCGCGAGCATCAGGGCAGCTCCCGCCCTGAGCCAGGGGAAGGGCAGAGGCCAAGGCCCTGTTCCCTCTCTGACCAAAGATGCACCTCCATCTGTCTTCGTACCTGGGCTCCCTCCACCTCCGGCCTCCACCCTGCCTCCCTGCTGGGGCCAGGGACCCCTTCCTGTGCCCAGGAAGTCCATTCTGGCGAGGCCAGGCACTCCCTGACCTCTTGTGGCCTTCGAGCTTGGACAGCGCGCCGTCCTGTGTCTCCAGCCGAGCCACGGCCCGCATGCGGAACCGAGGCTCAGAAGCAAAGGTGCTCCCCAGAGCCCCCGACTCCCAGCTCGGTGTTCCTTGCTTGGATACTTGGACCACTCCTGCTGTGGGAGCTCTGGGGGGGATTCCCTTGGTGTGGGAAGGGCTGCTACCCCTTTGGGCTGAGAGCTCCCCGAGGACAGGGACCACGACTGTCTTGTTCACTCTGTGGGCCCCCGCACAGGCCTGGAGACTGCGAGTGAACGGGTAACACCATGACCCATCTGTCTCCCATGAGGAGCCCGCTTTGGCCCAGCCCCGGTGGGGGTCAGCAGGCCAGGCCCCGCCCGGGGAAGGAGGTTGCCAAGGGTCCAGAAGCTTCCAGAAGTGCCTCCACAAAAAGGATCGAAGGAAGGAGATGACAGGAGGGCAGGAAATGGCTTGCAGGTGGGCTGGGGGCACAGAGCCCCCTGCCCAGGCTGGGACGAAAAAGCCACAGGAAAAGGACACAGATGGATGGGCCATGGGGGCTGGGGGAGGACGAGATTCAGGCAGGGAGCCTCAGCCACTTCCTTTGTGCAGAGGACTGACCTGCTGGTCCCTCCCTACCCACCCCCTCCGGTGCAGGGCCCTCCTTTCTGTCCCGGGCCACCAGCATCCAGCCCTGGGCCCAGCACCCAGGGGACACTCAGAAAACTTATTGATTCACCGTGTTCATGAATGAATGGAAGCTTTTATCAGCCATTCCTGACTTCTCCAGCGGTCAAGGAGAGGGGGTCAGTCCAGGAGGTCTGGAGATAAAGTGTAGAGAAAACTCCCTGGTGTTTCACGAAAAACATCAACAATAACGACGGCTATTATTATTACAGGCAGCGCTTCTGAGCACTCACTACGTGTCAGGTGCACCATATCTGAGTTATTCCCCCCCCCCCCCCCCCCCCCCCCCCCGCTGTCTTCCTCGCCACTCTGAAGGCGTGTTAGCCTCGTTTCACAGATGAGGAAACTGGGGCTCAAGAAGAAGCAAGGTCTTGCTCCTGGTCACCTGGCAAGTCAAGGACAGGGCTGACATTCAGATCAGAGGCTTCCCAAGTCTATGAACTCTGCTCTTAAAGATACATTCTCAGGCTGACGGCAAAAACACCTTCTCGCTCATCCATCCATTCATTCAAGTACCCATTCATTCATTCAATTACCCATTCATTCATTCAAGTACCCATTCATTCATTCCACAAGCCTTTCCTAGAATCCTCGTCATGCCAAGCCCTGTGCCAGGCACTAGGGCTATCGCGGCGAATGAAATAGCCACAGTCCCCAAGGGCTCAAGACTGCGTCTGGAGGGCAGCGCTCCACCCACATAATTAATTCACCATGAGTGTGCAAAGTGCTGGGAAGGCCAACGCTGGGGTGCAAAGCTGGCATACGCAGGGGACCTGCCCAGTCGGGGTGAGGGTGGGGGCTCGGAAAAGAGCCCCTGCTTAGCATGCGGACGACAGGAGGCATGGACAGGTGATAGACAGTCAAGGATAACAGGCACAATTCTGATCTGAGCAGGCATCGTCCCGTGAGCCCCTTCCCTCCACAAGCACCTTGGATGGATTATTCTATAAATCTTGACCATAAGATGGAGCTATAGAGGCCGTGATGATCCTCATTAGACTCGGAGAGGTCAGCTACCATAGCTGCTAAGGGGCAGAGTCAGGGTCGTCTAATCTGGGGGTCTCAGCTCCTGACCCTGAACCCAGGGTCTGCAAGAGAAGAGACCCTCCTGTTCAGTGGCTGGGGGTGAGCGGGAGTCGAGGGGACACAGTGCACACTTTCCTGGGTCACCTGCCAGTCTCCTTGGGCTGGAGAGGGCTCTGGGTTCAGAGGAGAATATTCAGGGAACATTCCTGAGCTCAAATCAGCTGGTGCTGCCAGGATGTCTATCTGGTCTCCTGACCAGCGTTTGAGAGCCTGCAGAGTGGACGTGGCCTTGAGCCGCGGGGCGGCAGAGGCTGCCATGCTCCGCGGAGGCGGCTGTGGGGCAGGGCTGCAAGGTGCCCGATGTCGGTCGCTTCTCCTTGTCTCCAAGCCCTAGAGAAAAGCCTGCTTTCCTGTTTTTCCCTGGAATGGAGAGAAGAGGGCTGAGATCCTCCCCAACCTGGGCTGTGGGGCCCTGAGGGGGTGGGCTGGGGCTTGCTGTCTCTCGGTGCTTCTCCTCATCACCTAGAGGGTGGACAGCATGGGTCGGAGGCCCCCACAGAGCGGCCAGAGCAGTCCCAGGGCCCCTGAATCCCTTGGGAAGGGGAAAAGGACTCACCTATAATACCAGTGATAATGGCACATTTTACCTGAGCATGAGCCGTATATCCGGCCCCGTGCTGAGTGTCCCCAAAGTATCTCCTTGAATCCTACCTGGCAGAGACTTCTGGCTGTTGCCCAGTGTCCATTCTGCCATCTCCCCTTTATTTCTTTTTATTTTTAATGTTTCTTTCTTTTTGAGACAGAGAGAGACAGAGAACGAGCAGGGGAGGGGCAGAGAAAGAGAGGAAGACACAGAATCCAAACCAGGCTGTCAGCACAGAGCCCGACGTGGGGCTCGAACCCACGAGCACTGAGACCGTGACCTGAGCTGAAGTGGGACGCTTAACCTACTGAGCCACCCAGGCGCCCCCTGCCACCTCCTCTTTAGTTCACAGAGCATCCCCTCCCAGGGTTTTAATGAGGCCCATGGCCGCCAGACTAAATACTACATTTCCCAGTCTCCCTTGCAACTAGGTGTGGCCATGTGATCGGTTCTGGCCAATGGGACACAAGAGAGGTGTCTAAGTCCCTTCCAGATTGCCCTTAAAAGGAAGGAGTGGCCTCCACTCTTTAGGGTGCCCCTGACACTCACAGGAAAGAATGGGGGCGGGGAAGGGGGGGGAAGACTCCTCCACAGGATGGGAAAGACAGAAGGAGCGTGGGCGCTGGACCAGCTTCTAGAGCGGAACCCCCTCGACTGCCACGTAAAGGAAATCGGCTCCTCCCTCCTCTAGCTTGGGTTCCCTGGGTTTTCGTAGACTAGCTGGGCTGCATCCTAACAGAGACCCTGAAGGTCTGAGAGGGAAATCCACATCAGCGGGGAACGGGTGAGGCCAACACTCGAAGAACTCAGGCCAAGGAAGACTGACCCAGAGCCTGTGCCCAAAGCCACCGGGTTGAACACGCTCCTGTGCCCACGTGATACTCAATCGACGACATTCAGGGGGACGGATGAGTAAACGAACAGCGGCCGGGGGTGCTTTCTAGCAAGGAGCTGACCCTGGAACCACTGATTATTTCCGAGCCCTAAACGTGATCCTATTTCCCCGGTAGGAGCTGCAGCATTTAACTTCTAATTCCTATGCCCCACGTTCAAAGATGAGCGCATTGACAATGTCTTCCAGTTTACAAGTGGCTTCATGTCCACGGTCACCTTTAACCTTGATCCCTTCCTATGAGGTCAGCAGGGGAGCCCTGTGCTTATTCCCACTTTGCAGGTGAGGGACGAGTATCTGCACACATTACCTGGCCCATGATAACTGCTCGACATACGGCAGGTCTTCGGGTTCCTTTCATAATGTTTTCTTAGTAAGATGCGACCAGTGATGATTTTTTAAAGCATCTTTAGGGGCGCCTGGGTGGCTCAGTTGGTTAAGCGTCCAGCTTCGGCTCAGGTCACGATCTCCTGGTTCGTGGGTTCGAGCCCCGCGTCGGGCTCTGTGCTGACAGCTCGGAGCCTGGAGCCTGCTCCGGATTCTGTGTCTCCCTCTCTCTCTCTCTCTCTCAAAAATAAATAAACATTAAATAAATATCATTTTTAAAGAACAGAGGGATGTGGGAATGTAGTAGGAAGGGCCCACGTGGAGGACTCAGGAGACCCAGTGGCCACTGGACTGGTTGATGACCTTGAGATAACTCTCCCCCTCTCTGATACTTATTTCCCTGGGGTAATCAGGAAGGAAGTCGGAGGAGACGGCCCCTTCCTCTATTCTCATTCTGGGTTCTGCTCCTCTGAACCACTACGGTTGGCAGTGGCCACGGTCCCCGCCCACCGAGGGCAGCAGCAGCCCCCTAGGTGGGGGGCAGCTATCCCGCAGCCCTCTGCCAGCATTTCCCAGCTCCCCTCCCGAGCCTGGCTCTGAGTCCGGGGACTTCGCCTGGCGCTCTCTGGGCCTCAGTTTCCCCATCTGTAAAATGGGAATGATAGTAAAAGTAAGGACATTGCTCACAGAACCATCCTGTCCGTGACATGCATTTATGCGTGTCGAGTACTCAGGACAGAGCCCGTCTCAGTAGCTGCCCATCTGTGCTAGGCGTATTGTGGTTAGTGATCAGCGATTATCAGTAACACATTATTGGTCATTATGATGAACGGTTAATGGAGGTTTACAGATGATTGCAAGAGAAAAGAGGGCATTTGAGTGTCCAGAATGGGAGTTCTGTTGGAAAACCAAGGGCGGGGTCTTCACTGGGTGCCCCTCGGTGCCTCCCCAGGGTCTGTGGGTTCCCTAGTCTGAGCACCTTACCCTGCCACTTTCTTTCTTTGCTAATTTTTCCCATCAGCCCCACTTGGGTTGGTCAGTTGCGTTAGGAATGGAAATTCCCAGTCTCAGCATCAAGAAAGATCTCCAAGTTGCCTCGGCCAATCCTCTTCCTGAGTCATGGCTCTGTACACACACCCACCTATCCTTGGATACCTCCCCAGCTGGGTCACTCACTACCGACAAGGCTGCCTTATTAGTTTATCTTGTGAGGCAAAACCGGCCTCCCAGGGCGGCCTCTGCTGCTTCTGCCTTCAGGGTCCTCCCAGAACAAGTCCACACCCTCGGCTCTAGGAACGGGAGCTGCGGCCGCTAAATTAGCTCCTCCCCACCTGAAACCTCCCTGGTGCCTCGACTCCCCTTGGAGAGCAGGCGTGAGCACAGAGCTGGCTCAGGGCGAGCCAAGTGACACGGCCCTGCAGACAAAGCCCAGGGAGCCACGCTGGCCTGCCGTGCCCACCTGCCCACCACCAGCCTGGGTCTCTCCTCTTGCTGTCCCTGGACCCTTCCCTTTTGTACCGAACCTGCAGGCGGAGGAAAGGCAAAGATTTGCCTGAAGCAAATACAGCAAATCCTTTCACAAACACACACTCCCCAGAAAGCTGGCTCCAAAGATAACCGGGGAGGGGAGGCCGACTTGATTAGATTTCTTTGGGGTCTGCGGCCTAATTTTGTTACCTATCTTAGCTTAAGGTTCCTGTAGTGACTGTAGCTTGCTTGATTTCTCCAAGCCGTTCACGGGCTGGTGTATAAACTCTCATCTATGGGGGCGCCCGGGTGGCTCAGTCGGTGAAGCGCCTGACTTTGGCTCAGGTCATGATCTCGCGGTTCGTGGGTTTAAGCCGCCCGCCAGGCTCTGTGCTGACAGCTCGGAGCCCGGAGCCTGCCTCGGATTCTGTGTCTCCCCCTCTCTCTCTCTGCCCCTCCCCCACTCGCGCTGTCTCTCCCTCTCTCTCAAAAATAAATAAACATTAAAAAAGAATTTTTTTGGGGGGCGCCTGGGTGGCGCAGTCGGTTAAGCGTCCGACTTCAGCCAGGTCACGATCTCGCGGTCCGGGAGTTCGAGCCCCGCGTCGGGCTCTGGGCTGATGGCTCAGAGCCTGGAGCCTGTTTCCGATTCTGTGTCTCCCTCTCTCTCTGCCCCTCCCCCGTTCATGCTCTGTCTCTCTCTGTCCCAAAAATAAATAAACGTTGAAAAAAAAAATTAAAAAAAAAAAAAAAAAGAATTTTTTTTTTAAAAACCTCTCATCTCTGGATGTTCTCACAAGCCCCTTGCGAGCTCTACTCCTGAGGTCACTGGTCCTGCGGACTACGTTCCTATTCTATTCCCATCGTTCCTATTTCCCTCTGCAAATCACTTGGTCTCCCTAGGCCTCAGTTTCTCCACCTGTAAAATGGGGGATAATAATTGTCGCCACCTCTTCGGGCTTTTTTTTTTTTTCTTTTTTTGAGTGTCCAATGAGGTCAACTACCTGGAGCCTCGGAGCCAGCCCCAGGCATACAGTAGGTCTTTAATAAGTGTTCGAAACAATTGGCTCTCCGCTGGAAGATGAGCTTGATACGCTGGTAAAAGCTAGAATTAGGGAGGGATGAATCTCTTTCGTGAGAGGGGCTTGGTCCCGATGCAACATTTTGCCCTTTCTGGTCCCTGAGTCAGTGAGTGTCAAACTTGACTCAGCTTTACTTTACCCGAGGGAGCTGTAAAATGCAGAGCCCCAGGCCGTGTGCTCAGACAGCCTGATTTAGGAGGTCTGGAGAAGCCCAGGAACGTGCAGTTGAACATCCTCTCTCCACTGCCCCTGCTGCCCCTCTTCCCAAGCTGGGAACAGACAGTCCCGCATACGTGCACGTTGTCTATCCTGTGCGGGTACCAGGAGCCGAGACCCAGAAATGAGAAGCCAAACCAGACAGAACCGGCCCCTGCCCCCAGGGAGCTCAAGGAGGTCAGCTGGGGAGCCTCAGTTCTGGAATGAGTAGGGACAGCTGTGGGAATTTAAAAGGTCAGATGAGACCTACCTCCTGGCACTGTGTGGTTGTTATCACGAGACAGAAAGTCTCCCAGGCTGGAGCCTTGGGGCATGAAGGTCTTGGGAGGGAGGGGCACAGGCTGGTTCTGGAAGCAAAGGCTGCTCTGCCTGATCCTGCCTATGTCGGGGGGGGGGGGGGGCGTGCAGGGGGAGGGATGGGGGGAGCACGGAGATATGTTGTCCAGGAGGCAGTAACATCCATGTGCACTGAGGCAGGTGCCTGTGGGCTGGAAGTTCAGCTTTATCCTTTCAAGCTGCGTTGACCTTGGGCCAGCAACTTTCGGTTCCTAAGCTTTATTTCCACCTCTGCAAAGGGATAACAATGGTGCCAGCCACCTGCAGAGATGATTTACCAAGAAGGGGAGGACCCTTTAGCGCCAGGGACTCTCTCTGCTAAGGACCCACACCCCACCCCCCCACCCCCCCCACCCCGGCTTAAATGTGTATTTGTAACTTCACATTACTTTTCTCAAAGAGGGTCCCCAAGATTATAAAAGCTTGAGGCCCCACAAACCGGGACCCGCTGAGGCCCACCTAAGACAGTTGTCTGGCAGATTTGGTGACCAACGGTGAACCCCTCGGCAAGCCTGTGTCTGGAAACGGAAGCTCCTTAGCTTTCCCAGCCTTGGAAAGAGAACGTACAGTACAGCGCCCTGGACAGGAACGAAGTTTGTGGCTGGAGGGCCAGGCCTTTTGTGAGAGCTGAGCTTCACTTCTATTCTGCCAGCCCCTTGCCCCTTGCCCCCATGGCCTCAGGACTGCAAACCTCTCCCGCCCAGACTGGAGGCAGAGAATAGGCTGGAAGCAGAATGGAGGACAAGGAGGAGGGACAGAGCGGCAGAAGAGGGAAGGGAAGGGTAGGGAAGGGCAAGGGTATTAGACTGAGCCTCTGGCCCACCCCTCTGGCTGCCATATGCACCAGCCTTTGAAGGGCCAGGCTGGTGAGAAGCCAGCCAGAGGTGAGGGCCCTGGGCAGAGGCCTTGGGGTTGGCATGGTTTTGATAATGACCTTCAAATGTCCTAAACCAGGAGAGGATACAGGTTATCCAGAACCCACAGTTGGGGTAGGATACCGGGGCCTGAGCATGTTGAGGACAGGAGCCACCTCCCACCCCCCCCCCACCCCCCAACTCTGTGCCAGGCCCTGCCCAGGTGCCCCTCTCCCCGAATCCTCGCATCACCTCCTCCCAGCCCTCCTTTCCATCCCGCCCAAGAGGAAGTGGAGGTTCAGAGAGGGCACGTCTCTTGCTTGAGAGGACACAGCAGGGGCGAATACAATACACAGAAGGATCTGGACCCAGCTCGAACTCCAAATTCCAGTTGTTAACCCTCTCCTACCACGGCTCTCTCTGTGGGCTCGGTGGCAGCAGAGGGCTCGCAATAAAAATGGGAAGGAAGGAAGGAAGGAAGGAAGGAAAGAATTCGCAGGCCAGGCTATTCCCACGCCACCCCCTGCCCCAGCCAGCTCTTTCCCGCCCCCCCCCCCGCACACACCCCCCCTCCGCGGCCTAACTAGGTTTCTGAGCCCTCTGTCCTGCTTCTGCAGGTTCCCCCGCGCTCCTCCCGGAGCCCACTCCGAGGCAGCCTTCTCGAACAGGACCCCCCGGCGTGGGGACGCCTCCTGACCCCCGAGGCCCAGCGGGAGGGCCGCGACCTCCGGCGGGGTGGTCTCGGCAGCCGCCTCCTCCCCCGCCACCCTCCCGTTCCCGGGGCAGCTAAATAATTGATTCGCCCATAAATAATTGATCTGCGCCGCGCGCGCGCCCTCGGCCCCGGGGTGCGGGGTTCCCCGTTAGGGTTAGGGGAGGGGGAGGGGGAGGGGAGCGGGGGAGGGGACGGGGACCGCGGTGCTGTGCGCGCGAGCGGCGCACAGTTTCGCTCCGCGGGCCTTTCTCTCTCCCTCTCGCTCCCTCGCGCCGGCTTTTTTCCCTTTTTCTTTTTCCTTTTTTTCTTTCCTGGAGCGGAGCCCGGCGCCAGGAGTCTGGAACCAGCTTGACAAGCTTTTGAGTTATGGAGGGGGGGAGGGGAGGGAGCGGGCGGGCGGGCGGGCGGCGCGGGGAGGGGGCGGGGAGGGGAGGGAGGAGCGGGAGCGGGGAGGGCGCGCCGCGGCGGCGTGGGGGCGGGGCGCGCGCCCCCCGACGCGGGGACCCCGCCGGCCTCGGGGCGAGCGCGGGGTGAGGGTCTGGGGGTGGCGGCCGGGCGGGGCGCGGGAGTCGGCGGCGAGGGGGCGGGGGTGAGTCATCCGTGGACCCGGCGAGCGGCCCGGCTGGCGGAACGAGCCGGGCTTTAGGGCCGCAATAAATGAGGCCCGGGGAGGGCGGCGGGGTTTACACGGCCTCGGGGGCCGCGGCCTCCCCCGCCGAGCAAGACATTCCTTTCCGCTGAACTGGGCGCCTGGGCCCGCGCCGCCGCCGCGCCCAGCACGCGTGGCCCTAGGCGGCCGGGCCCGGGGCGGGGAACCAGCGCCGGCCCGGGGTTGGGGGGGGAGGGGGAGTTGGGGGGCGGGGGGGGACACGCGGGAACCGGGAGCCAGGTCCGGGGTGGCCGCCTCTGGCCCCCAGCGTTGTTCCCCAGGAGCTCATTGAGCCCTCGGCTGACCCGGAGGGAAGAGATCGGTGTGTTCGTTTAACGGCGGGGGGGGGGGGGGGGGGGGGGGGGGCGACCTGAGCCCAGGGAGGGTCATCACTGCCGCGGGGCGCTCAGCCGCCCCCCTGGAGTATCTGATTCAGTCCTCCACTCTATTGCCTGAGAGCTGAGATTCTCCATTCACCGTCCCCCCCCCTCCCATTTCCCCAGGTTTGACATTGGGCCTGGGGGCCCAGGGCCAGGCACACAGTAGAGGCACCCTAGCCATTGGGCTGAATTTGACCAGGGCGCTTTGCCAGGGGCCCCGCCAGGGCGCTAAACACGCCTGTCCATCTGACCGCTCAGAGCCAGACAGTCGCAGGGGGGGCGGGGAGGGGGGGGAAGAAGAAGAGTGGGGGGGGTGGCGGTGAGAGGTGTCTGGAGTTACTAGCTTACCAGGACCAGGAATAGAGAAACGTTTCGGACCCCTTGAGATCTCCAGGGGGACCGGCTGTACCCCCAGGAAGACACTCCTACATGCCAACAGAGACCCCAGTTCGAAGCATGCCTTCCCCTAGACCATTTACCCTCTGTGTACTGCAGTTTCCTTTAGGGACCCCCAACTTCCCCCCCCCCCCCCCCCCCCAGCCACCACCTGGCCCCTTCCAGCTTTTCCAGCCCCCAGCCAGTTAGTGACCTAGATCTCTCTGCTCCTGGGCTCTGGAATGTCACCCGCCTGGCTGCAGCTCCGGGCTCTATGGCCTGGGGCTGCGCCTTCACCACTCTGAGCCCTTCTTGCTCATCTGTGAGATGGGGTAGTAATTGTGCCAGCCTGGCCAGGGTTCTGGAAGGTTCCATGAGGCTATGCGAGTCTTAGCACAGGGCCTGGCACACAGCAAGCGCTCGATACGTGGTCACTGTTGCTGGAGCTGGTTGTTTGTTATGATTCCGGAGGGCCAAGGCCCAGCTAGGCGCCCCCCCCCCCGCCCCCCACCCCAGCAGAGCTTGAGAAAACTGAGCCTGTGGAGCGGCCTGGCTCCTCCTCCCCGCCCCCCACAGAGCCAGAGTGTCGAAATCATCCCAGAGACGCTGTGGAGCAGAAATTTCCAGTCTCCCTGGCAGAGCCTGGAAGAGTTTGGGTGCGGCTCAGACAAGCAGCTGGACAGGCACTGCAGGGCTAGGGAGGGACCCCGAGATGTTCTAGGAGACCCTGGAAGCACCCCAGCCCTGGGCAGGGGGCGGGGGGCCGGGGGGGGGGTGCCTGGCCTCCAGCTCTAGCCCCACAGAGCCTGCTCTGGCACAGGCAAAATCCCATGGTCCCCTGGGGTCAGTGGGGACTGTTTGCTCTAGTGATCGTCCCAATGGTGGGGGCCACCAGGCCTCCGAAGGGCCCGCTCTTGGCCACCAGGAGGAGCAGAGGCCCCCAGCCAGGATGGTCTCAACGGGGTTGTGGGGGCTGGGGGATCCCTGTCCCGAGTGGCCTGGAGGACCCACGAGAGACCTGGCAGACAGCCGGACCCTTGCTTTGATCACAGGGTTGTGTAACCCCATCGGAGGGGGGAGGAAATGGGGGTCAAGTGCCCGCACTGCCCCAATCCAAGATAGGTGACCTTGGACAAGTCTGAGGAGACTAAGACAAGACTGAGTAACGCTCATGAGTACGAATGAGTAGACCAAGTGCTACTAACGAGTAGAACGTGTCAACTGCTCTGTTATTTCACAGTGACTCTTGGAGGGAGCTTGTATTATTAACCAACTTTGTTTTCCAGATGAAATAACTGAGGCTCGGAGAGGTCGATTCACTTTCTCAAGGACACGCAGCTAGGAAATGATTCAAATCCTGATCTGCTGGCTGCGTCCCTAAGGAAAAGCAAGTTAAATGTTTTTTAAAAATAAAACATTTCAAGCACCTACTATGTGGAAAACCATTGAGGTGGGTGGTGATAAAAATCAAGGATGCCTGGTCTGACCTCCCAGAAGCTCATAATTGAGTGTAGACACAAGACTCCAGCGAGACCCTCCTGAAAGTTAAATGTGAAAAACACCAGCGTAGGGGCGCCTGGACCGCTCAGTGGGTTCAGTGGTTAAAGCGTCTGACTCTTGGTTTCAGCTCAGGTCACGATCTCGCGGTTTGTGAGTTCGAGTCCCATGTCAGGCTCTGCACTGGCAGTTTGGAGTCTGCTTGGTATTCTCTCTCCCCCCTCTCTCTCTGCCCCTCCCCTGCTCTCTCTCTCTCTCTCTCTCAAAAATAAATAAGTATTTAAAAAAAAAAAAAGTAAAGTAAAGCACCAGCATATAAACGCCTCCAGTGCTGTGGGGGCACCAGGAGAGTCATGGGGGTTGGCATGGGGGATGGTGAGGGAGGGAGCTGAGGGAGGAGCCACAGAGGGCAGGGAACAGGGAAAGCTGGTCTTGAGCAACACAGAGAGATTTTCGTGGAGGGCACAGAGCTGGTGCAGCAAGGGCAAAGTCACGGCTGTCTGAGAAGATGGAACCCACTCAGGGGCACGGAGGGCAATGGGGAGAGAAGCAGGAGGAGCGTGGCTGAGGCTGGGGCTGGGCTGCAAAGGCCTTAGACCTTTGCCGGGGGTGGGGGGAAGTGGGGAGCCCTCAAAGGTCTTGAGCAGGGGTGGACATCATTCTCTGGGAGTTTTCGAAAGATAATTCTGTAGGCAGTGAAATGTCCTGGAAACATACACAAAAAAACTGGATGTGCTGGGTCAGGCTGCATTGCACAAACTTTTCCGGTGCTTCCTTTAAAAACATTTTTTTTTTTTTTTGCCTCGTACAGGTATAACTATTCCCCCCCCCCCCCCCCACCAAAAGGACACTTTCAAAAGGAAGAAGGGGGCTGGGAGGCAGAGAGATGTGGGAAGCTGCAGCAGGAGTGAGCCAGGATTGGGGGGCAGCCGCCTCTCTGACTGCTGGCTCCCCGGCTGTTTGAGTGATGGGCGGTCTGGTAGGTGGGGCCGCGGAGGGGAGGGGTTGGGACCCTCCTCTGACCTAGAGCCTTCTCCTGGCCTGACTGATGGTGGCTTCAGCCTGTCCCTACCCCTCCCGGAAATCTGTCCTTACCCTCCTCCCCACTGGCTGGGCCGTGGGGCACAGGCTGATATTTCAGTCTTTCTCTGTACTAAATGGACAGTTATCCCAGGGGCCTCCCTGTGTCCTTGAGGACAGACTTTCTGTCCCCTGTAGCAGCATCAGGCACTGTGCTAGTTGCCTTACAGACAGTGTCTCTTCATCTGAATATACTCCAGCAGAAAAAAAAAAAGGGGGCGCCTGGTGGCTCAGTCGGTGAAGCGTCCGACTTCGGCTCAGGTCATGATCTCATGGTTTGTAGGTTCGAGCCCTGCTTCGGCCTCTGTGCTGACAGCTCAGAACCCGCTTCGGATTCTGTGTCTCCCTCTCTGTCTGCCCCTCCCCTGCTCGTGCTCTGTCTCTCTCAGTCTCTCAAAAATAAATAAACGTTAAAAAAAATTTTGAAATGTGTTGCTCTCTCCATTTAACAGAGGGGGGAAATGGGGGCTCAGTGGCTCACCCCCCTCCCCGGCTCTCACAGTGAGGGGGGAGTGGGATTTTTATGGGGTGGGGTCACCTGAGAGTCCCTACCACGAGGCTGTACTGCCACAGGCTCTTCGGGAGAAAAACCATCTCTCGGGTATCCCTAGATTTTGTGCCTCGGGCTTGCTCTGATTCCTGGACTAGGGGCTCCAGTCACCCCTCTGAGCCATTCCCTCTGCCTGGGATTCCCGCCTCCCCCTCTCAGAGCAATCTCCTACTCCACCCGCAAAACCCCACCCGCGAAACCCAGTGAAACCATTCCTTCCTCCCCAGAGAACCCCAGACTCCCCTACAGTCCCCCTACCTGCGTTCTGTTCCTGTAAAGCCCCCCCTGGGAGAAGAGAAAGGGCTCAGGAGACATGGTTGGGAGGAAAGTTCCAGCCCAGCCCCCAGTGACAGAGAGGAGGGAGCAGTCAGCTTGTTCTGGGTGTTCAGAAGGGCAGGACTGGGGCAGGGTGGACGTGAGAGGGAGCACGGCCTGGGCTCCGTCCAGGGGAAGGCAGATCGAGCAGCCCCTGAGACTATTTGGCTTAGAGGCTGGAGAAGGACAAGTTCAGATGGAGAGAGAGCCTGCCTAGCGTGGCCTCGCCGGCTCCACCGGCCCGAAGAAGACACAACCCTCGCCTGCCCGGCCCTCCTGGCATCTCTGTGGCAAGGCTGGGGGTGGGAAGCTGTCTTTTGTGCACAGGTGTCCCTAGACCCCCACCCCACATGAGCATGCGCACACAGATGAAAAGCCCCCTCTTGGAGCCCAGAGACCCTTCCACCCCAGGAAGAGTTGACTAGAATTGGGAACAGAGTGGTGCGGGCCCCTCGTAAACTCTGAGAATCCCCAGTGCCGGGAACAGTGCAGACACACAGTAGGCACGGAAGCCTATGTTGACGAACAAATGAAAGCATGAATGAATGCCTGACTCCAGCCCGGGGAAGAGGGGCCAAGAGCCTTAAGTCTGTCCGTCTGTCTGTCTGTCCCCTTATAAAGCAAGACCTCATGCGTCCAGGGAGCGTGTGCAAGATGGCTGGGACAGGCTTTGGGGGTGGGAGAGGCCGGGGCCGGGGGGCGGAATGGGAGAGCCATAGAAAAGTGGCCCCATCTGCAAAGGGGGCTGCTGCACGTGTTTGCTGGGAAGGTCACATGACCCCTCCCCAAGCCCAGGCCGGACCTACACAAGCCGCTGTCTCCCCCAGCGCCCGGCCCCTGGGTGTGCCCGCACAGGAGCGAGGATGCAGCGCGTATCTACACGCGCACACACTCACGTGCAGAGCCCACACAGGCCCCCATTTGCCGGCACGGAAGTGTGCACCCAGACGCACCCACACACAGGCACATGCTCATGCCAGGCACGACCGCGTTCACACAAGCAGACACACACACAGGCAGACGCGCACACACATTCACACACGGGCCTCGCAGGCACATCCCACACTCACTCAGCCCCCCACCCTGCACCCTGGCTCTTGCCCAGGCACGCACACCTGCTCACACTCATGCTCACACTCACACTCACTCCCCCCCCCCCAAATCTGCTGTGCACCAACTGTTGGTGCGGGAGGGGCTGCGAGCGGGAAGGAACAAAACCCACGACTCAGCCGGGGAAAGAGGGGTGCGGGCTGGGAGGGGGGGGGGGTGCGCGGGCGAGGGAAATGACAGCCCGCGGTCCCCCTCGAGTCCCGGCTCATGAATATTAATGCGGCGGTAATTAAAATGCAGGGACGCAGCAGGACGGATGCGGCTGCCTCCGGAGCGCTGGGGAGCGCGGCGCCCTCGCAGGCGGGTGGAGCCCGTTTCTCGCTGGCGAACGCGGGATCCGGCTGCGGGGCCGGGGTTCGGGGTTCGGGGCTGGGGGCCCGTAGTTCCCGGCGCCCCTTCCCCCCCCCCCCCCCCCCGTCCCCGCCCGCGGCGCCCCTCCGCGCTCTGCCCGAGCCCGGGCTGCCCGCCAGGCCGCCTTTTCCCGGAGCCGGCCCCCTCCCGCCCTCGCGGCCCGGTGATGTCATCTGCACAAAACTTTCCGCTTCCCGGCCGGTCTCGGGGCCCTGAGTCATAGCCGCCCCCGGCCCCGGGCCGCGCCGTCTGTTTGTGCAGAGCTAGGCCCCGCTGGCCCCGGCCTGACGTCAGGCTGGCGGGGCCTGGAACCGCGTGGGCCCCCCTCCTCCACCCCGTCAGCCGGGTGCTGCGGGCCGCTGGGGGCTGGACGTCAGTCCCGGGGCCGCGATGAAGGGCACAGCCTGGGGTGGCGGTGTAAACCCCGGTGTCACCTTATGCGGATCCCCGGAACCCCGGGCAGGTCCTTTGAGCTCTCCGAAGCTCAGTTTCCTCACCTGCCAATGAGCAGATAGATCTTCTTAGACTTCAAGAGTGACTTGTGCAGCTGGATGAACCCAGGCCCAGAGAGGGAGAGGGACTCTGCCAAGGTCACGCAGCAGGTGGGCAGCGAAGCTGGCTTCCTGGGCCCCTGGTTCCCAGTTCTTGCTGCTTGGCGTCCTGGCCGAGAAAGCCTGGCCTCATCCTATGAGGGCAGTTCCCCGGGCAGGACTTGGAGGGGCTTGAGTCCCAGCCAGGCCAGTGGGACTCTGGCTAGCTTTCTCACGCCCAAGGCAGGCGGCGTGATAATCTAGAATGCTAACCCTGTGGAAGCTATAAAGGGGAGACGAAATGAGGAAAGCCACGTTGCAGTACGAAGACCGTGGGACGGCTGTTCCGGAACGATTGAGATTCTGATCACCCTCGAAGGCAGGTGAAGAAGTCATTTTGGAGTCAGGTCACCTAGGGTCAAATCCCCGCTCTCGGTGCCCCCCTTCCGTGTTCCCTCCTCTGTGCTCTCAGGCCGGGGGTGCCAAACACTGAGCCCTGTGCCCCAAACATTGGCAATTCTTTTGGTTTTAATGTTTATTTATTTATTTGGAGACAGAAGAAAGAGAGCGCGTGCGTGCACGAGTCGGGGAGGGGCAGAGAGAGGGAGAGAGAGAGAGAAGAATCTCAAGCAGGGTCCGCGACGTCAGCGCGGAGCCTGATGCCGGGCTTGAACCCCCGAACTGTGAGCTCATGACCTGAACTGAAATCAAGAGGCAGATGCTTCCCTGACTGAGCCACCCGGGCGCCTTGAAAACATCGGCCATTCTTAGGCTCGCTCCGGGGGCCTTTGGCGGTGAGCTTGGGACCCAATTCACGGATGGGAACTAAAGAACCTTTTGGCTACTGCTCCCAGGGGCTGAGCGGGGCTGAGGCTCAGGTCTGTAACCTCAGGTGCATGGCTGTGGGCTGCGTGCTCTCCCCCAAATGCGACTCCCACCTGCACTCCGCGTCTGTCTTGGTGAGACTCCCGTGATGCTCCAGGCTGCCTCTTCCTGCCCGAGGCCTTTGCACCTGCTGTCCCCTCCCCTCTGCCCCGAACTCTCGCCCGTCTCCCATTTTCCTGGTGAACGTCTCCTCCAGCCCTCCTTAGCCCACCTCCCAGGGAGTGTCCCAGTTACCACCGACCCACAACATACACACACACCAGCACGCACCCCTCCCCCGCCCACAGACCACACCACACATCAGCACACACACACGCACACATTCACTTAGAGACCATACAACATGCATCAAGGCTGCATCGGTGCCCCTCGTCTGGGATCCTACAGCCTCTAATTTTGACCCCCCCACACCCCCTCTCCCATGGTCACATTGGTGGGTCACAGTCCCACCTCCATCAAGGCCCTCGCAAATGAGCCCACACGCCGTTTCCGCAGGGGGTGCTGTCCTCACCCCTTATAGAGCTGCTCCTGGCCCTGCCCCCTTACCCACAGGTCATACTTATCTGGGCTTTGGTCAGCTCCCCTCCCACCCAGACGACAGCTACTGGAGAGGAAGGACTGTGGCCTTAAGGTCGCTGCTGTCTCGGGCCTCAACGTTCCCATTTGTAAAATGGGGTGACACAGAAAGCACCTTGCAGAAACTCAGAAACTGTCATTCGCACCGCCATCGGGGTCCTGCTGGGCCGAATTTGTGGGTGAACTGAGCTTTGGTGGGTGCAGTTCAACCCCTAGGCGAGCCCCTTCCTCGGGTGAGTGTCCTGTTTACGCCCTTCCCGCAGACCGGGTCCCGGAGGCACCCTGTGCCGAACCCCAAAGTGGGGTGTCTGTTTACACATAGCAGGTGTTTTCTGTTCCAAGTGCTGCCCACCCCCCCCCCCCAAGGTCAGCAATCCCTCTCCAGGCTGAGCCTTTCTGGAGGACAGTTGGGCTCCCCCCCAGAGGAGCTGGGCTGGAGCCTCAAATCTCCTCCTCCATCCGGCAGAGAACCACCCTGGCTGTCTGATCCTGTTGGGTTGGGAGCAACTTGTAGGGAAGGAGGGCGAGCCTCTCCCAGTGGGTGACTGGGTGACGGGAACCAGGAATATAAGGAAGGTGCGTGAGCGGCAGGGGGAGGGGCGGATTTGCCTGCTTCCATCAAGGCGGACCTATTCGTGGGAGGGGGCCCGAGCTGAGTTGTCCTACCCCCCACACATGCCCACCTCGCCCTCACTGCCCCTTGGGGGGAGGTGTTGGGGGCCCTCCCTCGGAACCCAGCAGCTCACCTGAGCTCAGACCCAGACCCGGGATGGCACACGCCGTCCCATATGCAGAGATGGAGGAACCGAGGCCAGGGTGGGGAGGGGGCTGGCCAGGCGCACAGAAGGGCTGGGTGGAACAGCCATCTGCCGCTGGAGTGCTTTCATTCACGGGAACCTTCCGTGTGCTGGCCCGGAATCGCGTGCGGGCTACAAGGTGAGGAGCGAAGCAGGGGCTTAGAGTCTAGCAGAGTCAACAGGCGACGAGAATAAAGGCCCCACAGCGACAGCAGGGGGGAGGGGCGTGCTGGGATGGGAAAGAAGGGGGCAGCCCTGCTCACTGACAAACATTTCTGTACATGGGCCCACGTGGGTGTCCCAGGGTTTCTTCCAGAACGTGTTTTCTTTCTTTTTCTTTCTTTCTGTTTAATGTCTTGTTTATTTATTCTGAGCAGGGGGGAGGAGGAGGGGCAGCGGGAGAGAGGGGAGAGACAGAATCCCAAGCAGGCTCCACCCTTGTCAGGGCAGAGCCGGATGCGAAGCAGGGCTTGATCCCACGAACCTGTGAGATCACGATCCCAGCCGACATCAGGTCAGACGCCCAATGACCGAGCCACCCAGGCGCCCCTTCCAGAATGCTCCTTAGTTCACTTATCCTTTCTACGAATGTGGTTGGAACACCTTTGTCGGAAGCAGGGGGCAGAGTAATCATGAGCAAGGTCCAGACTCCTCCTTCTCGCTGTGTGATTTGGGGCAAGGCGCTGTCCCTCTCTGAGCCTCCATGGCGTGGCCTCCCTTGTATAAAGGGTGCACACCCCACGAGCCTGTTGGGAAGGGTCCTCGAGATGATGTGTGTAAAGTTCTTGATGTGGGGACCCAGGCCTGACCCTGCTCCAAGCGCCCTTGGCCCCTGACTGCCCTGCTCAGGCCCCCCTACCCCTCTAGTCTCTGCGTGAGCCCCAGTGCCCGGCAGCCCAGCCTTGGGGGGTATGAGCAGTCCCCGTGAGGTGGAGGCCCAGGGCCAGCTGACTGTGATGACAATGCCACCAGGGGACAGTCTGGTTACCCAGCTGGGTACTCAGGGCTCCCGCCTCTCTGGGGTGGAATGTTTCCAGTGGAGATGGTTCTAGAACCACAAGGTCAGTTTGCTTGGGGGAGCCATGGGCCCTGACTCTTGCCTGCTGGGACCCCCTGATTAAAAAAGGAAAATTGACAGGGAGCCTGGGTGGCCCAGTCGGTTAAGCATCCAACTCTTGGTTTCGGCTCTGGTCGCGAGTTCAAGCCCTGCCCCAGGCTCTGCGCCATCAGAGCAGAGGCTGCTCAGGATCCTCTCTCTCCCTTCCTCTCCCCCATTGCACACGCGCGCTCTCTCTCAAAATAAATAAACTTAAGAAAAACAAAAAAAGGAAAGTGGAGTACAGCTTCTAAGTACTGACCACTCTCACTGATGTGGGCCAGGCGCTGTGAGATATTCCAACCGCCCCACGAGGCTTCCACAACTCAGGAGACGCACGAAAGAAAAAGAAACTGAGGCTGGGAGGGGGACGCCCCATGCGGCTCCTCTGTGGAAGAGCCGGAATTTACACTCCTCTGAGCCCAAAGCCCGACCTCTTACCCACCAGGTTGCCCCCTGCTTTTGTGTTGTCAGCAGAGAAACAAGTTTGTCTGGCACCCACCTTGCCTAACTCACACCCAACTCCTGTGCGTTACCCACGGGACCTCTGCGGGGAGCCTTGATGTGAGCCCTGGGGCGGGATGCTGAGAGCAGGTGCTCAGCCGAGGGCAGATCATCAGGGGAACTTCCCAGGAAGGCTCCAGAGACCCCCAAGATGTCACAACGGGAAGGGACCCCAGGGATCACCACTTTGGCAACCCTGTGTTGCACATACAGAAAAGCTTCAGCTCAGCGAGGTGGAGACACTGACCCAGGGACCCACAGCAAGGTATTTAACTCAGCTGGGGCTAGATGAGAACTGGATTTGGGAACTGGCTGGGGGCTAGATTTGGAACTCAACTTCCTGGGTTCTTGCCAGCTGTAAGCCTAAGTCTCTGGACCCCACCTGCCTCGGTGTCCTCCCTGTGTAGAATGGAGAGAATCTTAGTTCCTATTTCACAGGCCGTCGTCACGAGAAATAAGTGAACGAACACACCTACTATGCTTAAAAACGGGGGTTGGTGGGGCGCCTGGGCGGCTCAAGGCGGTTAAGCGTCTGCCTCTTGGTTTCAGCTCCGGTCGTGATCTCGTGGTTCATGGGATCAAGCCCCATGTTGGGCTCTGCACGGACAGCACAGAGCCCGCTTGAGATTCTCTCTCTCTTCTCTCTCTCTCTGCCCCTCCTCTGCTCGCTCGCTCTCTCTCTCTCCTTCAAAATAGATTAATAAACATTTAAGAAAAAAGCAGGCCGGTATACAGTAAGCATGCAATAGACGTGAACGGCCATCTGTCGTTCTCAGTCTCCTGGTTTCTAGTGCGGTACAGACCCATCGGCCCAATGAGCCTTCAGGGTCACCTACTCCGGACGAGGCGCTCTGCCAACACTGAGGACCGAGCCGGTCCCTGCTAATGCTGCCAGTCTAGCCAGGAAACACACCTGAAACCCGAGGTTGGCCAGATGAGGGGCAGAAGGCACCGTCCGGGGCAGAGGGAGGAACATGCCTGAAGACCGGGGGCAGGAAGGACAGAAAGCTGTCCCGCCTGGAGAGAGGGTCCCCATGGCTGGAGCTCAGGATCAGAGGTGAAGAGAAGGGACAGGCAGAGCGGGCCAGTCATCCTACTGGCTTGACCTAGAGGGCCCGCGGGACGCGGAGGGGGGCAGAGAGAGACTGGGAGCCCCACCCGGACAGGGGCAGGGGCTGTGGGTGCAGGATGAAGGGAGAGGACGCCTGGGGTCTGGGTAAGTATTGAGCTAGTGGCTGGGGAGGAGGGATCCAGGGTGGACTTGGGATCCGGCCCGGGGTCCTGGCGCGTGGGCTGGAAGCGACGGTCAGGAGTTTAAGTTCAAGGGGTGGGGAAGACCTTGCATCCAGCTTGGGCCACTCCAGCTACAGCAGCACCCAGGGACCTTGACAGCCACCCTCAGACTTCAGCTCCGGGCTTTAGGGAACGGCGCCTCTGGCCCTTCTCTCAATAAGCCCTTCCTCGTGGGGCAAGGAATCCTTGTGATCAAGGAGACATGCCCACGTGGATCCGTCATCTGGGCCCCTGGGATCCTGGAATTTCCTGCTCAGTGGCCCCCAGCCTACTTCCTGGGTCCACCCTCCCGAGGATGGCCTGAGCTGGCCATTTGGACATGCCTGGGCTCTAGAGGTGGCCAAGAGGTGGCTGTTTGCCGGGGGTGTGGACGGAATTTACGCACGCAGGCTGGAGCGGCCATGCCTGAGCACACAAAGCCCCCCCCGCAGAAAAAGACGAAACGTGGGGCTGAACGAAAAGGCAGGCCGGGCGAGCAGCTGTTGGCCAGGGCTGACTCTCCCCACTCTGCTTCTTCTAGCATGGACCCCAGGAGTCTGAGACTTCTAAACACAAACCCACCCTCCCAGGTGTATTTGTCCTCAGGAAGGTGTATTTGTCAAGGAAGGAGGATGGAACATATTTTATTTAGCAGTTTCTTAGCTTGATTTATACCTTGTAAATACTTAGACCTGAGGTATGTGGGCCTCTGTTTGTACTCCTGCCCCCCCCACCCCTCTCCCAGGTACTGCCCAGAGAGGATCAGCCTCCCTGGGCCCCGTCTAGGCATCCAGTGGCTGACCTTGACCAGGAGGCTGACTCCTGGGGAACTCCCAGGCTTCCCTCCCAGCATCCTGACCCCACAGTGCTTCC
Source organism: Felis catus (assembly GCF_018350175.1). Lineage (NCBI taxonomy): Eukaryota > Metazoa > Chordata > Mammalia > Carnivora > Felidae > Felis > Felis catus. The sequence continues at coordinate 87,686,905 of NC_058380.1, forward strand.
TCCAGTCCTTCTGCCTTTGTTCACCTCCAGCCCCTCCTCCTCCAGGAAGCCGTCCCTTCCCGGAGGCCCCGGCGGTCTAGCTTGTGGCTGATGTTTTTGGCCACAGGGGCGTGCGGTGGTCTAACTGGCTAGGATGTGAGTCGAGTCTCCTAGGAGCAGCACCTCCCAGTCGAAGCAGTATCTTGCCTTGGGTAGGAGGCTGGCTCAGAACGCACACAGACTTGAGGTCAAATCCCAGCCCTGTGACTTTCTTGCTGTGTGACCTTGGGAGGCGTCTTCGCTGCTCTGAGCTGGTTTTCCACTTCTGAAAACCCATAATCGTAACTGTACCTCTTGTGGCGAGGAGGCAATGTGGAACGCGGAGCCCACGTGTGCCCAGCACTTGGCAAGTACTGGGAAAGGAATTAGGAAGGGCAGGAGTTACATCACTCGCTTCTTTTCACAGCTGAGAAAACAAGCAGAGAAGGTTCAGCGAGGTGAGGCCGGTTGCCCAAGGTCACACAGCCTGTAGCGGGGCAGGGGCCCAAGCCATGCTGTGCGCCCTGCGCTCTGATCACTGAGCCCTAGGGCCCGGGCCTGCCCCCACGTTACCCTTCCTGAGCTCCGTGGCCCTCGGGCGCCTGAAGGCCGCGTGGGGCCGCGGGGACAGGTGGCAGGGCCAGGACCCAGCCCGCGGGGCGGGAGGGGTTAACCGGCTCCGCCGCATTGGGCCGGCCTCCGGGGGAACCAGCCAATGGGCGCGCGCCGCGGTGAGGTAATGCCGGGCCCGCGAGGAGTGGGCGGGGCTGGCGGGGACCTCGCCTAGCTCGCGTTCCTTCTCTCCCCACAGCCCCCTCACCTTTGACCCTGATGTCCCCTCCCCGGCCTTACGCCAGCAGAAACCCCCGTGCTGGAGCTGAGGGTCTCGGGCGGGGGTGGGGGTGGGGGGGCTGGGTCCCTAAGGTCTTCGGCAGGAACCCGGAGACGGCTAGCCTCCTCCGGGCCTCAGTTTCCCATTTTGCAAGACGGGAGCCCTCGATCGCTGAAGGCTCCGCCGGAAGTGGACGTCCTTGGATCTCAGGACAGTTTTCAGCCCCTCCGTGACCTTGGCCCAGGCTTTAGCGGGTGCAGCAAGGAGCCTCGCCGGCCCAGTCACACCCTCCACGTGGCCCCGACCCGTCATCCCCTCCCTCTCCCTTAGGTATCCGCGCCTGACACACCCCTCCCCGCCCGCCCCCCCCCCATGTCCCTTCGCTGTCGCCAAGCCCCGATTTAGCGGCAGAAGCAGCCGGACTTGGCGGTTTAGCAGTCGGAGGTCAAAGTTCAAGGTTAATTGGGCGCCTGCTGCGTGCTGCTCAGAGCCTGGGGCCTGGACGCCGCCCGGCAGGCCTCCAGGGCTGCCCGCGCCCCGGGGGCGAGCGCCGTCCGCCTTTGGCCGTCCGCCTCCCGGGCACGAAGCGGTTAAAGCTCTTCCAGCCGGGCTTATTAGCTCGCGGGGAGGGGGCGGTGGGGGAGAGGAGGGGCTGGAGTTGAGAACCGCAGAAAGCTATTCTCAGGGGCTCCCAAGTGTGGGGAGGGCGGCTCAGCAGGAGCTGCGGCTTCCCAGAAAGTTGATTATTTTTAACCCAGGAAGAAGAAAGGAAGGAGGCGAGGGAGAAGGACTCAGAAAAAAGAGAGGATTGCAGAGGAGAGGAGAGGAGAGGAGAGGATGGGGAAGGGGCGAGGAGAGAGGGGAGAGGAGAGAGGAGAGGAGGAGAGCAGAAGAGAGGGCAGTGGAAGGGAGGGGCCGGGATGGGTTGGCAGGGGGTAATGGAGGGGAGTGGAAGGAGAGGCCAGACCCGTGGAGTGGGGGGAAGCCAGCTGGCAGGGGTCTCTGGGAGGGGCATGGATGTGGAGGGGGCACTGCCACCCTCCTCAGCCTCTCCCTGCACCCCTCTGGCTGTTTTGCTAGGCTCCCGGGCTCCGTGGGGCTCTCCTGCCACGCCCACCCGAGGCTGCCCATCCTGGCCTTGCCACCCCGAGCTCGAGCCGTGCCCTTCGGGGTATCCCCACCCCAGGGCTGTGCAGGGCACCAGGCTCGGAGAGTGGGGCGCCCCGAGGCAGCCGCGGCCCTGCCTTAGGGTGACAAGTCCTTGCCCGCGTGGTGACCTCTGTCTGGGGGATGGGGCAGGGGCACTGCCCTGAAAACCTCATGGTCCCCAAAGGGCAAGGTTTCTGGAGGAGAGGGCGGGAGGCACCCAGGGTTCCCTTTCTCCAGCCTTGGGGTAGAGCCAGGCTGAAAACCAAGCCCAGAGAGGGGCCTTAAGGGAGGGTGCTGGGACAATGACAAACAAGACAGATACAGCCGGGCCCACAAGGCTCACAAGTCCTGCAGGAGCTGCACAAACCATTATGAATAATGCATTAAATAACAAGAGGGCAGGGGGCTGGGAGGGCTGGTCCCAGGGGCCTGATCTCTGCGGGGGTCATAGGAGGGCTCCCTGAGGGCCCGGAGTGGCTAACTAGGTGAAGAGTGACCAGCTGAGGGGGCAGGGGCAGCGTGCATGGGGTCCCAGGGCAGAGACTCAAGAGGCTAAGAGAGATGGGATCAGTGTGGCCCAAGACTGTGGCCTCTGTCCTGGAGGTGGCTGGATGTTTTGGGGGAGAGTTCCAGAGAGCGGAGGGAGGAGTCCCGATGCGCAGGATGGAGGGGGGTGTCTGTATGACTGAAGCTGGCGAGGGGTCCAGCTCTGGGGCCGCCTGCGGACGTGGGTGTGTGCGTGTGTCCCTTGCACTGAGCGTCCTGCCCTCCACTTGAGGCAAGACCCAGGGGGACACGTTCAAGCCCTCCAGGACCAGGAATGGCCTGGCCGGGCCAGGAGAGGATGGATGGAGGAGGACCCTGCCCCCCACCCCCACCCCGCCAGCTAGAAGGCCAGAACCGCCTCCTCTGCCCCTTGTGACTCTAGAACCCAGGACCAGCAAGGATGCAGGAGTGGGAGAGGGGCGGCGTCCTGGGCTATTGGCTGGAGGACGTCTGCACCCTCATGACTGCGGGGTGCCGAGAAGGCCTCCTTGTGCCATCAGAGTTACCCACGCACTTCCCGCTCAGGTCCCGGGTCTCTGCTCCCAGGATGGGAAGGGCAAGAATAATGACAGCCACGGAGAAACGATGGGGGGGGGGGGGGCCGGGCTCTTAGTAAAGATGGGGTCTGTCCCGGGTCACGTTCGGCCCTGAAGTTTCCGCATCAGGAAAATGAGGGGCGTGGGCTGCAGACTTCCGAGGTGCAAGAGTTAGACTTGCCCCCCTCTGCCCCGGGTGTGGGGGGGGCAGGGGCAGTATGGTTCCCAGGCTGCAGATGAGAAAACCAAGGCTCAGAGGAAGGTGGGGGCGGGGGGACATGGTGGGGGGGGGTCGCCTTCTCAGGATTCGGTTCCCACAGCCACTGCCCTCCAAATAAAGAAGCGAGTTGCAGAAGGCGTTCCCCCTCCGGGATACCGTCCTCTCCCTCCCCAAAACCCACTCGGTGACCCCGGGCTGGCCCTCTGGGCCCAGGAGGCGTCCGGTCCCCATCGGGCATCTCTGAGCTGTGCTTTCTCGCTGGAGGAGCACAAAGGCGGGTAGCCGGGCAGAGAAAGAGCCCGACAGGCGAGGAGCCGGCTCCACGGGCGCTTTTCTACCCGCTTTCTTCCTCTCTCGGCTCTTTGTTAAGCTCCCTTTCAGCTGAGCCGGCAGAGCCTGGGTGTTCCGAGCTGACAATAATTGCTGCGTCTAGACAGTGTCTGGTTAGGAGTCCTCCCTCTCCCGCGCCTCCCCGGCCTCCCCGAGGCTCCCTTTCCCAGCCCTGCGGCCCTGCTCCACGCCCCCCTCCCCCGTTTCCCACACCCCTCCCCGGCCGGCCCCCCCCCCCCAGACCCCCACCCTTGTCCCGCCTCCCCGCCTCTCCCCCCTGCTCACACTTTCTTGTCTCTCTCTCCCTCTCCCCACACCACCCTTGGGCGGGCACACACTCCCTTCCTTCCTCAAGGCCTGAGATCCGGGGAGGGGGGGGCAAAGATGCTTTTGCGTCCAATTTCACGAGTTCTAAGGCCTCTTCCTGCCCCAGCTCAGATTGGCAACTCTGGAAGATTCCCCAGGAGCTAGGGTTTCCTCACTGGTGTCGGCATCGAGGCCCTCGGGGTGTCCAGACAGCAAGAATAACACACGGCGTTTGCTCAGCCCTCTCTCCGCTCTGGCCACCGTGCTAACTCTGTACAAACATTCATTTATGTAATCCGCCCAACATTTTTTAAATCTCGCTAGGAGAGAGAGAGAGAGAGACAGGGAGAGAGGGAGAGAGAGAAAGGGACTGAGTCTGTGATCTGTCCCACTTTGCAGATGAGGAAACTGAGACCCAGAGAGGCTAAGTAACTTACCCAAAGCCACAGAACCAGCAAGTAGAGGAACCCGGATGTGAGGCCACAGAGGCTGGGTCCAGCCCCAGGAATTACCAACACTGGGAACATTAAATGCTTACTGAATACCTGGGGCTGAGATCTGCCCTTTCCAGGTATTATTTCCTTTAGCCTCACAACACCGTTAGATAGGAGCCAAGATTATGTCCATTATACAGACCGAAAGGGGATGGCCGAGGGCTGCTGGGTGTGGCCAGATGGTGACCTAACTGGGTGTTAGAGAGGCCTAGTAATCCAGGACCTTGCTGTGGCTTCATGGAAAAGGCTTCATGTGAAGTACGAGACCAATAAATGCTTTATACCGTTTCCCACGTCTCTCCTCTGGGCTTTCTCGAGCACCTCCTGGGCACGCAGCCCTCGCCAGGCTGGGGGAGACAGGGGCCAAGGTGGGGCTCTGGCATCACGAGATCTCGGCCTAGAGGAGGCTGGCGAGTCAGCCAGCACGAGGGGCACAGGGCCTCTGGGAGCCACGGGGAGGGGCCCTACATCCAAGAAGGCTTCCTGGAGGAGGTGGAATCAAGACCGGTTAGAGAGGATGAGCGTAAAAGTTAGGCCTAGAGGGGAGGGAGAGGTGTCACACATACGAAGGCCCCTAAGTGAGAGAGGAATAGGGTAATCCCAGAGGACAGGGGAACCCTTGTCAGGCTGACCGGGAGTGGGGGGACCAGGGAGGGAGGTGGGGGGAGCCGCAAGGCTGGAGCCCAGACGACAGGAGGGGCGCTGATGGCCAGGCCGCCTGAGAGCTGGCGCTCATCCCCAGGCGGGCAGGCAGGACCGTGGCGGGGCGGGCTGGCTGGATTGGAGAGACCCGACAAGTCACACAGAGATGGCCGCCTCCGATGTCGGGAGGGGCCTCCGAGAAGTGTCTTCAATGCCATTCCAGACACGGGAATCGGCGTGGGCCAGGGCCCCCGAGGCCCACGTAGCCAGGTACGCTCCCGGAGACCGTGGGGCCACGTACGGAAGGGCCTTCAGAGGCAAGGGATAGGTCACAGCAAAGGTTTGGTGGGTTCATTGGGAGGATTCATCTAGAACCTTGGCAGGACGGCTCCGAAGGGCGAACCTGGAGGCGGGGAGGCCGGGAAGATAAGCTCGGTGCCCGCCACTTCTGGGTCTGTCTCAGAGCCGTGTGGCCACAGGCCCGGGTCGTGGCTTCTCCGGGGGGGGTGCTGTGCTTTGACCTGCTGCCGGGGGCTCAGGGGCTGGGAGAGGAGGCGAACGGGAGGGCAGGCCCGCGCTGCGTAAGGCAGGTGGGGACCGTCCAGCAGCGCTCACGGCAAAGAAAGACCCGGATCGCGCACAGGCCTGTCATCCCTGCCCCCAAGTCCCCGGGCAGATGGTTCGAGAACCCGGCGTGCTTCCAGTCGGAGGAAGACGGTATGACACATATAAGCACGTATTTCCCGACACCCCCGATAGGTGTGGGGCAAGCCCCGTAATCAGACACCCTCCGTGTGTGCGGCTGAGCGTGTCAGCGAAGATTGTAGCTACTCCCCGAATCTCCGTCTCCCGATGGGACCGCAGCTCCCCCGGGGCCGCCCTGAGGGTCCCACGCCCCCCACGACACCATCTTGCCAGCCGTGCGCCTCAGACGCAGGTTCCCGCGCCGCCTCCCCGCCCTCTGCACCCAGCCGGCCGCTCTTTTCTGGAATGTTCCTCCCCAGACATCTCCCAAGATGGCTTTGTCACTTCCTTCCGGGCTCTGCTCAAACACCACCTCCCCAGCGAGGCTCACCCTGGCCGTGCCTGTCTCCTCCCACCCCCCCCCCCTTGGTTTCCTTTCCTTCTCAGCACCTACCACCCGACATTTTCATGGACTCAGTGACTCATTTGTTAATTGTCTGCTCTTGGCTGTCACCGGCTATGCCCCCAGCATCTAGGACAGTACCTGAGCGGCAGCAGTCTGTCCAAGTGTCCAGCATATCCACGAGGCTCAAGAAAGCCCAGCTGGTGGCATCGCCATCTCTGGGGTCATTGATGCCGCTGCTGTTTTTATTATTATTATCATTATTATGTCGCTGAGCTGATCCCAGACCTTGGTCCTCTGGCCTGTGAAATGGGCGTCTTGGGGACCGGGGACATCAGCCACCGGAAGCCCCCCCACCTCGATCAGGTGGCCGCGGGAGAGACAAAGAACACTCCCCACCCACCTGGGGGAGCCTGCGCCCCTCACTGGAGAGAGAGAGAGGCCCAGGAGAAGCTTGGAGAACGCCAGCCCCAACCCCCCCCCCCCCAAGAGCTGGGCCGCCAGAAGGCCATACATAATTCATTGCCAAATGGGGCCGCGGGCGGCTCTCTGCGCGGCGCGCCGGGGGCTCACTCTGCGCCTGGCACTTTGCTGACTGCTCCTCACACGTGGGTTCATTGCATTTTCTCGGATTTGCAGGGTGCGATCCTACCCCCCCCCCCCAACCCGTCTCACCCAGGGGGAGCCTGGGGTTCAGAGGATGGGGTGACCGCTGGAGTCACGCAACGTCTCAGGGGCCAAGCTGGGCCTCAGGTCAACACACTGGATTCGGATCCCCACTCACCCACCGCCTCTCTGTGGAGGGAAGAGACAGCCCTGGGGAGGGCCTGGCGGGGGCGCCAGAGAAGGACCCTCGCACACAGGGCAGGCGGAGGACCGGCCGGATGACAGCAGGGGCGAGGAAGGCTGGGGGCAGGCATTGCGCCCCCAACCCCCAGCGCCCGCCTCCCCACGCCTTCCTCCCCTTCTACGGCCACCAAGAGCACTGGCTGTGGAGTTTCAGGGCCTCGGTTTGCTCAGCTGTACAATGGGGATAAGAAGACCTCGGCCCCGGGGCCGGGAGACGATGCAGACGCGAGCTGGCCCCCAAAGCGGCACCTGCCGAGGGGCAAAGCCGATCCCCACGGGCTCCGTGCTCTGCGGCTGTGTTTCGAGAACATTTTTGAAGTAACCACATTTTAGCAGCGGAGGGCAGATTAGACATTGTTGGGGACTCGGGACGGCTGGATGGGGGTGAAACGGGGTGTGGTTAAAAAGGAACAACAGCAGAAACCCTGGTGGTGACGGAAAGGTTCTGTGTCCCGTCATGGAGGGCGCGCAAGCCCGGGACAGAAGCGTGGACCCCTAAGTGCGCCCGCAGAAGAGACCAGGAAGCCTGAGTGAGCGGGCTGGGCTGCGTCGTGCCTGTGCCCCAGCTGTGACACTGTCCTGTGGTTTAGCTAGAACGTTCTGTCCGGAGCAAGGGCTGGCGGGCCAGGGGGGGGGGGGGGGGAGGCGTGGGGAGGCAGGGTACCTGGGATCTCTCGGTATCTGTTCTTACAACTGCAGGCCGACCTACAGTTCACGCAATAAAAATTTCGAGTAGAAAATGTCATCTGGGGCGCCTGGGTGGCTCAGCCAGTTAAGCGCCCGACTTCGGCTCGGGTCACGATCTCCCGGTTCGTGGGTTCGAGCCCCGCGTCGGGCTCTGTGCTGACGGCTGGGAGCCTGGAGCCCGCTTCGGATTCTGTGTCTCCGTCTCTCTCTGCCCCTCCCCTGCGCCCGCTCTGTCTTTCAAAAACGGATAAACGTTAAAAAACATTAAAAAAAAAAAAGAAAGAAAATGTCATCTGCCTCTGCCCTCGAAAGGGTTAAGGGGGTTGCTGTGTGCTGCTTTCCCCCATCACAGTGTCCAGGCCAGGGACCAGGGGCCAGGGGCCAGGGACCAGGGACCAGGGACCAGGGGCCAGGGACCAGGGGCCAGAGGGCATTAGCCTGACAGCTGGAGTCTTCCCCCACTGAACTGTCCTTTCTGCCTCACGGTGAGCATCCCCAGTCTTTGTTCCAGAATGTTCCTGTCCTCTTCCGCCTTCCCATAGACAGGAATTCAATAGTGCCCCATAAGACTCTAGAACAGACTCTGGAAAACACAAGGAAAGCCTTTGTCATTAATCTCCTGTCTGCATCGGGTGGGGAAACCCAGCCGTTCGCGGAGGCTCTCGGTCCGGATGGCGGGAACAGTGACCCCCACCCCGCGGTCTCCTGCTTCCGGGAGAGTTCGGGGCAATGCTGAGGGGCAGGTAAGCGGGTCCCAGACCTACCACGCTCTGCCTCCCGTGTGACTCTAGACGATCCCTATCCTCTTTTTCATACTTAAATTCCTCACTTGAAGCACAAAGGAATTGGACGAGATGGTCCTTTTTTTTTTTTAAGTTGATTTATTTATTTTGAGAGAGAGAGAGCATAAGTGGGGAGGGGAGGGCAGGGCAGAGAGAGTATGGATCCCAAGCAGGCTCCGCACCATCAGCTTGACGTGGGGCTTGAACCCACAAACCGTGAGATCATGATCTGAGCCGAAATCAAGAGTTGGACGCTCAACCGACTGAGCCCCTCAGGCGCCCCTGGACTAGATTATCCTCAAGGATGGGGATGGCCCCTATGTCGCTGGCCAAAGAGGACTTTCTTTCACATCCCATGTGACTGGACAGGCAGGCCCCGGGCCTTCCCTGCACGTGACCTTGGGCCCTCCCCGCCTTGCAGCATCAATATAGTGAGAGGGTTACACAGCTCAGGTCATTAAGTCATTCGACAAACATCCATTGTCTTCTCCGGCACAGACACTAGAGAAAAAGATAGCATCCTTGCCTTCGTGGAACTTGCGATCCGAGGGGAAAAGAATGCCACAAATACATCGAAAATTGCGGATCGTGACATTAGGCAGATTATGGATAGATTGTGAGATGATGCAGATTTTAAGATTATGCCACGAAGGACAAGGCTCAGCTGGGCCGGGGTGTGCTTCAGGGCCATAGTGAGGGACTCCCTGAGGAGTGATAATTAGGCGGAGGGTCGGAGCGGAGAGGGGGATTCACTCTAAGCCAAGGGGGGGGGCCCGGGTAGTGACTGCTCCAAAACAGGGGGCGCAAGAACTGGGGGCCTGTGTAGACAGACCCTGGGCTGCGAGACATCAGAGTCCAGAAAGAGGCCACGCTTCACCGCGGGGGCAGGTGCACATGGGAGGCGAGCCTGGGGGGCCAGAGCTCCAGGCTGAGGAGGCTCACCTCCACCTTCCGACAGAAGGGGTCCTCAGAGATGCATTAAGCAGGGGCGGGGGGTGGGGGGGGGTTACCAGATTGGAGGTGTGTTTACCAAGAGGAGAAGGGGATCTCATGGGCCCTCGCTGTTGCCCCGAATCATTTTCACTGTGGTGTTCCTTAAACCAGCACGAACATAAAACGAGGCACAAATTCCCTGTGGCTCTTAGCCAGCCATAACACCAAGACGAGTTGGTCAATCGAATACAGAATCAGTTCAAATCGGATTAATTTTATGTGACGCATTCCGTCTTTGGTTTGAAGCCCTGTCACCAGCTGACAGTACAAACGTGGCCCGGCCACTGTGGCTTTGAGTTTGCGGGGCCGGGCGGATTGGCCTTTGAGATCGATAATCGGCGGGCGACTCCAGAAAAAATTGGAGGTGGGAGGAGTAGTTCCATTAAAGCACTTCCCGAGGGAATATCCGAAGGACCCGCAGATGCGTGAAGAGGTGCTCAGCGTCCTGACTCATCAGGGGAAACACAAATTAGGACCATCAGCACGGCTCAAGTGAAGGAGGCTGACAGAATCGAGTGCTGGCGGACGTGGGGAGCAACCGGAACCCCTTACAGCCAGAGGAAATGTGAATTTCCAAAAACCATCTTGGGAAGCGTGTGCTGGGTCTACTCAACCTACACGTGCCCTGTTCTCTGAGCCAGCACCCCTGCCCCGGGGCAGAGACCCGACAGAACTGCCTCCGTGCGTCCACCAAAGGACGTGACCTGGAATATTCTCAGTGGCACCATTGGTCGTGACCTGGAACATTCCCAGTGGCACCGTTGGTCGTGACCTGGAACATTCCCAGTGGCACCGTTGGTCACGGCCATAAATGGAATGAATCCAACCATCCTGCAGCTGTAGGCGAGATAGGATAAATGAATTGTAGACCATCCGGGTGATGGATGATGGGCCCGCCTTCAAGATGGACAATCTACAACCATACACAGCCACATAAGTGAGGCTCACAGACATCATGCGCAGAGGATGTCTTTTATATAAACCACGGAAACAGGCACAGTTGGTCCGTGGCGTTAGACAGCAGGGTAGATGGAGATTGCCCTCGTGGGAAGGGAGGGGTGGCGACCGGGGATTTGGAGAAGGAGGAGACCAATGGACCGGACAATGGGGAAGTGGCTAGAAACAGCACTTTGGTTCTCAAGGCTCTGAATTCAGCCAAAAGGCCAGACGTGGGGCAGAGGGAAGGGCCCAAGAAGTGCGGCTTCGGGTCCCCCGGTCCCCCTTCCTTGCCCACACAGACTACCAACTAGCAAGCGGTAACCTAGGCCACAGCCCACATTGGCTGACAAAGCCCAAGGCACCTCGTCCTCCTCCAGCCCCATGACCCTGCCTTGCTCTTATCACCACAACCTGTTGACCCAAGGGTGCCTTGGCTTGACCGGCGGGAGCTAGGGGGAAGAAAGGGGTTGGGCTGACGGGCCAGAGAGTGGGAGCTCCTCTGGGGGAGAGGCCTCGCCGACAGTGCTGGGGCACCGGACGTTGGTGGGCAGACCCCTGGCCCCAGCGTCCGGGGAAGGAGTGGGCACTGGGCAGCATGAGGCAGACGCATTGGCACAAGCCGTCGATCCCAGCTGGCCTCAGGCGAGCTCAGGCTCAGCCCTGGCTCTGGTGTCTCACTTGTGCCTTCACCTCCCCTCCCCGGCTGCTTTAGAGTGGGTCAGGGAGGAAGGCCATTCTCTGCTCCGGAACAGGGGACAAATGACCCACGTGCCGCTGCCAGTGAGAAGGGCCTCGTCTGTCCGCGTCAACCTGGTGCTCCACAGAGGCCAGGTGGATGAATACTCTACAGGCAGGATGCTGTGTGGACGGCCGACAGCAGGATGCTGTGTGGACGGCAGGATGCTGTGTGGACGGGGGCCCTCACCACCGGAAGCTCGCTGACAGGCTTCCGGAAGAATGGGATTGTAAACCATGGGTTCCGAGTTTAGAGGGAGAGACACAGAATCCGAAGCAGGCTCCAGGCTCTGAGCTGTCAGCACAGAGCCCGACGCGGGGCTCGAACCCACAAACGGTGAGATCATGACCTGAGCCGAAGTCAGTCGCCCAACCAACTGAGCCACCCAGGCGCCCCTTCTTTGTGCCTCCTTTACTGTCTTCTGTTGGACCAATCATGTATTTATAAATGTTCCATTCTGTCCCATCTGTTGACTTTTTAGCTATACCTGTTCATATCTTTGGTTGCTCTAGGAGGGGTTATGCTATGTACTCTCACATTATCACAGTTTCCCTTTCAGAAATAAAATACCACTTCATGTATTCTGTAAGAACTTCACCAAAGTGGAATTTTATTTTTTTCCCTCTCCTGTCTTTTGTATTATTGTGGCCATCGATTTCACGTTTCTGTATGGTAAATCCCAGAATGCACTGATATTTTTGCCGTAAGGAGTCCGTCATTTTGAAGGAAGTTCCGAAAAGAAAAATTTGTCTTCCGTATCCACTCACATCTTTGCCATCATCAGTGGAATTGTTCCCCCTGCAAGCCTGAAATTCTATCTGGTGAATAATTTCCCTTAGACCTAAAGACTTTTCTTTGGCATTTCTGATCATACGGGTCTCCTGGCAACATTTTCTGTCTTTTTTTTTTTTTTTTTTTGAGAGAGAGGATGGGGGGCTGGCGGGCAGAGGAAGAGACTGAGAATCTTAAGGAGGCTTTTCACCCAAGGCAGAGCTGATCCCACAACCGTGAGATCATGAACTGAGCTGAAATCAAGAGTTGGACACACAAGCAATGGACCCACCCAGGCACCTCATCTGCTTTCATTTATTCAAAAATTAAAATTTTTTTTCCATTTGCAAAGACATCTCACTGATAACATTCTAAATTAACAGAAGTTTTCCTTTCATCATTTTTAAGGTGTTGCTCCATTGTCTCCTGACTTGCATTGTTTTAATGAGAAGTCTGTTGTCTTTCGCATCATTGATCTTCTGTGCATAATTGTCTTGTTTTTTTTGTTTTTTGTTTTTTGTTTTAGTTTTTTTTGTTTGTTTCGTTTTCTTCAGCTGCCTCCCAGATTCTCTCTTGATTGTTGGTTTTCAGCAGTCTGACCATGATATGCCTAAGTATGGTCTTCTTTGTTATTTATCACGATTGGGGCTTACGGAACTTCCTTGATTGTTTTTTCAAGATTAGAAGATCAGCAGCTAATATTTCCTCACATGCTTTTTTTCTGGCCTATTATCTCTCTTTCCTCCTCTGGGACTCCAATTCAATGTGTGTTAAGCCTGCTTGATCCTAGGGTACCAGCATGGCTCAGTCGGTTAAGTGTCTGACTCTTGATTTCAGCTCAGGTCATGATCTCACAGTTGTTGGGCTTGAACCCTGCGTCGGACTCTGTGCGGACAGTGCAGGGCCTGTTAGGGATTCTCTCTCTCTCTCTCCCTCTCTCTATGCCCCTCCCCAGTTCACACACCCTCTCTCTCTCTAAATAAATATTGACTTGTCTTTACATTTACTGGTCCTATTTTATTGGGTCTAGTCTATCCAGTGGATGTTTACGTGGCTTTTAATCCCATCCAATGGATGTTTGACTTTTGAGATATCAATTTTAAGTTAGAATTTGATCTGATTCTTTTTTATTATTTTTATTTTATTTATTTTGAGAAAGAGAGAGTGAGAGAGAGCACGTGGGGGAGGGGCAGAGGGAGAGGGAGAGAGAGAATCCCAAGCAGGCTCTGCACTGTCAGCACAGAGCCTGACACAGGGTTCAATCTCATGAACCATGAGATTATGACCTGAGCCAAAACCAAGAGTCAGATGCTTAACCGACTGAGCCACCCAGGTGCCCCAGATCTGATTCTTTAAACAAACAACAAAACAAAACAACAACAACAAAACTTCCTTATCTCCTGGGTTATGGGTTGATATATGCCCTCTCCCAAAATGATATGCTGAAGTCCTAACCCCTAAACCCCTCGTACCTCATAATATGACCTTATTTGGAAATAGGGTCATACAGATGTAATTAGTTAAAATGAGGTCATACTGGAGTAAGGGGGGGGGGTCCTCCACCCAATATGATTGGTTTCCTTATAAGAAAAGGAGAGAGACACAGAGAAAATACCGCATGAAGAGGGAGGCAGAGATTGGAGTGATGCATATACAAGCCAAGGAGCATCAAGAATTGCCAGCCATCTGGGGCGCCTGGGTGTCTCAGTCAGTTAAGCATCCGACTTTGGTTCAGGTCACGATCTCGCGGTTTGTGGGTTCCAGCCCCGCCTCAGGCTCTGTGCTGACAGCTCAGAGTCTGGAGCCTGCTTGGGATTCTGTGTCTCCCTCTCTCTCTGCTCCTCCCCCGTTTGTGCTCTCTCTCTCTCTCTCTCTCTCTCTCTCTCTCTCTCAAAAAATAAACATTAAAAAAAAAAAAAAAAAGAATTGCCAGCCATCACCAGAAGCTAGGAGACAGGCATGGGACAGATTGTCCCTCAGAAATCTCAGAAGGAAGTAACCCTGTCAACTCCTAGATTTCAGACTTGTAGCCTCCAGAAATGTGAGGGAATAAATTTCTGTTGTTGTGAGCCCCCCAGTTTGCAGCACTTTGTTCCAGCAGCCCTAGGAAACTAAGGCACTCCTAAAATTTCTCGTGTTTTCATCCGTTATAATTGCCTTTCCCCGTACATTCTTTAACAAATGTATCATAATGATTTAAAAGTGTGCTTACTAATTCCAACATCTGGATTGTCTTTCATCTGTTTCTACTGAACTAAAAAATATATCTTGTCAGGGCGCCCGGATGGCTCAGTCAGAGGAGCATGTGACTCTTGGTCTCGGGTTTGTGAATTCAAGCCCCATGTTGGGTGTAGAGGTTATTTAAGAATAAAATATTTTAGGGTCACCTGGGTGGCTCAGTTGGTTAAGCGGCCGACATCAGCTCAGGTCACGATCTCACAGCTCGCGAGTTCGAGCCCCTCATCAGGCTCTGTGCTGACAGCTTGGAGCCTGGAGCCTGCTACAGGTTCTCTGCCTCCCTCTCTCTCTCTGCCCCTCCCCCGCTTGCACTTTCTCTCTCTCTCTCTCTCAAAAATAAAGAAACATTTAATAATAAATAAATAAAATATGTTAGGGGCACCTGGGTGGCTCAGTAGGTTGAGTGTCTGACTTCAGCTCAGGTCATGATCTCACAGTTTGTGAGTTCGAGCCCCACGTCGGGCTCTGTGCTGACAGCTCTGAGCCTGAAGCCTGCTTTAGATTCTGTGTCTCCCTCTCTCTCTGTCCCTCCCTCGCTCGCACTCTGTCTCTCTCTCTCAAAAATAAACATTTAAAAAATTTTTTTAATAAAATAAAAAATAAAATCTTTCAATGGGGCACCTAAGTGGCTCAGTCAGTTGAGTGTCTGACTTCGGATAAGGTCATGATTTCACAGTTCATGGGTTCAACCCCCACCTCAGGCTTTGTGCTGACAGTACGGAGCCTGCTTCAGATTCTCTGTCTCCCTCTCTCTCCTCTCTCTGCCCCTCCCCCGCTCATGCTGTCTCAAAAATAAACATTAAAAAAATTTTTTTAATAAAAAATAAAGGGGCACCTGGGCGGCTCAGTCAGTTGAGTATCTGACTTCAGCTCAGGTCATGATGTCGCGTTTGGGGGTTTGAGCCCCGCATTGGGCTCTGTGCTGACAGCTCAGAGGCTGGAGCCTGCTTCAGATTCTGTGTCTCCCTCTCTCTCTGCCCCTCCCCTGCTCGTGCTCTGTCTCTCAAAAAATAAAATTCAAGAACATAATAAAAAACAAAATCTTTAAAAGTCTTGTCTATGTGTCACATTTTCCTGTGTCATCCCATATCTAGTAATTTTTACTTTTATGCTGGACATTGTGTGATACAATGTAGAAATTCTGGATTATGTTATCTTCCTCTGAAGAATTTTGCATATCGTTGTATTAAATTGTGGGCCCTTCACCTTGACCTTGTGGATGCTTGGTGTTAGACTTTGCTAAGACAGGTTTGCTTCTAAGTAATGGTCTCCCATGATCTCACTGAAAAACCTGGTGTGTTTAACAAACCACTCCAACAACTTGGTGAAATTTGAACTAGAAAATCTGTTTCCCCAGTGCCAAGCAGCTGCAGAAATCTCCACTCAGCATTTTCAGTCTTCCATTTGTGTTTTCCCCTTGGAGTCAGGACCCATGCCAGAGTCAGCCAAGGATTAGAGGGGAGTTTTCTCCCTCTCTAGTCCTCTTTTCTGGGATTTCTCTCTCTCAATTTCCAGTTTCTCTAGAGGCTCTAAACTCCAATTTCCTACTCTTGGGCTAATAAGGTTTCTGATTTCTGCTTGTGTTCTATTCCCCTCAGCATAAACTAGAGAATGACTTCAGGTCAAAAGCCCGCTAAATGTGTCTCGCATCAGTATGGTTTCCTTATTTCAAGAGGCATAGGTCCCGCCAGTTTCTGCCTGATTTTGGTCACTTCTTGTGGTGCCAGACAAATCTGTTTTATATCTTTGTCCAGATTTTGTAACTGTTACCAGTGGAAGGTTAGTCCAGATTTTGTAACTGTTACCAGCGGAAGGTTAATCGGATAAAAACTACCCTTCCACTATCAGAAAGTCTGTGCTTCGTAAATCACGACTTACGCTGCCTAAGACTTAGAAGTTCATGCTCATGTTGGGTCTAGTTTTAGACTTGACATTGGAAGTGATATGGTTTAGTGGACAGTTCGGACCCTTTTACTGTGGTCTGGAGCCAGCTACCCCTGATGTTGAGCCTTGAGCCTGATACTTTGTGGAACAAAGGCCTTTATCTCATTGAACGTCGGTGGCCTCACTTGTATCACAAGAATAACACTCTCTGTCTTGAAGGACGAGGCATAGAAATAAGGGGAGTGAAAGCCCGGCACCATGCCTGTACATAATACTCAATAAATGGGAGCTGTTACTAGCAGTGAATTACACGATTCTCTTCTTATAAGTAAAGATCCCCCAATGACGTAACAGTCGGCCAGATCCAATATTGGCCTTGAGTAAGCTCCCCCCCCCCCCTCCATTCCATTGATACATTTTAAAACACAAGCTGATGTCCACAGGTTTGGTCTTCACAGTTGGGTGCACCTGCTGAGTGTAGGGAGGGCCCTGCACCCTCTGGGATGGCCTGACCCACGCCTTCTGCACCTAGAAGGTTCTCGGTTAGGGCACCAGTGAGGATTCCTGCTAGCTCATATCTGGGCTCAGTCAGGTCCCGATTAAATGGGATGTGCTGGGCTGGATGACATTCACTCACCAGGCTTACACAGCAACCCAAATAGGTAGAAATCAATATAGTTGGTATTTAAGGGGAAGAAGCCCTCTGAAACAGCAGAGGCCACTGAACACAGAAGCCCAAACAAACGCCTTGGCAGAGGGGCCCATGGTTTTCAGGCAAAGCCGTGGGACCCAAGGCTGCATTTGGGATCAGCTGTGCAGCTTGGGCAAGTCGAAGAGCTGACCTCTAAAGTCCCTCTCAACGTGGGATCCGACCCCTGATCACGGACTTCCCTCCAGCATGGCAAGTGATGTTGGGCACCTCCCTTTGAAAAAACAAAACACGGGGCGCCGGGGTGACCGGCTTCACTCAGGTCATGATCTCACAGAGAGTGGGTTCGAGCCCCGCGTCGAGCCCTGTGCTGACAGCTCAGAGCCTGGAGCCTGCTTCGGATTCTGTGTCTCCCTCTCCCTCTCTGCCCCTCCCCTGCTCACGTTCTGTCTGTCTCTCTCTCAAAAATAAATAAACATTAAAAAATAAAATACGGGGCGCCTGGGTGGCGCAGTCGGTTAAGCGTCCGACTTCAGCCAGGTCACGATCTCGCGGTCCATGAGTTCGAGCCCCGCGTCGGGCTCTGGGCTGATGGCTCAGAGCCTGGAGACTGTTTCCGATTCTGTGTCTCCCTCTCTCTCTGCCCCTCCCCCATTCATGCTCTGTCTCTCTCTGTCCCAAAAATAAATAAACGTTGAAAAAAAAATTTTTTTTTAATAAATAAAAAATAAAATAAATTGAAAAAAAAAGAGACAAAACTCTCCTTGCCTCAGTTTCCCCGTGTGGAACACACTCCGCAGCAGGCTGTTACGGGGCCCTTCAAAATAAAGTACTCTGAAGACCAGGATAAAAAGCATCTACCCCCATCCCAAATCTCCAGCTTTGCAACGTGCACCAGTCTCACCAGTCTTTATAAGGGCAAGTCGGGGCAATGGAACCCGCATCCCTTGGGGGGGAAAAATGAGAGCTTTCAGAGAGAGACAAATAACTTGCGATTTAAATGCAGAAGAGACCAGGCTGTGCCACCACATATGCAGATCGATGCAAATGGTATGCAAATAGCCCAGCATCAGCCTGGGTTTGCCAACGTCCTCCGCCAAGCAGCCGGTTACGGGGGTTCGGCCGGGACTGGTCTGTTCCAGAAGCTCACATCTGGGGCCCAGAGGCCTTGGGGTGAATGTTGGGTTGCACTTCCTCCAGAAAGCTCTCCAAGACCTAGCAGGAGGCAGCCCCCTCCCTCCGCTCCTCAGGGCTGGGCGCCTACCTCCAGATTCTCGACAAGGGTGGTACCCTCCTCTCTCCCTTCAGACTGTGAGTTCTTGAGCGCAGGGGCTCCCTCTCGCTCACCACCACACCCCCAGACTGGCGCAGAGCCTGGGACCAAGCAGGCCCTCGGGGGTTGCAGGCTCAGGGCATGCAGGAAGGCAGGATGGGACGGGGGAGTTCGTTTCTAAGTCTTCCTTGACCCAAGAAGAGGCCGAGCCCTCTTCAGAGGCTCCGGGGCGCTGGTCCCCCAACGACTCAGCACCAGTACCTTGTTACCGATGAAGACGAAAGGGTCGAAGCTTGTAAGCGATTTACCTAATTGGTGAATTGGCAAAGGTTCCACTTGGCTGATAGAACGACATCCTTCCCCCTCTCTTTCAATCTGTCATCCTTCCCAGGGTGGGCCGGGACCTTACCTAGAGACGCCGTACAATAAATACCGGCTGACAAGTTATTGAATGAATGAGTGCGTGACGAACCAACGAACAAGGTTTCGGCTAGCGCTCCAGAAACCGCCCATTCGCCGTAGCCCTTTCTGTCTACGCCCAGCCCTTCCACTCAGCTGCTAATCTTTATCTATCGCTGTAACAATTATGAATTCTCTTTGGTGCAATGAGGTGGACAGTCCCGACTCATGCTAATGAGTGTGCCCCCTCAAGCGGATGCTTTTCTGCGGAGGGTCGTTTCCCCGAGGCCTCCTGAAGCCATTAGCACAGCCCGGAAGTGTAGGAGAGTAAAGGTCCCCCCCCCCCCCCCCGCCCCCCGCCCTGGCCACCTTCTGCAATGGAGGACAGGAACCGGTGGACAGCCGCTCCCACCTCCCGTCTTCTGGGTGACAATTCTGGGAGGCATTCCGTTGGCTTCCAGAGTTCCTGGTTGAATAAGTCCCTCCTTTGCCTACGGCAGGACGGGAGAGCCACATGGTTCCTCCTCCGACCCCTGCTTCCCTGCCTCCTGGGGTCACTCAACTCAAGCTCTGCTTTCAAGGGACCCCAAATTAGGGCAGGGTCGGTTCTCATGTCTGGTTGTACCCATGAACGTGCATCTCACGAAGACCATAGACACCCGAAGGTGGGAAATAGATGGAGAATAGATGGAGAAAACAGTTCACGGCCCAGGTGAACGATTTCATTCATAAGCCAGTGCCAAGTGGTGTCGAGCGAGCACTCATTCACTCACTCACTCACTCAGCGCCGAATTCTTGGCCTCCTGCTCCGCGCCGGATGCAACAGACGAGGCCCCGCCCCCGCGCTGCTAACAGCCTATAGAAATAGGAGTTGAAGTCACAAGTGCAAACCCCAAAGGTAATCTACATTTTTCTCGCAGCTTCATTAAAGCAAAGTGAAAAGACACCGGTGGAATTCATCCGAATACTATTTGTATTTAACCTAGCATACCCAAAATATTATGATTTTGACATGTCACAAACATTACAATTATTAGTGGGATTTTTGTTTGCGTACTTCTAAGTCCTTGAAATCTGGCTCGTGTTTTACGCTTCCGGCACATCTAAACTCAGACTAGCCACGCTTCAAGTACTCGCTCCGTGGCTAGTACGGCCTGAGCCCCCTCCCTTCCCCCCCCCCCTTGTGACTTTGGGCAAGTCCCTGCAGAGTGTGTCTTCATCAGAAAGAGATCTCAGAGGGAGAGGGCTTTGTAAACGCGACTGCAACTATTTCAAGCACCTACCCCGGCAGCCAAGGGACTCACAGGTTTGGGGAAACCCGCACCTAGTTTTCCTTGGGGGAAGAGAGAGATCTCTCCTCCCAAACTTGGGGCACTGGAACCCCAGCCACCCAGGAGAGGGGGAGGGGAGGGCTGGAGGAGGAGTCAGTGACCAAGTCCCTCTCCCCTCTCCCAGGCAGAGCAGTACTGCCCTAAGGTGTGCAAATGAGAGTCCGTTTTCTCCCAAATGACCTGCCACCTGCCTATTAAAGCGTCAGAGGGATAGTTCTGCCATCTCAGGTCTGGTGGCCATCAGGCAGGAGGAAGGCTAAGGTTGGGCTTCGCAAGGGGGCTGTAACAGCTGCTTTAATTTTGTAAAAGCCCGAAGTCAGAGTTGGAGCTGGTTGTGTGGGAACGCTAGCTGGCTCATTCACACATTAGACACACACTTACCAAACGCCTCGCGTGTCTGCGCTGTTACCGTGAGGATGCTGGAGACAGAGAGAGGAAACAAACGGGCCTGGCCCAGGGAGTGCAAGTCTGATGGGGGAGGCCAGACAGCAAGCAGGCGGCCACGGCGCAGCCGGTGAGGGGTGGAAACAACAAGGTCAAAGGAAGGGCCCGAGGGAGCTCGTGAAGACGTGCGTGGCTGGGGGGGCAAGATGCCGAGGCGGCCTGGCTGGACCTCAGACGGTACCCACAGTAGGTTGACTCCAGCCCAGGATGGGTCTCGAATGTTCTCCGAGGCTCTCCTGCTCCAAACAGCAGGACTACCACAGGAGCCCTGACTCCGTTTTTCCGTGGCCTTTGGCAACATCACCAATCAGGTGAAACGCGTGGCAATTCCGTCTCGTCGCCTGGACGTTCACAGGCCTCTATCGCTGCGCTGCGGGGGGGGGTGTTCGGAGCTGCAAAAGAGGTTGGAAACAAACAAAACACACAGGACTCCATTCCTAGGAGAACTGTGAGTTACACAGCAGAAAACCCTCCTGCTACGAAATACTATTTGGCCCTGGTGGTTAAAAGGTAACAAACATCCTTCAAAATGCATGGCTGCGCTTGCGGGAGAGGAAGGGAACTCTCCAGGGATTAAAAACAAAGAGGTAGCTGAAAACCAGAGCAGGAATCGGGAGGGCCAGGGCTGGCGGCCGTGCCCCACCAGGTGGGCCGGGCTGTGGGTCTCAGCAGCCTGGAGATTGGATTTTACAGCCCCCGTGGGGACAAGAAATAAGGCTTTGGGCTGCACAAAGCCAGGAGTTGTAAACGAGACCCACCTCCAAGCCAGATTCGTCAGGGTTACAGCCTCAGTGAAAAGGTGGACGAGGATTAAAAACAAACAAACAGCAAAACCACTCTCTGCTCACGGAGATCACTCGAAAAGCTCATCCGGGCTTACAGTGGGTCACAGGCTGCTCTGGGAATTTGTAACCGCGGACTTAGCTTCAAGGGGTTTGGGATTTAAATTGACACTACCCTGCTTCCCAGCGTGTTCTGGAGACTCAGAAAGCAAGAATTAACACCAACGGGGGGGGGGGGGGTGTCCCTGGCTGGAGATGCCGTGGGCAGGGGCAGAAACAGATGTGAACACTCACCAGAGGGCCTTGACCTCAACCCAGGCTGCCAGGGTCCACACTGACAAAGGTCCCTGCAGATGAGCTCACAAAGAAAAAATTACAAAACAACAGTAGCCATGGGAGAGAATAAGTGATAACACCAACAGTAGGTTTGGACCACCCCTTTCCCCCGCCCAGCCACAACCTCGTAGGACAGATCCAGGAGATAGGGACGACAAAACAGCTGTGATTAAAATGACCAAAAAGTCCTGGGAAATATCAAAAAGAATGAAATATAATGAAAAAAGAAGAGCCGGGGTTTCTGATTAGAGACGGCAGATCCAACAGAGGCATTTGTCTCTGCTCTCTCCTGAAACTCCTTTAAAATGGCAGAAAAGGAATTCTTACTCCAGTGGCAAAGAAAATGGGATAATTTTGAAATTGGAAAGCAGACCGGCCAATGACTGGGAACCAACTTAATGGGTACAAAAAATTGAGTCTTAAGCCAGCAGTGAGGAAAGTCTAGAGCCCCCCCACCCCCGAAGCTTTCAGGAATTAAGACAGTTTGTAGAGCGGTTAGTAACCAAGACCCCATCCCCCAAGCTGACGGCCTCCACCATGTCCCAACAGAAGAGAGACGGTTTATTCCCCGGAGAGGAGGACTGGAGAAGAGTGGACCCAGCTGGGACCGGGGGTATGTCACTGGAAATGGGGAAATGAAGTGAAGATCTTCACATTGAATATCGATACTCCAAATGGCAACCAAGCTTAGTATTAGCCTCCAGGCAGGAGATCGAAAGATAACTCTAGGGGTGCCTGGGTGGCTCAGTCAGTTAAGCATCTGACTCTTGATTTCAACTCAAGTCACGATCTCACAGTTCGTGGGTTTGAGCCCCACATCAGGCTCTGCACTGACAGTGCTGAGCCAGCTTGGGATTCTTTCTCTCTCCTTCTCTGTGTCCCTCTCCTGCTCATTCTCTCTCTCTCTCTCTCTCTCTCTCTCTCTCTCTCTCAAAAATAAATAGATAAAATCTGAGAAGCCCAGGAGGAAAGACCTAAGGACAATGACATCAGAAATTTCCCAATGAAAGAGCCTAGCCAGATCACTTTTCAGTGGAGTTTTTGGTGGCCAAATCTGAGCTCTGAGTTTCCAAGCAGCCTCCGTGTTCAGGAGCCAAGGATCACCAGGCAAATGAGGGAAGCTCCTAACTCAGAGCCAAACGATAACCAAAAGACAAAAAGCAACTTTGGGGGAACATAGATGATGATGATAAGGAGAAGAAAAATGTGAAAAAAATTATCATTAGTATCATCAAAGACATAAGAGATATAGCACACATTAAACAAGTACAGGATGTTATTAAAAAGGAATGTTCTGAGAACAGCAACTACAACAAAAATATCTCTTGGGTAGAACAAATGAAAAGCTCAGCAAAAGGATGGGAAGATAAGTCTGCAGATGAGGCAACAGCCCAGAAAGCAGAGAAAAAGCACAAAGCATAGGAGAGAAAAGACATGAAAATTAGAGAAGCAGCCTGGGAGAGCTAACATCCAAATAAGAGGAGTTCCAGAAAGAATAGAGGAAATAGAAGGGAATGATAATCATCAAATAAGTTATTAAGGTAAATTCTCTGAATTAAATGGCATGTTTCCAGATTGAAAATGCCCACTAAGTATCCAACAAAATGGATGAAAATATTTGCACACTAAGACACATCATTGTGAAATTTCACATCACTAAGAACAAATGAAAAATCATACAAACTCCCAGAGAGGGAAAAGATAGGTTTTATACAAAGCACCAAGAATCAGAACGGCATCAGACTTCTTACGGCACCACCGAAATTCGACGAAAAGGGAGCTAATGCCTTTAAAATCTCGAGAAAAATATATTTCAAACTTTGAATTCTATACCCAGATAAACTGTCAATCAGTACTGAGAGTGGAATAAAAATATTTTCAGAAATGAACAATCTCAAAAAGTCTAACTCCTATACACCCTTTCTCAGGAATTTACTAGAAGACATGCTCTATCAAAACAAGGTTGGCGGGGAGGGGGGGGACAAAAAAAAGTTAAGGCAGGAAATCAACACATAAGAGAAACAATGGGAATTCTCAAGCTGTTGATGAAGGGAGATCCCGACAGGCCTGGAGAGCAGCCAGAAGAAATTGGAATAGACCAGAAGGACCTATGAAAAATGTTTCCAGGAGGATGAAGTTGGAAGGATAACTGATATGCTTGGGTGTATCAAGAGGCTGAGAAAGGATTAAGGATAAATTCAGGATAATTATACAGAAAACTAAGCAAACAAATAAATAAATAAAAACCCAGACAATATCGACTACAGGAAAACAAAAGGTTTTGGAAGAAAAGAAAAATAACTATAGTGTCCCACATGGTACTGGGTAAATAGGAGTATGTAATCATAATAATGTGAACTTTAAATCATGATTTCACGTCACTATATTACAGGAATGGCGGGACAGGAAGTCTGTGTGTGGAAGGTAGAGGGAAGGGTGATGCTGGTGAAAGTTAGATAGCTCCTCCTCTTTTATTGTAGAAAGTTGACAGATAACCCCTAAAACTGAAGAAAAAAAAAAACGTGTTATTTAGTGATATGAAGGTAAATTCCAAAAGCAACAGTTAAAAGAGTTAAAGTTGCTTGCCCCTGGGGAGCAGAAAATGGAGGAATTGGGGGAAGGGGGACAGGAAGCTTCAGTTTTCATAATAAGCCCATGGACAAACATGGTTTAAACTATACACATGTGCACAATGAAAATTTATAACAAGGACAAGTGAAATAGATTTGAACAATAAATTTTTCCTACACTCTTATGTGTCCACTTGAATCCTCTCAGCTCTACAGTCTATGAGAATCGTGGCCAAGTGTTCTTTCCCAACTGAGTCTGCATGGTCTCTGATCAGCTCCGTACAGGCACAACCTGATAGCAGTTCTGCCTCTTGCTACCATGGGCTTCCCTGTTGTTGTTGGTGCTTGAAATGCCATGGGATCCACTCAATGCCCAGGCATATACAAGATAGTTCCACAAGATCAAACAATTGGTTGTGACTAACATCAAGAAGTGACCAGCTCAGTGATGTACCTTCCTATCGGGTCTCTCTTCTTTCCTTTTCTCTCACTCCAGCTTTCCTGGGATTGCATTCCCTGGAAAATTAGTGGCACTTCACTTTCACCTCAGTTGTGCTTATGGAGGCCCTAGAAAACAGACCCTTGGATTGGGATTTGGTGTTGGATTATTCACACATCATACTTAACTATGAAAGACTGAATGTTTTTCTCTTAAGGTCAGGAACAAGGATGTCTCCTCCTCTAACTACTCCTATTCAACAGCCAGTGCAATAAGACAAGAAAATAAAACATACACCTTGGAAAGAAAGAAAGAAAGAAAGAAAGAAAGAAAGAAAGAAAGAAAGAAAGAAAGGAAGGAAGGTGCTTCTATTCACACATGACATAATTGTCTACGTAAAAAGCCCTATAGAACTAATAAGTTCAGTAACATCACATAAGTCAGCATACAAAAAAAAGTGTATCTCTAGATATTCATAATAAATAATTGGAAATTGGATTTCCAATTTGAGGGGTGCCTCGGTGTCTTAGTTAAGTGTCCAATTCCTGATTTTGGCTCAGGTCATGATCTCGCAGTCAGGAGATCAAGCCCCATGTTGGGCTCTGCATTGACAGTGTGGAGCCTGCTTGGGATTCTCTCTCTCTGCCCCTCCCCACTCTCACACACATTCTCTCTCTCTCAAAATGAACAAACATGTTTTTTAAAAGAAAAAGAAATATCACCGAAAAAAACATATGGCTATATCTGAATGCTTAATACTAGAAAATACTAATGAAAGAAACTTTAAAACACCTAAATAAATGGAAAAATATACCATGTTCATGGATTGGAGGACTCAATTTTGTTAAGCTGCCCATTATCACCAAATTGATCTACAGAGTCAATCTAATTCCAAACAAAATCCTTATGAGCTTTTTGGGAAAAATCTACAAGATCATTTTTTTTTAATTTTTTTTTCAACGTTTATTTATTTTTTGGGACAGAGAGAGACAGAGCATGAACGGGGGAGGGGCAGAGAGAGAGGGAGACACAGAATCTGAAACAGGCTCCAGGCTCTGAGCCATCAGCCCAGAGCCTGACGCAGGGCTCGAACTCACGGACCGCGAGATCGTGACCTGGCTGAAGTCGGACGCTTAACCGACTGCGCCACCCAGGCGCCCCATACAAGATCATTTTTAAATTTACATGGAAAGGCAAAGAAACTAGTACAACAAAAACAATTTTGAAAAAGAACGAAGCTTCAGAACTCACACTAGACTTCAAGACTTTGAATAAAGTTACAGTAATTAGTGTGGACATTTTAGCCAGGGACTTTGCTAAATTCACTTATTAATTCTAATCATTTATTTGTTAATTTTTTGTGGATCCAATCACGTGGTCTGTGAATAGTGACAGTGTGTTCTTTATTTCCAATTGTTATACTTTTAATTGAATTGAATTTATTATTATTATTATTATATTATTATTTTTGCTTTATTGCAAGTCCCAGACCGGAAACATCCCCAAAATATCCATCAACAGTAGAATGTATCGCTAAATTGTGGTAAATTCACACAATGGAATACTAAACAATGTTAAGAATTATTAAACTATTGTTACACAAGACTACATTATAAACTTCACAAACATAGTGTTAAATAAGAGAAGTCAGACGCATGGGGTGCTTGGCTGGCTCAGAAGCAGAGCTTACAACTCTTAATCTCAGGGTCCTGAGTTCAAGTCCCACACTGAACATGGAGCCTACTTTAAAAAAGAGACAGAGAGAGAGAGAGAGAGAGAGAGAGAGAGAAATCAGACACAAATGAATATACTGAATACCACTTACAAAGGGTAATAGTAATAATTATCTTTTTGTAGTTAGTGACTGAGGGGACAAGAGAGAAGCCTTCTGGGATGCTGCTAACATTCTAATTCTTACCCTGGATAGTGATCACAGACACGTGTTCACTTTGTAAAAAATCATCAAACGGAACATGAGATTTGTCCTATTTTCTGTATGTTGCTAGTCTTTTTTTGTTAAGTTTATTCATTTATTTTGAGAGGCAGAGCGAGGGTGCACATGCATGGGAGGGGCAGAGAGAGAGAGGGAGAGAGAGAATCCCAAGCAGGCTCTGTGCTGTCAGCATGGAGCCCGATGCAGGGCTTGATCCCACAAACTATGAGATCATGGCCTGAGCTGAAATCAAGAGGCTTAACCGACTGAGCCACCTAGGTGCCCCTGTTGCTAATGTTTAATAAAATGTTTAACTGAAATTGTTTTGGCTATTTAATATAGATATCATATTTTAAAACTTGGTAAATACTAAAAAGTACAGAGGAGAATAAAAAGAACCTATATTCTCTGGCCCATGTGTAGGTACTGTTCACATTTTTGGTGGACTATCCCATTCAGCGTACATAACTTCCAAGAGCCTCACTCACACTGAAGATGGAACTTCATAAGCTATCGATCAAATATAGGGACATGTATAATCGATCCTCTGGTCTTCAAATGGTTACAAATCTAATGGGTTAAGACAACATGCATTTATTATTATGGACCAGAAGTCTAGGCAGTGCTTGAGTATTTTCCCTGTTTAGGGTCTCACGTGGCTGCAAAGTATCAATTGGGCTGTGTTCTCATCTGGGGGCTTGACTGGGGAAGAGTCCACTTCCGAATTCACTCAGGTCGTTGGAAGTATTCATTTCTTGGCAGTTGTAGGACTAAGGGCCCTGGCTTCTTGCTGGCTGTTGTCTGGAGGCTCAGTTTCTAGAGGCCATCCACATTTCCTACAGGCTTCCTATAATTCCCTGCCACATCCTTGCCTATAGTTCCTTTCCCAACACAACCGCGTATTTCGCCAGTCCAGCAGGGAGACTCTCTAGAGCAAGGCTGCTGGCAAGAGTCTTATATAATGAAACATAACCACAGAGGCAACATCCCATCACTTTGCCCATATTCCATGGACCGGAAGCAAGCCACAGTGTTGGCCACACTCAAAGAGAGGGGGTTATATAAAAGCATGAATGCCAGAAGGCATCATGGGGGTTGGCGGTGGACATTAGCATCTGTTCAGCACAACAGGCAACAAACTCAACATTCAGGAGATAATTCACTACTGTCAAAATTCAAGTGGTGGAACCCTTAAAGAATGGCATTTGTAAATTTTTTTTCTTGGCGTTTATTCATTTTTGAGAGACAGAGAGAGACAGAGCATGAGCAGGGAAGGGGCAGAGAGAGGGAGACACAGAATCCGAAACAGGCTCCAGGCTCTGAGCTGTCAGCCCAGAGGCCGAGCAGGGCTCGAACACATGAACTGTGAGATCATGATCTGAGCCGGAGTCGGACGCTCAACCAACCGAGCCACCCAGGCACCCCTTAAGAATTGCTTTTAAATAAACATGCTTACGTTGCTCAGAGAGATAAGGAAAGGAATAACAAATATATGTAATATATATATATATAATTATATATATGTTTGATATTATATATTATATATTATATAATACATATATTCAGATGTGAATCAAGAACAAATGGGTATAAAATGATAATCGTTGACATAACAGCTCAAGATACGGGGGAAATTCTTGACTAGACACAACGAGTTTTCCTCATCTCAAAATAAAGCCCAACAGGGGTGCCTGGGTTTGTGAGTTCGAGCCCCACATCAGGCTCTGCGCTGAGAGCTCAGAGCCTGGAGCCTGCTTCGGATTCCGTGTCTCCCTCTCTCTCTGCCTCTCCCCTGCTCATGCTCTGTCTCTCTCTCTCTCTCAGAAATGAATAAACATTAAAAAAAATTTTTTTCAAGATGTGAACAGATACTTCGCAAGAGAAAATATACAGATTTTTCAATGTATATTCTTTCACCCATAGGAAAACACGTATATTTTTTTCAACCACTTGAAAAAATGCTCGACTTCACTAGCCATCAGGGAAATATAAATTAAAAACCAAAATGAACGAGCCCTTCACACCTACTGGAAAGGCTAAGTTAAAAAAGACTGACCAGGGGCCCCTGGGTGGCTCAGTTGGTTAAGTGCCCCGCTCCTGATTTCGGCTCAGGTCACGATCTCACAGTCGTGAGATCGAGCCCCGCATCGGGCTCCGCTCGGCGCATGGAGCCTGCTTGGGATTCTCTCTCTCTCTCCCTCTGCCCTTCTCTCCTGCTCACGCTCTCTAAACAAATAAGCTGAACGCAGAAACAAACCGTGGAACGTCCACACAACGGAACACCATTCCGCAACACAAGGAACGAGCCTCGAAACCACCACCGCCGAATCTCAAAGACGTTATGGGCAGTGACAGGTGCCAGGTTCGAAGCAACGCATACTGCGGAAGCCCGTTCGTGTGACATCTGGGGGAAGGCAACGCTAATCTAGATCAGTTCTTTTCGATCTGCACTCCCGCGGTGCTCACGCGGGGACATCCATTTTTCAACGCTCATCAAAATTGCACGAGTATTGTATGTAAATTATATATCAATAAAAATGATATTTAAAAAGAACCAAAAAAAAAAAAAAAAAAAAAAAACCAAGGCAGAGGGGAGGACGTGCTCAGAGGATACTGAAGGAACTCTCAAATGTCGTCTTCTCCAGGAGGAGAACAGAGGGGCTGAATATCTTAGACCCCTGCCTTCCAATCTAGCAGCCACGAGCCATATGTGACTCCTGAGCACTTGAAACAGGGCTGGTCCCGCCTGAGATGGGCTGTTAAGTGTACGATGCGTACCGGGTTTCCTCACGGAGCACCAAAACCACCAAATGTTTCATTAATAATTCTGTGCTGATTACATTTTGCAGCAGTATTTTTGGCATGTGAGGTTAAATTGCACAGTTTAAGTAAAATTATTTTCACCCGTTTCCTTTTGCCTTTTGATAGGACTACTGGAAAATTTAAAATAATGCATGCGACTCACATTATTTTCTATTGGACTGCCCTGCGTTAGACATCGTTGAGGAAAGCTATTTCTAGGTATCGATGTTAAAAAATTCAGGGGCACCCAGGGGGCTCAGCCGGTTGGGCGTCTGACTTCGGCTCAGGTCACGATCTCACGGTTCGTGGGTTCGAGCCCCGCATCAGGCTCTGTGCTGATGGCTCAGAGCCTAGAGCCTGCTTCGGATTCTGTGTCTCCTCCTCCCTCTGCCCCTCCCATGTTCATGCTCTGTCTCGCTCTGTCTCTCAATAATAAATAAACGTTTTAAAAATTTAAAACAAAAATTTTAAGGGCAACTCGGGGCATCTGGTTGGCTCAGTCAGGTAAGTATCCAACTCTTGATTTCAGCTCAGGTCGTGAGCCCATGTTTCGTAAAATCATTTCGTGGGACCGAGCCCTGCATCAGGGTTTGAGAATCCAGGCTTGGAATTCTCTCTCTCTCCCTCGCTCTCTGTCCCTCCCCTGCTTGTTCTCTCTCCGTCTCTCTGTCTCTCAAAATAAATAAACATTATAAAAATAAAATAATAAAATAAAACTTCAAAATAATAAAAATCCTAAAAAAATAAAATAAAATCTTGAAAAGCAAACAAACATTTAACAGAAACTAGTGAAACAACAGAAACACGTCTATAGTTTCCAAACTATCAAAGAAAAAAGGGGACGAAAGAACACTACAGATTTAAATTTTTTTTTCAACGTTTATTTATTTTTGCGACAGAGAGAGACAGAGCATGAACGGGGGAGGGGCAGAGAGAGAGGGAGACACAGAATCGGAAACAGGCTCCAGGCTCTGAGCCATCAGCCCAGAGCCCGACGCGGGGCTCGAACTCCCGGACCGCGAGATCGTGACCTGGCTGAAGTTGGACGCTTAACCGACTGCGCCACCCAGGCGCCCCAAGAACACTACAGATTTAACAGATGAATGCGAGAACTAATAATTTTCGAAGATAGGATGAATAGGACAACAGAATAAAATGGTAGAAGCCACTCTGAATATTGGAACGATCATTATGAATGTAAATTGATTTCATCTGTCTCTTAAAAGACAGAATGCACTGGGGCGCCTGGGTGGCTCAGTTGGTTAAGCATCTGACTTCGGCTCAGGTCATGGTCTCGAGGTTCGTGAGTTCGAGCCCCGCATCGGGCTCTGTGCTGATGGCTCGGAGGCTGGAGCCTGCTTCCAATTGCATGAATCTACGTACCTATCCCAGCCAAGAGTACATAAGTTTGGGGATGACTTCTCTACCCCCCCCCCAATTCATATGTTGAAATCCTAACCCCAATGCCTCAGAATGTAACTGTATTTGGAGGTAGAGCCTTTAAAGAAGTGATTATGTTAAAATAAAACCTTTGCGGGGGGGGGGGGGCGCTACTCCCATCTGATTGGTGTCCTTATAAGCACAGGAAATCTGGACACACAAAGACACCAGGAATGGCGGGAAGGAGACAGGTCACGTAAGGACACACAGAGCAGCCCAGTAGATTGGCCTCAGAAGAAACCAAACCCGCCGACTCCTTGATCTTGGATTTCCAGCCTCCAGAACTGTGACAGAATGAATCTCTGTTTATAAAAATTGACTTGTGTGGGGCGCCAGGGTGGCTCAGTCGGTTAAGCGTCCGACATCGGCTCAGGTCATGATCTCGCGGTTTGTGAGTTCGAGCCCCGCGTCGGGCTCTGTGCTGACAGCTCGGAGCCTGGAGCCTTGCTTCCGATTCTATGTCTCCCTCTCTCTCTGCCCCTCCCCTGCTCCCACTCTGTCTCTGTCTCTCTCAAAAATAAATAAACATTAAAAAAAAATTCAGAATCCAGGAGAGAGAACAAGAAGTTATCTACTGAAAAAAAAAAAAAAAGAAGTTATTTACTGAGCCCCCTCAAAGACATCAACAGAACTCACGATGGGAATTATGAAATATTGGGGACTGGGGGATAAAAAGATAAATGCAAAATTAAATTTGTAGATCGCAACTGAACCAACATTTATAGAGAAATACATAGTCTTTAGTGCATCTGCTCTAAAACAGGCATGACTTAACTTAAGCCTATGTGAATAAAGCTTTCAGCTCACTAAAGAAGCCTTAAAAAAAAAAAATGGAAGTAAACAGTGAAGATAAGATCATAAATGAAAAGGAAATCAACAATCACAAAAATGATCAACAAAGCCAAAAGCTGGTTCTTTGAAAAGACAATAAAATAGACAAACGCCCAGCACGATTAATCAAGGGAAAGAATAAAGGCACAAATATCTAATATTAAGAATGAAAAGAGAGTAGAACTATAGATACCATAGAACTTTTAAGATTTCTTTAAAAAAAATTTTTTTTAACGTTTATTTATTTTTGAGACAGAGAGAGACAGAGCATGAACGGGGGTGGGTCAGAGAGAGGGAGACACAGAATCCGAAACAGGCTCCAGGCTCCGAGCTGTCAGCACAGAGCCCGACGCGGGGCTCGAACTCACAAATTGCGAGATCATGACCTGAGCCGACCGAAGTCAGCCGCTTAACCGACTGAACCACCCAGGCGCCCCATAGAACTTTTAAGATTTCTAAGAGAGTACCATGAGCAACTTTATGTTACTATATATGAAAATATACAAAATAGAGAATTTCTAGAAAAATATAGGTGATCAGCACTTACTTAAAAGAACTAAATAAATCAATGGCCAGGAAAGAAAACAAATCAGTGTTTTAAAAATCAGTCCTTTCCGGGGCACCTGGGTGGCTCAGTCGGTTGGGTGGCCGACTACAGCTCAGGTCACTATCTCACAGTCTGTGAGTTCGAGCCCCGCGTCGGACTCTGGGCTGACAGCTCAGAGCCTGGAACCTGCTTCCGATTCTGTGTCTCCCTCACTCTCTGCCTCTTCCCTGCTTGCTCTCTGTCTCTCTCTCTCTCTCTCAAAAATAATAAACATTAAAAAAAAAATTAAAAATCACTCCTCTCCACCTCCCCCAAGATCTAGAGATCTGGAAGAATTTGACTCTCATGGCCCAGTCCTCACTGAGGTCTGTTCCATTCCTGCCCCTGTCCCTGTTCGGTTTCTCATGTGAGCTCATAAGTTCCCCCCCCCCTTTTCTCCTAAGCAAATTCAGCCGGGTTTCTATCATTTGTGGAACCCAAATACAAGCGAAGGTGCCACATGTCCCAGTAAATTTCAAGAAATAGAAGCCTCGAGAGATACCCAGTCCTAGGACTCCCCTTGGCATGTACATTTGTCCCAATGCCCCATTAGTGGTCACTATGCAAAACAAACCTTCCTGCCACCTGCTTCTCAAACGCCCCCCACAGGGTTCCTTTTCTACCGGCTGGTGGTGTTTCCCTCTTCTTTACTTTGTGCCGCATGGGCCCAGTGCTGGAGCGGGGGGCTTCTGCTCCCGTGGGCTGTTCGGCACAAGGGGGACCAGAGAGTCTCAGACTTCCAACACCCAGGCCCCTGGTTCCCTGGAGAAAAGCTGATGAGAAATTTCAGGTCACTGATGGCTCAGCTCCTGCCTGACGCATAGCAGGCCCTGGCTCAGTAGATTCACCTCCTGCGTGCCCTCCACCCCGAGGTCAACCCCGAACTTGGCCAAGTAGTGCTTCTGCCAGGGGAAAGTGACCTCTAGGAGAAGGCAGAAAAGGGGAGGATCCCTAAACCCCCGGACGGGAGACTCCGGGGGATTACTGAATTTGGAGTTTAATTTTTTTTTTTTTAACGTTTTTTCCTTTTTGAGACATAGAGACAGAGCGCGCGCAAGAACACGAGTGGGGGGCAGAGAGGGGGACAGAGGATCCAAAGCTGCACTGACAGCAGAGAGCCCAACGCGGGGCTCGAACTCACGAACCGGTGGATCATGACCTGAGCTGAAGTCAGGCGCTCAACTGACCGAGCCACCCAGGCGCCCCAAGAACCCGATTTTCTAACGCCCCTCCGGTCACATATGTCAAGCGCAGTGGCCGCAGGGGTTAAGTCGCAGCAGTAAACCAGTAGCCAGACGCATGCGCGCAGTAAATGTATTTTCGGTCCATGATAACTATTTAATTGGAGCTTAATTAATTAACGTTCACAGAGGACTGGAGATGCTTGGGTGAACCGCCCGCTGAAAGGGACAAGTGTTATTATTCTGTTTAGCGGTGGTATTTTAAGACATTTGTATTCAAAGGTGTGATAGATCCAAGAAGATTAAATTCGCTGAAAGTGTACATGAAAATTAGTGCCCTCGTGTGACCCCGCCTCTCTCCACACCCCTTCTGGCCTCCTTCCTCCTTCCAGAAAAATCACTCTGTAGAACCACGCTGGTGTGAGTAAGGCTCCCATAGACTCACAGCACTTGACTCTTAGGCTGAGAGGTGAAACCTTGGCTTGGAGCTCCATGAGGACCCGGGTCTCTCTTACTGCACAGGGCCGCCCGCACCACCTAGGAGCCTAATAAATCTTGGTAAAGCGAAAGAGGACAGGATGTTAGACTCACTTAATCAGAACGCAAGGTTCCTGGGGCGCCTGGGTGGCTCCAGTCGGTTGGGCGTCTGACTTCGGCTCGGGTCGTGACCTCGCGGTTTGTGAGTTTGAGCCCCAAGTCGGGCTCTGTGCTGACAGCTCAGAGCCCGGAGCCTGTTCCGGATTCTGTGTCTCCCTCTCTCTCTGCCCCTCTCCTGCTCGTGCTCTGTCTCTCTGTCTCTCAAAAATAAATATATGTTAAAAAAAAAAAGAGAGAGAGAGAGAACGCAAGTTTCCTGGGAAAGGAGGCGGGGGGGTGGGGGGGGGACACACCCGGGTGGCTCGGTCAGTTAAACGTCTGACTCTTGGTTTGGGCTCAGGTCATGATCTCACTCAAGGTTCATGAGTTTGAGCCCCGAATCGGGCTCCGCGCTAACAGTGAGGAGCCTGCTTGGGATTCTCTCTCCCTCTCTCTCTCCTCATCCCCTGCTTGCACCTTCTCTCCCAAAATAAATAAATAAACTTAGGGGCGCCTGGGTGGCACAGTCGGTTAAGCGTCCGACTTCAGCCAGGTCACGATCTCGCGGTCCGGGAGTTCGAGACCCGCGTCGGGCTCTGGGCTGATGGCTCGGAGCCTGGAACCTGTTCCCGATTCTGTGTCTCCCTCTCTCTCTCTGCCCCTCCCCCGTTCATGCTCTGTCTCTCTCTGTCCCAAAAATAAATAAACGTTGAAAAAAAAATTAAAAATAAATAAATAAATAAACTTAAAAAAAAAGAAAAAAGAACGTTAGGTTCCGGGTGGCTTGCTGTTAGCGTCGCAGACGCTTGGCCTCCCAGCTTCTTGGACTGAAGGACCCAGAGGAACGGCACCCACGTTTTTCAGGTGCAAAGCTGAGAAGCTCTGTCGCGGCTGCAGGGGCTGGGCTGCTGGAGAGGAGGGAGGGGGGCGGAGCAAATGGCGGGAGAAAGGGGGCGGGAAGATTCTTCTCTCCGATTTTCAAGGGACGCCAATGAAAGCCCTCACTCCCAAGGGCCCCAGAGCCCCTCCATGCCTCTGCCCTGCCCCCCACTCTCCCCTCCAGAGGGTCAGGGAGGGCAAGTCAGCTCTGGGACTTGGGAGGACCCAGAAGAAAGGCCGTGACCTTGGCTGACTTAGGCTGCATTCTTCCCCCCCCACGCTCCCTCCTGCCCCCACCCCGGGGGCATTCCAGCAGGAAATTTTGGCGGGGGGGGGGGGGGGGTCAAGGGAGCTCTCTCTTGGGCTTCTGGAGGAGAACCGATCCCTTTTACATCCTTGTTCTTCCCAGTCTGCCTTCCCTCTCTTCTCAAATGCTCCATGGAACTCACGGGTCCGCTAAGATTTCCTATGTTTTTGTTTTTGTTTTTTAGGGACTCCGCTTCTTAGCAACACGGCCTTGGGCCAGTCTCCAAAGTAGACCCCCTGCTACCTCATCTGTAAAATGGGTACATTGCCAGAGGCAGCCTGTCAGCTGGACTGGGATTTTCACCCCAACACACCCCTTGCCGCCGGCCCAAGGGCTGGGCTCACGGAAGCCAGGCTTTGTGGGGGGGGAGGGGGGGAGGCAGGAACAGATGTCCCCTGCTGCTTTGATAATTCAGAGAAAATGCTGTCCCAGGTGCCCTCCAGGATTGCCACCCTCTGAACCAAGCAACCAGCCTTCCCCAGGCCGAGTTAAAGGAGAAAGGCAGTCTTGACCTTGGTTGGTCCAAGTGTGCGTGTGCCTCACGGAAGTCATGCTTGGGCTCCTCGGATGTGCTCGCATGGGGAGGGCCGTGATACGCCCTGAACATCCTGCCTTCTGAACCCCTGGCTTAGGGTTCTACCGTTGGAATTCTTTCTTGCCATGCGCATACTTGTGGCCTCCTTTATAGCCCTAACTTATAGTAACAAAATATGTCGCTGTGTGGGTGCCACCGTGCACTCCTCCAAGAGCTACTGAGCTGTCTCTTTAAATCCCTCAGCCAAGCCGCGTGAGTGGCCCTGGCTGCTTATTCCGTCCCCATTTGACAGCTGGGCAAACTGAGGTTCAGAGAGTAGCGGGGTCCAAGGACACGCACAGCAGAATTCTGGTTAGCTTCTGGTTCAGCCCGGGCTCCCTCCAGGCCGAGTGCAAGGCCAGGATGAATCCAGCGTCTCCCGACAGAACGAGCTCCAGCGAGAAAGACAGAAGGAGCGAGGGAAAGAGGGCGAGAAAACTCGCCGAGTAGCGGGGTGTCCGTCAGAAGCCCTTCAACTCTCAGCCCCACCCAGACAGGGGAGACCGCAGGTGCTGGAGAGTTTTGACATCACACCCCATCCCCGGGGCTGGGCAAGACCCAAGGGTGTAAACCAGAACGTAGAGGCGGTAATGGGGAGCCGCAGATGGTCTGGGAGCAGGGGAATGACGCAATGCGGGGAGGCGGAGGGACACTGTTTACACCGCAGAATCGGGTGCTGAAGGCAGCAGCCCAGTCCTTCGAGAGCTGAGCAGACGTGGCGAGGCACGAGGGAAGGCGGGGACAGATGCCAGTGGCAGGCCGCCTTCCCAGTCAGAGCGACCGCGACCTATCTGGTCAGCCTTCACGGCAGGACCTGGCCCCAGCCATACACCGCCCGGCCTTCGTGGGGAGAGGGGGGAGAGTCAGAGGGGAGGCCCGGGCAGATTTGGGGAAACGGGGCCCTTTCACCCGCCCTGTGAGGCAGGGAAGGGGAGCTGTGAAGGCGAGGCGACGCCCCAAAGAGCACAGGCTGGGGCGCTGGGATCAGAGCCGCTCTGCTGGAGCGCACGGGCTGGGGGGCAGGGACTGTGGCGCACAGGAGGGGACGCAGGTAATGAGGCGTAGAGGCTGGGTCCACCCGCTCCAGGGCTCCCGCTGGGGCGCAGGGACTGGGGCGCGCTGGCTACAGGGCTCCAGCTGGGGCGCACTGGCTAGAGGGCTCCAGCTGGGGCGCAGGGACTGGGGCGCACTGGCTAGAGGGCTCCAGCTGGGGCGCAGGGACTGGGGCGCGCTGGCTACAGGGCTCCAGCTGAGGCGCAGGGACTGGGGCGCACTGGCTAGAGGGCTCCAACTGGGGCGCAGGGACTGGGGCGCGCTGGCTACAGGGCTCCAGCTGGGGCGCAGGGACTGGGGCGCGCTGGCTAGAGGGCGCGGGGGCTGGAGCGCGCAGGCTGGGTGCCAGGGTTGGGCGCGCACCGGCTAGAGCGCTCCAGCTGGGGCGCACGGACCAGGGGCGCCCCCTCCGCCAGGCTGCCCCGCGGCGGACGAAGGCTCCCCTCGGAGAAGCCGTGTGTGCTGCGGCCGTGTAACCTGATATTTTTCGGCCCGGTCCCCAGAGGAGCTTTTCCATTACCCAGGCAGCGCCGAGCGCCGCAGCCTTTTCTCTCTCCCGGCCCGGCTCCCCGGCCGGCGCGCGCCGCGCTCCCCGCTCCCCGCCCCGCAGCCCCTCCGGGCCGGCTGCGCCGCGGCACTTTGTGCAAATGTAACCTTTCCGCAGGCCCCGCCTCCGCCGGGAAGCCGCGCGCCCGGTTGCCAGGAACGCGGGGCGGCGCGCTCGGAGCTGGAAGGCGGCCCGTTAATCAGCGGCGGCTGACAGAAAATCAGACAGCCCGGGCGGCCGGCCGGCCTCGGCCCCTCTCCCTCCCGGCGCCTGTGC
The DNA here is from genome assembly GCF_018350175.1 of Felis catus. Taxonomy (NCBI): domain Eukaryota; kingdom Metazoa; phylum Chordata; class Mammalia; order Carnivora; family Felidae; genus Felis; species Felis catus. The sequence goes on from NC_058380.1 coordinate 87,724,152, forward strand.
GCCCTCTCGCCGCGCGCTGGCTCTTTGTTCCCCGCAGCGCGCCCGCTCGTCCGTCCGAGGGGCTGAGCCTCTCCAACACGCCCCCTTCTCTTCGCCGCTTCTCGCATCTTCTCCCCTTCGACCTCTCTTCCCGGCCCTGGGTTCCCCGAGCTCTCCCCCTCCCGCCAGATCGCCTCATGCTCGCTTCCTTTCCCTTCCGGAGAGCCGAAAGTACAAGAAAAGAGGCCCATTCACGCCATTCCTCGCCAGCCTGTTGTGCGGTATTCCCCGCCGGCTCCCTGGGATCTCAGGGACCAACCCCCCCCCCCCACCTTCCCCAGACCGAGAGATCCTAAGCTGAGCTTTATGGGTGACCTTGGGGTGGAGGGGTCCCGGAAATCCCTAAAATTACACGTTCCGCTTAGCGTGCATCGTTGGGGGAGGGACCCAAAGGTTTCATGGGTTTTTCAAAGTGATTCAGAAAGATGAAAAATCGCACCCCTAGGGAGGCTGCCTTTGCATCTTACTAATTAGTCTAGTCGACAAATATTTATGGAGACCTACTAGGTGCCACGTGCATGCTCAGTCCCGGAGACGCAGCCGTGAACTCTAGAGGAGGATCCTCACATTGGACAAACGATAAATACATGTCATTACAAGCACTCCGGAGCTGGGCAGGAACCCGGGAGAGGGTGGGTGGGAACCCAATCTGGGCTGGGACCAGGCTGTCTCTGAGGACTTCACAGGTCCCCTGGCGCCTACTCAGCCTGCACCCCAGCCCCCCCCCCCCCACTCCCAGCACACGCCACAACAGCAAGGCTCTTCCCCTTTCTGTCCCCCCCCCCATGACCATGAACAGGGCATACTTGGAGAGGGGTGTTCCCTGACTGTGGCCCACCCGGTGCTCTCTCCAAGGCAGGGGCGCTCAAGGAGTGGCTGACCCAAAGGTCACTGTGTTATTGGACACGGGCTGGAGACCCATTTTGCAGGTGAGGGACGAGTATCTGCACACATTACCTGGCACATGATAACTGCTCGACATACGGCAGGTCTTCGGGTTCCTTTAATGATGTTTTCTTACTAAGATGCGACCAGTGATGATTTTTTAAAGCATCTTTAGGGGCGCCTGGGTGGCTCAGCCGGTTAAGCGTCCAGCTTCGGCTCAGGTCACGATCTCCCGGTTCGTGGGTTCGAGCCCCGCGTCGGGCTCTGTGCTGACAGCTCGGAGCCTGGAGCCTGCTCCGGATGCTGTGTCTCCCTCTCGCTCCCTGCCCCTCCCCCGCTCATGCTCGCTCTCTCTCAAAAATAAACAAAAAAATTAAAAAAAAAAAAAGGCTCTACTATTCTCACAACTATCATGTGAGGTTGGCACCACTTAGAGTGCCCATTTTACAGATTAGGAAACTGAGGCTCAGAAAAGCCAAATTCCTTCTTGCCGGGTCATCCCCCCCCCCCCCCCCGGGACGGGGCAGAGCAGGCTCTGGAACCCGGGGCTTCCCTACACACCCTTTTCCCTGTCCCCTCCTGCCAACCCCCCATCCCCCCCATCCCCTCCTACCCCCGGCTTCCTGAGGACCACATTGCTTCCTGGGGGCAGCAATATATGGGAGTGTTCAGTGGAAACACTCTGGTCTGGACCGGAAGGCCTGGGTTCTAATCCTGTGTCTGCCCGTCCCAAGCAGGGTGACCTTGGATGGTTCACCCACCGTCCCTGACCCTCTGTGTAAGGAGGACTGTAAAGGCATGCTCCTCTCCAGGTTGCAGTCCAGCGAGGTCAAGGACACAGAGTGGTTAGCAGGGCGTTCCGATCCCGGGAAGCACTCGATGTGATCTTAGCCGTCGCCAGATTAAATGAAGCGTTGCCGTAGGAGCGGCTTTTATAACTTGGCCAAGATGAGACAGGATTTGGGGTTGCGGCAGGCATATACACAGGAATGGCGGCGAGCGGTTGCCTCAGTCTGTTGCTGGAGCGTCCGTCCGTGGCCACCCCGCCCGAAGCCCCCTCCTGGCCGGCCTCCCCCAGCAGCTGGTGTTGGTGCGTTTCTCAGCACGCCGCTGTGGCGGGTGCTGTCTGCAAGTTTACCCTTCCAGAGGTGGCCAGGAGGTCCTCCTCTCCGAGCCGCTGTCCTCAGCAAACTTAGCCTCCTGGGGTACGGGAGGGCCGAGGGGCAAGGGCTGTCCAAGGATGGGGATCCGAATGCTGATCCCGCGGGCGAAAGAAGAAAGCCAGGGCTGATGGTTCATTTCCAGCATGGCCTTGGAGGCGGGCAGACCTCGGGTTGGCCCGTCTGGACTCTAACCTCTTGTCTGTAAAATGGGGTGATAATAACAGTACTTGCTTCGCGGTGGATGAGGTCACAAAGGCCTTAGGCAGTTCCTGGCCCCCGTGGGGGCTCGCCTCCGTGGGGGAACCTTTATCTCCATGGTTTTTCTAGCCTGGGAGGTTGGGAAGCTGAAGCTAAAGGGGACACCGGCTGAGCAGCACCTTGTGGGACAAAGAACCCAAGGGCTGGAGCAAAGGGGGTGGCGGGGGAGGGTGCGTCTGGGGAACGGCGCACAGGCAAACGGGAGGTGACAAGGAGGAGAGGGTGGCCGGGATCAGAGCAGTCTCAAGGTCACACAGGGCAGGCCGGCCGGACGACTGGCTGGCTTTTCCACACGCGGGCGGTGTCAGTGAGGATGCTTCTGGGGGCAAGGAGCAGGCATCCTGACTCAGGCTGGCATTAGCAGTAAGGACATCAGAACGAGACGTACCCGGTGGCCCGGGGTGGGGTGGGGGATGGGAGGGGGCGCTGTCCGTTCTTCAGCAAAAGCTTAATCCCCAGGGAACAGTGGAGGCCACCTGCTTGAGTCCAACAGGAGGGAGAGAGGGCATCCCACCGCCATTGGTCCAAAGTCCCTCCCTTCTGAACGCGGCAGCCCAGGTCTCCGGAGATGCTGGGCACTGGTTGGCTTAGAACAGAACTCCTGAACCGAACAACTGGTAAGGAGCTGGCTTACAGAAAACAAGGCCCACCCTGGCGCTGGGGTGGCCCCAGAACTGGGGAGGGTGGGGTGGATGGGGGAGAGCAGGCAGGAGCCTGATCTCTCTCTCCCTCTCTCCCTCTCTCCCTCCCTCTCTTTCCCAGACTCAGAGCATGAGGGCTGGGTCCACCTCACCTTAATGTCCACAGCACCCAGAACAGGGCTCGGCACCGCGCGGGAGCTTCATGAGGGCTTGTTAAATAAATGCTGAATGGTGCCCCATTTCTGTAAGCTCAGAGAATCATGAGAGAGCAGCCATCAGTTAAATAAACAAACCTACAGACTAGGGTTTCTCAGGAGAGTATCTGGAATCCCCAGGGCAATGGGGGTGGCCTGAATAATCTCCCCTAAAGACATCCAGGTCATAATGCCTGGAATCTGTGAATGTTACCTTACAAGGCACCAGGGACATCAAAGATGTGATTACATTAAGGGTCTTCAGAGGGAGAGGTTATCCTGGTTTGCACCCCCCTGGGTGGCCCCCCAGTAGGGAAAGAAAGGAGGAGAGTGGACCCTATACCAGGGCTGGAAGGGGCAGGTTTGGGGAAGGGCGGTGCGAGGGGAGCCAGCTCTGTCTTGCGTTTGGGACACCTGCTTCTCGCCTGTCCTTGCCTCTAACCAGCTGGCCACTGACCGTGAGCACCTGCCTTTCCCCTTCCATCCCTTTAGCCCACAGGGCAGAGCTCAAAGCAGGGCCCCCATATCCTGTTGGAAGGCGCGACGTCCGTCCACGCGTTTGCTTTTAGCACCAATGGCTTTTGTGGGGATGCGGACCTTCCTCCCAAGTTCGGAGCGGGCTCTGCGGCTCCCCGCTGTCGACCCCAACTGGCCGAACTTGCCCAGCTCCGAGGACTTGTGGGTGTTTCCCCGCTCCGTTCCCAGGCATAAAGCAACCTTGCAAATAGGGGTTGCGGTTGCCCAGCCCGGCCCCTGGTAGGCTGCTGGCACACGGGGCGAAGTCCAGCCCTTCTTCCTACCAACCCAGGCTCAACCGATGGCTCCTTCGGTATCACTCCCCTCCTTACACACCCTCCATGGCTCCCCATTGCCTCCGGCAGTGGTTTCCAAACCTCCTATTTTAGCAGAGAGACTTTCCTCCTGCACCTACGATTGTAAAATGGTCGAATGCTGAGCAGCTCAGGTCCAGGCAGGGGTGAGGGGCAAGGCTGGCCTCCTGCCGCACCCTCCCCTCCTCCCCTCTTCTCCGAGCACAACAGCACACCGCTGGCAAACCATTAGCCAAAAGATAAGAAAGGTATGGAGGTGGCCCACACAACTCCCACCCCTCCTTGGTTCCCACCCCTTCCTTGGCAGGCCTCCTGGGTCAAGGGTCATGGCTACAAGGAACCTCCCCAGGGGAACCTACTCCCCAGGGGAGTCCCTACCTCCCTACAGAGGCACCTGCACGTGTCTGATTGATCACTACTCGAAGCCATGCTGGCCCCTGGGATACACAAGGCAGAAGTGCCCACCTTCAGAGAGCAGGAAGCTTCCAGGAGGGGCCTGGCACCCAGGAAGCGAGTACAAGGATAAGATGGTCGCCCGTGGCAACAAATGCCACAAAACCAAAGAAGGAAGGACCGGGGGACATTAGCAGACCCGGTGGGAGGCCAGGGCCTCTCTGGGAAGGTGACCTGAAGGATGAGAAGGAATGCTGTGACACCAAGGACAGAGAACAAAGAATTTCAGAAGCGGGAACAGCAAGTGCAAAGGCCCTGGGGCTCTGTGTGCTCCTAGGCCAGAATGGAGGAATAAAGAAACACGGCCCATCAAGTCCCTCCACAAGAAGACAGGTCCGTGGATGTTCAGAGCAGCTTCCTCAGAGCCTGGGACCAGAAGGGAACTGGGACAGCCAGGGACAGAAGGGACCAACAATGAAATAAACTGAGCAATGAGAAAAGGACAACCTGGAGCGAAGCGAAGGATCTCGGAGATACCACGCTGAGGGACCGGAGCGCACACTCCCAGTGCGTTTGTGTAGACGGGCAAGAGTGTCTACGGTCATGGAGGGCAGACTCCCGGTTCTCGCCTGGGGAGGGGGCGCGAGGGAACCCTCTGGAGGGCTGGGAACGTTCAGTATCTCGTTCAAGGTGGCGGTCATGCGGTGACACCGATGTGAGACAGTGTGGCGCCGTGCACGCAAAACTGGATCATTTCAACCCGTGTAAAGTTCACCTCAAGGAAGTACGGGCAGTAGGCTAGAGCGCCGTTGGCCCTTTTTGGAAAGGAAAAAAAGCCCACCTCAGCCCAGCCCACCTCGTCCACATCAGGAGGCATCTCGCGACCCTCGTCTGAGGTCAGATCCGGGGCTGACCGTACTGGAAACACAACCCAGACCCCATCTCTCCATCATCTACGTGAGCCTGCAGCCCCCCCCCCCCCACCACCCGCCCCTCTTTCCAGCTCCTTCCCCTCCCTCCTGGGGCCTGAGGCCTGGAGAGGTTCCAAGGGTGGGGACGGGGTGGACCCGGACACCCGCCATCCGGAATGTCGGGCTGGGCATTCCGGCACCTCCCGGAGGAGCAGCTAGGCTGTAACCCGAGAGCCTTCGGTTAAGCGGATTTCTCCCGGGCAGGACCCCCTCCAGTTCTGGAATGTGCAGCCTGGGGTGTGGGGGGCGGGGCCGGGAAGGGGTAACAAAGGGTGAAGCCGCTTTGAAATTCTGCTTCCTGCCCCCCCCTTCCCCATACCCGCCCCCCGCCCCAGCCCCAGCCCCAGCACTGAACAAACAGGCTCTCTCCTCCCGGCCAGTCTTTGTCGGGAGTGGAGGGGGCCGGCCCCAAGCTGCCGGGGCAGCCCCAGACTGGGCTGGAGGGGCACCGGCCTACATCCTGACCCCCCCACCCCGCACCCATCCTCTGGGCCGTCCTGCTCCCGCTGGCCATCACCCCAAGCTCACCCCCGGCTCCCCTGGGGCCAGAGCAGGAGACCCAGGGGGGTTCTTCTGCCACCTGATGGGGACCCTAATGTCCGGCCCACCCGTCTGGGCCCTGGGGGGAGGAGGCAGCGACTGAGGTCGTGGGATGCCATTACCTGCCACCCTGGGGGGGGGGGACCTGCCGCCTGCTCACACCTCCTCTTGTGCACCCCGCTGACCGGGGCTTTCCTGCAGCTCCCAGAGTGCCATGGGGCTGGGACGAGGCTGTGGCCTCTGTGGGGGGCCCTGTCTGCAGATTGCCCCAGGCTGGTCCCACTCCACGTAAGAAAACTGGGGAGCAGAGGGGCATTGGTGACCGCCGGCCCCTCTCCTCCTTCAGACTTCTCCCAGGGTGAAGACAGGGCCTTTGGGGAGGAGCCAGCCACGCCGGAGGCTTGAGAGTATTGACCTGCAGTCCACACACGATGACCTACGCCCGTGATGACAGACGGGCACCCGTGGGCCACACGGACCTGCCTCCCACAGAGCTCCCAGGTCGGTCAGTGCTGCCAACAGTTGAAGCCCCCCCGAGTGTCCTCCGGAAAGCCCAGCCCTGTGGTGGCTTCGGCCACTTTCCCAGGAGACGCCCTGGCCCACCCACCGCCCCACCGCTGAGGTCCCCAGCTCGGCCTCCCTCCCGTCTTCCTGTCCCTCCTCCCTGTCCTGAGAACCCACCTCCTTCCAGCCCCCTCCTCCCCCTCCTACCTCCCTTCTTGCCCTCCCATAGCTGAACCCCACCCTCGCCGCCCCCAATTCCCACCTGCACCCAGTCCTAGCACGCAAGACTCCGCCAAGGCCACGGACAAGACCACCAAATGGCCCTTGGAACCTTTCCATCCACGGAGCCTGCTGCCCTTGGACGGGACCTCGGCCTCAGAGGCGCGCACCCACTGGACCCCACGTGGGGACCCCTCGCTCCCTTCTCAGCCTGCACTTGAGGCCTCCCTCAGCCTCTCCTCAGCCAACAGTCCACCAGCACTGCCCTGCCGAGGGTCAGGGGCTGGGGCTGGGGCCGGCGGGACAGCCAGCCCGTTGGAGGAAATCCCCAACCTGGGCTCTCGGTGAAAGGAAAGCAAAGGCAGAGGTGGGCTCAGATGGTGCCATCCTGACAGCAGGGAATGTTCCAGAAGTTGAGCTGGGATGGGGTGGGGCCAAGAGGCTGAGGGGCCCTCCGCAGGGCACAGGACCCGCCAGATGTGGTCCAGCCACAGGAGGTCGGCAGGGGTCCTCTGCGGCCTCACCTCCTCCAGGCAGCTTAGCCTATTTTACCTGGCTGAGTTGGGGGTCTCCTCTGTGCTCCCCCAGACCCCTGCGCTGACACTCTGGGCTGTCCTTGTCTCCACTGCTCTGTCCTCACACCGGCCGGCACTCTAGGGTTGTGCTCATTGACAGGTGCAGGGAGATAAGGGAGTGAATGAACGAACGAATGAATGAATGAAGAGCCTTTCCACCAACTGTTCATTACCGGTTCCCAATCCTTGCAGGTCACGCCCACCCTCCGGGGAGGAATTTGCTCCCTCCCCAGCCTGGTGCTGGTCATTAACTCAGTGCCGGGACCTGCCTGGTTAATGAATAATTAAGCTGGACAGGATCTGACCTCAGGCTGACCTTGAGCCTCCCCACAGGTCATCCCCGCCCTCCCCCCCCCACCCCCCCCACCCCCCAGTCTGGATATGTGACCGATTCTGAGTGACCCTTCCCTTCCTCCCTGCTGCTGTGTTGGGCATCGGCATCACGGGGAAGTGCCAGGCGCAGAGAAGTCGTGGCCCTGCCCCTGGGGCCCTCCACCCTGCTCGTGAGGCCACCCCCTCCCCGGGGACTCCCTTACCTCCACACTCTGTGCCAAAGCCCAGAAGGGGCAGAACTGAGCACAGGCACACGGGCCTCCAGCTGGGCTCCGTCCCTGAGGCACTGAGCCCTCTGGGGCCCCACCCCCCTCCACCGGGCCTCGGATTCCCCGCCAGTCAAGCAAGGAGGATGTTTTCGGCAGGACTACAGAGTGGCAATCCTCTACATGACGTCTACATTCCATGACGCCGTGGACACGCGTCGGTGTCATGACAGATCCCGACGAGACCTCGGAGACCACTGGGTTGTGTCCAGTGATGGCGTGAAATCACGCAGCAAGTTGGGGCAGGGCTGGGAGATGGCTGCTAGTCTCCTGAGCTGCGGTCCCGGCCTCTCTCCTTATTGAGCCTTGTCCACGATTCCATTCTATTCATCCATTCACTCATTCACGTATTCGTTCATTCAGCAGATATGTTGGGCTGGGCTCAGCGTGAGGGGCCAAGGTCTCGCCCTCGGGGATGCCCCACCTAGGGGACACGGTCATCCCAGGCAGGAGGTAATGGGGTCTGGGGAGCCACGACAGGGGCCGGGAGAGAAGCCAATAGATTTAAGAATTATTAGGAAGTAGGGGCACCTGGGTGGCTCAGGCGGTTAAGCGGCCAACTTGGGCTCAGGTCATGATGTCTCGGTCCGTGAGTTCGAGCCCCGCGTCGGGCTCTGTGCTGACAGCTCAGAGCCCGGAGCCTGTTTCAGATTCTGTGTCTCTCTCTGTCTGACTCTCCCCTGTTCATGCTCTGTCTCTCCCTGTCTCAAAAATAAATAAAACGTTAAAAAAATAAAAAAAAAAAAAATGAAGAAGGAACCATGAGAGAACAATAGTCTGGTGCCGTCACAGGGATGGGAATAGTGCCCGTTCCCAACAGCCAGACTGGTAAACTCAACATTCACGGGGCCGGGGGTAGAGCACTCAGGAGAGTGTCGCTTCAGAGATGGGGAAGAATTAGTCTCAGACCGAGCATTGCTAAAACCCACCTAACAAATCATCAAGCAAGACCCAAACGGATCAATTGGTTCCCAAGCAATTTACTGCTTTCCAGAACAAAACTCAAGAAGATTGATAATACAAAAATATCCAACCTTCACAATGTCTGGTATCCAACAGAAAATTACCAGACATTTGGGCGCCTGAGTGGCTCAGTCGGTTAAGCAGCCTACTTCGGCTCAGGTCACCATCTCACGGTCTGTGAGTTCAATCCCCACGTCGGGCTCTGTGCTGATAGCTCAGAGCCTGGAGCCTGCTTCCAATTCTGTGTCTCCCTCTCTCTCTGCCCCTCCTCTGCTCGCACTCTGTCTCTCCCTCTCAAAAATAAAGAAACATTAAAAAAATAAAAAAGAAAGAAAGAAAGTTACCAGACATCTTCTTTGACAAAACACCAAATGGAGAACGATGCTGGTGCCACGGAAGGGCCTGGAGAGCCCAGGCCTGTGGCTTCCACAGAGGCTTCGGCAGCAACATGTGGGGCCAGAGTCATGGCCATGGTCAGGGCTGGGCCAGGACCACGGAACTCACAGAGGAAACACCAAGGACAAGGAGTGGATCTCCATCAACAAGCTGAGCCAACTGGTCGACATCATGAAGATCAAGGCCCTGAAAGAGCTCTCTCTCTCCTCCCTGCCCATCAAGGAATCTGAGATCATTGACTTTTTCCTGGACACATCCCAGGAAGTGATGAGGTTTGAAGTTTTGAAAATTATTCCTGTGCAGAAGCAGACCCAGGCTGGCCAGAGGACGAGGTGCAAGGCATTTGTTGCCATTGGAGAGCACAAAGGACACATAGGTCTGGGTGTTAAGTTGTCTAAGGAGGTAGCCACGGCCTTCCATGAGGCCATCGTCCTGCACAAGCCTTTCCACCGTCTCATGTGGCAAAGCTACTGGGGGAACCAGCTCGGCGAGGCCCACACTATCCCATGCAAGGGGACCAGACACTGTGACTCTGTGCTGGACGCCTCATCCCCTACACCAGGGGCAGGGGCATTCTCTCGGCCCCCGTGCCCAAGACGATACTGATGATGGCAGGCATTGACGACTGCTACCTCTCCACCAGGGGCTACGCTGCCACCCTGGGCCACTTCACCAAGGCCACTTTTGATGCTATTCCCAAGACCTACAGCTACCGTGCCCCTGACCTCTGGAAAGAGACGGTATTCACCAAGTCTCCCCGTCAGGAATTCACTGACCAGCTTGCGAAGACCCACACCAGAGTCTCTGTGCAGAAGACCCAGGCTCCAGCTGTGGCCACCACACGGTTTTACACAAGAAAAATAAAGTGAGTTAAAGCCCATTAAGAAAGAAAGAAAGAAAGAAAGAAAGAAAGAAAGAAAGAAAGAAAGAGAAAATTACCAGACATACAAAGAAGCACGAAACAATGATCTGTAAAGAAAAGAGTAATTAAGCAATTGAAACTGACCCAGCACTGACACAGATGTTAGAGTTAGCAGAGAAGGATTCTAAAACAGTTTTTATAACTGTATTTTATATTTTCAAAATGTGAAGTAGAGACATTAAGATATCAAAAAAGATCCCCATTGAACTTAGAAGAGTTGAAACATACAATGTCTGAGATGAAAGGTATACTGAATGGGATTAATGGCAGATTAGACAAAACAGAAGAAAAGATTAGTGAGTTGAGGCGCCTGGCTGGTTCAGTCGGTTGAACTTCCGACTTCAGCTCAGGTCATGATCTCTAGGTTCATGAGTTCAAGCCCCGCATCAGGCTGACTGCTGTCAGTGCAGAGCCCCGTTCAGATCCTCTGTCCCCCTCTCTTTCTGCCCCTCCCCTGCTTCTTCTTCTCTCTCTGTCTCTCTCAAAACTAAATAAACATGTTTCAAAAAAAGATTAGGGAGACTGAAAGCATAGCAGGAAAAAACTATCCAAAATGAAACAGAAAAAAAAAAAAAACTTTTTTTTTTCAATTTTAAAAAGAGAGAGAGGGGGTACCTGGGTGGCTCCGTGGATTGAGTGTCTGACTTCGGCTCAGGTCATGATCTCACGGTCCATGAGTTCAAGCCCACATTGAGCTCATTGCCGTCAGAGCAAAGCCTGCTTTGGATCTTTCCTCCCCCTTTCTCTCTGCCTCTCCCCCACTCATGCTCTCTCAAAAATAAATAAACCTCGAAAAATTAAAAAGAGAGAGAGAGAAAGCGGAAGCCGGGGAGAGGGGCAGAGGGAGAGGGAGAGAGAGAGAGAGAGAAAGAGAGAGAGAGAGAGAGAGAGAGAGAGAGAGAGAGAGAGAGAGAATTTTAAGCAGACTCCACACTCAATGCAGAGCCCAATGCAGGGCTTCAGCCCACAACCCTGGGATCAAGACCAGAGTCGAAATCAAAAGCTGGACACTCAACCGACTGAGCCACCCAGGTGCCGCACACACACACAAATTTTCTAGTGGAAAGAGCGTCAGTGAGCTGTAGGACATTTCCAAACAGCCTGATGTATTGGTATTTGGAGTCCAGGAGGAAGGGGGAAAAAGAACAGAAAAAAAAAAACACTGGAGGAAATGGTGGCTGCTGTGTTTCCAGACTTAGAAAAATGTATGTCCAAGAAGCTCAGTGAACCCCAAGTGCAGACACTTGGTGACTGATTGGATGTGGAGGGTAAGGAAGGAGAATCAGGCAAGGGTGAGGTCCCAGCTTCCTGCCCGGGAGCCGAGGGCTGGGGTACCACCCGCTGAGCGGGAGACACGTGGGGTGGGATGGACCACGGGTCGGCGTTGAGAAGGCAATGACCTGGAGGTGGGAGTCCAGGAGCCCGTGGACGCGGTGGGCACTTCCAGGGAGGGCACCCGCCCTGGCCCACCCTCAGTTCATCAAAAGGCAAAGCCAGCAGAGCCAGCAGGCGAGACGGGACACGCAGAGAGGGCACAGGAAATCCAAAGGGCGTGGCGTCGGGGGGCGGGGGGGGGGGAAGCCGTCTTGAGGAGAGCTTGGTCTAACGTGGCCATGACGTCACTAAGAGGTGAAGCCTGGTGAGGCTGGCTTGGGTTCCTCTGGGCCCTGGGCTGGCCCTAGGGCAGGACTGGCCCACAATATTGTACAGAAAGTGATAGACGTGAGGGGTCCCGGGCAGGAGCAGGACCTATAGGACAGGGCTTTCTGGAAGGGACGGGGTGGGGGCTGGCCAGCGCAAGCTACTTCTCAGGAGCAGGTGGGGTGGAGGCGGGGGTGACTGCGTTTCCAGCTTCAGAGACACAGCCCCGCAAGCCGTGACCACAGGTGGAGAGGACCGCAGTGCAGGGCAACCGGTGGACCCCCGCGATGACAGCGTGGACGAAAGGAAAGGCCAGCGTGTGGGCCCGCGGGTCCTCGTGGTGCCCCGGAGGGTTCCTCTGAGCGGGGAGAGGAGGCCCCCAAAGACTTCCAGAGACGAGTAGCTCTACCTGGGGTGAGTAGTGACCCCAGGGACGGGGGTGCAGGAGCCACAAGGGTGGGGGGGTGAGTAAGTTGCGGGGGCGGGGGGTGCGGTGCACGAGGAGGCACGCGGTGGTGGGCGGAGGGGCATCCCGGACTTAGGTGAGGGATCACAGTGAGAGAGAGGGAGGGAGAGCGAGGGCGCGCGCGTGGTGGTTTCCTGCACACGGGCTCCGTTTCTGCCACCTGAGGAAGGTGATTTGCGCATCTCGCCTTCGTAGGCAGCTCTGGTTGCCTAGGAGGGGACCCCCGGCCCAGCCCCAGCCTGGGCCTTGAAGCCGGGGCCGCAGGATGGCGAGAAAGCCAAGAGGAGTCAGACCCCACGGCCTGGCCGCCGGAGCCCCCCACGGCTTGAGCGGAGGCTGGGGTGCAGGTGCAGGGCGGCGGAGGCTGGCCTCCGAAAGATCAGAAGCTCCTGAGAGCCTCCCCTGGCAGGGGACCCTGTAGGGGTGAGCCCTCCGCCCGCTCATCAAGGCCACCTGCTGTCTCCTGCCCCCCCCCCCCATCAGCCCTGGAGGCCATTTCCTGGACCCCAGCTGGGCGCAGGGGGGCAGCTGGGCGGTCCTGGCCGGCTTCTGCCTCCCTCTTCAGCATCCCCTAGCAGGCAAGCCGCAGCCAAGCGCTGCCCTGTTCTCTCTGTTCTCCAGGGCTCTGCCGCCATATCCAAAGCACCCACCTCCCCATGGCAGTGTGCTGTGCTCCCTAGCGAGGGTGGGATTGCACACCCCCGCGCATAGGCTTGGAACGTGCGCGGGGGCCAACACAGACACAGGCACAAACAGAAGCAGCCTCAGAAACGTGCGCGCGCGCGCGCTGGGGAGCGTCCCCTGCGCCAACGTTCACACGCAAGCACGGAGGGGGGGCGGAAATGAAACCACAAAGGTGGGTGTGCAAAACATGGGTACGTGCATCCCCGTGTGCGCCAGATGCGTGCACCCACAACGCCAATGCACCTCAGATGGACAGGCACACACGCGTTCTGCACACATTCACGCAACTCCACGCGCCCCGTGTGCTTCCAAGCGTTCCCAGAGAGGTGCGCCCACGCGCGCAGATGGGCACCGAAAACCAGGTGCAAACAGATACACACAGGCACATACAAGATGCACATACAAACCTGTGCAAAGGCGCACATCTACGTAAGCGCGTGCGGGCATATGGGCAGGTGCATGGTTATTCACGCAGACACGGAGTGACTCACGCTCATACGTAGCAATAATACACACGCGCCCACGTACACCGTGCATAGACTTGTACACATACAAAGATGTACTTGCGAGGATGTATGTGTCTCCATAAATTCCTGCATGCTTACGAACGGAAGCGCTCGCGCACATTCCTAGAGACATACACAGATATCGGCACGCTCCGCAGAAAGCTTCACGTGCTGGTGAGAGGGCAGAGCGCCCCCCTGGTTCACAGCTACATCCCTGATGCCCAGCACAGGGCCTGGTGCACAGGGATTTGCTAGGCGGAACATCGGGGAACAGCCTCGGCAAAGGCTCAGAGGCAGGAAATTCCTGAGGACTGGCCGGGAGTCTCATGGGACTGGGTGGGGATAGGATGGGACTGGGTGGCCGAGGCTTCCAGTGGTCGACTGGGGAGGAGGTGTTCAGGGCCAGGTCCCTCCTGGGCTTCACCTCCCTCCCCGCACCCCGCCTCCCCTCCATCCCCACTCACACTCCCCCCACGCCCCCTCACATTGTGCTGACAGCAGGTGCACTCAGATACTGGAGGGGGGCAAAACAGGGCAGGAGGGAGAGGGGTCACAGGAAACACATGGCCTTGAGGCCAGGTAGGCAGGTCCTGGACCCATAGGCAGGTCACAGGGTGAGGACTTGATTCTCCTGGGAGCCCCCAGAAGCACATTCTAGGCGATCCGCTATATGGATCTTAACAAAGTGACTCCACTTGTATAACCAGCATCTATCTAAATAAATAATAAATAAATAAATAAATAAATAAATAAATAAATAAATAAATACAACATATCCCACTCTCTAGAAGGCAGGGAGGGTCTTTTTTTTTTTAATGTTTATTTTTGAGAGACAGAGGGACAGAGCATGAGCAGGGGAGGGGCAGAGAGACAGAGAGGGGGGAGGCACGGAATCCGAAGCAGTCTCCAGGCTCTGAGCTGTCAGTACAGAGCCCAACGCGGGGCTCGAACTCAGGGGGCTCGAACGCACGCACGGACTGTGAGCTTTGTTTTCCCTTGTAGCCAGCAAGGGGACACTCAGCCCAGGACCCCTTTGCCCCGGGCCACCACGCCCTCATCTTCTCACGTGAGCCAGGATCCCAGCAGCCCCCATGGGTGAGAGGCAGGGACAGTTCGTCAGCCCCCACCCTGTGGTCCTGCCTCTCCTCCGCATCAGGCCCAGGCTCCTGTGGCCAGCCGAGGGGTCACCATCTCCCCTATCGGGGGAAAGACCTTGTTCCAGATCCTGAGCAGCACCTCTGGAGCCCCCATTTTGGAAGCCAGGAAAGCTGGGGGGAAAGAGCACAGAGCCCTTGAGTGTCTATGCTGGCCCACCCCTTTGAGCCTCTTGTTGACCCGGCCCAAGGCCCCATGGCTTTAAGGAAAGACTCGAACTCAGGGCCGACCCCCTCCAAACCCCATAGCCCCTTCAGCAGCGGAGATCACGACCATTATTTTGCAGATGAGGAAACTGAGGCTCAGAGAGACCAAGAACAGAACCAAGACTCCCATGCAGGAGTTTTGAACGCCAGGCTTCCGGTTGTGGGGCTGAACTTGACCCCGGCATTCCCCTGCTCAAAGCCCTCCCCATTCACTCGGGACAAACCTCCTTCACAGGTCCCGAGCCCTCCATGGCCTGACCCTGCCAACCTCACCCGCCTCTCCTGCCCACTAGCACACTGGTCCTTCCCAGATCGATGACCCCAGTGCCTTTTGGACTCCAGGTATCGATACGCAGCTGCTGTGGGGCTCGGTACTCGTCTTGTCCCAGGAGAGGACGGACAGGCGCTGTCTCCTTTCAGCTGCGCCCACGGTGCACAGCACACTTCCTGGCACACAGTAGGTGCTCAGTGGAGGGATGAGTGAGCCTGTGGCAGGCTGGCAGGCAGGGCAAGGTCAGCAGAGGGAAGGCTGGTAAGCACAAACAGGGGCCTGATGCGGAGGGATTTGCTAGGTGGAACATCGGGGAACAGCCTCGGCAAAGGCTCAGAGGCAGGAGACTTCTGAGGACTGGCCAGGAGCCTCCTGTGACTGGATGAGGGGCTCCCACCCTCTGCACCCTCTGTGTAGGAGGTCTGGGCTTGGGACAAGGACTTGCCCAAGATCACGAGCTGGTGAGTGGACGGGCAGGATTAAAACTCAGATCCTCCCCAGCCCCCAGCCCAGTTCGGGGTTGGGAGACCCTTCCCTCCTCACCCCCCTTCCCCTCTCTCTCTCTCTCTTCTCTCCCTCCTTCCTAGAGGATGCAGGGCCAAACTGCCCTAAGACAGGGGGTTGGAGGTCCCTGACCTACGGCTCCTTCCTCCCTGACCACACCCCTAGCCCAGGCTCTGGGATATGTCAGCACCCTGCTGAGAAGAGCCCACCCCCCTGGGGTCTCCCCTCTGAGAGCTGTGGCTTTGTAGAGTCCTGGGGCCACTAGCTCACTGTGTGGCCTCCTGGGGCCACTAGCTCACTGTGTGGCCGTAGATGAGGCGTTCTCCCCTCTCTGAGTTCCGCTTTCTCATCTACAAAATGGGGATAAGACACATCTCCTAGAGGCGCTGGGGAGAATCGGTGGTATAAACTCAAAATAGCCCCCCAACACGCTCCCGGGCAGCCACAAACGCAGGCGCTTCTCACGAACCCTCTCACTGTAGCCTCTCGGTAAGGTAAGCAAGACGTGGGAACGACCCTGGTTTATAGAGGAGGAAACTGAGGCTCAGAGAGGTCACGCCACCTCCCCAGGCAGCAGGGCCCCCCGAAGCCGAGCTTCCAGGGGCGGGAGTGGCTCCCACCTTCTGCACCTGCCGCCCTCCCTCCGCGGGAGCCACCCTGCCCCGCCCTCCTCTCCCCTCCCGTCCCCCCCCCCCCCCCCCCGCCAGCGTCGGTCCTTCCTCGGGGCCAGCTCGAGGGCTCCCCCGAAGCAGGGCCCGCGGGCGGGGTGGCCGAGTGAGCGGGGACGCGGGCAGTGGGGGGGGGCGCCTGCCCCGCGCCGGCCGACGTGGGTCGATACTGCGGCGGGATGAATGGGAGAGGCGAGCCGGGCGGCGGGGAGGGAGGGGGGAGGGGGAGGGGGCAGAGGAGGAGCGGGAGGGCCGCCCGCCCCCCACCCCCACCCCCACCCCCGCCCGGCGGGCCCGGCCCGGGTGTGCCGCCGTCAGCGCCGAGCGCGGCCCCGCGGCCCCGCCGAGGGATCGATAACTAATTTCACCGCAGCGGCCGCCCCAGTTTTTTCCCGATAATTGTGCGCCGGCAGCTGCGAGCGAGGCCCCCGGCCCGGCGCGCGGCCCCCGCCCGCGCCCGATCAATTGACATCGCCACCGGGCGGCAGGAAAACTCATTTTTCTCTCCCTCCCCGGCTCCCGGTGGGCGCGGGCTAAGCCCCGCCTCGGGCCGGGGGCTGGGAGGGGAGGGGCGGGGCGGGGGGGGGGACGCAGGCGGGAAGGAGGCTCCCGGGGAATCCGAGGAAGCCGGAGGGGAGGGCGTGGGGGGGTGCCTCAGTTTCTCCACTCTACGCCTAGGGGCGTGGCCGACGGCCTCGACGCAGGGCCGGCCCCGCCCCCTTCGCTGTTTCTAGAGCGGGAGGGCGAAGCCACCCCTGGCAGCAGGGTGGAAGGGCTGAGCGCGCCGGCGCCGGGGCCCGGACGCTGGGCTTCGCCCCCGGTCTCCAGCGCTTACAGCCGTGACCTTGGGCTCGGTCCTCCCTCTGGGCGCTGCCTCTCTGAGCCTCAGTTTCCCCGTCTTCCCAAAGGGGCCCGACAGAGTCCGGGGCACGCAGAGCTGTTGATCAGAGGCAGTGGGGCGGTGCACATCAATGGTGGCTCTCAGCGAGCGAGTGGGGAGGAAATCGGCGGTTACTAAGCACCTACTGTGCGCCAGGCCCGTTGGAGGCGTTGGGGACAGACGAAAATCCCTGCCCTCGTGTTCTCGCGAGGAGATGCACGATAGATATAATGTATAAGCGACGTAAACAGTGAGAAGATAGGAAAGGAGCAGGGCGAGTGGGATAGGGGATGGGAGAGAGGGAGAGGCCCCTTGGCAAAGCTCTGCGCTGCCGGCTCTCAACCTGCTGGCTGCTCAAGGTCGCAGGAAACCTGCAGACTTGGCATTCTCTCGAGGAGGGTGGTCAGGAGGAGGGAGAGAAAGAGGAGGGAGGAGGCACGACGTGGATCGGAGGAGTCAAAGAGGGGGGCAAGTCCGAGGCCAGAGCGGCGGCAGGAGGGGGTCCAGAGAGAAAGGGGGTGCAGGCAGAGGGAGAAGGGGGGGCAAGAGTTCTGATGGCCAAGGAGTCCTGGAGGGTCAGGGGCAGAAGGGACTCGGGTAGCTGACTTGCCCTAGCCGGGTCACTGAGGATCAGAGAGGGGCAGGAGTCTGTCCCATGCCACAGTGTATAGGAGGGGGACAGCAGTGGGCCCCTGGCTACTGTCTCCAGACCCTGGAGAAGGGTGAGAGGCCCAGGGGAAGGAGAGAAGAGAGAATTACGGAGGGGAGGGAGTGGTGTGGGGGGCGGCCCATAGGCTGGGTCAGGAGGCGCTGGGGAGCCTTAACTGTGCCTCTCAGAGGCCAGCCAGAGCTTCCCTGGGGCTCAGTACAACTTCTACACCTTCCGGAGGATTCGGAATGACTGGTTGGGACTCAGGGAATCCCATCTGCTGACCAGACCCTTCCCTGCCCCCATCTGGGCAAACTAGTTACCAAACTCTGACAGAGAAGTCCTAAGGCTTCTCTGCAGGGTAGGGGAGCCGGGCAGGAGTGGGGGGGGGGGGGGGGAGGGGGCAGGCTGCTGGGAGTGGAGGGGGTGTGCAATCCAGGGCTGAGCAAACCTCAGGACTCTCCCCCTGCCTCGGATTTCTCATTTTATGAAAGGTGAGGTGTTGTTGGGGCTCTGAGGTTCTGTCAGTTTCTCTTCCCTCCAAATTCCTGGCACACGGAGCCCGCAAGGGGTTGAGAGAGAGCAGTGACTCCGCAGAATTGAAAGGCAGATTGCTAGCAAGCAAATGAGGCTAGCCCAGGAAGCCGGAAGTGGGAAGCGGGGCCGGGGCTGGCTGGCCGGGACTTAGAACGAGACCGGGCGAAGCCCCGCCCACCCTTTTGTCCGATCGTCCATCCATCCACCTACCCAGACCTCCGATCAGTCGTTCAGCACATTTAGGAAGCACCTACTATGTGCGAGGCACTATGGAGGGGAGTGAGCTGGCCCATCCTCTCCCCACGACCCCCACATTTTCTCTGGGGAGTGTGGTCGTGGGAGCACTGGATGGGGACTCAAGGCCGGACTTAGGTCCGCCTGGTGGCCTAGGCAGGCTCCTTGGCCTCTTGGCACCTTGGCATTCTGCTGCCCGGTACACAGAAGCCACGGCCAGCCAATGATGCTGCGTCCCCAGTAGCTGGCACCCGCCGTCCGGGATCAAGCTGTGGAAATAGGATTGCCTCCCTCCGTCCCTTCCAATGTCCCCCCTCTTCCTCTGTTGGATTTGCCCTTCTCCTCCCGGCCACCTTAGGTTTGTCGGGTAAGAGGTCCCGGTTTCCTGCGCTGGGGGAGGGGGAGGGGAGGGGAGCCAGGAGGCACGGCTGTGGACAGTTGGGGAAGGCTGCAACCCGCACTCTCGGGGTGTCACTGAACTCAGAGCTTTGAGTGCCCTCTGACCACTTTGGGGTCCTCGCGCCAGAGATCAGCGGGCAAAGACAGGAGTAACTGTTCAGGCGTGGGTCGTCCACCCCAGAGGCAGCAACTGTCTGCAGAAAGTCTCTGCAGGGCCCACAGGTAGCCGGTGACGCGAAGGGGGCTCTAATGGCCTGGACCCCGTGGAGGACAGGGACAGAGCCGGGTGCTGCAAGGGGTGGACTGTATGAGCCGTTCTCGTGCAGGACTTCAAGCCTCTTAAGCCAGGCCAGCTGCAGGGGGCTGGCTCCAGGCAGCCACAGCCCCCACCAAGCTTCGGCCTGCGTCTTTCTTGTGTCTCACTTCCCGTCCTAAGGCTTCTCGGATGCCCGGGGTGGGACACGCCTCCCTGCCCAGGGAACCCGCTCAGCAGCCATAGAGGCCCAGCCACAACACCCCACAGGCCAACCCTTGATCCAGGGCAGACATAGCCTTGGGATAAACGCCTCCCCCGTTCTTCCTCCGGTAGGTGGTCCTGAGATGCACATCATGAGAAATCTCCGACAAGCCCGAGGGACTGGCCACCCAGACTTTCCTAATGGTGAGCTCAATACTGTGTGTTTGTATCTGCTCTTAAGTTTGTTTTTAATGTCTATTTATTTGGGGGGGGGAGGGGCAGCAAGAGAGGGGGACAGAGGATCCGAAGCAGGCTCCCGTGCTGACAGCCGAGAGCCCGACGCGGGGCTCAAACTCACAGACCGCGAGATCACAGCCTGAGCTGAAGGTTTGACAGAGGGAGCCACCCAGGCGCCCCTCGTCTGGTGGAGTCTTAGCCCCCAGTACCTCAGAATGTGACTGGACTAGGACACAGAGCCTTTAAAGACGGAATTAAGGTAAAATGACGTCATTAGGGTGGGCCCCAATCTAACATGGCTGGCGTCCTTTAAGAAGAGGAAATTAGCACATAGACATGCACAGAGGAAGGACCGTGCGAAGACACGGGGAGGCGATGGCTGTGTGCAAGCCAGGGAGGTTCGCTTCAGGAGAAACCAAACCTACCCAGACCTTGATCGTGCCCTTCCAGCCTCCAGAACTGTGAGAAAACACACTTCTGTTGCTTAAGCACCCCCCCCAGTCCGTGGTGCTGTGTCACAGGCGCCCTGGCGAACGAATACACAGGTCCGTTCTGTGTGCATCCCAGTTTTAACAACCAAAGAAACTGAGGCTTCAAATGGCAAAGGACCCCCCCCCTCCCGCCCCGCCCGGGGGTGGTACAGCTGGTAAGAGGCAGGGCCCAAATTCAAACAGGGGTCCTGGGGCGGTGGAGGGCAAGCCCTTGACACTAGAGGTGCTAGGGAACCAAGGGAGAGCCTCTGGTCCAGAAATCCAGAGGCCCTTCTTCCCCTGCCCCCCACCAGCCGTCCACACGCTTTGATTGCCCTGCCTTTGGAGGACCCTCCGGCTCCCCTCCTCCGGGCCTCTGTTTTCACGGCTGCTGCTGCAGTGCTGAGCTCTTCCAGCTCATTCCCTCCCTCCCCTCCTCTGAAGGCTCTTCCTCACCAGCTAACTCGCTCACAGCGCACACGCGTGTGCACGCACACGCGTGTGCACGCACACGCACACGCGCACACACTCGGTGCTCACCTCTTTTCGGCAGCCACTCTGAGGCCTGCTAAGGCCTCCCTAAGGCCTGCTGCAGACTAGCTGCAGAGTGGCTTTGGGGATGCCCCCCCCCCGAAGACCGCACCGTGTCCCTCCCCGTGTCCCCAGTGCCCAAGTGAGCCCCCTCCTGCCTCAGCGGCACCCTGTGCCGAGCACCACGCTGGGAATCGTGCTCAGATCCTTTCACTGGCTCCGGCCCGCCCTGTGGCAGAGACTGGTATTGTCTCCATTTCATACAGGAGCCACTGGGGCCGGGAGAAGGACAGGGCTCTGCCTAAGGACTCACAGCAGTGAGCGGTAGGGCTGGGATTCATCCTGGCCAAACTCAAGAGAGTTGAATTTATTCCAAGATGTCACGGAACTCTCCCTGAGAGCGGACTGCAATTTGGGGCAGAGGGCAAGGACTGAGCAGGACAGCCAGAGGTCGCTCCCTCCCCCACCACTTGGCCCTTGAGAGTTCCATCCTCCAAAGGACAAGTATGAACCTCCGTCCAGTCTGCACTCATTCCTGTGTGGCCACCTGACCCTCAGGCAAAAGGGTGTTGTGTAGAGACCATTGTTGTGTAGAGACCATCAAAGATTCCACTCTGGGGGGGGTGGGGCGGGGGGGTGGCGGGGAGGGACGTAGGCAAAGACCAACCTTTTGCGAGCACCTCCGACGTGCCGAGCTTCTGGTCGTTTTATAGCAACGGAAGGGGGAACCAAGCCTGGGCTCTGACCCCCAGAGCGCTTGGTCTAGTGGAGAAAACACACCCAGTTATCCCACCGGCAGCTGTAACTTTCAGACTCAGCAGATGCTGGGACGGATGAAGGCGGTCAGTGATGGGGGTGGCAGGTCTGGAGAACGAGGAGCAGTTAGCCAGGTGAAGGGGGAAGGAACAGCCTGTGCAAAGGGCCTGTACAGGGAGGGACAGAGGGAGGAGACGGGGCAGACAAAAGGAGCAGGCCTGTGCACTGGAGCTGGTGGAGGCTTCTGGAAGGGGCTGGAAGGGCTCCCAAGGGCTGGGCTGTGCAGGGCCCTGTGAGCCACGTTAAAGGTTCTTGTCTATTCAGCAGAGATTTGTGTATTGAAGATCCCTGCCACCAGCTGTCCGGGATGGAGAATAGGGTCAAAGCACAGAAGCAGGTAGAAAAGCGAGGGGTTGGCTTGGGTCCAGGTGAGAGGGCCTGGGGAAGTGACAGCTGGCACGAATATTAAAAAAAAAAAAAAAAAAAAAAAGACCCAAGACTCCGCACAGGAGCGGGGCAATGACATCCAGTCTTGATTTCAAAGCGCGAGGGGGCCTCCGAGATGCCCAGCGTGTGGACACAGGGGTTTTACAGGAGCAGGGAAACAGAGGCCCCGAGAGAGGAATCGTCTTGCCCCCACGTGACTCTGCCGGGTCATTCATTCAGCTGAGTTTACTGAGTACCTACTAGGCGCCAGGCGCCGGGCTAGGGTCCGGGGATAATACAGAGACGAGCCAGACAGATCTGTCCTGCTGCGCTGGGTGGGGGGCGGGGGTGGGGGGTGGGGAGCTGGTGGGGGTGGAAGGGGGAGCCCAGCTGGACCTCCAGGGTCCTGAAGGCTGGGAGGGAGGGAGAGGGGGAGGGAGAGACAGAAACGCTAATGCGAATGACGAGATTACACTTCCCGAGAATTTTCCATCGCCAGACATTGTGCCCAGGCTTCTGCAAACGCGATCTCCTTCATTGCTTCGTGGCTGCGAGCGAGCCCTGTTGGGCCATTGTACAGATGACAGGATTAAGGGTCAGAGAGGTGGCCAGGCCAGGCCCCTCCCCCCCCCCCACCTTCCCACAGAGCCTGGTTTTCCTGCCTCAGGGCCTGACCAGGTCCTCCCCAGGTTCCAGACCTGAAGTTTGGGGGTGGGGGGGTGGGGTGGGAATGGTAGTACCCAGAGCGGGAGGGGGGGGGGTCCAGAAGCACCATCCCCTGGACACACCGAAGGTTCCAGCCCCTTCCCCCCATTCAGCGGAGGGGCCCAGGCTGGCTGGGGGTCACGGGGAGGTCAGGGAGGAAGGAAGGAGAATGTGGGGGGGGGCGTGTTCTGCTCTCTCTCCAACAACAAAGGAGCCTCAGTGAGTCTGCTCCGTGGGGAGGTGGGGGGAGGGGACAAAGGTGGGGAGCCGTGCGCTCTGGCCTCCCCTTGCTCCAGCCCCCTCCAAGGCCCAGTCTGGGCCAAATCACTGTCCTCCCCTCCACCCCCCATCACTAACTGCAGGAACAGGGGTGCCTGGGGGGGCTCAGACAGTTAAGTGTCCGACTCTTGGTTTCGGCTCAGGTCATGATCTCACGGTTTGTGGGTTTGAGTCACATGCATGTGACTGCAGCCTCCTTTGCTCATGCATCCAGATGTGTGAATTCATTCATTCATTCATTCATTCATTCATTCAGTAGTGTTCTGAGCACCTGCTCTGAGCACCCCAGCTGGGTGCTGGGGACAGGGGAGGACACAGGATTCTGGGTTCCCGCCATTGGGGGGGCACATGGCCTCAAAGAAGGACGCTCGGGAGCCATTATTGAACAAGGTGGTGCTGAGACCAGGGGAGCACACAGGAGGGAGGGACCACGTAGTGAGACCGGAGGGACGATCACCCCAGTAGGGGTGGCATTCAGGGAAGGCTACTTGGAGGAGGCGATAGCTTTCCAAGACCCAAAGACTGGACAGGGGCCTCAGGAGCCAGACGGGGCTGGGGTCTCGTAGGCCATGGTGAAGATTTGAACTTCTCCCTTGGGTAGGGAGGGGCTGTGAGCAGGGGAGAACCAGGTCAAAGGTAAACTTCGGAATGTTCTTCCACGCGGTATATACACCTGCCTACGCGGTCCTGTGCAAGCGAACCTGCACGTGTGCCCCCGTTCACAAGTACCTACACAGGGATACGCCTGCGTGCCCGGCCCCGCGCAGAGCTCTTCACAAACACGGCATCCAGTGTATCTAATCTGTGCATTTTAGGGAGGAGGGCACCGAGGCTCGGAGAGATGGAGAGATTTGCCCAGAGACGCCCGTGATGGCTCAGAGACTCCGAGCCTGGGCAACTTGTTTCCAGCTTGTGCTTGTGACCACAGGGCTCCTGGTGAAGACAGACAGGGGGTTAGAGGGCAGCTAATGTGTCCCTCCGCTCACCTTGTAGGCTCGGGCCCAGAGGCCCAGCCGGTCGAACAGGCTGTACTTGTTCCCTGGGGAAACTACAGATGGAAAGGCCCAGAGAAGGACCCTCGCATGACCAGGTGCCTTCATGAAGCTCCCACCCCTGCCCCTTGGCCCTTTAATCGTTTGCAAAGCAGGGTCACTCAGATTATTTCTTTTCTTTCTGGAACATCAGAGCTGGCCAAGACCCGGCTAAGCTGGAGGTGAGGTGGTGCATTCCTTCTGCATCAGTTTTCCGTGGCTGCTGTGACCCATGACCCGCAAATTTAGTGGCGTTAACGACACGCATTTATTCTCTTACGGGCTGGAGGTCAGAAGACCCAAGGCCAAGGTGTCGGAGGGCCGTGTTCCCTTCGTGGGCTTTAGAGGAGAATCTGTTTCCTTGCTTTCTCTAGCTTCTAGAGGCTGCCCCCAGTCTTTGGCTCGTGGCCCCTTCCTCTTTCCTCAAAGCCAACGGCAAAGCATCTACCGATTTCTCTCTCTCTGACGCTGATCTTCCCGCCTCTTTTTTGTCAGGGCCTTTCCTCACTCCTGCGTTTTATACCCGCTGCTGCACCTTGTTCGTGCCTAATAAAGAAGCACCCTTATTATGACATCACAAACGTGTCTTTAAAAAATCTTGATAGCTGTGTTTCAGGCACAGAAAAAGTCATGACCCACCCCGTGCCCTGCGTATGTGCACACACACACACACACACACACACACACACACTGCTGGGAAAAGGCTCGGGACCTTGGATGTTTGGACAAGCTGAGGCTGGAGCCTGCGGGGAATCTGGAGGGGGCTTGGCAGACGGGTGACCGGTGTCTAAGGAGCTTCAGGAGGTGGCCTCTCTGAGTCGCCTTGGATCAGGCCAGGCTCGGCCTGGAGGCCACAGCCCGGGCCCCGAGCCAGCCCAAGGGGCAGGGGGAGGAACCCATATCGAGGGGCACCCAGTCCATTAATGGGGCACCTGGAGACAACAGCACATTCAGTCAAGTCAAACACCATAGAGACAATCAGCTTTGGAGCCAGAGGGCCTTAGGTTCAAATCCTAGCTCTGCTACTTACCGGCTGGGTGGCCAGGGGCAGCTGACTTGACCAATACTCAAGGATTGTTGTGAGGATTATAGGAATGACTTCAAAGGACAATACTACATACACGTTAGCTGCTATGATGGTGGCAATGACCATGATTCTCCCTATTGTTATAAGCCGGGAGGCCGGGACCGGAGGCAGTCTGCCAGGGATCTCTTCCATAAGAGGTAGTCGGAAGAAAGGGTATTCTAGGCTAGCGGGTCAGGCCCTTTCTACTCCCGGCCACGTTGGGGCCAGCCCCGGCCAGCACGCCTCCTCCTCCTCCTCGGAGGCTCGCTTCCCGTTTCTCCATTCCCACCTCTGGCCAGTCCGTTCCAGGTGGTCTGAAATCCAGGCTGGGCTTTTCTTCTAGCCCAACTTAATCCCTCCGGCTTCTGTGGGTCCCACCCAGTGAGTCCCCTCGCCGGAGGAGTGGGGACAGCCTGGGCTGGGTTCTGTAGGTGCCCAGGTCCTGCGGGGTCCTGCTCCACCTACCCAGACCCTGCGCGGTCCCCCTGGCCTGTGCCACACCAACCTGCCCTCCCCCTCTGCGGCAGGTCCTTCCCGTGTCTCCCACTCACACAATCCAGCCCCCTCACGGTGCCCTCTGCCCTCCCACCACTTAACTCTCCCCGTCCTGGCCTTTGCTTCCAAGCTGCCACTTTCTCCAGGAAGCCTTCCCTGATGTCTGCCGCTGGGTGTAGTTCTATCATCATAGCCCTTATTTGCAGGTCTATTTTATTTGTCTGTTTCCCCCACTCGGGGATGGATCTGCCCTTGCCCCGCGCTGGCACACAGTAGGTGCTCAGTAAACATTTGTTAAAGGTGGGAAGGAGGAGATGAGTCCAGCCCTCCGGGAAACAGGAGAAAACGGGCTGAGAAGCTTGACAGCGGTGGGGGTCAGCTCTCCTGCCTGCTGCCCCCCACAACGGGAGCCCCCTGTTTTCTGTCCTCTCTCTCCTCTGCTGAACCCAGCAGACAGCACAGTGGGGTGGGCTGGGCTGGGGAAAGCGGGAGTGGCGGTGGTAGTAGTAGGGAGCTGCGGACAGAATGCCCAATGCCCTGGGGAGAGGAAAGCTGAGCTCCGAGGTCTCTAGAAAAGCTGGAGCTGGCGGGGAGGGGAGGCTGAGGCTCACATCTGGCTTTGCCCACCCAGGCAGGCGCTCCTGCGGGTAGCGCGTTCATCCCTGCGTCACTACCACCCCCTACACGCTGCCTGACCCCCCCCCCCATTCTCCTCCTCCTGGGGAGGCACTGGAGGGCCCCTTTCAGAGCTGCCCTGGGGTCTGTGTGCATGTACATAGCCCGTTATACGGTGGTGTGTGTGTGTGTGTGTGTGTGTGTGTGTGTGTGTGTGTGTAAACCTCAGTTCCTGAGACACTGGAACCTACTCGAGGCTCCTGGCCAATTTGCTTCTGTGTTTTTTAACTTATGGAAACCCCCCCCCCCCAAAGGAGGGTACCTGGGCCCTGTCTCCCTCTGAGGCGCCTTGGTTGAACAGAGTCCCAGGATGGAATCTAGCCTCGGGTGGGACAGGGGACGGGGGGGGGCTTTCTTTGCTGAGCCCTACCTAGCACTGCGCTGAGAGAGCCCCAGGAAACCAGCAGACTGAGCAGAGGGTTCAGCGCCCATGATGCCGCAGAGCATCATGGGATCCCGGGGCAGGGAATCAAGAGGCTGGGGCCGTCAGTGGTTGATGCCAAGGGCAGCAGCTGGGGGCCCTGTGCAGTCAGGACAAGGCCCCGGCTGGAGGTGGGGAGAAAGGTCACCCAGCTTTGTGATCCAAGGATATGGCGGACGCCTACCTGTGATGTACCCTAGGAGTCTGGAATTCTCTCCGCTGCCCCCCCTCACGCTGGCTTGCCCCAAAGGCTTCTTAGTATCATGACTGGTATGGCTGAAGGCCTCCTCTCTGTTTTCCCGGCGCCCACCCACCCAGGGCCAGGCAGGGGGCTGCGAGGGTGCCCTCCTGGAGCTCACAGCTAGGGGGCAGCAGGTGGAGGATTAGGAGAGTTTGTGGTGCGACGGTGCGGGGGGCGGTGGGGGGGGGATCGCTGAGGCCGTGGGGGCCTGGCAGGGGGGTAGGGGGAGCGGTTTCCGGGCAGGCCCACGCAAAGAGACGAAGTCCAGACCGAGGGGCCGACCCTAAGGCCGGGTAGTCAAAGATGGGAAGGGCGTTTCTGACAGGAGGAACAGCAAGGGCCCGGGACGGGGCGATATCGGGGAACCACAGTCGTTCCGTCCGGCCCGCGGGCCGAGGGGAAGCGTGGCAACGGGTGGCGGAGGCGGCGCACCCACCCGCAGGGCTTTGAACGCCGAGGACAGCCCGCCCCCTCGCTCCTGGGGCGGGGCTTCCCCCGCCACCCCCGCCACCCCCGCCACCCCCGCCACCCCCGCCACCCCCGCCTCCGTGGGCGGGGCCCGGGGAAAGGCTGGACGACCGCGGCCGCCCTTTCAAGTCGGCCTCCCGGAGGCTCCCGAGCCGGCCGGGCATGGGGGGGGGCCGCTGCGCCGACTTCAAAGCCCGGCGCCCCCAGCCAGATCCGGTTGCGGAAGGGGCGGGCGAGCCGGGGCGGGAGGCAGGTTTCGGCGGATTCCCCTTTCATCCCGCGGCTGGGCGGGCGCAGACCTCCGGGAGGCCCCGCACGTCCCTGCCGGGCAAGTCCGCGCACGGCCGCGAGCAGCGCCGCCGGGCCGGGCGGGGCGGCGCGACCTCGGGCCGGTCCCTGCCCTTCTCCGGGCCTCGGGCACCTCTCCCCCCGCCCCCCCCCCCCCCCCCGTGCCCAGGAAGCCTCGGCGCGGGGCCTTCTGGAGGGACGTTGGGGGACACCGGGGACGTCTGGACCGACGAGATCGGGCAGGGAGCCGGGGCCCGCGGTGGCGCACCTGCCCCTCACTCCCTCCCTCAGTCCGCGGGAGGGAAGTCTCCGAGCCCCCCCCCCCAGACCCTGCAGCGTTCCCACCCTACCCGCCCACTGTGCCCCGAAGCTTGAAGGAGTCCACGCTGCCCGTCCTTCCCCCGCGGTTGAGATTGAACACACCCCTTCTTGTGAAATCTACTTTCTGACGTCACAACAGTAACAACGATAATGGCCACACGCTGTCCCACCGAAGCCTCACAGGGTGGTTAGGGACATCCTTCCTCAGGTGAACAGCTTGAGGCCCAGAGAGGGGACTGGACTTGCCCCAGGTCGCACAACCAAAAAAAACCGGAGCCAGACGCACGCTGTGCGGACACGATGCCCTTGGTTCCCGTAGATTCTGCGCTCCGCTGTTCGGGCCCGCTGCCCCCGTACCCAGGACCCAGGCGAGGGGTAGGGTGAGGCCAGGATGGGAATAATGAGGGTCGATGACTGATTTGGCACGGACAGCCGGCAGCAGCTCAAGAGGAAGGTGTCTCCGTCGCCCCCATTTTACAGATGGGTAAGCTGAGGCACCGGGAGGTCATACGGCCAGCTAAGCAGCCGGGTCGGGTATTGACCTAGGTTTCTGTTGGCTCCAGGGACTTGAGGCTTAGCCGCTGCCGCGGGGGGTGAGAACCGGAGCGCTTGACCCCCAGAGCACTTAACCGTATGTCAGCTTCCAGGCCAGGAACCACCTGAGTCAGCCCCTGAACCCCAGCTGGGACGTGCTGGTCTGTGCCTGCTATTCAGCAGAGGGACAGAGGCACAGAGAAGTGGAGGATGGGCCGCAGCGGCCGGGAAGTGACAGAGGCCGACTTTGCACACGGCCTGTCTGGCTCCTGGGCCCCAGCGCTCCACTTGATAGCTTTGGTGGGAGCGAGGACTGCCGTTGCCATGGCCATCGGCCCACCCCCATGGGCCAAGCATCGCAGTTAAAGAGCCCTTGAAGGGTTTCTCCGCACAGGGCCTTAGCTGCCAAGAGGGGGCAGTTTTAACGGGCCTCCCCAAGGATGCCAGGTGCACTCAGGCTGGTGGGACGGGATGGGTGCCCGGGTATGAGGCGAATACCACCCCAACCCACAGATTTAAAATTCCTCCCTGGAAAATCAGATAATCAAGGAAGTCAACTACCGTGAAATGAGTATGGTCCCTGCCAGAAACCCAGAGGGAGCATCAGAACATCATCGCGTGGCAAGTGCAGGCGGGTGACCCACCCCCTCGTTCTGCAGGCCGGGAAACTGAGGCACAGAACATAGCAGGGAGAGTCGCACAGAGAGGATCCCTTCTCCTTGCCCAGCATGTATGGAGGGCCTCCTGTGTGGCGGACTCTGTCGACCCCCCCTTCTGTGGCTACGCCCTCGAGCTCCGGGCCTGCCGAGAACGGTCCCCGGTGTGGCAGTAACCTTACCGTTGTTCGCTTCTGACCCAGGAGGGTTTCCTCGAGGAGGAGACATCTAAGCTGAGACCTGATCTTAAGGAGGAGTCAGTGAAGCTGGTGAGAAGAACATTTCAGGCGGCGGGGAAGACATGTGCAAAGGTCCTGCGGCATGAAGGGGTTTGGCTCAGGAGAATAAAGAAACCAGAAGCCTGCGGCAAGAGTAAGGGGGGCAGTACATGGCGGAGAAGCCAGGAGGAGACAGAGGGGGCAGGACCCGGGTCTTGGGGGAGCCTGCCTCGGCCAAGTCAGTGCTGTGGGCTCAGCCGATGCAGGAGGCCAAGGGGAGGCCTCCCAGGGAGAGCCCAGGGCTACCCGGACTTGGTTTGGGCTTCTCAGAAGTGTGCTGTGGGCTGTTTGGACCACAGGACGCACAGCAGCTTGTGGGGGTTGGGCAAGACGTATCCTCCTCCGTGGATGGGGAGGGGGGAGAAGGGAAAAGGAGGAAGAGGGGCAGAGAGGAGGGAGAGAGGAGGGAGGGAAGGGGAAGGCCATGCCGGGTAGCAGTTACCGCAAGGAGGCGTCTGCATCACGGGGACCCCCGCTGTCGGTTCCTTCGGTTCCTTCCCTGATGGTAACACCACCTCTGCCAGTGGGGGTGCCCCTGTGCTGGTTCCAGGCCAAGGGAATCTCCAGGTGGGTCTCATCTGACCCTCACAAAGGACTGGACCCCTGTCACCCTGCTTGGCCAGACCCCAAGCCTGGCCGCTTAACCTGGGGCTCTCCATCCCCACGTCTCTCCGGACTTAACCCACAGGTTTACTCAGATGTCCGGCACCGTGTGTGTGTGTGTGTGCGCACACACGCGCAGATGTTAGGTTAGGAGTGCAGACTGGGCCAGACTGGTTGGCCTTAGATCCTGGCTTAGCCACTTGCGGGCTGTGTGACCTTGGGTGAGCGACCCAACCTCTCTGTGCCTCACTTGTGAGGAGGTAATGAGTTAATCTGAGAAACCCCATAGCACAGCCCCTGAAACAGAGTAAGTGCTCACTTTTAGCTACTAAAAGGCTGACCAGAAGATTCATTTAGGGACGGGCTCTACACTGAAGGGAGGGGAGTGGCGCCTGGGTGGCTCAGTCCCCTGGGTAAGGGTTCGACTCTTGATTTCGGCTCAGGTCGCGATCTCAAGGTTTGTGAGATCGAGCCCTTGAGACAGCGTGGAGCCTGCTTGGGATTCTCTCTCTTCTTCTCTCTCTCTCTGCTCCTTCCCCCCAGTAAATAAATAAACATTAAATAAATAAGTAAATAAACACACAAACTGAAGGGAGTGGGTCTGTGGATGGTCCTCCGAAGGTTCTAGAAGCTCCCGGAATTGACTGCAAAGCTTTGGGCGTAGGTACGTTTTTCTGAACTGAGAAAGAAGATCCTCAGCTTTCATCACAAAGTCTCACGACCCCCCAAAAGTTGAGCATCCTGGAGCCAGTGTGGACGGCGTCCCCTGTGCCTGGAGGGTCCACCTTTATAGAACTTTCGAGGGGCTGCGTGTTGCCCGCCCCCAGCTGGGTCCCTGCAGGTGGGTGCTAAGCTGTCCTGTAGACCCACCACCGGCACCCACACGTGGGGGTGGGGGGGGGGCATGTGTGCACAGAGACAATGAGCCCCTAACTCAAAGGGAAGTATTTTTAAGGCCAAGCAACACTGCACATTGTATCCAAACCGGCTCCTTTCTCCGGGATGGGGAGGCTTAGAAACAGACTTCAAAGGCAAGCTTTGAATAAACAAAACACAATAAAAATAACTCTGGGAACCCAAATGCTGAATCACAGCCCCAGGCCAGCCCTCCCTGACAATAGGCACAGGGCCTTAGGGCTGGGGCCTGGGGGGGCGGAGGCGGGGGGGGGGGGGGGCAGGCATCCTCAGTTGCCTCGATCCCACCCCCACTGCCCCCAGCAGGCCACCTGGCCCAGCCCCACCCTCCTGGCCTTGCTGGGACCCCCACCAGCTCCATTCTGGTGCCTCTGTCAGGCTGGAAGGGTCTTTTGCCCAATTCTTACCTGTTGAGGACAGGAGAGGGGCTGCGGGGGAGGCCTGGGTGTCTGGCCAAGGCAGGCGCTGTGCATGGGTGACCAGAACGCCCACCCTTGCTGGGTGACAGTCCGGATGTCTCCATCAGTAAAGTTAAACGACCCCCCCCCCCGAAAGAGCCTTCTATGGTATCTCAGACTGTGAAGTGAGAACACAAAGTGCAAAATAGTGTGTATGATACAGAACGTATGGAGAATTGACATTACACTATAAAAATAGAGGCCTGTCCATACTCCCTCGTCTGTGCACGGAGTATCTCTGGAAGGTGCCCAGGAAACAGGGTTACCTAGTGGGAGGGGCCAGGACTGGGTGCTGGGGGGGGTGCTGGGAGGGGTTTGTGTTTGGGGCTTGTGTCTGCCCATCTGCCCAGCCTCCCTCTGTCTGGCCTCTCCATCTCTGCCCAGCCAGCCGGAACTCGCCACAAGCCTTCCAACCAGCCAGGCGGGGGTCCAGGCTTCAGGCCAGTGCACCTGCGGGTGGCTCGAACCCTCTTCCTGGGCAGTCTGTGTGGCCCCCGCAAAGCACTCGCCAGTTTAACGTCTGTGTCCGGGACCAGCCACACAATTTGCAAGGCCCCAGGGCAGAACGGAAACGCGAGGCTCCTTGCTTACAGTCGATCGCGGGGGCGCCTCGCTGGCTCAGTCGGTGAAGCGTCCGACTCCTGATTTCGGCTCAGGTCAGGTCACGATCTCACGGGTTCGTGAGATCGGGCCCCCTGTGGGACTCTGTGCTGACAGTGCAGAGCCCGCTTGGGATTCTCTCTCTCCCTCTCTCTCTCTCTCTCTGCCCCTTCCCCGTCTCAAAATAATAAGTAGATAGATAGATCGATCCAAGTAAATAATTAAAATAAAATGGATTGAGAATTTCTAGATCACTCCAGAAGACCATTAAGCCCGGGGCAGGGCCCTTCTCCCGCAGGAGTCACACATCGGTGAAGCCGGGCCCCTCTGGATCTCCCTCACCAAGGCCCCCTGAGCTAGGAACACCGTCTCTTCTGTTCCCGGAGCCCAGGACGGAGCCTGGTACACAGTAGGTGCTCCATTAATGTGTTCTGTGAATGAATGAAGGAGCAGCAGCCAGCCCAGCCTGCTTACGGGGGCTGCAGCCCTGCCCTCTAGGCAGGAGGAAGTCGGAGCGTCTGCCCTGCACTCCCCGCACACCCGCCTGTGCTTCCCCCCCTCCCATCACGGCATGAGCCACTGTTACCTTCTCTGGAGCTTAGCTGTGTGACCCTAGGAAAGTGACTTACCCTCTCTGTGCCCTGTTCTTCATCAGTAACTTTGGGCTCGGGGCTCTACTGCATCCCAGAGTTGTGCCCTCCTTCCCGGATAGGTAAGCTTTAAACCTGGCCATCTTTCGACCCCTTCTGCCACCAGCAGTCACCAGCTCAGTAACTGCCACACGGTCATCATTCCTCTGTCGACTCCCGCCTGCGCTCTAAGCTCGGGGAGGGCAGGGCCCAGGTCTGTCCTGCTGGCCCTCGTTGATCTTACAGAATGGCTGTGGCTGTTACAAGTCACTCGCGAGCCAACCTGGCCGGGGGCGGGGGGGGGGGGGGGCGGTGGTGGCGGTGGGCAGGGGCATCTTCCCCCGGAGAACACAGTCCGGGTCCTCAAGGTGCCTGGAAAGTGTCTCAGCCAGCAGGTACTTGTAGGAAGATCCTTTTAGGGGATTGCTGGGCCCTGCAGCCGGGGGAGAGCGGGAAGCCTGCCCAGAGCCCAGCAGGGGGAGGGGGTTCCCTGGAAGCTTGGGGGTGTCACCGCAGTCCCCAGAGCGGCCAGGTGCAGAAAATAAACCAGGCAAACCCTGGTGGGTGAGTCATTAGTGGTCCCCAAGGCCCCCTGATGGGAGATGGCAGACAAGCCGCTCCTGGGGTCCGAGTGCACCCTTCAGGAAAGTTCCGGAGCCCATCCTGGTGGGTCCCATCCCTGCTTCTGGGTTGGACTCTGCCCAGCACCCAAAACTGGTTCCGATGGGCCCCGGGGACACAGTGAGCACGTCTTGCTTCCTGAGGCTGTTTATAGGAGAATGTTGAGGCTTTCACGGGGCTGCTTGGAGGAGGCAGCATGCGTTGTCTCCAAGCAGGGCTTAGATGGCCTTCGACAGGAGCCCCTGGAAGGTGCAGACCACCTGTCACTCAGGACATATTTAGGAGAGAATGACAAAGGGGCCCAGAGGGGCAGAAATGTTGGGGAGAGGGAGGGGGAGGGATTTAGATAAATGACAGACAAAGGCAGAGGGACTAGAAGGAGCAGTGGACAGCCCCTCATGGCTCGTGGAACACCGGCCTTTGCTTCTTTCCAGTCCTCTCTGGCCCCTTGCCCTCCCCCCACCCCCCCAGCCCGTGTTGGGACTTGTGGCACGAGCCTCACGGCAGACCGTGGCTGCCACCTCCCTACCCGGAGCTCCCCGTGGCTCTGTCCAGGTCTCACCGCGCCCCCATCTCATGCCCCCGGAAGGCCCAGGTGTCCACCCCATGCCCCGTGAAGTGGCTTGGGTCCCCCTCTGTGCTCCCAAAGCCACGGGACCCCCACCATAGCCTTGACACTCTGTCCCGGAATTGCCCCTTTGAGCCCATGTCCCCCGCCGGACTGTGGCCTCCTGAGAGCCGAGTTGATCATTCTGGTGCCTGCTGCGTGCCCAGGGCCCCGCCTATGTGTGGCACACAGTAGGTGCTCAACAAAGTGCCTTTGTAATGCAACGGGCTGAGTTCCCCAGGGCGGCTCGTGTCCCCAGAGCCCCACTGGGGACTGGCTTCACTCGCTAGAGGGACTTAGAAGCCTGTCTCGGGCTGGCCCCTCCGCCTGGAGCCAGGACAGCCTTTCCCACTTCATCCCCCCTGGGAAATCTTGCGACTCCCTGTCTCCACGCCCTCCCCAAATTTCCACCTCTCCAAATAAACCTCTCCCCCTAATCGAGGCTCCCGGGTGGCTCAGTCGGTTAAGCGGCCGACTTCGGCTCAGGTCACGATCTCGTGGTTCGTGAGTTCGAGCCCCGCGTCGGGCTGTGTGCCGACAGCTCGGGGCCTGGAGTCTGCTTCCGATTCTGTCTCTCTCTCTCTCTGCCCCTCTCTTACTCACACTCTGCCTCTCTCTTTCAAAAGTAAATAAACATGAAAAAAATTAAAAAATAAAACAAACATTAAAAAAAAAATTGTTTTAAACAAAAAAAACCTCTCTCCCTGATCGCGCCCTGCTTCTCCCCGGTGCCCTTGTGCTGGAGTGTGGACCCGGGCAGGAAGCGTCTTCCAGAACATTCCACCTCGCCCCAGGGGGAGAGGGAGCCCACACCGCATGGGGACACGGGCACCTGCTAAGTGACGCAGTTGTGTGTTGGTGTCATCGGCCTAATTTGAATCCTGACTCCGCCACTTAATCCGTGTGACCTTGAGAAAGAGCGTGACCTCTCTGGGTCCCGGTCCCAGCTGGCTTAGGACCCAGTCCCAGCTCCGGCTCCCACGTGTGTGCCAGCCTGGGCAAGACCCCTAATCTCTCTGCACCTTGGAGTCCTTATGAGCAAATGGGGCTCGGGCGACGCCCTCACCGGGGGGAGAGGTCCGGCGAGGTAGGGAGAGACAGGGGAGAGGAGCAGCCATTATCCTGCCTCTCCATCACTTCCTTCTGCCCTGGGTCAGGGGTCACTCCTCCCTCTCGGCCGCCCACCAGCCGGAACCAGCCCCCACGGCCGCCACCTGGGTCTGACACAGCTCTGCCACGTGGCCCGGGGCAGGGGCAGGGGTGCAGGGGTGCCGGGGATGGAATGGGGCCCGGGGATATGAGAGCTCAGGGCGAGGCAGAAGAGCTGGGGTGAGTGGGGGAGAGTGCACCTGCCCGTGCACCCCGCCCCCCATGGGGGTCCGTTCCGGTGGGTGTGAGGTTTCGGGGGGGGGGGGGGGGGACAGAAGCCGCCGTGGCCACTTTCCGGGCCTTCCAGACATGCTTCTGCCTGCAGCCCAGGAGGGGGCTGGCCACCTGCCAGCTCTCAGGGGAATGCACCCGCGGAAAGGGCCCTATGGGGACCCCTGGGGGAGAGGACCCTGGGTGCTATCAGGGAGGAGGAGGGGGAGGGAGAGACCCAGAACCCGGGGACAGCTGGACAGAACCTGGAAAGGCTCCCATCCTCCTGCAGCCTCCCTCCCTTGCTCCCCCCCCCCCACCTTGCTGCTCACCCCAAGTTCAAGGAAGCCCTGCCCGCCCAGGGGCGTGTTGGACCTCTAGGAGCCCCCAGGACAGCCGGCACTGGGGCGGGCCCTCTTGACACAGAATCCCTGTTGTCGAGGAGGCAGAGAGGGAGAGAGAAGGGAGGAGGAGGGCAGCCTGGCCGGAGAGGAAAACCAGAAACCCGGGGGGGGGGGGGAGCCAGGAGGGATGGGCGAGGTCGCGGGGAGGCGGGGAGGCGCGGAACTCCCCTCCCCCTCCCCCCCCCCCCGGTGCAGGGTCCCCCCCTCCCTCCGCCCCGGACGCCAACCGGGATGGTCCCAGCCGCCCCCACTCCCTCCCCCCCCCCTCGTGTGCTCCACGCGGGCCTCGATTTCCAGCGCCGTGGGAAGCCGCGGTGTGGGGAGCGGGCCGTCCCCCCGAGGTCCGCCGCGAACCCGGGGCAGGTGGAAGGCGGCGGCGCGGGCCCGCGGCGGGAGGAGCGCGCGGGCGGGAGACGCGAGCGAGCTCAGCGCGAGGGGAAAAGTTTCCGACCCCTTCGCCGGAGGCTGAGAAGTTTCGGCCGCGCTGGGCGGCGCCAAAGCCAGGCCAACACTGCCCCCTGGTGGGCGCGGCGCGGCGCTGCAGCGGGCGGCGGGGCGAGGGCGCGCCTCGGCCCTCCGGGAGAAACTGAGGTTCAGAGAGGGCGAGGTGGGGGCGGCGCAAGGTCGCGGGGAGGGGGTGCGGTAGAACCAGGCCTCCTCTGAGACCCGCGGGCTCTCCAGGAAACGGAGATAGCAGGGCGGGGTGGGGGTGTCGTGGATGCGCAGAAAAGGGGATCAGGGACCGAAACCCCATCCGGTGCCCCTGGAAGGAGAGGTGTAGCCTTGCCTCCATCCCATTCCCCACAGGGTTTCTCCAAACTGCCTAGACCTGTGGCCTTTCTTCTGGAAGCAGGGCACCCCTGAAAAGCAAATCTTCCCCATCCACTACCCTCCTGGCCCTAAGATCTCCACAGCCTGTCCCCTCCAGCCGTCCTTCTGTCCCCCCCCCCTCCGTCCCCCAACTCCCCTACCCCCGCCGCGTCCCATCCTTCCCTACTCCGCAGGTGCCTGGGTGTGGATTCCGTGGCTGTTTCCTCACTGGCCAGGAGGTGGCGATAAAGACCTGGTTGGGGCCCCAGCGCAGCTTCGCGGACAGAGGGAAGGGGGAGGAGGGGGCTTAAACTTCGCTCAGGCGATTGGGCCCAACCTGGCAGACGGCTGTACGGGGGTGGCGGTGGGGGTCGGTGCAGGGATCAGATAACCTCCGCCTCGTCTTTTGCCGCCTCTTGATGTGATTTTGAGCACCGCCCGCTCCTCCCCCCACCCACCACTGGGGGAGAAACATCTGGCCCCCACCCACGCTGCTGCTCGCCCCCTTCCCCGCCCCCCCCCCCCCGGGACCAGGTGGTGTGAACCTGGCCTGGGGAACGCAGAAGGCAAACGCTTGTCCACCCGGTGGGAGTCTGGCCCCCTTCCCTCCATGGTGGGGGTCAGCAGGTAGATAGACGCTGGGGCTGGGGCTCGGGGCAGGTGTGGGCTGATCTAGGTCGACAGAGGCTTGGTCCCAGACTTGAGGCGTGGCAGGGCCTCCCATCTTCCAGGAGAGGGGTTCACTTGGAATAAGCCTTGGGCCTTGAGGGTGCCTTGCCCCCACCCCTCAGCCTCATCCCAGCCATGACCTTGTCCTCTTCCTCCCTTCGGTCCAGGACTCCCAGAGAGCAGCAGTCTGGCACCTAGAGAGCCTTGTAGGGTGAGACCCGGCAGCAGGTCCCAGCCACCTGGAATGTATGTTTATTTGTGGGACAGGAAGGGCCTCTTCTCAGCCCCGTGTCCACACGTGGGCTTGGGCTCCAGTGGTCATTCACCTGCGCGCCTGCTGTGGCGTCACAGAAGGCAGGAGCCCTTAGGGCGGCCTCGGTTCAGGACCAGCGCCACGCTGGGCAGGAAGGACTCCTGGAGTGACAGGGAAGGAACAGCTGGGCGCTGCGGGGCCTCTGGCCAGGAGACGGGGCTCTCTGGGCCCAGGGGGATTCTCTGCCACTGCCCAAGAGGGCAGACAGCTGGGGTCAGCCCCGTTTTCCAGAGGAAGAGCCGGGAATGCAGAGAGCCCAGCGCTCGCAAGTACTGGGCTGGGGGGCTGGGATCCGGATCCGTCCCACCCCTTAGCCCCAGGGGGCCCGGCCACCCCGCTGGGCAGGGGTGCTCTAGGAGACGCTGCCAGCAGGGGCTTACCAGCTCCTGGCTCCAGGAGCTGGGCGATCTGTCCACCTGCTCCAGGATGCTGTGGGCTTCCAGGAAGGTTTTGAGGCCACTTTGCGGCCTCTGGGTGGTGGCCCTGGGGATGAAGGGCAGGCTGCTTTTCACGGAGGCATCCTCAGAGAGGTGGCCCTGTGGCTCCTGGGGGGCCCTGAGGGGAACAGAGGTCTGTGAGCTGCACGGCCCCCGAATCCCTAGTCCCCCCGTGGCTTCCCCCGGGGCCCTCAGAGGCCCAGACCCTTAGCCTGCCGGCTGCGGGGTGGGGAAATCTACGGGGCGAGGGCGGGGGGGGGGGGGCGCCCTGGCGATGCGTGTGGATCCTGCCTCTTCCCCCTGGAAGCCTCACAGGCCCGGGCAGTCCCAGCCGAACGAGATGCTGGCCGTGGCCTCCTCCTGGGCCCTGGGGCACAGGGCTTTGGGCAAACTCTCCAGCCATCTCCCGACACTCCTGAACCCCCGTTCTGATGTCCTTGACCCGGTGGCTATCCCCTTCTCGATGTGGCCCTGCCGGACTGGAGGAGAGAGGGCTCCAGTGAGAACTCTACCTGGAGGGGGCACCGGGTGGCACCCCCACTCTCCCCTCCTCCCTCTGGCAGGCAAGGCCGGGCCGAACCCCGTCTCCATGGCAACCCAAGGCTCCCCAGCGCCTTATGGCTGCCTCCAGAGAAGGCTCAGGTTTTAAAACTATCTTGCGTGACTGTCTCTGCCTTTATTACCCACGCTGTGCCCCACCACACACATACCCACTCCCGCGGCAGCCCCCACAAGGGCCTTCTTTCCCGTAGTGGGAAGGCCAGTCACGCCCCCATCGAAATCCAGAGACAATACCGAGATTTCTGCAGGGATGGAGGGGGCTGGGAAGTCAGCAGCCGAGCCCCACTCTGGCGCCCCGGGATGTGACCACAGCTCCTGGGGCCCGTGGCTGACAAGGAAGCTTCTCCCAGCCAACTGCCATTCGCACGAAACCGTGTCTCCCTGGGGGGACCCCGGCTTCTCTTCTCGGCCACCGTGTGTCGCCTGCTCTCGGGGCTTTGGCTTCCCCATCAAACGACGAGAAGTTGGGCGAAACCGCAGCTTCTATTTGCAATTTCCTATGACCTTAAGGGGCCTGGGGAGGGTCCCTTCCTAATCGGCGAAGGTCCGGGATTTGGGGGCTTTAACCCACAGCTAGGCTTTGGAGCAGCCTCTGCTCAAACTGCACACAGTCGGTGCTCAATAAATGGATGCAAGCCGTTGGAGGCCCTGGGGCAGCTAGATCCTGTGAAGTGAAGAGGCCGGGCAGATGGAGAAGGGGGCGGGGGGGGGGGGGAATGGGCAGGGCAGGTGATAAAGGTTATACCAGAAAAAGGACACGGTATTCTTCCCACCTGCCTCTCGACACCTTTAGAAAACACTGGAAACTATGCCAACACAGACACAACCACATCCATCCCCCGCCAAAGAGCTGAGAGCAAACTTCCATCCCAGAACCCAGGCCCGGTGGCTGCCGGCTTCTTTGCTGGACCAGGCAGTGCCTGCCTCCCCCAGAGAGACGGTTTGATCTTCTGGACCTTTCTGGGCATCTCCTCAGCCAGGCAGGCCTTCATGGATACGGGGAGAAGATGCTTTCGGTGGCTTCCCGTCTTCTTCAGCCCCTGTAGGCCATGGAGGGGACCAGACGTGGGGTCGGGAGGCTGTGGGGCCTGTCCCCACCGTGGGCAGATGTGACACGTGCGAGCCCTTGGCAGGAAGAAGTCCTCCCGTGGTGCCCGGGCCCGGGCACCCATTGCTTCCTCCATGGCGGCTGCTCCCTGGTGCCACCCACGTTGGGACACCTCTGCAGGACCTCAGCTTCTCTCCTTGGCCTTCGAGGAGCCTCTGACACTTTCCGGAGAAGCCAGTGCAGGTACCTTTTCCGTAGGGTCAGTGGATTCCTGGCCTTTTCTGGGCGGCCCTCACTCCCAGGACCCAGGGCCGTGGCCTCTGCTGTCTGGGCTCCAGGCTGGAACTTTCTGGAGTCCTGGGGCTCCCCCTGCTGTCTGCTTACCTGCCAAGCTACGTTCCCAGTAGCGGAGCGCGCTGTCCCGCAGGGTCTCATCAGCAAATCGCACGCGGAAGGGGCAGAAGCGCCTACGCTTCCTTCCCGAGCCTTCTCCCGAGGAGCTGTGAGTGAGCACAGTCTTGAGCTTGGGGGCCTGGACACCGTGGGGCCTGGCGAGAGAGGCAAGGGGGCCGGCTGAGTCCCCAGCCCCACGTTCCACCCGGGCCACACACACCCGCTGGACCAGAGCTCGCCGTGTATCCTGAGAGCCCCGGCAGCCGGCCTCTCCTGAGTACCCCACGCCGGCCGGGCGATGGGGTCAGGCACGTAACGGGCATCAGTCTACCCGTCACGCCCACACCACCCTGGGCAACATGATTATTATTCCCACTTTACAGACGAGGAGAACTGAGGCACGCAGAGGTGTTCTGCAACTGCCCAAGGTCCTACGGCCGGTAAAGGGTGGAGCCAAGATCCGAATCTTAGCTCCAGAGCCGGCACTCTTAGATATCAAGCTGTTCAGCAGCGAGAATACGGCCCTTCCCGGCCACATGACCCGGGGCAGCCCGCACTCACGCCTCCATTTTGCAGTTTCCCCCTTTAAGTTATGTATTGTGTATTGTAGGTATGCTAACAGCATCCTTATAAGAGGGTGCTAGGTCTCCGATAACTTACTTGAGGCATCCAGTACGCATTTATTGCTATTCATTTCAGCCTCAAGGGCAAGGCTGCAGAAGGGCCGGCCCGATCCGTCCGTGGATCTGTTATTCAGAAACGCCACGTTCAACTTTAAGTACACACAGATGGACGTATCCGCAGCCATTTATCCGACTGCATCTGTGTGTCTGAGTGGATCCCCGGAAGGGATCCTATCATCAGCCCACTAAGGAGCCAGGAAGCCAGGAGATGTCAGGACAGTGCCAGGCTCTGGGCATTGGGACCTAGCGCTCCCCCAGCTGCCTGCTCTGTGCTGGCCGCAGGGCCATATACAGGTGCACCCCAGCCCCGCCCCTAGGACTGGAATCTCAGCTTCTCCCGTCAAAGGCTCCCGGAGCCTAATCCGACGCACCCCGCTGTCCCCTGCAGGGCCGGCCAGGGAATCTCGCACACCATAAGGTGCGCAAGCATTCGGTCTTCAATGCGAAACGCTGCGAATGGGTCTCTCTCTGCCGTGTGTCATAGTGGGGATAACGAGTTCCATACTTTTCCTTATTATATCTTGGGAGAAGTGTGTTTCTTTGGCCCCACTGATTTAAAGTTCCCCGGGCTGGCAAACGGGTTTCGCTCCCGGCACCCGCGCCGATCCGTTGGTGGCGCCGGCCTGGAGCGCTGTGTCAGGGAGGGTTCGAGGCCCAGTGGGGGAAAATGCTGTGATCCGATGATACTGTCAGCCATGGGCCCAGAACGAGAAGGAACGGCATGGATGTCACGTATTTACTCTTTGGTCTTGAAACTCATGGGCGATGTTTTTCACCTTTCACCTCCATCTAAGCCTGTGTGTGCTGGGGGAATTTTTTCTGCATTCTTTTTCCTCTCCATTAGAGCTATGGCATCGAGTGCAGGCAAGCTCTAATGCCCAGGCTCTTCTCCAACCTCCATCCCTTGTCTTATTTCCCCCCGTATTTGACATACAGTAAAACCTAATCAGAGTTAGAGGAAGAAATGGACCGACGAATGGGACGAACGACTGGGTGGGTGGATGGACGGACGGACTGATGAGTGAGTTCAGGAAAAGGTCTGGATAGAAGGACTGATCTTAGGAGGAGGCGTAGATGTATGGACGGGTGGATGGATGCCTAGACAGACAGGCATGTGGACTCATCTCCAGCTTTATGACGAGATTACAGATGGACAGTATCCTGGATTTACAAGTGCGTGGAAAGGTTTGTAGATGATTGATCGTTGGATTCCTGGATGGTGGGTAGAATTGTCAGAGTTTGTGGATAGAGGGATGACCGGCTAGATGGACGAATGGAGGGACTGACGGATCAACAGAAGACCTGACTCACGGATAGACACATAGATGGATGTATCGGTGGACAGATGGATAGACTCACAGGTGAAAGACAGAGGAAAGAACAGAAGAAACGCTTTCTCCCACCCCCCATAATGCCAGCCTCTTGTAACTCACTGGTTGGCCTTTTTGAAGGTGATGAATTGCGAGCGATCTCTCTTCAGGGTCCCCAGGGCAGGTATCCGACGCAGCAAAATCTTCTTAAGACTATTCTGGAAGCACGATGACTGACCCCTTGAAGACACACGAGCCACCCCTGGCGTGAGTGGCCAGGGTCCCCACCCTCGGAGCACTGATGGCAACCCTGTCCCCACCAGCAGGTCAGCGACACTCACCGCAGGTCTGAAGGGAAGGAACAGTGGGGACACCGGGGAAGGTGCTGGCGGTGCTCTGACACACTCTTTTTTGATTGCCGTGCTGAGGATGCTGGGAGCCAGGAGGAGGGGGAAAGAGCTATGAGCCTTCCCTTGGGGACAGTCCTCACTAGGCTTTTCCCAGTTACGCGGCCTTGGGCCTCAGTTTCCTCATCTGTACTACAGGGGCAATGGTAGACCCGCCCTCAAGGGGCGGTCGTCAGGGCTCTGCCAGGCATCCTCAACTAACAGCAGCCTCATTCATTCCAGAAATGACTCCGCCCCGCCCCCTGGGGCCCTGGGCGGGGCCTCACTCGGTGGCGTCGCCCGGACGCACTCGGCCCCAGTCCGCTGCAGGAACTCCCGGAACTTGCTGGGGAGGAGCTCTCCTTGGAGCGCGAGCCGGGAGTCCGGGGTCTCCCTGGCCGAGCCCCTGCAGGGGTCCTCGCTCTCTCCAGGCCGGGGCGCGGGGTCCCGGGGCGCACCGGCCCGGAGCAGGGGCGGCAGCAGGAGCGACCTCAGCTTCGCCCGGTTCTGCGCCGCCCGCTGCGCCCCGGTGGGCAGGGTGGGCAGGCTCAGCGGGGCGCTCCTGACACCCACCCCCAGCTCTGGGAGCGAGGACCCGCCCCACCACCCGTCGTCGCTCCCCGAGGCCCTCGAGCCCCGGGTGGCCCCCGCGCCAGATACTCCCCGGATTTGGGGCAGGGGCAAACTGGGCAGCAGCGGGTCTTTCCTTCGGCGAGCGCGGTCGCCGGGGAGCCCCTTGGGCGCCACCTGCTGGGTCCAGGGGTTGGGGGACGCCACCTGCTGCGTCCAGGGGTTGGGGTGACGCCGGGTCATGTCTGGCCCTGCGCTCAGCTCAGGGCGTCCTCACGCCTCAGTGGGGGCGGGGGGTGCCGTGTAAAGTGCAGAGGAGGGCGTAGACCAGCCCCCAGGCCATAGTGCCCAGAGCCCCAGAGCCGGGTCGTGCGGTTTGGGGGTAACGCCCCCGGTTCGCCAGGCAGTGAGCGGCTTCAGGCTAGAGCTCGCCTAGCCTCTGTTTCCTCACCTGCCAAATGGTCACGTCATTTGTGACCTCTCTGAGTTGCTGTGACGTCTAGGTGAGGGGGCGCGCTACTATCATGGATGTTGTTAGCATTTTAAACTTTTTGAAATTCAGGATTTAGTCTCAGTTCCGCTGCTTACTAGCTTCGCAACCTTGGACCGGCCAATCGATTACCTTTTCTTAGTGCCTTTATCTGTAGAATGGGGGTGACGGAGCACCTGCCCCCTTTGTGGCTCAGCACACGGGAGCGCTGCTGTCCTGTTCACGCTGTTAGCGCTCCACGGGGAATTAGGACACCACGGGGAATTAGGCTTGAGAGACCCGCCCAGCAGTTGCGCAGTCCTGCTGGGGCCCCAGGGCCCCTTGGGAGGAGAGCTTGCTGAAAATGCGGATGCCCCAGGTTCTAACTCAGTAGGTCTGGGGTGGGGCCAAGACACCTATTTTTAACAAACTTCCCCTTTGGGAGACAGAGCTCCACGCCTGCCCCCAGCATCTTGACACTGGGTTGGGGGTCGGGGGGGGGGAGGTCTTGGAGCCTGGTTCCTCCCTATCACACCCCACCCTCAGATTATTGTCAGCTCTGAGCTGGCTCCAGGTATCACACTCACCCTAGTGGGGCTTCTGGGTGAGTCCTGAGGAGGTCCCTTGAGTTTGGAGCCCCCTAACTGGTGGGTTGGTCCTTGAGAGAGCCCATCTTCCCGGCCTGGTCCATCTGCTGGACCCTCCCTGCTCTCCCTCCAGGCCTCCCTCCTGGGCCTCTTCAGGGTCATTGTGATCCGCCCCTCACCCAAGGCCATGTGAGGAGCGATGGTCTCTCAGGCCTGGAGACAGAGGGTGGGGCTTTGTGCCCAGAAAGCCAAAGCTGCCCGCACAAGGGGGTGGTGGGACTCCTGACCAGGGCAGCCGGGCCCAAGCCAGCGGTGGAAACGCCAGGGTTCCGCTACCCTCTCTGGATTTGGGAGGCCCAGGTGGGTCAAGTTTGGGCTGGGTCAAGTAGGTCTGGAAGCCCAGCTTCCACTGGAAGGCTGGGCAGTAAGAAGGCAGTGGGCTTGGAAACCAAGAGAACTGATTTCCAGTCCAGGCTCTGCTTCTATTTGGTTCAAAATGCTGGACAAGCTGTCCTTTCTCAGGGCTCCGTGGTAAGACAGACTGTTGGACCCCATCCGTGACTCTTGGCTGGGAGGAGGCAGGGGAGAAGCTTGAGTTGTGAAATTGGAGTGGGGGAGAAGGATTGTTTGGCCCAGCAATTTCACTGGCATGGTATAATTTGACAATTTTACAAGTCGGCCTGGAGGAAGTATCATAGCCGATGTATTTCCATTTTCTGCAAATACTCTTCAACCAGGGATGGAAGGGTGTACCTCCCTG
Source organism: Felis catus (assembly GCF_018350175.1). NCBI lineage: Eukaryota > Metazoa > Chordata > Mammalia > Carnivora > Felidae > Felis > Felis catus. The sequence goes on from NC_058380.1 coordinate 87,768,571, forward strand.
GGAAGTTGGAATATTGAGTGGGGAAGGTGAACATTTTTTTTTTTTAAGTTTATTTATCTTAAGAGAAAGCATGAGCAGGGGAGGGGCAGAGAGAATGGAGAGAGCAAGAATCCCAAGCATACGCCACACCAGCGCAGAGCCCAATGCGGGGCCCGAACGCATGAACTATGAGATCATGACCTGAGCCAAAGTCAGATGCTTAACGGACTGAGCCACCCAGGCACCCCAGGAAGGTGAATCTTTTTATATCTATTCCCTGGAAAGGTGAACAATTTTTACGTTTATTCTAAGAGTACATGAATTTTTTAAAAAAATGGATGAGGAACACCAGACTAACTACATGATTTCTTTTTTTTTTTTTTTTTTCAATGTTTACTTATTTTTGAAAGGCAGAGCATGAGCGGGGAGGGGCAGAAAGAGAGGGAGACACAGAATCTGAGGCAGGTTCCTGGCTCTGAGCGGTCAGCACAGAGCCTCACGCGGGGCTCGAACTCATGAACTATGAGATCATGACCTGATGAAGTTGGATGCTCCACCGACTGAGCCATCCAAAAAAAAGGTAGGGGTGGATTTTTAGGCACCCCTGGAAAAGCTGGGCTCAGAGCTGCCCCCAAAGGAAGAATCCACATCCAGCAATTGAGATTGTTCAGGATTTATCCTCTTCCCTTAGAGACCATGGAAAATGAAGCTTGGGAGAGGGGCCCAGGCCAGGGGAACCAAGTCTGATTTGGAGTACTCTGGAGAGGATGCCAAATAATATATACATAAACAGATTTGGGGGACTCAGCTGCAGCCTGTCCCCCTCCCCAGCTTCATGTCATTAGAGCAAACACACCTGAAGTACTTCCTGTGTGCAAAGCCCAGAGGAAGGCATCTAAGACCAGGACGTCAGTTTAGGAAAAATGAACTTATGATAAATATTGTCTATTTACTGACAACACACTGCAGGCACAGGGCTGAAGGCTCCACCGGCAATAGCCTACAAATTTAACACTCAGAGCATTGGGAAGTGAGTAAGCACGCCAGTCTGGAAGAAGAGGTCTCCTTGGAGAGGGTCACAGGGCCTACCACGTGCAAACCCATCATATTTCCATCAAGATTGCTTTCAGGTATCCCTCCAGAATTTCTACACATGGGAGGAACCTGTGGGAGGGCAGGCTTTTTGGAATGGAAACTTCAAGGATTTGTTCTGCTTAATTGAGGTAGCATCCCCTTGGCGCCATCAAGGGTTCTTTTTCTTCTTTTCTTTTTTTCTTTCTCTCTCTCTTGGCTCTGCATATTATTTTAAGGTGCAAATTGTTATGGGTACGATTTGGGGAATGAGGCTCCTCCCCTCTTTCTCGCCGGTGGAAAACCCACAGAACGCTCGTTTTTAAAAGTCCAGCCTTCAGCCTCCTAACGAAGTGGAGGCAGGAGAGGCTCGGCGGCGCCCAGGCTCTTTTAAGACTGAGAGGTGCTTCCAGGAACCAGAAAGCCGACCGGGGCGGGGCAAACCGGCCGTGGGGCGGAGCTAGTCGCGGCCCCGCCCCCGGGCGCCCGGAAGTGACGTGTGCGGACAAAGGCAGCGCGCGCCGCGAGGTGTCGCGTCTGGCCGTGGTCTGACGGAGCTGGCGGTGGGCTTGTGGGGGGTTCGCTGCCGCCGCCGCCCTCCCTTCGGCTTCCTGTTCCTCGTCCTCTTCTCCCGGGTCCCGGGAGCCCCCACCCGGGGTGAGTAGCGCGAGGCGGAGCGGCGGCCGGCGGGGGAGAGGTGGCCCCGACCGCCAACTGCCTCGGCGCCCTGAGGTCCCGGCTCGTCACGTGACCCGGCGCGAGCTGCCGGGGCCCCACGTGCGCGTCCCGGGGAGGTCGGACGAGGGGGTCGCTGGGGGCTGGTGGAAGGGGAAGGCCGGGGCACCCGGAGCCTGGACGGGGCAGCCCCTCCCCCGACGCCCTTCCGGGGTCGCAGCTAGCCCCTTTCCCTGCCTGAGCCTCAGTTTCCCCTGGAGAAGCGGGGACAAGGAGAGCAGGCACTCGGAGAGTCGGTGTCAGGGTTCAGTAAAATGCTCAGGTCAGAGCCGGGCACAGAGCAGTGCCCGCTGCATGGGAGTCGCTATCTTATTTCACCTTGGATCCAGCCCCAGTTACGGTCGACACAGGTGCCGCTCAGAAGAGAGCTCGCCAGCCAAGAGCCCTTGGAGCCAAGGTCAGCCTGTTTGCGGAGGGGCTGCCAGGTCGAACGAAAGGCCCGGGCTCTGCTGCCCGTCAGCGCGGCGGGATGTCTCTGGGACAGAGACAGCTGGTGGCAGAGGCCCTGACGGTGGGGTGGGGCAGGATTGCAGACGGTCTGGACGTTTAGAATCATTGCCCTGGTAGGGCCTTGACTGTGGTAAGACGTCTGGGTTCCCTCCGTGTGCTCTTCCTGGTTTCCTGTGTGCATTGAAGGCACATCACTCCCTTAGTGGAATGGTTTCCTAGCGCTAGACGGGGGAGCCTGGGGGAGGGTTGGAACGCTTTGGTGGCGACCAGAAGCTATAGAGTCACAGAGATAGCGTCCCACTCCCCTCTCCTGCAGGTCTGCAGAGCTGTTTGAGTGTCCCGAATCCACCACCCAGCATAACAGTAATAATCCCTCAGGTGTGTCCAACGCTCTACCGTTTATAGGGCATTTCAGGGTATTTATCTCGTTTGATCTCTGGGATTGCCGGTGAGAATTGACGAGAATCTCATTTGGCAGAAATAATGCGTGCCTGGCACTCTACGGGTCACTTGATGCTTTTATACCCACCTTTAATCATCCCAGCCTTCCTGTGACGTCAGCATTGCTGTTCCTGTTTTATAGATAAAGAAGTGTACTTAACCGAGGTGAAGTGTCTTATGTGAGCTTACACAACACAGCCAGTGAGAAGCAAAGCTAGGATTCAGACCTGGTGTATTTGACTCCACCAGAGACTTGGGTTTTTTGGTTGTTTTTTTTTTAATTTTTTAAAATGTTTTTGAATTTATTTTTGAGACAGAGATAGAGAGACGGTGAGACAGCACAAGTGGGGGAGGGGCAGAGAGAGAGGGAGACACGGAATCCGAAGCAGGCTCCGGGCTCCGAGCTGTCCGCACAGAACCGGATGCAGGGCTCGAACTCACGAGCCGGGAGATCGTGACCTGAGCCGAAGTCGGACGTTCAACCGACTGAGCCACCCGGGTGTCCCAGAGCCTTAGTTTGTTTTTAAATCTCTCCCCACTGCCCCCCCCCCCCTTTTTTTTGGTCTTCTTTCTCCTTCCTTTGCTTTCTTTTTCATAGAGCACCTTGCCATTCCCTTATGTCCAGCTGCTGTCACCGATCCAGGGAGAGCAGGCCCTGTCCAGCAGGCTGCAAGGGGGAGGAGGTAACTCCAGGCAGACTCCTGCCTCCGGTGGCCTCCAGGCTTTTGCAGAGAGGGTGTGATGCCTCCACAAAGCACTGACCGGCACGGCTCGGACACCGTTCTTTTCCAGGGATCCTGGGAGAAGTGGTAGCTGGGGCGGCTGCCCACCTGTCACCCTAAACACCTTGGAGGGAAAGAGGAGGTGACAGAGCCCACTATGAGCAAAGGGCCTCTCTTCCTCTTCCGGCTCGCCTGGCGTGCGCACAGAGCCAGACTGCCCTTTCCCTAGCCCTGGAGCCCTGCAGCCCCTCACCCCCGCCGGGCAGAGTATAGGGGGACTTCCTGCCATTTGACCGACGACTGTTCCCTCTGGCTCCCAGGGACCTCCTGCCCACTCCAGTCGGGACGCTGGGAGACAAAGTGTAGACAGGGCCCCACGGAGTCACGTTTACTAATGAATCAGCTTTTGGAACAAATGTCAAAATTATGCTTGCCATGTCTCGGCCCAGACGTCCCTCCCCTGGCCTGTTCCTAGAATCTGCCTGTAAGTGGAGTTCTTGTAAATTAGATTATTCAGAGAACCTTGACATTTAAAGAGACCATGTTGGAAAGCTTTCGGTAAAGCAAAAAACTCACGTTGTCGGTCATGGCCTTCAGTGTTCCCAGTTTGGAACGGTTGGATTTCTGTAGGTTTTCTGAAAAGTCGAAAATGACTGTGGCCAGACGAGGTTCATTCTTTGGGTCATTCAACAACCAACTAGCAGACAGCCACCTTGTATCAGGTGCTGCGCTGAGGGGCTGTGAGGTCATGTCCCTGCCTCCAGGAAGCTTACCTCCTGGGGGGAAAGGCAGACACCGCCAGGGGAGGGTCGGGCCCCACATTTATTCTGGTCAGCTGGTGGGAGTGAACTTTCTGTTGAAGGCCTGTGTGCTGCGTGTGGTTCGAGAGCGATACAGGGGTCGATCTCAGGGTGTCGCGGGTGTTCTCCAAGGAGCTCCCGGGCCAGTGGGGAGACAGCTGCGAGGGCGAAACCAGCGGTTCGCCAAGACTGGTGGGGGCTGGTGGGGAAGGGTCGGCGTTGCCGGGCTCCCGTGTGAGCGCTGCGTGGGGGCGCCGCTGGCCGATGCCGTCCTTCCTGGGTGGTGGTGGCTGTGGGGCCCCCAAACCCAGCTCCTCGGTGACGTTCAGGCTAGTGGCCCGCCCGGGGCCCGCAGTGATGCCCACTCTACCACAGCTGGCGTTCCTGGGTATCGGGAGGTTTCTGCGTTCCTTCGCTTACCGTGTATCTCAGGGTCGCAGCGAGAGTTCGTTCTTGCCAGCCCTGTGCCGCTGTCTCTTTCTGGGTGGGACGTGGCGGCGAGCCAGCGTGGAGAGACGCCGTATTTAGAACCAGGGCCCCTCCGGCCTGCTCCCCCGAAGGGCTCTTCAATGGACACGGTGGTTGGAACTTGTCTTCACTGTGGTCCCAGACCCTCGTACCTGAACAGCGGAGCTGGAACATCAGCCCGAGAGCTGATTGGAGGATCTGAGGGGGGTTGGAGGACTCTCCCTGCGCCGCAGAAGGGCTCGAGAGGGTGGACACGGTGACAGTCACAGATCTAAGAACTGGACCCGCTAGGGCACGTGGAAGCTGTCGGTTCTCTTCTGGTTCCTCAGGGGGCCGGCGTGTGGCCTCGTCCGTGGGGGACGTCCGAGTCCGGGAAGGAGCCAGGGGGGTGGGGAGGAGGGCCCTCCCCTGGTGGCCCTGCCTGCTGGCTGGGTTGCCCGGAAAGGGCTCACCGAGGCATCAGTGAGGAGCAGTCCTGAGTTGTTGGGCAGAGGTGAGCCTGCTGCTTCTGGAAGATTCCTGGTCTGGAAGATTCCTGCTTCTGGTCTGATTACTTGCCTCGGAACCCTTAAGTAGTTCTCCATCTAGGGGTTTTCTCTCGTTTTCGAGCGCTCTCCCCGGGTTCCACACGAGGCTTTCCTCAGTTGCCCTGCGTCCCAGGAGTCAGCGACTTAGCGGCCACCCAGTGGAGTGATGTAAAGGTGGCGGATGGGGGGGCTCTCACCCCTGCGCTAAGGGACTCGTGTGGGCTTGGTGCCGGGGACACAGTGGTGAAAAGGTGCGGTCACGCCTCCGGAGCTTCCATCCGGGCGGAGGCAACAGTGTAATCGCAGATACACGTACGCGTTCTGGAGGCAGCAAGCGGACTGGATCAGGGGGCTGGAGGAAGCCACCTTGGCGGGGCTGGTCAGGGAGGGCCTCTGAGCACGTGACACTCAGGCTGAGAGCCTGTGCCGAGGATGAGCCGCCCACGAGGGAGGAGCGTGGCCTCTTGACCCTGGGTGAGGCACGCAGCCCTCTTCTGCATCAGATCCCGCTGCACTGCCGGGTGAGGCGGGGTGAGGCGGGGTGAGGCGGGGTGAGGCGGGGTGATCGTGGCGCCGGGCTCACGGTCGGTCGTGACGATCCAGTGGCTGATGGGAAGCGTGCGCGTGCGGAGCATGCACCGCCGCCCCCGCCCCAGACCCTGTCTGGTCTCGCTTCTGTGCTGCCACCCCTTGCCCCGGCTCCTGCTGGTCCCCGTGGGCCCATGGTCCCGCCGCCCACCTGGGGCCCTTGAGAAACCCTCGGCTGGTTGATTTCCCATTACCAACAGGCTAGATCCACGCCCCTCACCTGTCCTCGGGGGGGCTCCCCTGCAATCCAGGCCCAGTCTGCCTGTCTGAGCCCCCCTCCCATAACACCCTCTTCCTCTGTCTGCGTTCCTGCCAGCCCAGGCCGTCTCTGCCTCTGCCTGTGCCCTCCCCGGCCGCCTAGCATTCCTGGTCTTTGAGGGCCGAGCTCGGGTTGCCAACCCGGCTGCCCCCCACCCATCTGCCCCTCTCTGAGTTCCCACAGCACTTGTGGCTCAGCAAGCGGCCTGTTTCTGCCTTGTGTTCCACTCGCTTCTGTCTCCCGCTGGACCGGAAGCTCTCTGAGGGCCGGGCTTTATCTCAGAGCAACCAGACCAGCACTTGCAAGTGTGTAGTGAGCTGGCGGAAGAGTGCCCGCGCCTCCCGGCAGAGGTGTGACCCTTCTGTCCCTCCCTGGCCTGAGTGGCCGGCCCCGCCCCCCGGCCGGCTCTTGCTTTGTAGCTGCCCCTCCCCTGTTCTCCCGACACCCTCTTGTCCTGTCTGCTTTCACTCTTGCCCGGATTCCACACAGCTGCCAACACAGCCTTCCAGAACACGTCCGCCTGCTTAACCTAGAGTAGCTCAGGCTCACTGCTCTTTAGGGAGGAGTCTCATGTCATGTCCCCCCGGACCCTGTGTTTCCAGTCGCGACGGCTCTCTGTGCGCCGTTCGCACCTCTCCCCCTGGAGCAGGCTTGCCCGTTGGCTTAGTGTGCTCTTCCTCACCTTTCCTTTCGGCTGATGTGTTGTCATCCCTAGGGATTCCTTCTTTGACTCCCCGGGGCAGTGCCTCCCCTGGGGTGGGCCGCGCCCGCACCTTGTGTTTGTCTGCGGCCCTGCACGGTTGCCATTGTGTGCGGGGGGGCGGTTTCCGTGGGGCTGTCTCCTCCGTTCCCAGCACAGCGCCTGGCACAGGGTCCGGCTCACGGTTAACAAAGGACCGGACCCCACAGCGAGCTTCATTCTGTGCTCTGCAGAGAGAGGGAGGGAGGTGTGTGGACTCCCCCAGGCCCTCCCGGGACCAGCCGGGACGTCCACCGTGGAAGGCTGGGGTTCCTTGCTTTGCTTTCCTCAAGTGTAGATTGGGGTTCTCTATAGCCGAGGGTGAGAAGCCGTCGGGTCAGGTGTCACGTACAGTAAGGGAAGGACTCGCAGCCCAGGACTCTGGGTCTCCTCCTCGGGTACAAAGGGAACTTTGCAAAATGACTTGAATACAAGAGGCAAGGCCCTGTCATCCAACGCGTATACGCGGTTTTGGGGACACTGGACATTTCCCTGCAGCAGGCAGGGTTGTGTGACCGTTGAAGCGTGGAGGTGAGACTGGGGCTCTCTGCCTTGTTGACTTGCTCTTTTTCTTGTTCAGGAGGCACTGCTGCTGAGTTTGGTGCCTGAGCTGAGTCGGTTGGTGACAGCATGACGAGTGAGGTGATCGAAGATGAGAAACAGTTCTATTCGAAGGCTAAGACGTACTGGAAGGAAGTCCCGCCCACCGTGGACGGCATGCTCGGGGGGTATGGCCACATCTCCAGCATCGACATCAGCAGCTCCCGGAAGTTCCTGCAGAGGTTTTTGAGGGTAGGCAGGTCTGGTGTGCTCTCCAGGAGCAGAGGATGTCGCCCTGGCGGCCCCACCTGGTTTGCACGGGGCGCCACCTCTTATGCGTACCCCGCAAGGCCTCTGGTCAGCTGTTGGCGTCAGTGACCCAGGCCTCAAAGGCTGGGGCGGGGGTGGCGTGTGGACCGGGGCCTCTGTCTCGAGGCTGCCAGACGGGCGCTGGCTGCCGTGCCGGGGCTCCCGGACACCAGAACGGAGTCTCCCCTTAACTGTTCAGTTCTGCCGAGGCCGAGTCCTTTGCTGTCTTGCCGAGTTTGCGGGCCCCTGGGCCATGATGTTGGCCGTTCTGCTGAAGGCAGGCTCCCAGCTCCTCACCCCCTCGCCCGCTCTGCCCTCCTCTGTGCCGGGCTGGCATCTCCCTGGCCCTCCCCCTCCTCCTCCTCTCTCCCCTGGTGAGCGTCAGAGGCTGCGTGCTCCCCACGCTACTTGCTGTTCCCCCGCCCACGTTCCATCTTTCCACGTCTGTGAAAACGGGTGAGAATCCCTGACCGCCCTTTCATTCTCTCACTGCTTGAGTTCTTTTCACGTTCTGTTGTTTTAACGGGGTCTCGGGAGTAAGAGGGATTAAACGCACCCATTCAGGCGCTCACCTGTAAGTGCAGGTTGGCTCTCAGCTTAGAAACGTGTGGCCCGGGACGAGAATGTGCTGCGCTCCTACCCACTGACGACCCCACGCCTGCCAGCCCCCAGCCTGTGCCCGGTCCTCTGATTTGAGTAACTCTGGGAGCTCGGGAGGAACAGCCCCTTCACGGGGACAGGGTCCCTCTGGCTTTCTGAGCCGTCCTCACGGGGTCTGTGCCTTCCCTGCTTCTTAGGAAGGCCCAAACAAGACGGGGACCTCCTGTGCCTTGGACTGCGGAGCCGGCATAGGCCGGATCACCAAGCGGCTGCTCCTGCCGCTCTTTGGAGTGGTGGATATGGTGGACGTGACCGAAGACTTTCTGATTAAAGCCAAGACCTACCTGGGGGAGGAGGGCAAGAGGGTGAGGAACTACTTCTGCTGCGGCCTCCAGGACTTCAGCCCCGAGCCTAATTCCTACGACGTCATCTGGATCCAGTGGGTGATAGGTGAGCTTCTCGCGGCCCTCTCCACCTCCCACACACCTCCCGCGGCAGAGGTGGGTCCCCCCCGCCCCCCACCGCCCTGAGGCCTTGGGGGCCCCTGCAGCAGGCGGGGCGGCGGGGATTTCTCTGGTCCTCCCTGGGTCCGCCAGGACGGTGGGAAACATTCCCTGCAAGTACCCTTTCCGTGTTGTGTCAGTACCTGTTAAAGGACCCATTTGGGGGCAGTTTTGTGTTGAAAAAACGTCAATGAGCAAGAACTTAGGCACATTGAAGAAAGTGGGAATGAGTTTTTGTAAGTTTTTTTAAGTTTATTTTGAGAGAGCACGTACACGCGTGCAGGGGAAGGGCAGAGAGAGAATCCCGAGCTGTCGGCGCAGAGCCTGATGCGGGGCTTGAGCTCACGAATCGTTGAGACCATGATCTGAGCCAAAATCCAGAGTCAGGCCGCTTAGCTGACTGAGCCACCCAGGCACCCCAGTGTTTAGTAAGAGGAAGCACCGAAGCCGTGGCTGTCCCTGCTGCTCAGAGAGCGAGCCGCGCCCTGCCGCCCCCTCCCGCCCCCTCCCGCACCCACTTAGCCCAACGGCGCACCCCACGTGCTCTTCCTGGGCTGCTGACCCGGCCGCAGGCCACCGTACCAGCAGCTGGCCACCCGTTCCGCGGTGGACTCCAGACCTGCCAGGGACACACTGGGCCCGGCCCTGTATTCTGGGCTTCTAAAAAGCCTGTCTGGAGTTTTAGGGCAGGGAAGGGAAGCAACTCTGGTGTGCTCCCGCAATCCAGGCCTGACGGGGGTGGGTGGAACGTGGGGTTGGGCAGGGCCCAGAAGTCGCCCAGTGAGGGTGAGATCCCAGCTGCATGCTTTGTGACTGCCCTGGGTGGGTGACTTCTGAGCCGGTTTTCTCTTACGTCACCTGGGGGTTGGTAAACGTCTCCGGGCTGCCAAGAGCCAGGGAGGCTGCGTTCACACAGAGGGCGAGCTCAGTGAGTCGGGAAGCTGAAGGGAATGGCCAGTGGCGGGTACACGCTTGTGCCGCTCCCGAGTGACCCCAGCCTCTGCGGTCCCCAGGTCACCTGACTGATCAGCACCTGGCCGAGTTCCTGCGGCGCTGCAAGCAGGGCCTGCGCCCCAACGGCATCATTGTCATCAAAGACAACATGGCCCAGGAGGGCGTGATCCTGGATGACGTGGACAGCAGCGTGTGCCGGGGCCTCGAGGTGGTCCACAGGATCGTCCGCAGCGCGGGCCTCAGCCTGCTAGCCCAGGAGCGCCAGGAGAACCTTCCCGACGAGATCTATCACGTGTACAGCTTAGCCCTGAGATGAGCAGGGACCGGCAGGAGTAAGGGACCAGCGCCGCGCAGGGTGGGGGGGCTGGCAGCGGGGCAAGACCCGGAGGCTCCGTGACGATGGCTCGGGGACGCGGAGCAAGACCTCGAAATACACCTGTCTGCCGCCGCTCACTGGACTCTTTTTCAGAAGGCCTGACGGGGACCCGGCGGGGAAGGGTGTGGCCCACGCGGAGCGGAGAGGCTGGGGCCCGGCTCTGCTGCCCTGGCAGGCAGGGACCGCGGTACAGACCTGTGTGACTCCAGGGCCCCTGGCGAGTCCCCGGATGCCCCTTCCGGCCCCAGGCCTGGGTGCCTTAAGAGAACTCTTGGCCGTTGAGGACTTTTTCCCGGGGTGGGGAGGGAGGGGGGAGGGGAGGGGGACGAGGGAGGGGCTGGGCAGCGGAGCCGCGGCCGGCCATCTGCACCCTCCCTGCCTGAGCCTTTGCGGTGCCTCCTGCAGCCGCTGGGACGTTCACGTTCTAAGTTCTGTTTGGCGATTGAGCCCCGGTGTCCCTAACGTGAGCGTCACAACAGCCTACGGCAAGGGGAGTCCGTAGCCTCACTCTGGGCGGTGCCTCGCGGCTTCTCGGTGAACGTTCGCCGAAGTCACAAAATAAAAGGGTGAATCCCGTATTGGAAAGGTCCTAGCCGGTCTGGGGCGGAGGTCATCTTTATGGGGCAGCAGCGTCGTGCTACCTGAAAACCGTGCCCCCCACGTGCTGCCCACACAGTGGCTGCGGTGGGAGCCTTGATCCTAGGCTGGGGAGGGGCGCCGAGGGGCCAGAACGTTACACAAGGATCTTGAGAGCCAAGAACAACGTCTCACGTTAGCGTGAATCATTTACTTGCCTCAGCTTCCTTCCTAGGCAGTGACACGATTCAGTGACCCACGCGACTCGCGCTCGGCTTGCTGGGGGCTCAGCCTGTACAGCAGCACAGTCAGCCATCAGCACTGGTGGCTTTCTTCGCCAGACGGACCCCGCGCGACATGGAGCCATCTTGGAAAGGGCTGTCCCTGGTCATGCAGGATTACTTTGTAGCAGAAGGCACGGTCCCCCGAGATCCCAGGTTTGGCACAGAGCTGCCACCAGAGCCCGGTCCGGGGCCGTTGGGTGACCTGGCCCCAGAGCTGCCAGAGGCAGCCGGGCTCGGCTCGCTCTTCTCCTTAGTCCGCCAGGAGCACTTCTGTGGGTGACGTAATCTCACGGGGGGAGGGGGGAAGGGCGGCCTAGGCCGGGCCGGGCCCTGACGGGCCCACGTGCTTCCTCGCATCCGCCGGGCCCCTCGCAGGACAGACCAGCCTCCTGCGGCTCTCAGCGGGACCCGGCCTCACAGCTACCCTGCCCGGTGCTGCCCTCAAATTAACAGAGTGTATGCTTGTCCCAAATCTAAACCCTGTCCCTTTGCCCAGTGTGGTTGAGACTTGGGGGGCGGTCCCCCTGGAAGACCGAGCCTTTTCAGACTGGAATGACTAGCTGCCAGGCCCCACCTGGTTTTCTTGGTACTCAGTACGGATGAAGTCTCGTCTCCCAACCCGTACCTTCTGACAGAAGGCCCGAAGGTTCTCCCCAAGGCTGCCACAGGTACCGAAATCCGCCAGCGGGCTGAGCTGCCCGGACCCCGCCGCCTTCAGTCGGGGAGTGATCAGATGTCCTCCTCCGTGGTACCGCTGTGCTCACTAAGGAGGTACCACTTCAGCCTGTCGGGCAGAGGCAGGGCTTTGACCTTCACATCCACAGGCCAGGGCTGAAGGTAGAGGCGGATGTAAACGCGACACAGGTGCTTGAGGGACGGGGGATAGCTCTCCAGCTGCCTCAAGGAGAAGTGAAGGGCCTGGATCTTCTCTGCCAGGCTGCCCACGGGGTGGATGTCGAAGTTTTCGGGCAGCTGGAGTTTCTGGGAATTAGTCACCATGAGATCCAGGACGGTCTCGGCTTTGCGCAGGAGGTCCACGTGGCTCTCGTCTTCCGCGCAGCCCGGGTGCGAACAGAGCCTCTCGAAGATGATGTGGAAGCCAGACCAGCAGGACGCACCGTGGAGGGAACAGTTATAGGCTGCTCCGGACTCCAGCAGGAAGCGCAGGAGAGGGAAATGCAGTTTGAAGCTCTTAAGGCAGATGTGGGTGAGGGACTCGTGGGCCGGGCACTCGCTGGGGTCGGCCCCGTGGGCCAGCAGCAGCTTCGTGACTTGGAAGCAGAAGCGGCTGATCATCTGGGCCTCGTCCTTGTCCCCTCCCACCGTCTCCCCGAGCAGGAAGATGATGCAGGTGAACACGGTGTCCCCGTCTTTGGTGGTGGCCTTGACGTCTGCCCCTGCAAGGGCCGGTCAAGAAAACAGAAGGTGGGAGGAGATCTCAAACCCCTGCAAAGTGACGCTTAACGTTTCACAGCGAGAGGACGGGGAACTGCGGACGCGCCTCACCTCCTTCCAGCAAGAGCCGGATGTTCTCGGTGTTGTAGATCTGCACCCCGTCACTGCTGGCCAATGCGTGCAGCAGCGCGGTCTTCCCTACAGAGAAAGAGAATGAGGAGGAGTCTGGGCCAGGAAGCCAAGGTCAGGGCAACCCCTGAGGTGCAGGGAAAACAGGATCACAAAATGAACTTTGTTTTTTGTGTCTTTTTAAATTTTTTAATGTCTATTCATTTTTGAGAGAGAGAGAGACAGAGAGAGAGCGCGGGAGCAGGGGGAGGGGCAGAGAGAGGAGACACAGAATCCGAAGCAGGCTCCAGGCCCCGAGCCGTCAGCACAGAACCTGGTGCGGGGCTCGAACCCACGAACCGTGAGATCGTGACCTGAGCCGAAGTCGGACACTCCACCGACTGGGCCCCCCAGGCGCCCCTAAGTTTATTCATTTTGAGAGAGAGAGAAAATGTGTGTATGAGCAGGGGAGGAGCAGGGAGAGAATCCCAAGCAGGCCCTGTGCTGTCAGCAAGGAGCCCTGCTCAGGACTCAGTCCCACAAACCTGAGATCAAGACCTGAGCTGAGATCAAGAGTCGGGTGCCCGACCGAGCCGCCCAGGCACCCCATCCAAAGATCTTATTTTTTTAAGTCATCTCTGCACCTAACGTGGGGCTCGAACTCACAACCCCGAGATCAAGAGTTGCAGCCAGACACCCCCGGAAGGCCAACTTCAAAAAGGACTGACCTCTCAGAGCCAGGGCTGAGGGTGACAGGTTTCTGGTCATTGTCTTTCCACCCGCACAAAACCAGGAACAGAATGGTTGCTGGACACTCAGACGCTGCCCGAGGCCTGGGCCGAGGCTTTCCCGAGAAGCCACGGCTCCCCCGGCAGAATCTGAGCGCACGCGTGCCCCGCCTCCTCCCCCAGAGAGCCCTCAAGCGGCCGGCGCGGGGCCAAGGGCTGTGCCGCTTCTACTTCCCTAAAGCCTCTGCGGCGGGTCAGCAAGATGCACCCGTGCGTCCGCTGCGCTGCGTCATCGCACGAGCTGCGTCCAGCCCGCGCGCCCACCTAGCCGCTGTCCTGGGCTGCTGTGGGTGTCCCGCACGAGGCACCTGGCGCACGGCCGTCCCGCTTTCCTGCCGGAGGCACCCACCGTGCTTGTCGGCCGCGTTGACGTCTGCCCCGAGGTCCAGGAGGCGCTGAAGGCAGGGCAGGCGCTCCGGCTCCTCGCTGGCCAGGTCCAAGGGGCTGCTCTCGTGGATCTGAGGCAAGAGAGCACAGCGGAGTTGGCCTGGGGGCCTGGGAAGCTGCTCGTGCCCCCCCCCCCCACCACGTCCCTGCTTCAGAGCAGGCTGGGCCCGCCCTTACCCGGTCCCTCCGGTTAATGTCGGCCCCGTGGCGCACCAGCAGCTCCACCATGTCGGGCTGGTTTCGCAGGACGGCGATGTGCAGGGCAGTGTAGTAGGTGACGGGGTCTGAAGGCACAGACACGGCTGATGTCAGTCCTGCCTATCACCACCTCCTTGCGGGACCCCAGGACCTGGCCTCGGGCTCAGCCCCAGCACACCCGCCCCCTGGGGTGGCCCAGGCTCCCGGCACCACCAGGGGTCAGGGGCAGGACACGGCCGTCCTCATCAGACACTAGAGCGCAAGCTCTGCAGTCAGAGCTCGGTCAGGGTCCTGGCGCCGTTCCAGTGGCGGGGGGAGGGGGGGCAGCTGATCTGTCTGGGTTTTACTCTCCTCTTCTATAAAACGGAACCCTAAGACAGGGGGCGCCCCTTCTCGGGCGGCTGGGAGAAACACCCAGACTGACAACTCCTCAACCCCAGTAGTGACAGCCACGTCCTCAAAGCCAGTGTCCGGGTAACTGACTTTGTAACAGCCCTCGCCCCTCAGCCCTTGGGCCGGCCCTCCGGGAGCCTAGGACCCTAGCGCCCTCTAAGCCTGTCATCAGATGGGGCGGGGGGGGGGGGGGGGGGGGGGGGGGGCGGCACTCCTGGCCACAGCCTGGGTCAGCTCAAAGACCCCCATCTGGTCCCAGGTCAGCCCTGAACCTCTCCTGGTTGACCCCGCCCTCCTGGCGAGCAAGCCAGAGAGGAAAACGATTCCATCCCCACCGCCGGCACTTAGAAGCTAGAAGCCAACCCGGTCCTGCCTTGACTTACACCCAGTGTAGCTTCTGTGTTTGCCCCCTCCCTCTGGCGTGAGCCAAAATGTGAGATGGCTCAGAACGAGCGGCAGAAATTGCTCTCCCCGCGCTCTGGGCACAGGGCCACCAGCCGCGTTTTCACGATAACGGAAGCAGGGATCTCGCTGGGAGCCGGGAGAGTTTGCTGAATCAGTCACACGGCGGAAGCAGCAACAAACTCGCTCTTGGACCAGAGGTGGGAAGCAGGGGGACGGGCCGCCTCAGTGGTCCCCCGCGAAAGGAAGGAGGGAGGCAGCTCCCGAGAGAACAAGAACAGCCGCGCCTGAAGACGTGGCCCACCCGAAGCCCAGCCACACTCAAGCCACCTACCCGCCCCTGGCCCCCCCGGGCTCCAGCTGACCTTCAAAGTTGAGGTTGGCCCCGTTGCGCAGGAGAACATCGGCCGCCCGGGTCAGCCCCAGCTCGGCCATCTTCAGCAGGGCGTTGCTCACACCTTCCTGGTAAAACGGGGAGTGGGCCTTTCTCTCCAGCAGCTCAGTGAGAACCAGGATCCGGCTCTCCTCGCTGGCAACATAACTGGACCTGGGGCAGGAGAGGGGCGGACCGGGTGAGGGTGGGCACGGCTGTGGGACCCGCCAGCCTGGGCGGGCGGGTGGTCTCCCCCCCCCCCCCCCCCCGCAGGGCCCTGGTTCTGCGGGGCAGAACGTCTCTTCGGAAAAGGTCTGCGGCAGAGACAGAGCGAGCTGGATCTTTTAACCCCAGCCGGCCCCTCGGGTTTGCTGAGAAAGAACTGGGGCTTTCTCCAGCCTCCTCCCAAGGTGCCCAGAGAGTCTGGTCCCTGGCTTGGGAACAAAGCCTCACACAGCCGTGCTGCTGCGACCACTCCTTCCCGGGGCACGGACCATCCCTGAGCTGCAGAAGTTGCCAGAGCAGCCCAGGCAACACCCCCGCAGCCAGGCCCTCCTCCCCCGCCCACACTCGGAGGCTGTTAGCTTCCCAGTCCCCAGAAGGTGGCCCTTCACACCCCAGCCCCAACGCCACCTGCCCGGCCAGCGCGGACCTCCAAGACCTGCCGAGCCTTTCCCCAAAAGCGCAGGCCCGCGGACAGCTCCGTGAACCTGCACGCAGCTCTCTTTCCCTGGCCGCCACCTGCTCCTCTGAGTGAGGCTTCCCCTCCCCACCAGTGCTCCCCACTCCCTTAGCGTCATCCGTCCGCCACCCTTCAGTCGTCAAGATCAGGGTTCCATCCTTACTGCCTGGGCAGGAATCCGTCTGGTTCCCCAGCCCCGGGGAGGGGGGGGAGCGCACCATGCGTACACAGCAAAAATTCTGGGACTACAAAAGGCCCCCCCCCCCAACTGCCTCGGAGTTAAGGAAACACCTTACACTGTGTTTTCAGAACAAGTCTCAAAGTGAACAGAGCGGTGATGAAGAAAAACCTGTGTTTCCACCCAAGTCCCTAGAGAGATGCATGATAACCCGCTGTGTTTCAAATTCCCAAGGAGCCCAGAAACACACACCGGCTTCCCCATTTCCTCTGCGCTCTTCTCCATTGCACGGAATATGCAGACACCTGACTCGTGATCCTCAGTCTCTCTCCTCTGATGCAGAAGCACCAGGAGGGCTGGGGGTTTTGTTTAGCTCGCTGACGTATCTCTGAACGCCTCACTCCCTGACACCGTTCCCACAAGTTCACGGATACACCCGCTCCTGTCTACGTAAAATGCAAACTCATTTACAGAAAGTTCAGGTTCGCACCGCTCTGGGGTAAGACCCGAGGCCCTCGGACTCCACCCTGCTCCCCTGCAACCGGCAGCAGGCCGAGAGCGCACAGGGTGGGGCACCGAGGCGGAGGCCCGGCCGCCACTCCACCCTGCAGGCCTCCCTCCGCCGGCCTCGAGCACCCTCCATCCTGCCGAGGGCAAGATTCGAGGCAGGTGCAGGAGCTCACGCTCGAAGCAACGCAACTTCATCTGCGGAGCGGGGCCGCAGCCGCCCCCGTCCCCGCCACACTCGCAGTGACAACCGAAGGGCGGCAGCGTCGGCGGCAAGGAAGCTAGTTACCCGTCCAGAGGCTCCTGCCGCTCAGGGTCCTGGATCCCCAGGGAGCCCAGAATCGCATCCACCAGCGGCTGGTACTCGAAGATGATCCTCCGGAAGCCGTGCAGGAACGGCATGGCGGCGGCCCCGGGCGCGGCAGGGTGGCCGCACCTTCCGCCGAGGCCCAGACGCCGACCGTGCGCGCTCCGGAGGCAGCGGGCTCGACCCGGCTTCTGCAGGTCCAGCCCCCGCGCCCCGCCGGCCGGCCCGCCTTCCACCCCGCTGCTCCGCGCCGGAAGTGACCCCCTCACTTCCGGTCCGCGGCGCCCAGGAAAGCGAGCGGCGGCGACAGCGCCCCCTGCGGGCTCGGAGGAACCGCGGCGCGACCCGGGGAGAGCGCTGGGGGTGTCCCGGACACCGGCCCCCGGGGAGTGGAGGGCGAGGACCGGCCGGCCAACCTGAGCGCCACCCACCGCGGGCCTGCCTCGGCCCGACCCGGCCCGGCCCGGCCCTGCTCCGCCCTGCGATCCCGTCCGCGGCCGCTGGGCGCCGTCCGAGCTCCGCCCATAGCGTGCCCAGGCCGGCCGCGGCGCTAGCACCCGGGCGGTGGAGGTGACTGGAACCCCGGGCGCCGCCCAGCCGCCCTGGACTCGGATCGGACCAGGACTCCCTCCGGCTTGGCCTGGCTCTCGCCTCTCCCCAACGCTGAGTGGATGCCCACACGCCCCGACGGGTGGTGGGGACAATTCCTTATTCTCTGTCCCCAGGAGCTCCTGGCCCTTCAGGCTGCCATGCCAGCTCCTTCCAATTTCCGCCTGGATGGCCTCAGTGACCTTTAATTTTCTAATCCGTTAAAGAGGGGATACTCGCACGCACCCGAGATTCTTGGATCAAGAACTCTGTTAATATCAGGGAAGTGGAATCTATCAGGAAGGAACCCAAACCTGGAGCCACTTAGGCATCTTCCTGTAAGGCCATACATGTGAACCTCCACAACCCCGAGTCCCATATTGGAGGCCTGACGTCTTCCTGATCCTGGAAAAGCCCTTTCTGAGGAGGTGTGCGGTCCCGGCGCTGGCATGGTGCCTCGGCCTCCCGCCCCCACCACGTGCACCTGCCAGAGGCAAGAGTTGTTGAGCAAAGGAGAGAAGGTCTAGAGAGGCATTTGAAGACAATCCGACGTGCCTGTGATTTGTCTGTGTGCTCCCCTCCACCCCCTCCGAGAGCAGAACAGATTGACCCAGGAGACACCATCAAGCACTCTTGCTAGGTCGCTCCCTGGGGACCCAGCAGCGACTAGCAGGCGGCAGGGGCTGCGCAGTTCATTGCTGGCTGTTACTGTTGCTAAGTTTACAAGGTTGTTGTGCCGATCAAGTGGCAAGCTTGATCCTCAAAATCAAAATCCTCATCGGGCGCTCAAAACACCTTTTGGCCTCCACCATCATTGCCTAACGGGGCAAGAAAGAGGGGTGGGAGTGGGCAGCTTGGGCTTGGCGGAAGGGATGCAGACCACGGGGTCTGTGGCTCCCAGCACATGCCTGCCTTGGCCCTCACCCCAGAAAAGAAGCGTCGTCTTGAGTGACACTGGGACATTTTGCTCACGTTGATACGGCGCTATCTCATAAAATCAGAAGATTGGGCGCCTGGGCCCAAATTCCCATCTGGCCACAATGAGCATCTCAATGGGGCACTTGCCCCCGTGTGCCTCGGTCCCCCCAAGGTGTTACCCTGGTGGGGGGAGGGATGTCTGCCTCTATTTTAAGGCTCCACAGCCTGCCTCTCGATTGATTCCAAGGTCCTGAATGGTGTAGCAGCCGACAGGCAACCCAGAGCCTCCGTAGCCCTTCCCGTTTGATTCAGGGTCCCTTGCTCCGTGGCACAGGTCAGGGGCCTGAGGCACCCAGAGGGGCCTGACTTACCCCAGGGCAGGTGGTGAGTAACCGGAGGAGGCCTGTTGAGAATGGGCTCCAGGGCAGACCGGGGGCGACCACCTCAGCTGAGGCCGGCTTCTGCCTGCCTCCACTGGTTTCCTAGGCTGGCGTAGCAAAGCGTCACAAACTGGGCGGTCCTGGGAGCCAGAAGTCCGAAATCAAAGCGTCGGCAGGGACAGACTCCCTCCAAAGACTCTAAGGGAGGGTTCCTTTCTTGCCTCTGACAGCTTCTGGTGGTCCCCGGCTTTCCTTAGCTTCTGGCCGCTTCACTCCGTTTTTTGCCTACCTCTGTGTTCAAGTGGCCTTCCTCCCTATATCCGTGTCCCTGTCCAAGTCACCTTGTCCTTTCTGAACGACCCCAGCCCTTGGATTGAGGGCCCATCCTGATCTGGTGTGAATTCGTTTTAACTTGATCGCCTTTGCCAAGGAAAAACAAACCTCGACTTCCAAATAAGGTCCCGGTCAAAAGTACCAGAGGCCGGGGCTTGAACATGTCTCTTTGCAGGACCCAGTTGAGACCGCTCTGATGGGTGACCCCAGGCATGGCCCTTCTGGTCTCTGGGCCTCAGTTTCCTTACCTGTAACCTGAAGGCGCTTCAAGCTCTGACGGTCTCGGAGCCCACGAAGAGGTCCTTGTTGCCCGCTGAGGGGCTCTGCCGACCAGAAGACTGGGATTGTCCTGTGACCGGTAAAGGAACAACGAGTTAACTTTCGTGTCCTGAGCCCTTCTAATGTGCCAAGCTCTGTGCTAAATGCTTGACTCGCCAATCTCAACAAGTCCCATTAAGTGAATGATGGTATCTGCCTATTTTTCAAACGAGGAAACAGGCTCAGAGAGGTTTAGAGGCTCGCCCAATGTTGCACAGCTGGGTTGAGACTCCAACCCAGGTCTGGGGGCGGGGGTGCTCTTCCAAATATCTGGCCTTCTGCCATGCGGCTCCTCTGGGTGTGGGCCTCAGAGGGTCTGCACAAGCAGGAGTAAGGAGCTGACCCCTGCTCTGTCACAGCCCCTGGGCATCACACTGTGGAGCCGCCCTGCCGCCTGCCTGTCGCCCAGGCCCCTATCTTTAGAAAGTTCCTTGACCCTTGCCCTCCCTCCTGTCAGCAAGGGCAACCTTGTTTTCTCCATCTGCCTCCCATTAAGGCCCTGTCACTCAGAGCCTCTGATTTTCAAGTTCCGAACCTTCTCTCTTCTTCCCTTGCCACTGCCCCTCGCTGCCCTGCCAGCCTAGCCACCTCCGGCCACCCAATTCCAGGATTCCTGGGCAGCCTGGGTGTCCTGGAGCCAGGCACTGCGTGCGCAGACTCTGGCTGATCTGTCCCTGCCCCAGGGAGCTTGGGAGTCCCTCTGACTGCGCAATGTGTAGAGAGGGATAGCCTTAATATATAAAGAGCTGTTGAAAATCAACAACAAGCAGACAAAAGCACTAACAGGAAAATGGGCCGAGGACACACCCCGGTGAGTCACAACGGATGAGAAACTGTTAACAGACATGAAAGGAGAAGTCTAGCCTCTCCAGGTGTCCAACGCCAACAGTGATAAGAGCTGCCCTATGGGACTTACCTCATATGCGACTCTGCCCCAGAGCGGTTCAACAAAGTGAGTCCGAGAACAGTAGGTACCGTACGATTCCCCCTTGGGAAAAAGTGCCGTGTATATGTGTGCCCGTGTATGCATGTGTACGGAGGCAGGGGTCATTGCCACGGCCCCACGGCAAGATGTCCGCGGTGATGGCTTCCGGGCGCTGGGATCTCGGGAAGTTTTATCTTCTTTGTGTTTCTGTGTATTTCCTGCCTTTGTACCAATGAGTGTCTTTCTTGCCTGAGACTCGGGACGCCGAATCAGCCACAGGCAGTGAATCAGGCCCTGCACACCCCTCCCGTATCTCGGGCATCTATCCATGAACACCAGGGCCGGGCCCCGCGCTGTCCACAAAATCTTTCTCCTCCCAACGCTGTCAAGTGACATCCGCCCAGCACACGGGTCACCTGCTCCGGAGGCCCCCCGAGCCCCCTTCTTCTGGGCCCTCCCAGCCTGGAATTAGCACCTGATTCGTTTCCTTCCCCCCCCCAACCCCCGTCCTCTGGGGCATCACAGGGCCCAGCGGGACGGTGAGGGATAAATTGTTAACAATGGCGGACTTTGGTGGAGTGCGTCCCCGTGTCCTGTGAATTGAATTAGAAGCCTGACGCGTGTGTGAGCTCATTGACCAGTCATGACACCCCCGGAAGGAAGTGGTGGCAGGGTTCCTACGTCGTCGTAGCCTGAGGCTGAGAGACAGGCCGACTCACAGCCAGCGGGCCCAGCCGGGTTCACACCCTGGCTCTGAAGACCCTGGCTCTTAACCTGTCCCAGCCCTCACGTGCCCAGCCGTTCTCAGAAACGCTTACACGTGTGTGCCCGTCACCAGTCACACTCACAAGACGTGCTCACACCCTGTCACGCTCTCCCCAACATAGCCTCACACACCCACCCTCTCTCACACATACTTTCTCAGACACGTCGTTGTACACACACACACACACACACACGCGCGTGCGCACACGCGCGCAGGGGCACCGAGGCACAGAGCTGGAGGGCTGGGCATATTTCCGAAGCTCGGTCATGGGCCCGCCTCACCCCCCCACTCCCCGCTTGCCCCTCCCCTGTCCTCCTGCCCCGCCCCCACACCCTGACCCCACCCTGACGCCGGACCCTCAAGACCAGAACCTGCTTGGCCCTCTTTGGAAGGCCAAGGCCCCGATTCTCCTCTCCCAGAGGCCCAATCCTCTGTGGGCGCGGGGGGAAACTGAGGGACCAGGAAGCCAGGAGGAGCGGGCGGTGGGATCTTGGCTGGGCCGGGGAAGACTTTCCTGTCCCCTCCCTCCCTCCGTTTGTTCTCCTAAGAAGCACCGAGGGGAACCCACCCCTGCTGACCAAGGGCAGCCTCCTCCCTGACATGGTCCCTCCCCATGCCCCCCAGACACTACCAGGAGGTCCTGGTGCCTGGCTTTTCCAGATGAGGTGGGTCCTCAGGGCCTTATAAGCCCAGGCGGACAGGCTGTGAAGGTGCTCCGAGCCTGTCTTAGCTGTTCAAGCTGCCGTAGCAAAATACCGTAGACTGGGGGGCTTAAACAGCATTCATTCCTCCCGGTTCCGGAGGCTGGGGAGTCCAAGATCAAGGCGCCAGTAAGGTGGGCTTCATGTTGAGGCCTCACCTCTTGGCTCATGGGCGGCCACTCTCACTCTGTGCTCACTTCTTCCTGTGCGTGCAAAGAACGCATTCCGGCGACTCTTGTCCTCCCGGTAAGGGCGCTAATCCCATCCTGGGGTTCCACCCTCATGACCTCATCCAACCTAACTAGGTAATTACCTTCCGACGGCCCCACCTCCTAATACCATCAGCTCGGAGGTCAGGGCTTCAACATATGAACCTGGGGGGCACAAACGTTCGGTCCATACAGAGCCCTTCAGGCCCCCTCGCCCCAAGACAGGAAGGCTTCGGGGGCCCAGGCTCGGGCCTGGCCCTTTCCCAGCCTCACTGCCCCGTCTACACAAGACGACGGTGGTTTCGGGGCGCCTGGGGGCGGTCGGTCGGTTGAGCGTCCGACTACGGCTCAGGTCGTGATTTCACGGTTCTGTGAGTTCGGGCCCCGCGTCGGGCTCTGTGCCGACAGCCCGGAGCCCGGAGCCTGCTTCGGATTCTGCGCCTCCCTCTCTCTCTCTGCCCGGTCCCCGCTCACACTCTGTCTCTCTCTCTCTCTTTCTCTCAAAAATGAATAAACATTTAAAAAAAAAAAAAAAACACCAAGAAGAAAAAGCTGGTGGTCTCGAGGCTTGCCCACGTGTCCTCCCGCTCCAGAAGTCGGGGGGCTTCCTGAGAGACACTCTTAGCTTCACGTGGGGGAACCATCCTGAGAAATAGCGCCCAGGCCTCTCCCTGGCAGATGCTCACCTCCTAAATGCTGGTCACCCTGCCTCTGCCTCTTCTGGCAAGCAGGTCCGTGTGGTCTTGGCACAGGCTTTGCCCTCTCTGAGCCAAGTGGGCGTGGGGAGGGCCCCCGGGGAGGTCTGAGCCCCATCTCTGGCTGGTCCGTGAGCCCAGAGTCCTGAGCCCAGAGACTCCCCCATCTGAAACCTGCCGGTGCCCGGTCGGCTTCAGTTCCTAGCAGGCCTGCCCAGAGGCAGAGCTCGAAGGACGGGACCGCGGGCCCCCCCCCCCCGCCCTCCAGCCACTGTCGCCAGGCCCCATCAGGCTCCACCAAGGGATGGCTCAGATCCCTTGGGGAAGGAGGGAGGGCAAGAGGCGGGCACAGGGTTCTTTGTGCTCCCCAGAAAGCCCTCCACGCCCCCCCCACCGGCCCCGCTTGGCAAAGCGAACGCAGGAAGGATCTGGCCGGCCATCCGTCAGGGAGACAGAGTGGAGGGGAGCCGGGAAATTTGATCATTAAGAAACCCTCCTGGCTGTCTGGGGGAATTTAATTAAATAGTTGGAGAAGGGCTGGGGGAGCAGGCCACATCTGGAACCAATATGTGGGCTTTGATTTTTTTTCCTCCTCTCTCTCTCTCTCTCTCTCTCTCTCTCTCTCTCTCCTTCTCTCTTCCCATCTCACTGCGTGAAAGGAACCCAGTACAGCCCCGGAGTATGGGTTCCTCTGGGATAGGATTCCTGGCAGACGCGGAGAGAAACCACAGGCGGGGAAACCGGTGGGGATGCAGACAGAAAGGACAGAACAGGCTGAGACAAAGATGTAGGGGGAGGGCCCGGGGGGGGGGGGTGCGGCAGGAAGGGGTGGGGGGTCAGGGCTGCACCTCGGGGTTTGGCCGCAGAGGTGTCAAAAGTGAGAAGAGGTGGAGGGCCCCCCCGTGTAGCCCGAGAGAGCACCACACGCCTGGCCAGGGTCCCCTCAGGGAGCCAGCGTTTATCAAGCCCCGGCCCCCCGCTTGAGACGCCGAGGGGTGTGGCTCCTCCCATTTACAGATGAGAAGGAGGTGACTCAGCTAAGGTCACAGAACACACAGCGGGGCAGCGCTGGTGTCCGATCTCAGGCCCATCTGGATGCTGTCTAGACATGCTGCGTGGGTCACTGTGTTGGTAATTACTTGGTGGCTATTCGTGTCGCGCTCCCCAGGGCCAGGCACCGGGCGAGGCTCTGGGGAGGCCGCAGCGTGAAACTCAGCGGGTCCGGCGGGCAGGAGCCAGGGCAAGCGGACCTCGCCTGGGCAGTCGGCAGCGGTTAACGTGGGTCCTATGCCTGGGCAGGAGCTGCTGCCTAAGAGAGGAGGTGGGAACGGAGGCATCGGGGTCTCTCTGTTGCAGGAGCGGGCCCCTCCGGGCCCCAGGGTCTTGCCCTGAGCTGGGTCAGGTAGGTGCTCGTGGGAATGGAGACGAGTGGACAGCTTCTCAGCCTTGACCCCATGGCCAAGCCATCGCCACCGGCCTAGTCCCCTCTTTTGGCCGCCTTAGCACATTAGCAATCCTGCCCCTGGTCTCCAAGCTTCCCCCCTCCTCCCCCCCGGGTCCCAGAGCCCTTGGGCCCAAACAAGGCTCCAGTGGCTGCTGCCAGCCAGGGCTGTAGGGGGAGAACATGGTCTCTGCTCTAGGCAGACAGACTCTGGGGTTAATTCCCTTCCTCCCCTAAAACTCAGCTCCCGCCCTGCAGCCCGCAGAGCCTCCCTTGACCACACCCTGCCCCTGGGATGCCGAAGTCCAGCTCATATCTAGCACCCACGTCCTTACCTTCTGCAGGCCGGGAGCCGGGAGGGTGGGAGCCAGCTCCGGATCTGTCCTCAGAGTGGCCCCAGGCCCAGCCCCGAGGGGCGCGGGAAGGATCGTGGCACACATGTGTGGAATGGATGTCTCATGACCTTGGTGCACACGGAGCCCTTAATCATGTAATTCAAGCTCTTGGCAGGGAGGGGAAAGTGAGTCACGGTGAGACCAAAAGGGACGCTGCGGCAGGGCCCGGGTCAGGGGGGAGCCTCTGTGGGTCCCCTGCCTGGCCGTCCCTGGACCCCAGCCCTTTCCACCTGCCGAACCCTGCTCGTGCCTCACCAGTCCGCTCAATGCCCCTTCCCCGCACCCCTTCCCCCATGCTCCCCGGATCTTCCTGCTTCTCTAGAGTCTCTGCTGGGCTGTCTGGGTCACCACTCCATCCCCGTGTCCCAGCCCGGCCCCCGCACCAGAAGACGCCCCGTGAAAACGTGTCTATAGGCGTACTGAGCCCTGCATTCAGGTCCTGCCAGCTTGTTAACAGGGTTGGCGGGGGGGGGGGGGGGGGGGAAGAGGCCAGGTCCTGCCCGCCGGCTCTGCTCTAGGTCTGGGGAAGCTGTAAAGGTGGTGTTGACAGGGGCTGCGGCTGTAAGTGGACACGTGCTGTGCGCTGGGGACCAGGCAGAACCTTCTTACGGCCGCACGGCAACCCCGGGGAGGGAGGGTGGGTAACTCTTGTTATCCCCATTTGATAGATAAAGAAATGCAGGTTTGGAGAAACTGGGTCGTTGGCCCACAGTTAGGGGGTTGAACGGCAGAGCTAGGATTGGAACTCGGCTGTGTCTGGGGCGGCATCATTGGCATGACCTCAGGGCCGTACTTCGTCCCGGGTGCAGGGAGGAAGGCCTCCAGGGACCGGGGGGGACCAGGTCTGAGCAGCGAGAGGCAGGTGGGGAAAGGCAGGGGACCTGGGACCCAAGGGCTGTACTACGATCCGGGTGATCAGATGGGGGTGGGGGTGGGGCAGGGGCACAGAATGCAAGGGTCGAGGCTATACTAAGGGCGGGAGCAAGAGGCCAGAGGCCTCAAGAGCCACGATCCGCAAGGCCATCGGTGGGCCCGCACTAATCCGAAACAAACGCAGAGGGAGACGTGGGGTCCCTCTTGCAGGCCCTGACAGGGTGATGATGTACAGAGTTTTAAATAAATGTATCTCATTAGGGCCATATTGTCTGGCAGGAGAAAAATGATGCCCTTCCCCACCCCTGCCTCCCACCCCCCTCCCCCCTCCCCCCTCCCCCCACCCCCGCCCCCGCCCAAAAGGGGGGAAAAAATCCAATGCTACAGCTAAAAAGGAAATTGCATTAATACAGATTGTTTTATTTAAAAAACCTTGACCTCCACTTCAAAAAAAGTCATTAGACATTCTCCTTCTCAAAGGCCGCCGGAGCGATTATGGGGCGGCCTGCTCATTCCTCAATGACTTACTGTTCCCGCGCTCGGGGAAATGTGTGAGGAACCGGGGAGTAATTTAAGGCTCCCTGCAGAAAGGTGTGTAAATCTTTGCGTGTCTAAAGAAACTTTACCAGACCACTAAGTCAGAGGAAAAGAAAACTGGGAGAACCCACCCCCCTCCCTTTTTTTTTCTCCCCCATTTCTTTCCTTTGGAACTCTGATCTCTTTGATGATAAAAATGGTCATATTTCACCCCCAAAATATCAGCAATCAGCGAACTAAAGAAAGCGGGAGCCCTGGGGAGTTTCACTGCCGATTAGACCCTTGGTTTAATTATTTAACGCCTGCCTGGATGGTGCAGGCTGCAAACACACTCTCCTGCCGTGGGTTCAAGAGCAAGTTATAAATAACAATAAATATTATATCCCCAATTAAGCCGGTGAGCCGAAAGCCTCGTCCCCCCGCCTTCCAGCCCTGCCTGGTCCTCAGCCACTGCCCCCCTTTTATTGAACATGCCCTCCCCCCCCCCCCACTGCTGTGTGCAAGTGGGAGCCTCCCAAGCCCCACCCCACTCGCCACAAAGTAATCACAGCAAGATGTTGCAGGGCCCGGGAGGGAGCCAGAGCAGGGCCTGAGGGTTCCGGAAGCCTTTATGAAGGCTCAGGCCTCTCCGGGCCTCAGCCTGTGCCCCCTCCCCCCCCCCGGCCCCGGGCATCCTTCCCCTGACTCGTGGCAAGGCTGGGGGGGGCGGGGGGCGTCAGGGCAGTTTGCCAGAAGAGAATGCTGGAGAGTTGCATGCGAAGTGGATCCCCAGTGTGGGATGGGTCCTTTCCCCTTTGAGCCTCAGTTTCTCCGCCTGTGACAAGAGGGGTCATCCTGGGAGTCATGTGGGTCCCAGCCGCCCAAAGCCCGCGGCGTGGAAGATGGGTTTACGGGAACAGAGGGACCGGCCCGACCGAGTTTAGTCTGTGCGGCTCAGCCGGACGAGAATACCTCCTCAGGAGTCCCACCAGGCTCTGGTGCTCCCCGGAGGTAACTCGGCATACAGTAGGTGCTCAATAAATCCCCATGGAATGAGTTGTTCTGGACCGTTTCCCATGGCCCCATCTCCCTGTGAAGTGTGCGGGCGGCAAGGGGTTTGCTGCGGGTCTAGAGTGCAGTGAGGCCCGGAGCTGTGCCCTCCTGGAGCCGTGCATACAGTAGGCACTCGACAGGAGCTTGTTCGGCCCTAGGCCCGGATGCAGGCTTGTCCTGGCCCTGCCGGCTCCTCGGGACCCCAGACCTGCCTTATTGCCGCCCCGGCACCAGCCCAGGCACGGTCCACCATGCCGGCCGGGCGTCTCCTGGGCAGCGGGGGTTCTGACCCCCGGCCACCCAATCAGCTGTCCACTCTCAGGACAGCCACGTGTGGAGGCGTACCGTGTGCTGGGGCAGGGCCCGCGTCAGCTTCTCCCTTTTCTCCCCAATGCCAGGTTCTGGGGACACAACGGTGAGCGGGAGAGAGCGGGCCGTCTGCCGGCAGGACGGGAGGCGGAGGCTCGGACAGGGGGGCACGTGACCCGAAGTCACAGCACGTCCACAGCGGGGCCAGCCTCGAGTCCAGTCCAGTCTCCCCATTTAGGCCATTCCCTCTGCTCTCTTGGCTCTTATCAGAGCCTTTTCTTCATACCCGCAGGGGACGTTTATCAAATATTTTCCCCATGCCAGGCCCATACCAGGCCTTCGATTTACACGGCCGGCTTCATCTGCTTCTCGCAAGAGCCCCGGGAGATACGCCCTGTCATGCCCTCCGGTTGACAGGCGAGCACAACTGAAATCCAGAGAGGTTAAGTGACCCGCTGCTGAAAGTGTCAAACCCAAGGCTACTGCGCCCCCAACACTCTGAAACCAAAACAGGAAAACCAAAAGGCTGCGTGGAGGCTGGTCCGAAGGTGGTGAGCGAACACAATTTTAGTCCGTTACGGATCGGGCTCCTCATTCTATTCTTCGCCCCCTTCTCACTACTGCATTTGGCTCATCTTAAAAAAAAAAAAAAAAAAAAAAGAGGGCGCCTGGGTGGCGCAGTCGGTTAAGCGTCTGACTTCAGCCAGGTCACGATCTCGCGGTCTGTGAGTTCGAGCCCCGCGTCAGGCTCTGGGCTGATGGCTCGGAGCCTGGAGCCTGTTTCCGATTCTGTGTCTCCCTCTCTGTCTGCCCCTCCCCCGTTCATGCTCTGTCTCTCTCTGTCCCAAAAATAAATAAAAAACATTGAAAAAAAAAAAGAAAAAAAAAAAGAAAAAAAAGGCGACATGGAAAGAAAAGAGAAGCTAATACGGCGACTTGCCATCTGTACAGATAACATCACTATGATTATGTCTTTTTTTTTTAATGTTTATTTTTGAGAAACAGAGAGCATGAGTGGGGAGGGGCAGAGGGAGAGGGAGACAGGGAATCTGAAACAGGCTCCAGACTCCAAGCTGTCAGCGCAGGCCCCGATGTGGGGCTCGAACTCACGAGCCATGAGATCGCGACCTGAGCCGAAGTCGGATGCTTCACCAGCTGAGCCACCCAGGAGCCCCAAGAACCAACGATTATGTCTTAACATTAGCTTTGGAGTTCCTGGTTAGCCAAGGCAAAAAGGGAAATGCAACGTCGGCCATGTCTAGTTATATCCGGAGTTTTTTTGTTTGTGTTTTGTGTTATTTATTTTATTTTTTTAAGGAGACCGTAACCCTTCAAGAGAAACACAGAGCTTCTGAGTCCTCAATTCCCATGGAACCACTTGGGATGATGGTCAACAGCCTGACAAACTTACTGGAACACAAAGCTTATGCTTCCTGGGTCTCAGTTTCCCCTCCTCGCACGGTAGTTGGGAGGACGAGGTAAGACAATGTGGTTTAATGTGAGCCGCTGCCATTACGGAGCCCATCTCAATCTTTGGATTTGCAGGTAAAGCGGAAATATTTTTCAAAGGGGTATAATAGTTCAACCCTTGCCAAGAGCTGAGGACCAGTCACTTCAGCAGGATATCCCGGCCGGGAGATCCTCAGGGGGGAAACTGAGGCTGGGAAAAGTCCGGGCAGTGAGCTGAGGGAGAGAACCAGATGTCCTGCCCCGTCGGGCCCGACTCCACTTCCCACAGGGTGGACGGGGGTCTGGGATGAGCAGGGAGCCCCGCTGTGATCGCGGCCTGACACAATATTTACAGAACCCTGTGATCTGTCACGGTCATGCCTGGTCACGTCTGAGTCACATCAGCCTGCGGTGTTTACGATTCCCCAGACGCACAAGAGTGAGCGCAGTTCAGCCCGTGTGCCTCTGCTGTCCCTGCTGAACTGGCTCCTTCGGAAGAGGCTCCTGGGTACACGGCCACAGGGGCCGATTAGATGAACCAGAAGAGCCGCAGGGTTCCGTGCCATCCTCGGTCTCAGTTTACCCATCTGTGAAATGGGCCTTGCCCTTGAACGACAGACAGTCGAGTGTCTTGTAGTTGTTATGGCTGAGGAATGACACCGATTCAACTCCAGAAGAAATAGAACCATGGCGGGAGAAAAATGGGTAGTGACCATAGACGGACCTCTTACAGGTAAGAAACGCGAGAGGTCATTAGATACCAAAAATATTTACCTTCCACAGCCATTCAACGTAGGCAGGTTGAAACGGGAGACGCCTCTCCAAATTTAAAATAATTTCTTAGTACTGCTCTGCCTCAGCACTGCCTAAGGTACTCACTCCTTGGCATCATGCTGCCCTCGGGCCCCCGGTGAAGTCCAAGATCATCAAACACACACACACACACACACACACACACACACCAAGAAGTTCATTTGGTGCCAGTCCGACTGACAGGTCAAAATTAAGTGTGACTGGCACTGACCACAGGACGCGGAGGAGATTCAGGGGCCAGTTCTCCATGCCCCACGGTGGTTCTAAGAGCAACAAGAAAATAAAGGGTGGGCCACCCAGTGGCTTCCAGAAGCTTCTGGGCCACAACATCGAGGAGCTGGAAGTCACAGTGATGCCGGTGTGCAAAAAAGATCCTACCGTATGGGACCGGTCACAACGGTTCCTCCGAGAACTGCAAGGCGGTTGTAGAAAACTCAGCCAGCGGGCCGACGGTCACCAGTCCCCACACCGGGCTGCGTGGGGACGAAAATGAATAGACAGCCCGTGTGCATGTTTCATTTGTGTTAAAGCCACAAAGACATTGCCGTAAACAAACAAATAAGACAGCTCGTGCTAACCGGGATGCAGAGACCCAGGAACAGAAACTGAGACCACCTTTCCGGAGGAGGCTCTATGGCAATATGATCGCAAGTCTTCAATCTCTCGCAGAATCTCTGACCCAGCGCGGGAGTTTTCTACTTGGGCTGTGACAAAGGATCACAAACCTAGTACTTGAAGATGACAACAAACGTATTACCTTTCTGTTCTGGAGATCGGAGAGTCCGGGGCTAAAATCAAGGGCCGGCTGGGGGGCGGTGTTGCATGTCTCCCCTCGTGGGGGGGGGGGATGTCTTAAGGAAGAATCTGTTTTCCTTGCCTCTTCCAGCTTCTAGAGGCTTCCCACCTTCCTGAGTTTGTGGGCGCCTTCCTCCTTCTTCAAAGCCAGTACTGGCCAGTTGAGTTTTTCTCAAATTGTGTCACTCTGACAGAGGCTGTCCTACCTCCCTCTTCCCTTTGGAAGGGCCCATGTGATTACACTGTCATCTACAAGGATCCCCTTTGGGTAGACAGGCAACCTTAATTCCATCTGCTACCTTAATTGCGCTTTAGCAAATCCACAAATTCCAGGGATTATGCTGGGGACATCTTTGGGAGGCTATTATTTGTCCATCACATCTGGATATTTATTAGCAAGAACCTAAGTATGGATGTATAGCAGCAGGGAATGATGTATCACTAGGGTTTCATTAAAAATAGTGGTGGAGGGGCGCCTGGGTGGCGCAGTCGGTTGAGCGTCCGACTTCAGCTCAGGTCACGATCTCGCGGTCCGTGAGTTCGAGCCCCGCGTCGGGCTCTGGGCTGATGGCTCAGAGCCTGGAGCCTGTTTCCGATTCTGTGTCTCCCTCTCTCTCTGCCCCTCCCCCGTTCATGCTCTGTCTCTCTCTGTCCCAAAAATAAACGTTGAAAAAAAAATAAAAAAAATAAAAAGTTGTTACAATGTAGCTTGACTTTTAAAATATGAATGATGATCTTTCTCCATCTATGTAGAATACAGATATAAGCTGGAAAGATATACTCAGATTATTTTTAGCTCATTCCTTTTCCTTGTCTTATTGCTTTTCTAGATCTTCCATATTGAATAAATATAGTGATTATCTTCAATTTCTTTCATTAAACCAACTTTCATTTATTTTTATTGTTTTTATTTTTGACTTAAATCCAAGTTGGTTAACTTACGGTGTAGTTCATTAAACCGACTTTTTAAAAACATGTATCGAATACCTACTGTGTGTCAGAGACATCTGGGAGTGAGTCATATGTAATTTTTATTTTCTCTTGTGTGTTCTTAAGTTTATTTATTTTGAGAGAGAGAGAGAGAGAGAGAGAGAATCCCAAGCAGGGCCCGTGCTGTCAGCACAGAACCCGACGTGGGGCTCAAACTCCCCAAACTCACGATCCAGGAGATCATGACCTGAGCCAAAACCAAGAGCCAGACTCTTAACCAACTGAGCCACCCAGAGGCCCCAGTGACTTTTATTTTCTTAATTTTATTGATGTTTTCTAAAATCTCCACATCAAGCATCTTATTTCTGCAATAAGAATTTAACTTTTTTGGGGGGGCGCCTGGGTGGCGCAGTCGGTTAAGCGTCTGACTTCAGCCAGGTCACGATCTCGCGGTCCGGGAGTTCGAGCCCCGCGTCGGGCTCTGGGCTGATGGCTCAGAGCCTGGAGCCTGTTTCCGATTCTGTGTCTCCCTCTCTCTCTGCCCCTCGCCCGTTCATTCTCTGTCCCAAAAATAAATAAACGTTGAAAAAAAAAAGTAAAAAAAAAAAAAAGAATTTAACTTTTTTTTTTTTTTTTTTAAAGCCTGTGAGCTTTTGAGACTGGGACAAACAGGCACTTTAGCTCATGGTCTCACCTAGGATCCAACCTCCAGCAGAGTCACTAATTAAGGATCAGTTCCTTCTCTGCGGAACCTTCTCTGGAGAGCAGGGAACCTCTCTGTGCCCCCCTGTTCCTCCCCATCCCTGCTGCCTGGACCAGGGCCTGGTTCAGTAAACCCTTGTTGAACTGAGGTTCTAAACCGTGATCCTAATTCCCCTTCATTGCCCCCTCTGGGTTGACATCCCGGCCTTGATCCCAATCACCATGGAAATGGTTTCTTTCCTAGCCGCGTCCCTGGGGGGTAATGAGTTTGCCTTCTCCAGGTTAACTGGAATTTCCCCGGCTACATCAGGCCCGGAGTTCTTGCTCAAGGGCTCAGCTTTGGAATAGTGACCTATGCCCCCGGCCCCAGGACTGACAAGGGTGGTAACCACTCACTAGCAATGACATCAAATAAAATTAAAAACAAAAACAAACAAAAAAACCACAGGGAAGCCTAGGTGGTTCAATAGGTGAGCGACTGACTCTTGGTTTCAGCTCAGGTCATGATCTTGTGGTTCCTGAGTCTGAGCCCTGCATCCGCCTCTGTGCCCGAAGCCTGCTTGGGATTCTGTCTCCCTCTCTCTCTCTGCCGCTCCCCCGTTCGTGCTCTGTCTCTCTCTGTACCAAAAATAAATAAATGTTGAAAAAAAAAATTAAAGAAAAACAAAAACAAATTTGTTGACGCTCTCTGGCTGCTCACCGGATAGCAGGTGCCCCACGATGTACGTATCAACTTATTTAGCCCCCCTAACAGCCCATTTTACAGAGGGGATAACCAAGAGGGGCAGTCTAAATAGACTGCCAAGGCCCACAGCGAGGAAGTGCAAGGTCTGGATTTGAAGCCAGGAGGCTGGGGCCGGAGCACCATCCGTCATACACAGATACAGCACATTACGTCTCTGAAGGTGCAGGATGGAAGGACAAGCTCAGGGACGAAGCCACTGGGACTGAGACCCGACCACCGGACTCCTCACGGCCCCCTCTTCAAAGGAAGGGCGCGGACGGAACAATTTCCATGGTCCTCCCAGCCCCGGAGGGAGCTTCTGCCCTTGCTGCCTCGGTTTCCCCACCTGTCATGCCGGGGAATGGGATCTACATACTCTCTTGGGCCCTTCCCAGGTCCACAGGCCGACATTGACACCACCACCGGCCCTAGATTTCACCTGCTGGACCCCCCCCCCGCTCCAGGAGCGCCCCGGAGACTGGTATTTCATTCAGGTGGTTCTTTCCGAAGAAGAGAAACCCCATTTTCTCCAAACCCTCGATCTGCCCACGTGTGCACCTCCGTGGATTGCTGTGGTGACCACCACCTGGGGGACACTTCGCCCCACCTTAGGGGTCGCTCCCTTCTCTCTGGGGGGGGGGTGACTCCTGCAGAACCCAGGTGGCCAGTTCTGCAGATCCTCGGGGGGGGGGGGGATGCGCACAGGCTGGGTTTTATCCGTGCAGAGGCCCAGGAAGGGCACCGGGAAGACCTCCCCCCCTCCCGCCCCCCTCCACGGGCTTATTATTTTTGTTGGTCTGACATTACCACCGTGCAGGGATGGCAGGGAGGACAGAGGGCCAGGTCTCCAAGCGGCTGTCCCCGGGGAGACACCTGCGGTATCTGGAGGGCTTGCCTTGAAAAACCAACCAAGAGCAGAGACCCCAGCCCGCGGCTCTCTTACCCTGTCACCCATCTGTCAGCCTGGCTGTCGTCTGGCTGTCTGTCCTCTGGGCGTCAAGTAGGAATTCTGGAGGGAAACTCTTTCCTATCGGCTTGATCTTCCCCCCGGGGAGGGCCTGGAGCATCCTGGAGGTGGGCTACGAGGCGTGTGTATTGGGGGGCCGCCCGCGCCTACACCCCAGAAGCTTGAGAACGTGTTGCTTTCTGGGTCTCCCGCCAGGTGGAGTGAACAGGACGGGCCTCGGGTTCTTCCCAGAAGATTAGGAACCGCGTTGGGTGCACAGTGTGGGGGTGGGGGGGTGGGGGGGTGATGAGGGTGGAGTTGGGAGTTCGGCCCTTCCCCCTCAGCTGTCTCAAAGTCGCCCCCCTCCACCCGAGGAGGACTTTGTGAATGGAGGCAGAGTGGGGGGGGGGGAATTACACCCCCCCCAACACTGAACTTTCCCACTCCTTACATTGTGGGTGGGGAGGGCACGGGGAGGACACCCCTTCCCCCCTCCCCCTCCCTCCCCCCCCCCCCGCCGGACTCCGCGCAGGACCCCCTCCCTCCCCGCAGCCGCAGGGTGGGGGCGGGCGAGGCGCGGCGGGGAGGAGGAGGAGGAGGAGGAGGCGAGGCAGGGGCGAGGTCTGCTTCAAGAAGGGGCGTGCGGCCGGAGGAGCTCGCGTTTTAGCAACTTGGAGAGCGCGAGGCGGCGGAGGGGAGGGAGAAAGTTTGCTTCCCCGACGTCAGCGCCGGGCGGGCCGCGGCGGCCGGGGGGCGAGCAGGCGGCGGGGAGCGGGGCCGAGCGCGGGGCGGCCGCGGGGCGCGCTCGCTCCGACCCGCGCCTGCCACCCGCGCCGGCGACCCCGGGGCCCTGGCGGGCATGGACAGCGCGGCCGCCGCCGCCGCCGCCGCCTTCGCCCTGGACAAGCCGCCGCTGGGCCCGGGGCCGCCGCCGCCGCCGCCGCCGCCGCCCGCGCTGGGGCCCGGCGACTGCGCCCAGGCGCGCAAGAACTTCACGGTGAGCCACCTCCTGGACCTGGAGGAGGTGGCGGCGGCCGGGCGGCTGGCGGCGCGCCCCGCGGCCCGGGCCGAGGCGCGGGAGGGCGCGGCGCGGGAGCCGTCCGGGGGCAGCAGCGGCAGCGAGGCGGCGCCGCAGGACGGTGAGTGCGGGCGGGGCGGGGGGTGGGGGGTGGGGAGCCCGCGGGGAGGGGGGGCGGCCGGGGCCCGGGGGGGGGCGGGGGGGGCGTGGGAACGGAAGCGCGGGGTCCGCGGGGGCGCGCGCTCCGCGGGGTCCGGGACGGGAGGGAGTCGGGGCGCGGACGCGGCGCGGGACCCGCCGGGGGTGCGGCTGCCGGGTGGGGGCCGTCGGTCTGCGATCGGGCGGGCTGCGGGGACCGGGGCTCTGGACCCGGGGAGGGGCTCGGCCGCCCTCGGCCACGGCCGCCGCCGCAGGTCGTGGGAACGGCGGGGACGTGTGCCGCCTTGGTGCCCGGCCCGGTGGGGGGCGGGGGGGGGTGGGCAGCGCTCGCGGCCGCCCCGCCAGGTCGCCCGGGAAGTGGGTGCGATCACCGCCAAGTCACAGCCGGGGAAACCGAGGCTTCCGAGGGGCAGGGCAGCCGGGTCACACGCCTGGGTTTCAGAGGCCGCCCCGCTTCCTCCTGTCCCACCCCAGCTGGGGCTAGGTCTTAAGATGGGCTCCTTGGCGGGGGTGGTGATGCCTGCCCCCCCCACCCCCACCCCCAGTTTACCCCACCGGCGGCTTCCTAGATGGACTGGCCCAACCCTAAGGAGCCAGCGAGGCCTCTCTCTCCTCTGCCGAGGTTAAAGGTCATCAGGAAAGGGCTTTAAAAACAAACAACCCACCCAAGTGGCTTTTTTCAGAAAGTCGTACTGGATCACTGGGGCCTGAGCCCTGGGTGAGACAGGGAGGGGGCAGGGAGGGAGAGATGGAGATACAGCGAAGGTGCCTGGCCCTGGACGTTTCTCGTGGGAGCCGAGGAAGGACCGGAGTCCCCACGGCTCGCCTACAACCTGTAGAGTAGCTAGGGTGGCTGAGACCACAGTCAGGTCCCCTAGCTCCGGGGAGCCAGCTGGCCTGCTGGAAGCTCTGGGCCCCTTTAAGAGCCCTTCCCACCCCCTCCTGGGGACCCCCACTTCCTGCACCAGCCTCCAGGTCTCAGGGGAGCCCCCCCCCCCCGGCTGGCTACATGGCCTGCTTTTCAGATGAGAGGAGGTGCAGGGGGCACCGAGGTGACTCCAGCCTCGCCTGAGACCTTGTCCAGGAGCACGTGTGTACGTGAGGCGTGCCTGACTCCAGCCGCACCTCACAGAGCACCCAGCTGGTGCCGTTGCTGGCTCCCTCCCGGGGGCGTCCACTTGCCCGCCAGCCACAGCCTTCCGGCATCTCTCTGCACCCTCCAGGGTGAGCACGAAGCAGGCCGACCCACCCGCGGGAGCTGGGGTTTCCCTGATGGAAAAGTGGAAGCGAGGTGTCTCGTTTGGGCCGGGGGCCAAGTGGGTGCCTTCTGGTGCAAGAGGAGAGGGGCTCTGCCAGCCTGAGTTCGTTCCAGGACCCCAGGGCTCCTGGGAGGAGCGGCTGGCTCTGAGCTGGCTTCCCCTAAGAGGCGAGGAGAGGTCTCTGATTTTACCTGAACGAATGGGGGACCCCCGCTGGGGCTGGGGAGAGAAGGAGGAGCAAATTGAAGGTGAAGCCAAGAAGGAAGGGCCAAAAGGAAGGACAGGAGAGAAGAGAGGGGCGCAGAAGTGGCCGCGAGAAGAAGGAAAGAGGCACGGGCTTCCTGCCCTGGAGACCTGGCCAGGGGCTGGGTGCCTGTTTCCAGCCCAGCCGTGGGGAGAGACGGTGGAAGGCATCGCCGCTCTTGGGACACAGCATAGGTTTCCCAAACGCAGGGTTTTTCTGGGGGTGTCCCAGAACTGCTTGGGTCAGCTGCGGACACAAGTGCCTGGACAGGGCCACTGGCAGCCCCCAGGGAGCTCAGTGGGTAGGGGGCCTCCCCAGCACCCCCCTGCCCACCCTAGCCCGGCCACCCTCAGTGAGAGCCCGCGGTGGCGGTGGGGGGGGCTTTCCTTTCCTAGATGGGGCTTCCGCACCCTGGGGGCACCAAGGCCCTGGGGACAGGGAACAACGCACTGGGTGTGGGGTCTGGTGGGGTGGGGCAAGAGCGGCGGCAGCGGTCTGGCCCCCAGAAGCGAGCATCTCCCACTCAGCTGTGAAATTGAAACGTGCATGGCCACCGTGGAGGGTTCTTCTGGAAGCTACACGTTTCAGTTTCAAGGCTTCTCTGTGTTGGGGATCACATCTTTCCCCCTCACGTTTGGTGTTAAAACGCCCTTTCTTTCATGAACTGGGGATGATAATTGGAGATTGTTTGATTTTAATGTCCTTACTTGGCAAAATTAAAAGGAGGTAACCCTATACTCATTCCTTAGATTGAAAGCAAATCACTAGTCCATGAAATCCAAATGTTTTATATAGAGTCAAGCGTCTCCCCAAGGCCAACTGGGCGCATTCCAGGGGTGCCCGCTGCTGGCAGAGTTCCTCCCGGAGAGGCAGGCGGGACGCAGGGGGGGAGGGGACACGGTATGGCTGTCCCCCTGGCCCGTGAGACTCCCTCGGCTTGCTCTCTGCGTCTGGGCCTGCAGAGTAGAGGGCAGAGGCCGGCTGCTCTGTTCTTTTTCCATTTCCTTCCCTCCTCAGGCAGGTGCCCCCTCCCACTGCCACTCACTGTGGATTCCCGAGTCTCGAAGTCTCCAAATGGGGGGGAGAAGGAACCTTCCCTCCCGGGATCTCGGTGAACCCAGCCTGCATCACGGGACCCCTTTCCTAAATAGGCAACCAGACCTCAGGGTGTCGGGACTCTAGACCCCAGGCCAGCAGGCACGGGGCCCTGGGCTGTGACTTCGTCCCCCAGTCCTGGGCCCGCCTGGAGCCCTGGCGCCTCGCCGAAGATTTGCCCATGCTCAGAAGTGGGTTTTCCTGTGGCTTCTGGAGCTGTTTCTGGGTCCAAAGAAAACAACTGACACCAAAGAGAGATGTTCCCCCCCCCCCATTAAAAATTAAGGGCTAATGGAGAAACTCATGAGTTAGAAAATTGATACATTTTCAGTCTGTCAGGAGAGCAGGCTCAAAATTTAAAAAAAAATTTTTTTTTTCTTCTCTTTTGTTTTCACAAAGCCACCAGTAGATGTAGCCGAGCCTCGCCAGTGATTTTCCCAGAGCAGGCGTCCCCGGAACTGGCCGGGAAGGCTGTGGCTTTGCTGGTGACTCAGAGCAAAGCGGGGTCTCGTGTCCCTCCCAAATCAAACGCTGAGGTCTGCGCCGGGCGCTGAGCTATGCCAAGCACGTTAGGAAAATAAACCCTCGTTTGCTGTCTTTGCAGTGACTTACAACAAAAGAAACCACATTAATAACTGAGATTTTCTTTAAAGCATTCCCTCCTGTGGGCAGGGCGGAAACAGGGATGCGGACACACTGTGAAAATAAACACGGCCCCTGGAGCCAGCCGGGTGAGGCCCCCAGCCCGGGAGCCCTTCCTCCCCCCCCCGCCAAAGCCATCTGGCTGGTACCTGGTTTGGAGACCTCAGGACCACGCGGGTCCACTGCCCGGAGATTCAGGACAGCCGGGTGCTTGGAGGCTGAGGCCACAGGCTGGGCCGGAGGGCGGGCTGGAGCCCCGGGTGGAGGGTTCTGGGCTCCCTCTGCCACATCTGCTAATGGGGGGCCAGGAGGCCAAGGGTGAACCTGGTTTAGGGTGGGGGCCTGCCCCTTCCCCGGAGTAGCGGACCTGAAGGGACCTCTGAGTTCTAGAAACTGGCCGACCTGCCTTCAATTCTTAAAACTTTCATTGTGGCGAAATGTATCCAAGATTCAGCCCTTTAGCCATTCAGGGGCGCTCAGCGCATTCACGCCGTTGTTCAGCCGTCAACTGCTGCCCGTCCCCAGAACTTTCTCAGCGTCCCAGACTGAGATTCTGCCCCCTTGAAACACTGACTCCCCACCCCCCACTCTCCTCTCTGTCTCTCTGAATCTGACAACTCTAGGGACCTCACGTAAGCGGGAGCTTACGACGTTCGCCCTTTTGTGACACTTAGCATGATGTCTTCTGGGTTCGTCCATGTCGTAGGCGTGGGTCAGAATCTCCTTTCTTTTTACGGCTGAGCAGTATTTCGCTGAGTGCGTGTGTGTGTGTGTGTGTTTGCGTGTGCTCGCACGTGCCACGTTTTGACCATCCGCTCATCTGTCGGTGGACACGTGGATGTTTTCCACCTTTTGGCTGTTGTGACAAATGCTGCTGTGAGTACGGTGTGCAAATACCTTTTCAAATCCTTGCTTTCCTTTTTCTTTTTTTTTAATGTTTATGTATTTATTTTGAGAGAGAGAGAGAGAGTGAGCAGGGGAGGGGCAGAGAGAGAGGGAGAGAGAATCCCAGGCAGGCTCCGTGCTCTCAGTGCAGAGCCCGACCCAGGGCTCGAACTCACGAAGCCGTGAGATCATGACCTGAGCCGAAACCAAGACTCGATCGCCCAACCAACTGAGCCCCCCGGGGGGCCTAGAGCCTACCCTTCTTCCCTCTGGCCTTCCTTCCCTGGCATCCATTTCAAGGGGGCCCCGGGGGGTGGGAGGGTGGGGGCAGAGCCGTCTGCAGTGGGAGCCCTGGCTTTTGCTGCCCCCTCTGTGTGTGACCTTGGGCATGTCACATCCCTTCTCTGGGCTCAGTTCCCACCTGAAAGGGGGAGGCAACGCCCAGATGTTGGGAGGGGCCCCTCCCGCCTTTCATCGTGATTTGATCTAGGCTGAGAAAATGCGCAGGAACGTGGAGTCTCGGGGGTCTGGATCCTGGCAGGGCCTGGTGAGGGCAGCCCCCCAGCCTATGCCCCGGGTAGGGAGAGAGGAGGGTGAGCGAGACGCTGAAGAGCCAAGCCTAGAAGCTGGGAGCCCAGGGGAATCCAGTTTGAGAACTGCTGGGTCGGCCCGGCTGGCGGGAGGGGCACGTCTCTGGCTTTTTGTCAGCGGGGTGGGCACTCCCTGTTTAGTTCATTGTCCTCTAGGTTCCAGGGTCGTCTTGGTCCTCTAGTAAATCATCTGCCTGGAGCTTGGGGTGCGGCACAGGACCCTCGGACCCGCTAGCACCCCATAAGGGCAGAAGCTCAACAGGGCCCGAGCGGTCGTTGTTCCCTCGCGGAAGATTCCGGAAAAGTAGTTTTGGAGCAGTGGTGAGAATGCCTGTTTGCACACCACACTTGAGGCCCAGAAGGCATTGCCAAAGACGACAGGGGGAGAGCGGACCTGATGTCCCTGTAGGTGCGGGGCGCCCTGAGTGGGTGCGGGAGGCAGCACATAGTAGGTTCTCAATAAAGGGCCTCCATGGCAGCTCAGTGGGATGCCCACGCCTGCCCTGTGAATCAGGCAGGGCTAGTGATTTACCATCCCTATTTTGAGGGGGCCCAGAGAGGCAAAGCAACCTGCCCAAGGCCTCCCAGCTGGGAAGGGAGGGGTGGGGTTTGTTTGGGGCACTAAAGGGATGGAGAGGCGGGAGGGGCTAGGCCTTGAGGGCTGCACAGAGTGGGGCTGTGGGGGTAGGCCCTGTGCTGTGTTCAGGCTTTCTAAACGTCTGAAGACAAAGGAGGGCTTCCGGTGGCTCGTCCTAGGCGGGGACGTGGGGTCAAACGGGGTGAGGCAAAACCTGAGGGGCGGTCGTGGTGTCTAAGACCCAAAGGACAGTGGCTGACCCCAGATGGAAATGAATCTTGGGGGGTGATTAACAGGGAGCCGGTGGGCCCCCTGAACACATCCGACACACGGCACATCAGGGTCGGGACCTGGCCCGGGGTTGCCCTGGAGTGAGAAGTCGGTTGTGGGAGTAGAGAGAGGGGACGTGCCGGTGAGGCCGTGACCGTGGCCAGCGGCCCTGAGAGGCACGTTTGCTGAGTGCTTACCGCGTGCCAGCCGGGGCTCTAGCCGCCTCACCCCTGTTGTCTCCCCACCAACCACGGAAGTGGGTCTTTTTAGCACCCCCAACCTTTTTTTAAACATTTTTTTAATGTTTATTTTTGAGAGAGAGTGCGCATGGGAGAGGGGCAGAGAGAGAGAGAGAGAGAGAGAGGGAGACACAGAATCCGAAGCAGGTGCCAGGCCCCGAGCTGTCAGCCCAGAGCCCGACGCGGGGCTCGAACCCACAAACCGCGAGATCGTGACCTGAGCCGAAGTCGGACATTGAACCAACGGAGCCACCCAGGCGGCCCCCCATCCCCATTTTATACGAGGGAGATGAGCCACTCGCCAAGTCACAGCTTCCCGTGAAGCTTCCCAGGTCTGTCCAGTTCTGAAGGCCCTGTCCTCCACCACTGCCTAAAGCCATCCCCGGAGCCCCCAGAACGCGGGCTGGTCCAACCGGGGATGGCCACTCCCAGGCGGATGTGGGCCGCACTCAGGGGGCATGAGGCAGCCTGTGGAGGGGTCTTTTCAGCAGCCCGGCCTGGGGGAGACGAGCAATCCTGGCAGTGTTGGGGGGCCGCCCAGCTTGGGGGGTTTGGGAAGGTGTGAGCTGAGTGGGGGACCCTCTCCTGCCCAGAAACATCCAGAATGGCCTATCCCACCCTCCGCAGGCCTATCTCCAGCCTCCCAGACACAGGAGAGCAGTGGAGGGTCCTTGACTCTGAGGAACATCGATAGGACGGCCCCCTTTCCTAGTCGACCGCAGCTCCCATACTCATTCATTCATTCATTCATTCATTCCACAGTCGTTTTCTGAGTGTCCACTGTGTGTCAGGCCTCGAGCCCCTAGCGCCCGCCCAGGCTTTCGGATTTCGAGCCCAGTGAGCTTAGAGCCACTGGCCCAGAGTGGCGAGTTGTACAAGTTGCCCAGAAACCCATTTACTCGCGACAGGATCATCCAGTTGCCTCGGTCCGTTTCAGACACAGAGACGCCCCCCCCCCCGCCCCGCACACACACACTCGAACCCACAAACCCTCTCGCGCCCACCCACACTCACATCCGTACACACCAGCCCACTCGTTCGCACACACCCCCTCATCAACACACACGAACGTGCGCGCACGCGCTCACGCCCCTCCATGAGGGCTCCAGCCTGGCCCAAGCGATCGCGTCCAGGCTCTTAGTGGGCAGGGCGGCCGCAGGCAGCCAGTGAGCAGTGAGCGGCCAGAAGGCTCTGGAACGGGCCAAGGGTTAAGTGCCTTTTGTGAGGTGGTGAGTAGGAGAGCACCGTGGGAGCTTCCTGTTTAGACAGAGGTGGGGAAAGTCATTGCACGGGCTCCCGTGCTGAGCAGACAGGGTGCTCTGGGGGGTAGGCGAGGGCACAGGGGGCAGGGGGCAGGAGGCAGGGTGCTCCCCATCCAGGGCTGCTGCCAGGAAGGAGCTGTGGCCTCCCCGGGAGCGTGGGCTTGCTGGCAATGGTAGGGGCAGAGCCCCTTCCCCCCCCCACCCCCCCCCACCCCCGCCCCCAGCCAGAGCCCAGGAGTCGTGGCATCTTAAGATGTCCTGGGAATCAGGTCGCGGAACAACCCAGATGCTGTCACCGCCGCTGGGAGTCTGGCCCCTTGCTCTGTGTCCCTTCCACATCTGGGAAGCTGCCTGTCCCCAGCCTGGCTCCGAGGGGCCACCGTGATGACAGGCGCCGTCCACATGGGGTACTTTACAGCCGGCGATATCTTTTATTGCGTCCTAAAAGATGAAGCGGGCTCTGGAAGGCATTATTTTTGGTCCCTCTTTGTGATCCATTCTGCTTTTCTGTGCATGGGAGGGGCAGTTGGGACCTTCCAGTTTGGGGGGCGGCGGGGGGCGAGGCGCTACAGAGAAGCCAAGAAGCTCGGACCTGGCGGCCCAGGGGGGGACCGTGGTCTTTGGGGAAGCTCCTTGGTGTGGGGCAGCGAAAGGGGAGGAGGCCGGGACAGGCACCCCTGGGAGCTTCCGCAGCGGGCCCTGAGCAAGCACCTTGGTCGCCTGAGACCCGACCGGGTGAAGGTTTGTCACGTCTGTGACACTGCTGCTCAGGGGGTCGTAGGTGGGGCCCTGGACATGGCCTGTCGCTGGTCTGAGGGGGTTTGGACCCAGCTGTGGGTCAACATGTGGCCCCAGAAAGACGCACCTGGGCAGCCGGTTGAAATGCATGTTCCTGGGCTCTACCCCAGCCCGTGGAAGGGTGCTCTGTGGGCCCGGGCACCTGCATTTAACAGGTTCCCACGCACTTCTACGTGCATTAGGGGGTGCACGTTAGAATGGCGGGCGCCACCGAACCCTCAAAGCCCCCTCCCGGCGTCCCCCCCCCCGCCTGCGGCTCTCCCTCGCGGGGGTGGGTCCCCGGGGGCCCCAGGAGGGCGGCCACCTGGCCCCCCCCCATCCCACCTCCCGGTCCATCCTCCCCTCCTGCCGTGGGCACAGACATCTCCACGCCAGAGATGGCGTTATTAAAAGTGACATTTAACCAGAGCTGGAATTAACCACGCGGATGGCTGCAAACCTCGGAATCAAAGCGCGAGCCGCCGGGCGCGCCTGGCAGGGGTCTGGGCCTCTCCGCCGCCAGAGCTCCGCGCCCCGGCCTCCCATATAAAACCCCCGCGGAACGCCGAGGTCTTGAAAGCCAGTGCACCTCCTTTCATTAGACTAACAAATAACACGTAACAGAAAACATCTGTTAACAGCAGCCCCTAATGTTCTCAAGATGGTGTCGCGGGCGGCCGGTCCAGCCAGCGGGCAGCCAGGCCGATCAGGGCTCGGGTTCTGGCCGCCCCCCTCCCCAGGGGGGGTCGCAGGGCCCTCGGGGGAGCCGGGCACCCGTCCCCCGCCTCTCCTGGGCCGCTGCACCCTGTGCGGCCCGGGGGATTCCTTCTCCGCCTTTCCTTCCTCTGACTCTCTCCCTGCTGATGAGAAGCAGTCACCCGAAGGTGTGTTTGCAGGGGCGGGGTGGGGGGTGGACCGTGCAGCGGGGTCCTCCCCCCGACCCCCCGCCAGCCGTGTGGCCTCGGCACGTTTCACAGATCTGGGGAAACACGAGAGCTGGCTGGCGGGGGATACGTGGCGTGAGGTGGTCAGCAAAGGTGTCTGCTGCTTTGATTACCGTCGGGGAAACGGAGGCTCCAAGGGGTCAAGCGACTAGCCTGGGGGCGGAGAAGCGAGCACAGGCCGGCCCTGCCCTCGCTGAGGCCCCACGTCCCCTCAAAGTCCCCACCACTAACCGCACGGGCCCGGAAGGCAGAGGGGCCTGTGGATGCCGTATCTTCCCAGACGGAG
Source organism: Felis catus (assembly GCF_018350175.1). NCBI lineage: Eukaryota > Metazoa > Chordata > Mammalia > Carnivora > Felidae > Felis > Felis catus. The sequence continues at coordinate 87,812,236 of NC_058380.1, forward strand.
GCCGGGAGACCTGAGCGCCACCCCCCTCCCGGGACCCGGAGCATCGTCTTCTGGCCGCTTCCCAGACCGAGGGAGGGCAGTCCGGGAAAACAGCCCAACGGTGGGAGAAGAGACAGATTGGCACTTTGTCCCCTGTTTCCCGTCACGGTGAAGCTACAGAAAACAGGTCTTCTCGTCGTCCCCCGAAGAGACAGTTAAGCCCCAGCCCTCCCCGCCCCTCTCTAAGATATGCCTTGCTTTGGGGTTGCAAGGTGACGGGCTGGGGCGCGTTAATTTGCCCGTTCATTCAGGGCACGCGTGGTGTTGTTCCGAGACATCGTGCGGGGAGAAAACACCAGGGGGACGGGGGAGCCCTGGTCCCTCACCGGGGAGGGGAGCACGAAGGCAGGGTCGCGGCCTGCGGTCTCAGCCGGCCGTCCCCACCTGCCTGGCTCAGCACAGCACTTCACGGGCAGCCCGCTGCTGAATTCTCTCGGCGGCCTTAGGAGGGCAGGGAAGCATGATCCCCATCTTGCAGATGAGGAAACTGAGGCTCAGAAAGGCAGAGCGAGGTGGCCCAAAGCCGCTGAGGAAATGTGCGGTGATCCTCAGAGCCTAGGGACAAGGCTGGTCACCCCCAGCCTGGGCCCCTAGGTGGCCAAGCAGCCCTGACAGGGAGGGACTGCGTCTCCCCTCTTCCTGGTTCTCACCTGGAAACCTCTGCAGTGACCCCGAGGAGGGCGCTGCCTTTCCAGGGACACCCTTGTGCAGAGCCTCGCCCCCAGCGGTCAGGCAGGGGGACTCCGGGCTGTGTTGCGACGCAGGGGCTGGGGCCGGGGGCCCGGGGGGGGGGCCAGGAAGGGACCCCAGCCTTTGGGAATCTCGTGTTTCCCAGACACGTCGTGTTTTCCCCGGGAAGGCCGGCCCCTCCCCCAGAGCCGTCTGCCCTGCCATCACAACCCCAGGCTGACCCCCAGGCGGGGCGAGTGTCAGGGCTCGAAGCGGGAAATTGCTGGAGACGAGAAGTAAAAATGGACTGCCCTGGTTTCACCGGGAAGGGAAGAGGAAAAGGCGAAGATCTAACGTGGCCGAAAGCGAGGTCGCTGTTGAAAGGCGATGGTTGCTGTTGCCGTGAACTCGAGTCCGGGCCGAGCAGAGCTCCCAAGAGGGCAGCCTTTTTGAGGGGCTGATTTCTCTCTCAAGGGAGGAAGAGAATGGGGGAGGCATCCCGTGAACGCTTCCCTCCCTCCTTCCACAAATATTTGTCGAGCACCTACTCCATGTCGGGCGGTGGGCTAGGTCCTGGGGTCCCAGCGGGATCAAGGGAAGTGTGGTCCCCGCCACAAAGATGTCCTGGCTGCCCTGAGGACAGATAAAGGGGCCCCCTACCTGGCCTGGAGTTTCTGGGAAGGCTTCCTGGAGGAGGCGGAATTTCAGACTGTACGTAAAGGATGAGTGGAGTTGGCCAGAAGAAGAGGTGGGGGAAGGGTGTCTCGGGTGGCGGGAATAGCAGATACAGAGGCTCAGAGGTAGGAAAGAGATTGGCTGTTCCAGGAGCAGAGGGGTGTGAGGGAGCACCGTGGCGGTGGGCCAGCTGACCCAAGACCCGCCGTTTTTTGTATGAGGAGCGGTGAGAACGCTTCCTGCTCGTCTGTGGGTGTCTGGAGTATCCAGAGCACCCAGGGCCTCCCCAGGAGCTCTCCTGGTGAGCCAGTGAGCCTGTCGTGTGGGATATGAGTGGCTCACTTGGGAACAGCAGGTGGCCTGGCTGCCCAGCGCGTCCAGGGTCTCCAAAGGAGCTGACCACAAGCCCTAACTGGCTGCCCAGGGGCCCAGTCACTCTGAGATCTGAGATCCCGAGTTGGGGAGGAGAGACTTTGCAACAATCCTGAGATCGAAGCTTCATTCGCGGGCCCGTTAACAAGGCGAAAGGTTGGCCCAGGCCGTCCAGCCACAAATCCCTGGAAGGACGGAGGGGACTTGGGGTGCTCGTGGCTGGGTCGGGGCAGTGGGGCCGGCTGATTTGTGGGCGTGTTCATGTTCATCACGATCATCCACCAGTCCGGACCATCTATCGTGCACCTGCTGTTTGCTCACCCCTCCGTGGTTCCTCTCATCAATCCCTCCCGGATACGCTAGGAGGAAGGTAGTCTTCTGGCCCTGTTTTCCAGACGGGGAGGCTGAGGCCCAGAAGGATGAGCTATGTACTGAGGACACGGGGGTCCCGGGTCTGAGGCCCTTGCTCTCGGCGTGTTTCTCAGCCTGGCTGGCCCGGGGCCCCTGGGGCTGTGCTCACTCTGACCTCATCCAGCCTCTCCGGGCTTTGCTTATGGGAAAGAACAGAGGCTCCAGCTCGACCCTGGGACAGGGACAGCCTCCCTGGACCCCTGAGTGGCTCCATGGCGACACCGGCATAGAAACAGACAGCTGGTCCCAGAGAGTTCCAGTGGCTCCCCTGCCTTGTCAGGGGCCGGACATGTCGCTGGTGGGGTCCGGCCTGGCTGTGGGATTCTGGCCCCAGCCTCACCCCCCGATTTCTGACGATCTCGGGAAAGTGCCTTCTTTCCCTGAGCCTCACGTTCTGCATCTGCAAAATGGGTGTAATGGTAGCAGCCGGAGCTCGGATTGTTCTGAGGAGTTGGTGAAATCAAGCAGCTCGGGGCTCAGTGCTCTGCCCCCCTGGCCAATTTGTTTTCGCGTTCGCTCTCTCTGCCGCGCGGGAGGAGGAAGCAGCCCAGTTTAGGACGGCCAAGCCCTCCCACCGATGGAGAAACCAAGGAGGGAGAAGTTTCCCGGGGCCCCACAGGAAAAGGAGCTGAGATCAGAAACAGAGTTCTGGGTCCCAGGAGCTGGCTCTGGCGGCCTTTGCTGGGACCTAACTATGCTTTCCAAAGAGGGGACAGATTATCCAGCCCTGGGTGCCCCCCCCAACACACCCGCAGGACCCAAGCCCCACTGCCCCTGCCCAGCCCTGCCTGGCGACCTGGGGTCCCCTCTCTGGACGGACGGCACGGATTTGCTGCAGCCCCAGCCTGGCTGATACGGATTGCTCGTTCCCATGCCGCACGAGCCTCTTGCTTTTATTTCCCGTGGCCCATATTGTAACCACGTATAATTTCACGACAAATGCCGCCTATAAAACACAATGCGAGTATTTTTATAATGTGGCATTTGAGGTGAAAAATTCAAAGGAGAGATCAATTGCCACTTCTAGAAGGTCTGTGCATAAGATGGCTCAGAGAGGAAGGCTGAGATACTCAGATACGCTCCCTCAGGGATTACGGGTGGGTTCTTGCCACAGGTCTAGAACAGGTGTGTGTGTGTGTGTGTGTGTGCGCGTGTGTGTGTGCGTGCACGCGCGCACACACGCACACACACACACACACGCTCAACTGATCCGAGGGCTCCAGCAGAGCTGGTTTAGACACGGTGTTTGCCTGGGTGGGAAAGCTGATCTCGATGCGCCAAATTCATGGGGGCAGATGGCGGGGGGGAAATTCACAGGGCTTGGGGGACCAAGGAAAGAAGGTACCAGGTTTACCTCTGCTGGCTGCCAGCTCTCAGCTTCTCCCTAAACCCTCTCCTCCCTCCACCCCTGGAAAACCAGACCCGGATGGAAATCTAAGTGAAGAGTGGGTCCGTGGACAGGGCAGACGGCATGGGAGGGAGCCCCAGTCAGGGAGGAGGGAGGAGAGCTGGGCCAGTCCCATTCCAAAGGGGCCGGAGGCGGGGTGCGTCTCCTTCGGCACCCAGGGGTCAACCCGGAGCCCCCACAGAAGAGCTTCGGGGTTCTGGAGAGTTCCATAGTAGCTTCTTGGGCTCTGCGGATCGTGAAGAATGTTCGCTGCTTTCTTCAAACCGGTGTCCTCTGCACGGCATATTTTTGTCTCTACCTTCCCCCGGTGCAGGCAGGTCTCTGACATGCATGCCCCTCCCTCTCCCGTCAGGAAGGCAGAAGTTCTGAGGAGTTCGTAGCCAAGCCTGCAGCCTGGTGGCCTCCTTGTGTGTCCAAAGGGCCCCAGGGAGAGGAGGTCCAGAGTGGGGGGCCAGTGAGTCCGACCAACCCCAGATGGCTCTCTGGGGCAAAGGGCTTTCCCTTTCGGGCCTCAGTTTCTTCATCCGCAAAGTGGGGATAATGACAAGCGGGTTGTGGGGACGCAGAGCTGGGAATCTCTATCATTACTGCCATTGCTATGATTAGCGACTCACATGCGGGGCCCTGAGAGAATGGGAGGAGGAACCCGCCCCACCCTTGGCAGCTGCTGGTCCCTAGGGTCCCTCTTCTCCCCAGCAAGGGACAGAAACTGTCGCAGCCGAGACTAGCTCCATATTAAGGCAACAGCTCTCTCCCCACCCCGAGCCCCACCGTGGGCAGGGCAGGGGGAGTCGGGGCTCGTCTGTTCCCCTTGTCTGCTGGCCCTGGCACGGGCAGGAGAGGAGGGGGTACATGCAAGCAACAAGCCGAGGTCTCCGCGGTGGGCACCCCACCCCCCAGGCCGCTCCTGGCCCTGCTCTGGTGAGCCATCAACCTCGCTCCTTTGGGTGACGTCGCTGTCCACAGAGAGCCCCTGCGGGGGCCCCCTTCATAAGAGTGACAAATCACCCCCCCCGAGGAAGCTCTCACGCAGGCCTGAGCCCAGGGCACACATCTCCCCCGCACCTCCGTCTTTACAGGAGGCTGTCAACCCTCCCATTTTACAGGTGACAAGTGGAGGTCCCTCTACTCAACATATACTTCTTGAGCCCCGTGCGATGTGCAGCCACGGGGCAGACATCCAGCCGTCAGCCTTTAGCGGCTTCCAGGTAACAGGAGACAGGCAATTAACTGATAATGACACAGACGGGGAACTGAGTGCCAGTAAATTCCGCCGAGTTGAGAAGCACGGTGGTGGGGGGGGGGGGGGGCTCCGCGGCTCAGAGACGGGAGTTGCCGTCCCAGGACTGCACAGCCAGCCCCTGGCAGAGGGATCCCTGCCCTCCCCGTGGTGCGAGCTGTGGCTCACGAGGGCCCCTCCGAACAGGCTGCAAAGATCCCCGGGCCACAGTAGCTGGGAGAGGGGTCCGCGACCGCCCACGTGGCAGGGGCAGGGCTACCAGCAGAGGAGGGGGGTTGCCAAAGGCGGGTCCACGGGTCTCTCCGGTGCTGTACTTGGAGGAAGGGGGTTCCCCTCGTGGGGGGCCCGCCGCCCTCGTTCTGCTAGGCTAGGGATGTAGGTGAGGCTCCGGCAGTGTGCCAGTCAGTGCGGTCACCCACAACGGAGAGAAAACCGGCCCCGAGCGAGGAGCTTAGGCGAAAGCAAGATCGTGCTGTGCGTAACTCAAAAATGCAGGGCGGGACTTCAGGCCCGGCTCCATCCAGGAGCAGCCAGCATCGCTCCCCCAGGGTCTTGCTCTGCCAGGACTGGGTCCCTGCCCACGTCCGGACCAATCACAGAGGGGCTGCGTGCCGACTGGCCGAGGGCTGGGCTGTGTGGGTAGAGGCTTCGCCCAAACCCTCTGGGCCGGGATGAAAGGAAGGAGGCCGGTCCTCCAGAGGGGTGCAGCCCCACACAACAGACCTTGCACTTATAAGGAGTCGTTCCCCAAATAGCACGGTGGGGGGGGGGGCGTGCTGTGCTTGTTTGGCATGTATTATCTCACCTAATACTCACAGAGGGGCCTTTATGTGCCCGCTTTATAGACGAGGAAGCCAAGGCTCAGAGAGGTCAAGTAACTTTCCCGAGGTCACCAGCCCGTGTTTACAGGAGCTGGACCTCGTGTCTCAACCGTGACCCTCAAAGCAACCAGTGTCTCTCCAGGTGGCACCGGGGCCACCCTTCTGCCGTCTTGTCCCCTTCCAGCAGGGCAGGCAGCCGTGTCACTGAGGCCCCCTGACACGGTGAGGACACTCTGTGTCCTGGGCTGAAGGCCGGTGGCAGGAAGACACGGAGGCTGTCACTGCCCTCGCCTGGGAGCTGGGCCTGTCAGGGTCTTGCTGGGCATAGGAACCCTTCCGGTAGCGGCGTCCCCCTCCCATGACAGCAAAGACTCCATGGCAAGTACCCTTTATCCACAGCCGAGAGCGGTGGCGGACTTTGCCTGTCCGGTTGCCCTGCCGTCATGTGCGGTCAACGTGCCCTCCCCCGTTTGTTAATGACCCTTCCACCTTGGATCCTGGAGCCAATAGAAAACGCTATTGCAGGGGCGCCTGGGTGGCTCAGTCAGTTAAGCATCAGGCTTCGGCTCAGGTCACGACCTCAAGGTTCGTGGGTTCGAGCCCCGCATCGGGCTCTGTGCTGATGTCTTGGAGCCTGGAGCCTGCTTTGGATTCTGTGTCTCACTCTCTCTCTGCCCCTCCCGCATTTGTGCCCTCTCTCTCTCTCTCTCTCTCTCTCTCAGAATAAATAAATAAACTTAAAAAAAAAACTGTATTTCACATCTTTCATTTTCCTGGGCTCTTAAAAAAAGCTCCTGGGCCCTAGACATTGTGGCTCTAAAGGCTAAACGGAGCTGGGCTGTGAGTCATTCATTAATTCCTCCGGTGTTTATTGAGCACCTACCTAGCGCCAGGCACCATTGTCAACGCAGATGACCCTGGACAGGGACAGAGGGAAACAGGCTGGTGCCGTCCAAGGGAGCTTAACCAGTGATGGTGAAGCGGTGGGGGGAGGCAGACAGGTCCCCAAGCTTTTCTGGGCTGGGGAGGGGAGGGTTCCCACGGGAAGGGGTGCCCCAGGTGAGAGGTGAAGACTGGGTTGGGCAAGGTGGAAAAGTGTTCTAGCCAGGCCCCCCGTGGGTCTGGTGGCGGGAGAGGGTCTCAGCAAAATGCTAATGAAATCAGAGCTGCCCAGGTGGGGGCCAGGCCCTGGTTAGGGTAGAATTAAGCAAATGTGCCCAACCTGTGGCGGACTCTTTTCCATATTTGATTGGTGCCGGCTGAGGGACAGCCACCCGCAGCGCAGCCCCCCCTGCAGCGGGGGGATTGGGGACATACGATGGGGGTGGGGAGCAGGTTGCTTTCTCAGTCCTGGGAGCCTGCCAGACTCCGAGTGGGCTGCGCTCGGCATTCAAGGATGCTTCGTGGAAGGGAGGGGGCAAAGATGGGCCTCGTGGCTCGGCAGGGAGCTTGGCCTGTACGACTGCCCCCCCTCCGGACCGGTGAGGGGTACAGAGGGCCGGACGCATGCTTGTCAGCCATGGTGACACCTGCGGGTCCCCTCTCTCGACCGCCTTCCGGGCATCACCCCACGGAATCCTCACAACAGTCCCTGAGTAGTGTGCTGTGCGCACAGGGGAACTGAGGCGCGGAACGATGAACTGACTTGCCGAGGTGGCAGAACCAGCAGCCTGATTTGCAGGCCGCCTTGGCCGCTGTGCCCGAGCCCACGGAATCATCCTAAGCACCCAGCGAGGATGGCTATCTTCTTGTACCCACCTGAGATGGGAAGCAGGAAGGTAGCACGGCCCAGGAGCTAAGGGCGGGCAGACTCGAGCTCAGATCCCAGCTGGGCAAACTTGGGCGGCCCACGTCAGCTCTCCCGGGCTCTTTCCCCTTTGGTAAAGCCGGTCGATGACCGGATCCCCCTTGCGCCATCTCTAAGGGTGGGTGAGAAAGGGCTTCGAGGGCCGGAAGGGTCCCCGGGAGTGAAGGAGGGTTGTTTGAAGAGCCACCCTCCACCCGGGCTCCACGGTGCGGGCACGGACCATGCCTCTCCGCGCCTTCCTGCCGCCACCCCCAGAACCCCCGCGATAGCACACCAAACTCGTTTTTTCCAGGAAGCACCACGGACAGCAGCGTGAGGCTCAGCGACTCTGAAGGAGAAAGGGGGGGAGGGCTCCCCGGGTCCACGTTGCTCGCTCTGACTGTTCCGCTGAGGCTCCCCGGGAGGTAGGGACATCGAGGGTCTCGTTGGCGGGAACGTTCCACGTTGCCGTCTGCCGAGAGGCCCGTGGCTTACAGGTGCTGGTCCCGTGGCACCGGGAGACACTCCCACGCTCCTGACCGCACCCCCACCTCCTCTCCAAATCTCTCCCCTTTAAGCTTTCTTGGCTTCTCTGGGCTCCCCGGGCACTCACGTCTAGAGCAAAAGCCTGCCCGCTCTGGTCTGAATCCTAACGCTGCCGACCAGCTAGCTGGGTGACCCTGGGCAGGCCCTCATTCTCCCCGAGCCTTGGCTGCCCCCTCCGTAAAACGGGGGTAAGCGACAGCGTTCATCTCCCAGGGTGGTGCATTTGGCTCGGTGCCCTGCACGTGAGGGTTGCTCCGCAGATGTCTGCAGAGTTCATCATTTCTCAGTCCCCTGCCTTCTGCCCGGCGCCGTGGGGTTAGCTGCCCGAGTTATCGCCGGTGACGATCCATTTTGCAGGTGGAGAACTAGGCCCGCTTGGGCTAAGTGGCCTGGGACCCTAGTTCTGGGGCTCGACTCCAGGCGGGTGTGATAGCCCAAACCTGTTGAGTCAGACTCTTGAGGGTGGAGGGCTGGGTGGGGCTTGGCATCTTATTATTATTATTTTTTTTTAATGTTGATTTATTTTTGAGAGAGAGAGAGAGAGCGAGCATGCACGGGGGAGGGACAGAGAAAGAGAGAGAGGGAGACACAGAATCCGAAGCAGGCTCCAGGCTCTGAGCTGTCAGCACAGAGCCCGATGCGGGGCTCGAACTCACGAACCATGAGATCGTGACCTGAGCCGAAGGCGGACACCCCACCCCCCAGGGATTGTGCTGAGCACCTACAGCTAGGACCCCCGTTTCAGCTTGCAGCCCCCACCCCTCCCACCTTCCCCTGCCCATCCCCTGCTTCCCTCATGGCCTGTGTTTTGGGGGGTGCGTCCCTCTTTCCCTGAGAATTAGCACGAAACCTGCGTTTTCTCTGGCAGAACTTTTCAGCCCTTTGGGCACACTTCTGAGGGTAATGACTCGCTTTAGAAAGGCCCCCTGTGTTCAGGGCAGGTGATGTTAGACACACAGGTTGCTTCAGGTTGCTGGGAAGGATCTGAACCTTAGTGACCAGGTAAGCAGGATCGGGGGGCTTGACAGGGCCGCCCAAGGGCCACAGTTCTGGGGGACAGACACACCTATCACTGTCAACACAATACGTGCTCTCAAAATCCTAAATCGGATGTGCCTGGACCAGGATGTGGGTAACTGGGCCAAACACCTCCCTTGGGCGGGCCGGAAGCCGTAGTGGCTCAGGAGTGCCAGGTAGAAAATGTGCAGTATCAGGGGCGCCCGGGTGGCTCAGTCGCTTGAGCGCCGACTTCCGCTCAGGTCACGATCTCGCGGTCCGTGAGTTCGAGCCCCGCGTCGGGCTCTGTGCTGACAGCTGGGAGCCTGGAGCCTGCTTCCGATTCTGTGTCTCCCTCTCTGTCTCTGCCCACCCCCCACTCACACTCTGTCTCTCTCTCTCTCTCTCTCTCAAACATAAATTAAAAAAAAACATTTTTAAAAATGTGCAGGATTTTGGAAGCTGATTGTCAAACACAGATGCCATCGAGAGTTCAATTACATAAACTCCCAACTACACAAGCTATATTTTCTTTTTAATTTTTTTTTCAACGTTTATTTATTTTTGGGACAGAGAGAGAGAGACAGAGCATGAACAGGCGAGGGGCAGAGAGAGAGGGAGACACAGAATCGGAAACAGGCTCCAGGCTCCGAGCCATCAGCCCAGAGCCCGACGCGGAGCCCGATGCGGGGCTCGAACTCACGGACCACGAGATCATGACCTGAGCTGAAGTCGGACGCTTAACCGACTGCGCCACCCAGGCGCCCCATACACAAGCTATATTTAAAACAAGGGCAACATTTACTCCAAACTCCCATCTTAATCATTTTGCTACATTCACTATTATTTATATCCTTGGGGTCCTTTGCATTATGGGATCTGGGCAGCGAGAATAACTAGACTCCCGTGTGCTTCTGGGCGGCTCCTGGTTTTGCCTTCGCTGGTGTTACATTGTAGCTAGAAATTGGTAGTGGTGGAAGCAGTTATACCCCAGAAATTGGCAAACGTAAATCAAGGGTCACTGGTTGTGACACCTTTAGCAGCATACCACAAGCCATAACTTAAAAAAAAAAAAAAAAATTTGTTTTTGGTTTTCCCTCGAAATAGACTTTATTTTTTTTAGGGAAGTTTCAGGGTCACAGCGAAGGTGAGCAGGAAGTTCTCATCCCCGTGCCCCGCCCCTCCCACACGGTCGGCCCCACTGTCAACCTCCTACGTTTGTCTGTCGCAGTTCAGGAACGCACATTGGCACATCATTGGCACCCCGCCCATAGGGTTTGGACAAATGGATAATGACAGTTACCCACCACTACTGTATCCTACGGAATGGTTTCGCTGCCCTAAAAAAATCCCATATTCTACCTGTTTATCCCTCCCCCGATGCCCACCCCTTTTTCTTGTTTGCATAGTTTTGCCTTTTCCAGAATGTCATACGGTTGGAATCATACAGGGTGTGGCCTTTTCAGATTGACTTCTTTCACTTAGTAGCATGCATTTAAAGTTCCTTCATTTCTTGGGGTGCCTGGGTGGCTCAGCCGGTTAAGCATCCGACTTCGGCTCAGGTTATGATCTCAAAGTCCGTGAGTTCGAGCCCCACGTCGGGCTCTGTGCTGACAGCTCAGAGCCTGGAGCCTGCTTCCGATTCTGTGTCTTCTCTTTGCCCCTCCCCCACTCATGTTCTCTCTCTCTCTCTCTCCCTCCCTCAAAAATAAATAAGCATTAAAAAATTTAAAAAAAAACTTGGGTTGGTTACAATATAATTTTGTAAAAAACTTTTTTCATGGTACGGTCTTAAAAATAATTGTTCTCTCGAGGTGAAACTTGGCTTGCCCACATTACTAGCAACGTGATATTCCCGTGCAGTGGGCAGAATATTGTCCCTGTTTTATTATTTTTTTAACTTATTTATTTTTTTAGTGTGTATTTATTTTTGAGGAAGAGAGAGAGAGAAAGAATGTGAGCGAGGGAGGGGCAGAGAGAGAGAGAGGGAGAGGAGAATCCCAAGCAGGCTCTGCGCTGTCGGTGAAGAGCCCGATGCGGGGCTTGAACTCACGAACCGTGAGATCTCACGGTTCGTGAGTTCAAGCCCCGAGCCGAAATCAAGAGTCGGGTGCTTCACCGACTGAGCCACCCAGGCACCCCATCCCTATTTTAAATACGTCAAAGGCGGCAGGACGACTTTTCTTGCCGCCACTGGGGCCCTGGACAAGGGCTTGCCTCCTGGAGATACTAGATTGCCGCTCATTTATTTCCTTAAGGAGGCAGAACTGAACATACGTCTCTTCAAATGCACCTCTGTGAGCCGTGTCACAGATGAGTGTGTCAGGGGCCAAGGGGCAGTGAGGTGATGGCCCATGTGACACAACCCTTGAGGTGGAAAGAGCCCCCAGAGGGGAGCAAAACCCACGCCCCCCTCTCTGCCTTTGTCTGGAACTCTCCCGCGCCCCTGAGCACACGGTGCCTCCTTCCTGGTCTCTGTCTTCTGCTTCTGTATGACAAGGACACTGCAGCCAGGCTCAGGATTGACAGATGCTCGCCTTCTTATCAGACCCCCCTTCCTGAGCCCATGGCAAACAACCAGGGCCCCTGAGGATCTTCCTTAACACAGTGTCCCAAACAGCTGTACCAGGCGATTGGAAGTGGTGTGGGAAGGCGCGTCGGGGTCGCGTGCCTGATTAGTCCCGCGCTAACCGGCTGTGTGACCTTGGAGACGCCATTCGTCCTCTCAGATCTGTGCCTTCATCTGTGTAATGGGTTGATGAGGGTATCTGGTTCCCGGGGCCGCAGATGTGGGGACTCTGGAAAGTCACGGGTGCAGGGGGCCCGGCACACAGGGGTCTCCGTGGAGGGTGGCTGCGGGAGCCCCTTTCGGGGTCACGCGAACTCGTACGGTGTCGGCATGTGGCCCCGGTGGTCAAGCAAAGGCCTCAGAGCTGGGCCGGGCCTCTGGCTTGGGAGGTTCAGCGCCCCTCCCCTCCCCAGCCACCCACCCTGGGCACTTGTGGTCGGCATCCTGTCCAGAGGCTTCTGGCTAAGGAAGGGGGTGGGGAGGCCACCAGATGGAAGGTCTGGTCACGGACCCCTGTGACCAGAAACTGTCGCAAGCTTCAGTACCAGGAGAAAGAAACCACCTTTAGGGAGTGGCAGCCGCTTTGTAGAATCCCTCCCTCCAAATTCACTGTCATTTGCTCCAGGCTCTACTCGGCCAGGTTGCTTCTTTGGTTTGCTTTTTACACCCGGAACCCCTGTCTGTTAGTCCCGGCCAGTGGCCTGGCCCTCAGTGGCCCCCAGGCCCACTCGGCGTGCCTTACCGTTGGTGGGGGGGGGATATCTTACTCTGGGAGGGGGGAATAAGGGCTGGGAGCTGGGTTAGGAGCCCCCAGTTTGCAGGAGCCTCCCCTTCCCGCACGAGGCTGCCCTCCCAGCACCCCGTTCTGGGTGGCGAGGCTGGGGGATGGGGCCCCCCCCAGCCCAGAACTTTAACGTGGGACTTTGGCTGGGCACATTCGCCAAGGCGGTCGCAGAGCCTATCAGCCTTCGGGCCGGGAACTTTTTAAAAGTGTGGTTTTTGTTCTCAAACCCAGAGTTTCTGATGGCCCACGTTAACAAGCCCCCCAAGTGAATTCAGAGGGTATTAATGGGAAAGTTCTGAACAGAACTCCCCCGTGGTGTAAGCAGCTCCAGGGGAAAAAAAATGCTCTTCTCCTAGTTTTAAGGGCGAACGTGGCACTTTGATGTGGGTCCGTTTTCTTATAAAGTCCCCTGCGAGGGGGGGAAATGCTAAAATTTAACCTGGAGCCAACAAATTACTTGCAATTTGCAAGCACACGTGCTTACCTCTAGGGGCTAAAGGCCGTAGTGTATATGCATGTGTGTGTGTGTGTGCGCGCACATATGGGTGTGTATGCGTATGTCTAAAGAGAGGGAAACCCGCTTCCACTGGCCGACCCACTTTAACCCGCTCAGATGGAGATCCTTTAAAGACCGTAGCTTCCTTTTTCTTTTTAATTTTAATATTTATTCATTTTTGAGAGAGAGAGAGAGAGAGAGAGAGAAACAGCACAAGTGGGGGAGGAACAGAGAGAGAAGGAGACACAGAATCCGAAGCAGGCTCCAGGCTCCGAGCTGTCCGCACAGAGCCCGATGCGGGGCTCGAACTCACGAACTGTGAGATCATGACGTGAGCCGAAGTGGGAGGCTACACCGACTGAGCCACTGGGGTGGGGGTGGGGGTCCCTCACAGATTCCTTTTGAAGGCAAAACACGACATGGACATGCCCATGCCGTCTACCCTCGAATAATAAAAAAGGCGCTTCCAAAGCGGGGCGGCTTCCTCCGGAGGAGCCGGAGTGGGCCTGAAGCGCACCCCGGGGCTGCAGGGTTGATTTCGGGAGCATTCCGGAATGAGGAGTCGGCTTGGAACCTTCCTTGCCGAGAGAAAGAATCCACCCACATTGCTGAGCTGTCCCCCCCGGAAGCCTCACCGCCTCCAGGTGTTCGGGTCGGAGGACCTCAGCGGAAGCCTCAGGGGTTGCAGCTGAGGACAGGCCCTCCTCCGAGAAAGGGGGTGTGGGCGCCCCAGGTAAAGGCCGCTGTTGCCTCCGCCGACTTGCAGTGACCTTGGGTTCCGGGTGTGCGCGTGAGGAGTTGAGGAGGCGGCAAAACTGATGCCGAGCCGTCTGGGGGGGGGGGGCGGAGTCCTGCGCCCCAGTGGGAGGCCAGCTGGGGTGCCTTCTCGATGGGTAACCTTGGTGCGACCGGCCGCTCCAGCCTCAGTTTCCCGACTGTGAAATGGACGGGCGATGGTAGCGGCGTCTTCGCAGAGGGTCACGGTGCGCGGAGATGCGCCCTCGCGGCGCCGAACCCCCGCGCTTGGCCCGGCCGTGCGCGCGGGGGCAAGCGGGCAGCGCCGGTCACCGGCTGGCGGAGGCCTCCGTGAACTCGGTTTCCCGGGATGGGAAAAGGGCAGTCCCGGTTCCAAGCCGGGGACGGAGCGGAGGCTGGGGGGCGGGGGTGGGAGGGAGGTGTCGGAGCCGGAGGGAGGGAGGGAGGGAGGGAGGGAGGGGGAGGGCGGGCGCGCCGGCCCCCGCGCGCCCCGCGCCCACCCCTGCGCGCCCGCCCTCCCGCGCGGGCGGCCGCCTGGCACTCCCGCTGAGCGGCTTGGCGGCGGCGGGCGCGGGCCGCGCGGGGCTGGGCGCGCCGATCTATTAACGTCTGTGTGTCTGGGCCGCGGGTCTGCGGCGAGGCAGGCGCCAGGGGCTCGCCTGGAACCAGATGTGCCGCGGCGCCGCTCTGGCCGCCACCGGCGCGGCGCGCTCGCACGCACGGGCTGGCGCGCACATGGCCGGGCGGGGCGGGCGGCGGCTGGCGCGCCGGGCCGGGCACCACCCCCTCCCCCCCCCACCCCCGCCCCGCGGGGTTCGGGGTCGACCCCGGCCCCGCGTGTGCGTAAAAGCGACCCCAGCCCCCCACCCGCCAGCCGAGCGCCGGTGCGCCCCGCCCGGCGGGGAAAGCGACCCCCGGGGCGCGGGGCTTCCCCGGTTGGGGTCCGCCCAGCCCGCTGGCCTCATCCCCAGGAGGGAAGGATGGCCTCTTGGAGAGCCCCACCCCCTCCCCCCAAGGACCGGGGACTCTTCCCGGCCGCCCCCCAAGTTTGTTTTCTCAAGTCAGTGCGTAAGATTTTTCAAGTTCTGAGTCAGAGCTTCCCCTAAGATGAGGAGTTTGGGCCACACTGAGACATGCCAGTGTGGGGGGGAGGGGAGCAGGAAACGGGGCGAAGGAAACGTGGGGGTTGGCCGCTTGGAAGCGCATGGATGCGCGAGGGGGCTTTTCGCCCGCCGGGGTAAAGGCAAGGGTTTCAGCGAGGCCTGTCCTCGCTTGGCAACAAATCGGCATCGACCGCAGGACGGGCTTCAGCCTCCCCCGGCGGCTTGGGGTGCCCTGCCCTTCCGGACCCCCTCCTTCCCTCCCTGGGCCCCCTCTGGGGTGCTGTGGTGAGCAAGGGACTGGGCCCCCAGCAGAAGACCACTCCCAGCAGGGGAAGTTAGGAAGATGGGGGCGGGGGTGGCGAGGGGGCACCCTGGTCCCCCTAGATGGAGGCCTCGTGGAGAGCAGAGAGGAAGCACGGGACAGGGTGGCGCTGTCGGTCTGGGCCGGCCCAAGTCTGGCTGCGGAGGAGGCGGGCGTCACCCAGGGCCTTGGGGTTTGGGGTGGTCCCCTCGGTTTGCAGTCCTTCCCGGACTCGTGGGAAGAGTGTTGCACAGAAAACCTTTGAAGATACGTGGGAAGAGTGCTTGCTCCTGGCCTTCCAAGGCTCCTAGAAGTGGGGAGCTGGGACGCTGAGTGGGGGGAAGGGAACATCCGCCCCATAAACACCAGCCCCCGGAAGCAGGTGCCTGTGGGGTGAGGGCTCCTGTACCTGCTGGGCCATCCCCAGGGGCTCGGGATGGCGTGGAGAGGGCGAGACGCGGGTGGCCGACCAGCTGGCCGTTTCGCCGGGCTGCAGAGGAGGCCCCTGTTCTCGCCACCGCCGGCCCGTTGGAGCACATCACTCGTGAGGAGACCCAGGCCCACTGGATCAGGCTCTGGCCCCCAAATTTAGAGAAACAATAAATACATTCGTTTCTTCAGATGGGAGGGTCAGGAGAGTGGGAAAGTTTGTACACGTCACCCCGATCTATGGTGCCTAAAAGTCTTCACGGATTGGGGTGGCCAGAGAATTGGGATTACCTCCCCTTCGGCCCGCAATTCCACCCATCCATCCATCCACTCATTCTTGCAATCAGTCATTCATATAGTTATTCATCCAGTATTTACTGAGCACCTACTACGTGCCAGGCGCTGAGCATAAAGAGGCAAGTTCAGTCTGGGACTGGGAGGGCTTCCTGCTGGAAGCAGCCCAGCTTCTGTGGAAGCGTCCATGAAGGACAGACTTTTGGGGGCACATTCAGGGAAGCCTCTGTTGGGGGGGGCGGGGCACCAGCCCTGGGGCAAAGGTGACCTTTAGGAGTGTTTGGGAGTGAGACTTCAGTGCGCCAAGACCTCTCTCTCAGTAGCCAAGGTCTCCACAACACAGATGCAAACGTGAGGTTCAGAGAGGTTAAGTAACTCGCCCAAATGTCGCCCAGCCACTAGATGGCCAGTCTGGGACTCTAACTGAGACCCATCTGACCCCATATAATATACTCTTGGCTGATGTGAGGTAACATGTACTAGGTCCCAGACGCTGTTTTCAGAATTGCATAAATGTGAACTCATTCAATCCGCGTAAGGGATGTGTGGTTAACTCCGTTTTCTAGACGGGAGCACCGAAGTACAGAAAGGTTGTAACTTACTCAGGGTCCTGAGCAGTGAAGCTAGGATTTGAACCCCGGGCGGGAGGGGGCGGGCAGGCTGATTCCAGAGTCCAGCTTTTAACCATCGTGCTGGATGCATCAGCTTCAATACTCTTGTGGGGAACCTGTTCTGGCCGGCTTGGTGGCGGGAGAGAGCCCAGAAGGTCCTGGAAGAGAGGTTGTAGGAACTTCCGCTGAAGCGGGTGGAGTTTGGAAATCCAGTGGGAGGACAAAGACACGAGCCATTTCCGCGGCGGCTGACAACAGAGGAAAATCGGGCAGAACGTAGGTGTCCAACAAGCGGGGAATGACTAGTGAGGTGGTCTTAGGACCCCCCCGAGGTGAAATGATGCAGCCGTTCACAGTGAGCTTGACGAAGAGGGTGGAGCTTAAATGAACATCAACCAACACGTGCTGAGCCCTGGTCTGTGCCGCTCACAGCAAAAGGGAGTGAATCTTGGGGAATCCGCCCCCTAAAATCGTGAGGTGGTAGTCGCCGACATAATAGCTAAGTGACTTGGGCACTTCCGAGGTGCCAGGGGCATTGTCCGAGCACGTCAGGTACCGCTGCCTCCGTTTACAGTGAGGAAACCAGACTCCGGGAGGTGAAGCCACGTGTCCACAGAGCTCCCGAAGCTGGTGCGAGGTGGAGCCAGAATGTGAATGCAGCTATTTCCAGAAAGCGGAGTGTGGTCTAGCAGGTTGTCCACTGCACAACTATAGGGGGCACCAGGTACACTATAGTCTATGGGGATGGTGCCCTTGGAGTCGTGCAGTGCACAGCCTGTGCAACCGTACATGTTTGTCTCTGCTGCGCACGTCTGATCTTAATCTTGGCCTTTTCACCAATGCCTCGTCCAAAAAAGAAAATGTTATTCATGCACACCGTTAAGTGGAGTCAGGTGCAAGCTGGATACGTGTGGACGCGGGCCAAAAAGTCCGCAAAAAACTAAACCGATAGGCTGGCATGGTGGGATCGAGGGGTGATTTTTCTTCTTTCAAAGGTCCTTCAGGGCTGGTCTTTGTTGTGGTTTGTTCCCTCTCCATTAAAAAAAAGAAGAAGAAAAATTTGAATGCCAGAGCAGCTCCCGCTGATACAACTTTCCCTAATGATAGAAATGTTCCCTATCTGTGCCGTCCCACTTGCAGCCGTTGAGCCCTTGAAAACGTGGCTCGGGTGACTGCGGAACGGGATTTATATTGTTATTTCACTTGAATCGACGTGAACGGAGACGGCGGCGGGTAGCTAGCGGCTACCGCATGGGACGGGGCAGAGCCAGAGCGCCCATCGCTGCTTTTCGTGTCGTGCCTCGCCATTCCCAGTTTGCGGCCCTGAAGCCCGCGGTTGCCACACTTGTGGGTGGGAGAGACTTTGCCGCAAAGTCCCAGCGGGAGCGCCCGGGTGGCTCCGTCGGCTGAGCGTCCGACTTCGGCTCAGGTCGTGGTCTCGCGGTCCGTGAGTTCGAGCCCCGCGTCGGGCTCTGGGCTGACAGCTCGGAGCCTGGAGCCTGCTTTGGATTCTGTGTCTCCCTCTCTCTGACCCTCCCCTGTTCATGCTCTGTCTCTCCCTGTCTCAAAAATAAATAAAACGTTAAAATAAAATAAAATAAAATAAAATAAAATAAAATAAAATAAAATAAAATAAAAAAACTGGGGCAGAGGAAACCATACTGGGCCCTTAGCAGCAACTTCACCCTGGTCCCGAAAGGGTTAACCGGAGCCGCTCTCCTCCAGGGAGCAACCGCTTTGGGGACCGACAGACAGACTAGGCATAAATTGCTTGCCTCATAGCCTGGCTGGGTGACCCGGGTCGGTGACTTCCCCTCTCTGAACCTCCCCATCCCCCCACTGAGAACAAGGCTTAATACCGGTGCCTTCCACGTTTCCGAAGGCAGGGCTCTATAACCCAGGGCCAGGCACGTAATCAAGTTTAGTAAACGGAGGCCAAACAGAAAAAGGGAAGGGAAGGGAGGGGAGGGGAGGGGAAGGAAAAGAAAAGAAAGAAGAGAAGAGAGGGAAAAGAAAAGAAAGGAAAAGAAAAGGGAGGGGAAGGAGTCCCGTGTCCTCACCCACAGGCCCAGCTGCGGTGACAAGGGCAGCCTAACAGTCAAGACAGCCTTGGAGCTCCTCTGAGCTGAGCCTCAGACACATTTTCCAGAAGGCCTGGAACTCACCAGTGGGTCATAAAAACCCTCTGGCGACGCTTTAAAGGTTACCCTCTCTGGGAGCGCGGCGTGGACCCAGAGCCAGGGCTCCGCGAGGTCCCGCCGGCCTCGGGAGAGGGGGGCTAATGGGCACGGCCTCGGTCTTGCCTGCTCCCTTGGGGTGGGAGGGGGCCACCGGTGGGGACCCCAAGATGGGACAGGGGGCGGAGGGGGCGGGTCCCTCTGGGGCAAGAGGGACTTGGCTTTCCCTTGCGCTGACTTTACAGGGTGGGGTCTGCGGGCCGGATTCTCCGAGTCCGTGAATCACCCGAACGAGGTTCCAGGCAGAATTTTGTGTGCACCTGTGTTTTTCTGGGAAGGACCCGTAGAATTCCTCAGATTCCTTCCGGGGGTTCACAGTCGAAACGGGGTGGGGAGGACCAGTGAGCCAGGGCCTAGGTTTCCCTTGGGGAAAAAAAGTCAGAGCGGGGGACAACGGTTGTCTGTGTCAAGCTCTCAGGGGAGCCCCGGACTGTTCCATCGGGGACAGCGGGGGGGCGATGGTAACCCCTCTCACCCCAGCGCACAGATGGTGAAACTGAGGGCCCCGACGCGAGGGAGAGGAGAGTTTTCCCCATTCTCAGATGCTGGGGGGCAGAGGGAGGCAGTCATTTGCTCTCTGGGTGGGCTGCGGGTTGCCCCTCCCCCACTGTCCCCAAGCGTGCCCCATGGCTGGGTCAAGGGTAAGCCGCGTCCGCCCCGTTCCCGGGGAACCCAGGGACGCGGGGAGCAGGGGGGAGGCGCACGTGTGTTCTCAGGGATCGCACCTCGCCTCAGGGGGCAGAACGTGGGACCCCAGTGCCTTGCTGGGAGCGTTTGGCCAAGCCAGCGCCCCCCTCCTTGTCGCCGTTTCCGCATCTACAAAAATAAGGGGCTTTGACAGAGGAGCTGTGAGGGCCCTTCAGGTCTGAGCCCTCGAGAAGACGAGAGTCCCAGGCTTGAGGCCCCCAGGGCTCTCCCTGACCATCAGGGCTCACCGCGGTTCCCAGCAGGTGCCGGGGGCGGGCTTTGCGAGGCCCCCCCTCCCCAGGCTCCTAACTGGGAGGCAGGACCCCACGCTGGCCCCTGAGCGGCAACGTCACCCCGGTCTGGAAGTGGTTAACGAGGGCAGCTTGCCTCCAAATACCAACCCCTTATTAAAATGTAGGTCTGACAATAAATTTGGCATTGGGCCACCAACCTCAGATTAAAACCAGACGGGACAGACCCTGCCCTCCTTCTCTGACCAACTTGTGAGCCGGGGGGAGGGGGGCCTGCTCCTCTTCCTCCTGAATGACTCCCCGACTCCCTTCCCTCCTGTGCTCCCACTTTCTGGAGGTGGTTTTGGGGTGTGGGGAGCGGAGGAGGCCGGGCCGACCGCCGATGTCAAATTTGAACCCTTGGCTCTTGGGCTGCTAAAGCCAGAGGTCTCGGTGCGGGACACAGGAGGAGGCTCGGGAAACCCAGAGCCTTTGAGATGGCCAGCTGTAGCTGGCCTTGACCCCCTGGCCCTTTTCTATGCCTGAGAATAGGACGTAGATATTCTCTGCCCAGTAGCTTTGTCTCTGCTCCCCCCTTGGGCCCAGTGACGCCATTTCTCAAAAGGCTCCTGGGCCTGAGAAGAGGCTTTGGCCTAGTCTGTATCTGCCCCCTGGCTTCCCCCAGGGGTGGCAGCCCCACATGTCCCCTCTCCCATGGAGACGTTCTGCCCCCACCCTTTCCTGTGTACTTCTTTTTATAGACCGACTTTATTGAGATATACTGCACGGGCCATACAATTCATCCCCTTAAAGTGTGCACGCCAGTGAGTTTTAATATGTTCACTTGTGCAACCATCACCAAGGTTTTAGAGTTTTTCCGGCAGCCCAAACAGAAACCCCGCACCCCTCGGTCATCACCGTCCATCCCCCACCCCACCCCAGCCCACCCCACCCAGACCCTAGCAGCCGCCGACGGACATTCTGTCTCTCTAGGTTTTGCTTGTTCTGGACGTTTCTGGTCCTCGGAATCCTTCATTATGTGGCCCTTCCTGGATGGCACGGGCGGCTTTTTTACGTAGCACGGTATTTTTGAACATAAATAACGTTTTTAAAGGCTCGCCCACATCAGAGCATGAATCAGCACCTCGTTCCTTTTTACGGTCAAAAAACATTCCATTGTGTGGACAGACTACATTCTGTTTACCCAGTCATCGGTTGGCCGGGCGTTTGGGTTGTCTCCAAGTTCGGGCTGTTTGGAATATGGTGGTGTGGACGTAGGTTTCATTCCCTCCCCCCCAGCCCCCCGGGGTAGATACCTAGCAGTGAAACTGCTGGGTCAGATGGTAACTCGGAATTTCACATTTGGAGGACCTGCCAGACTCTTCCAGAGCGGCTGCGCCATTGGACTTTCCCGCCAGCGGTGCACGGGGTGGGGGGGGGGGGGGTCCAATGTCTCCAAATTCTTGTCGGCACTTGTTATTATCTGCCTTCTGATTCTAGCCGTCATACTGGGTGTGAAGCGGCATCTCCTTGTGGTTGTGCGTTGCATTTTCTTGATGACTCAGGACCAGCACTTTTTCACATGCTTGTTGGCCATTCACACACCTCCTTTGGGAAAACGCCGATGCGGACCTTTTGCTCATTTTTAATGGGATGGTTGGCCTTTTTATTGTCGTGTTGAAAGCGTTTTTCGTATTTTCTAAATACGATCCCTTACCGCATACGCGATTTGTGGATATTTTCCTCGTTCTCTGGGTTGTCTTTTTTACTGTCTTTTTTTTTTTCCTTAATGTTTATTTATTTTGAGAGAGAGGGCGGGGGAGGGGCAGAGTAGAGGGAGAGAGAGAGCATCCCAGGCAGGCTCCGAGCCGTCAGCACAGAGCCCGACGCGGGGCTCGAACCCACGGATGTGAGATCGTGACTAAGCTGAAGTTGGACGCTCAACTGACCGAGCCGCCCAGGCGCCCCAACCCCCTTTTTCACTTTCTTGACGGTGTCCACCAAAGTTTCAATCTTTATGAAGTCTGATTTATCTTCCTTTCTTTACTGGCTTGTGCTTTGAGTTGTCCCATCTAAGTAACCATTGTCTGGCCTTTTGAAGGGCAGGGGGAACTGGGTTTGGATGCTGGGACTTCTCATTGTTTTCTGGAGGGAGGCCTTCCTTCCTTTATATTGAGAAATCTTTTTGAGACCAAACTTCTTGCCCAGTCCCGGGGATATAGCAGTGACAAGGCGCACACAGTCCCTACCTCCTAGAGCTGAGCTAAAGGGAAGAGACAAGTACGAAGTGGAGAACCGGAACAGAAGAACAACTTCATTGCAGACGTTCAGGAGAGGGACACAGCCCAGGAGCCTGTGGCGAGGAGATCTGGCCTGACCTGGGGGCTTGCAAAGCCTTTCAGGGCAGGGAATTTAGGTTTAGACTAAAAACTGGGTAAGCATGAGGCAGAAGGAGTGCAGCGGGGGAAAAGCATGTGCAAAGGCCCTGAGGTGGGGAGGAGCTCATGTGGTCTTGTAGGGTAGATTCCATGGGTGCACTGGGTTTCTTAGGGTGGGGAGGGGGTCCAGTCATCCTGTGGAAGCGTATGCAGCACCCCAAGACCTTTGTGCATGTGAAGGAGAGGCTCCAGAGCCTAGAGAGACCCTAATGCGTGGCAGCTGCCTCCAGGGCTCTGCTGAGGTTTCTAGGGGACACGTGGGAGCCTCCCCCAGCCTCCTCTAGACTCCAGGGTCGGCCGAAGCCTGCCTAGGCCCCCTTGTAGCCCCACCGGTCACTGGCCTGGGGGCTGTGAGGGGAGTATGGGCGTGACAGTCCCAGGTTTTCCATTCACGTGTTCACCCAGCACTCAAAAAAATATCTGTGAAGAGTTTACCCTGAGCTAGGTCCTGTGATGGGTTCCAGAGAGACAAAGCCCAGTAAGTTCCGGTCCCTGCTGGACGAATGACCCCACGTCTACTCTACAGTGTGGCACAGCTATGACAGGGGCCTGGGAGGGCTTCCTGGAGGAGGGGGCATTCTGCTGAGACATGAAGGTAAAAGTCAGGGAGGGACAGAGGGGGGGCGGTGGAAAGCCCAGGAATGGTATGCAGAAGGGGTCCACAGTGAGGGGTGGGCACGTCCAGTGTGAGTACCACCAGCCCTCCTGAGGTCCAGGCCCTGGCTCTGCCCGCCAGGGTGGCCTGGGTGGCCCCATCCACTGGATAGAGCCGGAAAGGCCCTCAAGAGAAAGCCTCCGTCCTTCTGTTGTGCTCATCATTGGATTTGCCCAGCCCTGGGCTGGGGGCCGGGCTGCCTCCTCTCTCCATTATCCCAGACGACTGGCTACCAGGGATGTATCGAGAAGAGAAAGGGCCGCGGGAGTGGGCTTTCCTTGCTGTGTGACCCCGGGTAGGTCCTGGCCCCTCTCTGGGCCTCCCTCTGCCTTCTCTGCAGGACAGAGACAGCCCTGCCCGCCCCTCTTGAGGCTGTTGGGGGCCTCCGGGGAGGTGATGCTGGAAAGTCTGCCTGTGTGATCTCACCCGAGGACCCGAGCCCCTCCCCTGTGTCTTAGGCCTGGTCCCTCAGTGTCCGGGACCAACGCCAGCTTGGCCGGACATGAAACCAGCTCTTAAGGTTCCTCGCTCGGGATCCGGGCTGGAGTGGGGCCGGCCGCCTAGGGAAGCCCTTCTCCAGAAGGCTCCAGGGACCATGTTTCTTCTCCTTTCTCCCTCCTCCCCCCTCCCGTCTTTGCTTCCTTTCTTCCTTCGAACGTTGGCCTGACTGGGTGCCGTGCTCCCCTCTGGCCCCGTCTCCCAGGCTGGGCGGCCCGCACACCCTTCTCTCCAGTTGCTGCCTTCCGTGTCCCTCCTCCTGGTTCACCCTAAGCCCACGGAGAGATTCTCAGAATCCCGCTGCGGGAGGAACAAGGGTGCGGGCCTCTTAGGGCCGGTCCCCCCGCCGCGCCAAGGTGTTTAAGAACCGGGGCCTCGGGGTGCCTGGGTGGCGCAGTCGGTTAAGCGTCCGGCTTCAGCTCAGGTCACGATCTCACGGTCCATGAGTTTGAGCCCCGCGTCGGGCTCTGGGCTGATGGCTCAGAGCCTGGAGCCTGTTTCCGATTCTGTGTCTCCCTCTCTCTCTCTGCCCCTCCCCCGTTCATGCTCTGTCTCTCTCTGTCCCAAAAATAAATAAACGTTGGAAAAAATAATTAAAAAAAAAAAAAAAAAGAACCTGGGCCCGGTGCCCATCGGCAGGTTCAAATCCCAGTTCCGGCCTTGACGAGTCTCGCGGCTTTGATGTGTTGCTGTCCCGTGTGAGCCTCAGTTGCCTCATCTGTAGAATCGTGGGCTAGGAGCCCTCGTGTAAGGCCCATAGGAGGGTTAATGAGGTCATTTCTGTTGTTCCCAGTTTTCCGGGAGATTCCAGAGGCTGGGAGTTGCTAACAGATTTGCCCTGGCCACTCTGCTGGAGATCATTCCCCCTCAGCCACGGGGCTGTAGGCCTCTCACGTCTCACCTGAAGAGGTGACACATTTCCCTTCGGGTGTCCCCTCTTGGCACCGGAGACAGCTAAGGACAGATTCCAGAGTTCCCGTCTGAGCCCCGACAAGGCAGAACCAGGGGTCTTTCAGAGGAACCCTCTGAAGGCAGAACCAGGGGTCTTTCAGAGGAACCCTCGTCCCTTCCAGGAGACCTGGGGGGTGGGCCCGAAGCTTTTGCAGGCCCCTCCGGGCCCTCCACCTTCTTTTCTCCAGTCTTCCTCAGACTTTCCCGGCTGTAAATATTTCTGCAGCTCGGAGCTCCTTTGACCAAGGGCCGGTGTTAATTTGTTAAATCCACATCAAGGTCCTGGGGACCCGTTGTTTATTTTTGCGAACGTGTTGGCAGAGATCACATTGGGGGGGGGGGGGCGGCGAGGAGAGGGGCTGCTTTTCTGGTCAGAATAAATGCTAATTAATAAAAGTTATTTATTTGGGTTGGAGCTCGCCGTGGCCCCGGGGTCAGGCACAAACTGACTATTTGAAGCAAAAACAAACAGAGGGTGTCTCTCAACAGCTTGAGGAAGGCAGAAACGAAGAGGCTGGGTTTATTTGTCTTAGGAAGAATTTGCAGTTAATTCCCTCCAGACTATTTAGACCCTTAAATTACACGGAATAAGAAAAACCATGGGTGCAGGGGAGAGAAGCCAGGACCACTCGATTATCTGGCTGAGAGCGGAGTTTTTAAATGTCTTTGGCCCGCAGTCAGCCAAATAAATGGTACGTGTGAAATAATTTAATGGCAGAAAACTGTGCACAAGTCATTCTTTTTTTTTTTTTTATGGTAATGTAACCGGGGGACGAAGTAATTCGGTTTTAAGGGAGAGGGAGCGTGGGCGGCGGGCCTCCCCCATCTGAATACCTTTCTCTCTCCCCCTAGAGAGAGAGAGGCGGTTTCAGGCTTTCTTTTTCAACCCCAGAGAAAAGCAGGACTTTTACCGAACAAAAGGAAACTTGGGGACTAGCCCGACTTGGAAAGGGGGGGGGGGGGGGCGGGGCCAGCCATCGCTGGCCTGAGGCTTAGTGAGTATTTATTTCTTTTCCAAATGCTTCAAAGTCCCAGCGTGGAGCCCCCAGGGGGACACACGCCCACCGCAATACATTTCTCAGGCGGTGACTCAGGGACTTAGGGTAACAAATATCCAGCACATCCGCTGGGAAGCAGAGGCCAGCCAGTGGGTTCGAGCCCCGGGTCACCTTCAGGACGATGCTTCAGTCGTCCTCGGCCGCCTCTCAGCCTCTCAGTCCCCAGCAGGGACTGCAGACCCGTCTTTCTACTGTGGGCTGGGTCGAGGAGACCCAAGGGCCGGGGAGAGAGACCCTTGGCTTCCTCATAAGCGACAATGCTAAGGGCAGCCGCCATTTATTGAGCAATTACTATGCTCTCGGCACGGAATTAAGCTCTGCTCCTCTTAGGAACTTTATGTGACTCTGGGCACGCTGTGTGTTGTCCCTTGCCGCTTCCAGAGGTGTCATCTTCCTTCGGAACAAAAGCGGGGCCGAGGGACGTACTCCCCACAGTCTGGGATGGAGACCCAAGGGCATATCCGCACTTAGGCCTCCTAGAGCCAGGACTGAGATTGTGACAGACCCCTGCGTCACCTTCCCTGGGAGCAAGGCGGGTGAGGGAGGAGAGGCCGAGCCTACAGCCCCGGGGCCAGCTGAGCCTCTGACAAACATGAATTCCAACCCAGAGGTGCACCCTCGGCCTCAGTTTCCCTGTGTGTGAAGTGGGGTCACACCTCCCAGGGTGGGGGTTAGGGAGCGGGTGGCCCGCTTGGCACCCCCCGTGGCCCCAAACCAGCTTTGGCTGAGCGGCCCCCGTCGGAGCGGCCTTGCTGTGACCCCGGAGAGAGCGGACCCCAGACCGGCGAGGAGCCCCGCTGGGGCTGGTGTGGCAGGTTGTCGGGGACCTGGCGGCAAATGTCTTTGCGTGAGGGTTCCGGCTCCAAGTCACTACTCGGTTTAAACCGGCGGCGAAAGAGCCCAGTCTCTTCCGACGCCCACTTGGCCGGGCAGTTTTCATTTAGACACCCTCCGTTCGGGATTGCTCAGAAACTTCTCGAAAAAGTCTCCTTTTTTGGCCGAAATGCCTCCTGCGTTGGGTGTGTGCCCAATCGGCGTTGCCTGAAGGGGGACGGAAGTCGTCTCTGGGTTGGCTGGTGTTCCAGAAGCTTCTGTCCCCGCTTTCGGGGCTGTTGATCACCCCCCCGGTTTTCAGCTCACGGGCCCTCGTTGTTTGGGCTTAGATTTCCTCCCGCTCCAGGGGACAGGGATGCGGGGCAGAGACACGGTCACAGGCACCAGGCATTCTCCTCCACTTTTCCGTTTTCTGGGGGGGGGGGGGGGGGGGGGGGGGAGAAGGCTGGAGCCAGGCCAGGGGAAGCAGCGGCTCCCTTGGGACCCCCGTCCCGTCCCTCCCCCCGTCCCCGTCGCTCCCCGGCCTGTGTCTCCTGAACGTCCCGCTGAGCCAGGGCCGTGGGCATGGTGCACAAGAAGATTCTTCGCTGTGGGGGCCTGTTCTCGTCCTGAAGGGTATTTGGCGACAGCCCCCGGCCTCCACCCGTTCAATCCCCATGGCACCTCCCGCCCCCGGTCCTCACAATCAAAACTATCTCCAGACACTGTCAGATGTCCCCCCGGAGGCAGAACCGCCCTCAGATGGGAACTTCTGGTCCAAACTCAGCTGTAAGGTCATCTGTGCCCGGGGCATTCCCTGAGTCCTGCCTCAGAAGACCCCCCCCCTTTGCCCCCACGATCATTTACCATTTCAGCCTCAAGTCCAATCAGTGGATTGCCCCAGAGGCAATAAACCCTGCTCACGTGGGATCTGATTTGAAAGCAGGGACCGAGTGGTAGCCATTGCCGGGCCTGGAATGTTCTAGATGCTCAGCAGAGCCAATACCCGGCATTGTGCGGACAACACTGAATGTATGAAGGGAACGTGTCACCGGGGAAAGCAAAGACACAAGGCGTGGACTGAACTCCCAAAGGCCGACAATACGTTCTGTTGTCCAAACTGGGCAAAACAGACCTTCGCCTACACCGCTGGTGGGAAGGCTGGTGCGGGAAGCTGGCCACATCTAGCGGTTTTTTTGGGGTTTTTTTGTTTTTTATTGGCCCGGCGATTCCCGCTTCTAGGAATCTATCCCAAACAGGCACTGGCAAAAATAGAAAATCATGTCTTCACGAGCTTATTCATCATGGCACTCTTTCAGTTGCGGAAGATCGGAAACACGCTGGAGGCCCATCCATAGGACCCTGGTGGGATAAACCAGGGGACGGTCCCCCAGCCAAGGGCCTTGGGGCTGGGGAGGGGAATGTGAATGGTTTCTGTGCCCTGGATGGAGGGATCCCTGAGATAGGTGCTAAATGGGGAAGAGGTGAGGTGGGGGGCAGGACGTCGTAGGCGACTTTTTGATAGGAAAAATGTTGTATGCATTTTCTTATATTTGCAAAGAGCGATGCTCCAGCAAAAGCAAAAACGGACCTAAAAAAAATAAGTCCCTACGCGTGGAGGGAGGGAGCACGAGAGAAAATAGAGTATGCAAAACAGTCCAAATAAAGAGGGCTGTGTTTGCTGAATGCGAGATGGAATGTCTGGAATATTATCAAGTAAAAAACAGGCAAGGTGAAGCACCAATGTGTCCAGCACGGTCTCACGCTTGTAAGTTTTTTAAATGTACATTTGTAATCTGGTAAAGCGTGGGGAGAGGAGGGTACTTTGTGTCACTTTTTTACCCCCTTCTGGTTTTCAAATCTGTTCCCGCCACCGGCAACGACATTACTTTGTTATTATCATGTACGTTTTTAATAAGAAAATCGGATAGGTAAGGAAGGGCTGAACTGGGCAGTGTCGCGGGTGGTGCCGGGGAGCGCGGGAGGGGATCCCACGTGGACCCGGGTGATCCGGAGGGCTCCCTGGAGGAGTGGGCAATGAACTGGGCTCTTGGGGACGAAGAGTCAACAGTTCTGCCCATCGATGTGGCAATAGTGGCTGAATACCCCCCAACCCGTCCTCTCAAAGGACAGGGTGGACCTAAAAGGTAAGAGTTGCTGACCCCGTGCGTTCCCTAAGGTTGTGCTGGGCACCCTTACCTGAGCCGCCCGTTCTGAACCAGAGGCCAGCACAGACCCTTGGTCGGCTCCTCTGCTGGGATTCACCCTCTGGCTCATTTCCACCTCCTGTGGAATCTGACTGCATTTGTTCACTGTTATATTCCCCCTGGGCCCTAGCACTGCGCCGGTCACACAGTAGCTGCTCAGTTAATACGTGTTGAAGAATGAACGGATGGATGAATGAAGGGATGCGTGAAGGAGAGAATTCAAGGGATCTGCTCCCGCTCTCGGGTCCTGGACCCTCCATCCATCCGCTGAGGGAGACAGACACAAGGAGAGCGCCCAGCGCACGCTGCCGAGCCAGTGGGGGGGTCGGGACCCCTTGGGCACCTCCGGGGGCGGGGCTGCACCTGCTGACACTCGATCCCCTCCGCAGGTGAGTGTCCGAGCCCCGGGCGCGGCGGCGCCGCCAAGCGGAAGAAGAAGCAGCGGCGGAACCGGACCACGTTCAACAGCAGCCAGCTGCAGGCGCTGGAGCGCGTGTTCGAGCGCACGCACTACCCCGACGCCTTTGTGCGCGAGGAGCTGGCGCGGCGCGTCAACCTCAGCGAGGCGCGTGTGCAGGTGAGCGCCGCGCACGCGTGGGCGCCCGCGGGAGCGCGCAGCCCCCTCGCCCTCTGGGGGGCGCAGCTGCTGCTGCGGAGGGGAGGTGATGAAGAGCGGGAGCGTCAGAGGCCCGGAGCACCGAGGTTCGAGGCCAAGCCCTGCCACTTCCCAGCCGTGTGGCCTTGGGCAGGTTACCTAACCTCTCTGGTGCCTCTCTGGTGCCTTCACCTCTCTGGTGAAGATCGCGTGGGTCTATTTCTTGGGGTTCTTATGAGAACCAAAGTAGTTGATATATTTGGGAGTTTTAAAAAATTTTTTTAAATGCTTATTTATTTCTGAGACAGACAGAGCATGAGCGGGGGAGGGGCAGGGAGAGAGGGAGACCCGGAATCCCAAGCAGGCTCCAGGCTCCGAGCTGTCAGCCCAGAGCCCGACGCGGGGCTCGAACTCACGGACCGTGAGATCGTGACCCGAGCCGAAGTCCGTCGCTCCACCGACAGAGCCCCCCGGGCGCCCCTGGTTAATATGTTTGTAAGCGGGCTTGGAGCTGAGCCCGGCGTGGAAGGTTGGGGTGAATAAACGCCGTGTTGCAGTGGTCAGCCCTGCTCTGAGCCAAGCGCCCCTCTCTAGGTGCACCCTTACCACGGCGAAGTGCTCATATTTGCACCCCTTTCTCTAGTGCACGCTTACCCAGCAGCCTTAGCGTCCCCAGCTTCCGGCTGAGGAAGCTGAGGCTCCGTGGGGCCGCCCGTCCAGAGCTGGTGGCAGAGCGCGCCCGCACCGCCGTCCCAAAGGCCTTGGGGTCCCCCCTGGCGGCCTGCTGCGCCCCGTTCAGCACGCCTTCCCGCCCCCAGGTCTGGTTTCAGAACCGCCGGGCCAAGTTCCGCCGAAACGAGAGGGCCATGCTGGCCAACCGCTCCGCCTCGCTGCTCAAGTCCTACAGCCAGGAGGCCGCCATCGAGCAGCCCGTGGTTCCCCGGCCCGCCACCCTGAGCCCCGATTATCTTTCCTGGACGGCCTCGTCCCCCTACAGGTGAGAGCAGGAACCCCTTCCGGCCGGGAGGGGGAGCAGCCTGGGCGACCCGTGCGGCCTCGTAGGGCCCGGGGCTCCTTTGAGCATCTCAAGACAGCTGTGCATGGTGCCCAGGCGCCCCTGAAGCCGGGGCCTTCCGAGTGGGGACACGTGTGTGCGCGCGCTCATGAGTGTATGCGCGTGGGTGTTCCACGAGCACGCGTGTGGCTGTGTTTCGCGAGCACGTGTGCGCGTGCGTTCCCGCATCAGTATGTGCACGTGGTTGTGCGTGCGCCTGTGCGTGCAAACACGTGCGCCCAAATGTGCACGCGCGATTGTGCGCGTGACTGTGCATGAATGTAGGGGCGAGAAGATGAGGCCTGGCTGGAGGGGGCGGGGAAGGACCCATCAGGCCACCCTGAGGAAGTTGAAAACCTGGAGGAAGATTTCCGGGTTGGCAAGAAAGCCCCAGCACCCTGTGCCGATCTCCCTGGGAGGGCAGGGAGGGCTGAGGGCACGGCTCCCCTGTCCCAGGGACCTGGCTGGGGTCCAGAGCCACGTTCTGGGGCAGTTTTGTCCTGGTCAAAGCTGGAAAAAGGCGGCAGGGCAGGAAGGAAGAGGGAAGGGGTGCCAGGGAGTCGTTTTTCTGTGCCCACAACTCCAGGGGGTGACACCTGTCCCTTAGTCTGTGTGAGTCACTCTGCTGGAGCCCTGGTCTTGTGGGAGGCAAGATCCGGCGGGTCGGCTTGTGGGGTCAGAGTCCTCGTGATCCCATGCTGGCCAGCTCTCCTGCCCTGTCCTTACCCGGAGCGGAAGAGCCACCAAGAGGTGGTTTACCGTGTCTCCATCCTGCTGTGCAGGTGCTGGGTGGGGGGGGTGGGGGCGGGGGCGGGGACGGGACCCAGGACCTGCTCTCCGGAGGCTCCTGATCCAGGGAGGGACGCCTACAGATCCACAGGAGCTGCCTGTGTCCCCGTGCTGTCTGTGGGCATTTCTGACTCCTCCCCAAATTCTGCAGCCCCGGTCATGCCCATCCCGTGGCGGGGAGGGTCTTCCCAGGAACGTAAACCGAGGAAGGGAGGCGGGGGGACCAGAGGCTGGGGTCCAGGGCTGGCAGCCAGAAGTGGTCGGCTTCGGGCATCATGTCAGCCACAGCCCCATGTCCTGGTATCTTCTGTCGCCCCCAGCACGGTGCCGCCCTACAGCCCTGGAGGCTCAGGCCCTGCGACCCCGGGAGTCAACATGGCCAACAGCATCGCCAGCCTCCGTCTCAAGGCCAAGGAGTTCAGCCTGCACCACAGCCAGGTGCCCACGGTGAACTGATGGTCGGCCCGCCAGGACCCAGCTGCCCGCCTGGTCTCACAACGGCAGAGAGGGCAGACGTGCAGGAGAGTGCCCTTCTCCTGTCCCCTGTCTCCAGGACAGGGATCTCCTGGGCCCTCTCTCCAGTCTGGACTCCCGGGCCCAAGAGGCTGCTGAGATCCCGGGAGCCTGGCTCAGGGCCCCGTCTACAGCCGTGGGAGACTTTGGCCCATGACCTTTGGGGGGGGTTGGGCCAGAGGTGGAGCAGGAACCCCACAAGGACTGCATTTATTTTGTGTATTAAAACCAAAAAGCTTTTGTCTTTAAGAAATAAAAAAACAATTTTTTTTAAGCCCCAAAAAGGTTGAGGGAGGGCGGGCGGACGAGGGCAGCAAAGTAATTGAGGGATGGCCTTCTGGGGCCCTGCTCTGGCCTGCAGCCGTCGTGGGGACGGCCCTGGGCCATGCTCGGACCAGCAGCCATGGCAGGACCAGATGCCCTCATGTCCCAGCCTTCTTCTGCACGAAGCTCTCCATCACCCTGCAGAGCCCCGGGGCTGGGGAGTCGGGGAGGAAATCAAGAGGCCGGCCCTGGACCCCGTGACACCCAGGCATCTGGGAGAAAGCCCTGCTGTGTGACACTGGGCGGGATCCCTTCCCTGTCTGGGCAGGGAGTATCCCCTCTGCCCTATGGTGGGGGGCAGGGTAGGTGACCGTGGATTCCTGGGCTGACCTGACAGTGTGTGAGGCAGGTGCTAGAAATTCAATTCCTTATCTCTGGGGCTTGCAGGACGTATGGGACCTTCCTGGGCATTTGACTGTAGAGCGGCTGAGACAAACGCCCCAGACATGGTGCAGAGTGGAGGTCCCAGGTGGCCCCCCGGGACGGAGGAGTGGTCCCAATAGCCAAGGACACCAGAAGACCTTACCCAAGTCCGCCCGCCTTTTTGCAGACGATAAGGGTCACAGAGGACACACGTGCCACCAGCCAATGACGTCACTTGTAAGGGAGTCTGCGGGAAGCCCGGGCCCCTTCCGCCTGGCCCCGTACCGCTCTTTCTGTGGGGCGCACCCTCCAGGGAAGTTCAGAGTCATTTCTGCTGAGGGGGCCCTCAGTCAGCCCCCAAGTAAGTAGGACAGCGCTCCCCGACCCCCAGAGGGCACGAAGGCGACCAGTCCCTCCTGGCGATGGCCCTCGCGGTGACACGGCGGTCACACCCCATGGGGTAGATCCGCTGACCTCTTGTCCCGTAGTCTGCCCTGCCCGTGCAGCCAAGTGCCCCAAAGCGTCCGTGTTCCCGCCCATCAGCTGCACACCCCTGATGACCCCAAACGGGTCAAAGCCTCGGGGACAATCCTTGTGTCGGGGACGATCCCATTTGTGTCTTGGAAGGTATGGTAATCATACCTGCGAGTCAGACGAGGACCCCTCCCCACCCTTCAGCTGGAATTTCGCCATGAAAACGGGGTTCTCGCGCACTGAGCTTCTTGCCTCCTTCGGACGCGCCGACGAGCCCCAGGACGCTCTCCGTGTGACTGCCTTGCGGCTGGACAGTTGGGACTCCGTCCGCAGGAGAGCGTGGGGCACCGTTGAGGGTGAGGGAGGCATGGGCTCCGGCTAAAGGCGTGGGGAGGGGGCGTCCTGCGGATGTCTTGAGGGGGCTCGGGCTCACCCTGACTGCGAGGGCCAGAGCGGGGGAGACACCTGTGCCCTGGACTGTCGTCTTCCTCCGTGTGGCCTCTGCCTCGGGTAAGTGGCTCCCGGGCCTCCATTTGCCTCTCGTTCACTGAACAAGCATGACACGCTGTGTGAGGAGAGAGCAGAGAACTGACGCAGGGTCCCTCGGGGCAGAGGCCACACCAGGCCCGGGGAGCCCCGAACTTAGTCTCAGACATCTGGGCAGCCTTCCCGGAAGCGGTGTCCTGCAAGGACGAAGAGTTTGCCGGCCCAAGGCGGGGGTGGGGGTGGGGAGGGGAACAGTGTTTCTAGCTAAGGGAACAGCGTGTGTGAAGGCCCCGGGACGAGCCAAAAGCTGCCTCTCGGGGCCGGCGGGGACAGTTCCCGGGCTGGATCTCCTGATGCAGGATGAAGGTGGAGAGGAGCAGAGGCTGGCTTAAGTGGGGCCCGTGGGGCCAGATGGAGAATTCTGGATGTCATCCTGGCGGTGGGGAGCCGTGGTGGAGGGACACGCCCCCCGGGGTTCCGTGTGGAGGAGTGGCCCCAGGGCTAAGAGTGGAGGCAGAGTGACCCCTGCGGGGGCCAGGGCAGATGCTGGATGGACAGGAGCCCGGACCGGATGGGGACAGAGCTGGCAGAGCTGGGAGGTGTCCCGGACACAGCAGGGCAGGGGTTAATGACCAGATGACGGGCTGAAGGGGACGGCCAGGTGGCCAGGATGTGGCTCAGGCACGCGGACGTGCCTGGGAGAAAGAGATTCTGGAAGCAGGGCCTGCCTGGCAGAGGTGTCGGGAAGACGCTGGCCTGCCCTTCTACCCACACGAGAGCTGGGCCGTCCTTCTCCAAGCAGGGAGTGGCGCCCTCCCTCGTGAGGAGCTGACCGTGTCCCCCACCCCCGACCCCAGGAATCTGCACGAGTGAAGGGCCGGCCCCGGGGGGGGGGGGGGGTCCAGAGCAGAGCCCTCGCCACTGGATGGAGGCCCATCGGTTTATTTCTCATCCAAAGGGAGGGTCTCACGAAGCATCGCCAGGTCGGGGCCGCCTGCGGCGGAGATGGGGTCACACTGGGCGGAGGGCTCCGGTTGGGGGGTGGGGGGAAGGCGGGTCCCAACAACACCGCTGCAGAAAAAGCCGGGGGCCCGTTTCCCACGGAGGCGCTGGCCCTGCCGTTGGGCCACCAGGATTTCGGTGTCACTTCCTCCCAAGCACGCTAGAGAAAACAAACCGTCTTAATCGTTTACATATGCTGCTCCGGGAGCTGAGGGAGGGGAGCACAGCAGCCCCCCCCCCCCAACCCCCGCCCCGTAACAGAAAATCTCTTCAAACATTGCTGTCACTTTTGTAGCCCTGATTGCTGGGCTGTGTGGGCAGCCGTCCTGGGATAGAATTTTCCACGAGGATAAGGTACCCCAGGCCCCGTCCCAGGCTGGGAGAACTTGGAACCTTCCTCTCTCGGCCTCCCTCTGCCCCTTTGGCGGAGCACGCTTGGGAGAGGAGATGGCAAGCATCTGCCTCTATTTTTTGTTTGTTTGTTTGAAATAAAGGAAGGTGATTGGGAGAAAGAGAAAAGGCAGCCCGGCTCTCGGAAAACCCCAGACCTGAGAAACAGACCGGTTTGACCTTGGGCAGAGCACTTCTCCGGGCCTCAGTTTCGTCCTCTGTAAAATGGGGCTAAGAACAGGTCATGATCACAGAAGCCGCGCCCCAGGATTGTTGGCACAGAGTTACCTTCCATCAACGGGCACTTTGGTGTTTATGGTGACAGCACGCAGAGTGGAGTTTGAGGTCCCGGGGTGCGTTGAACACCGTTCCCGCCCGGAGAACCTGGCGCTCACCGTTCAGGGCCCCTTCTTTGCCCGCACTCTTGGGGAACGCCAGTTGAGGACCAAAGCAAAATGGCATCCCCGCGTCCCACCCCTGTGTCATCCCTCCCTGGAGGGCGCTGTGAGGCCACTGTCGGGCACAGGGCTGGGAGAACCACAGGCCTATTAGGGGGGCCCCTGACCTAGCCTTCTCTTGAAACACAAAGGGACGAACAAATCCTACATCACCAGCAGGGGTCACAGCGTAAACACTGGCACCAGCCTTCCGGAACGTGTCCCATCTGGTGCCATCCCTCAGCCCCACTTTGAGAAAGACTCCAAAAGGGAATCACAACCAATGCGTGCTGAGCCGTTTGCCCCACGTTTCATCCCCGCGGTGTAAAAACGCTGACAAGGCGGGAACCCAAAGGTAAATATCGTAGCTTACGTTTTATGGGCGGCTTGCAATCCACTCGTCTGCGTATTTTCTGTGACGTGGCTGATATAACCCTATCGAAAACCAAAACCAAACAGGCCCACGTAATCGTCTCCACTGGCGAAGGAGCCCTTTAAAGATGGAAAATGTGTCGGGGCGCCTGGGCGGCTCAGTCGGCTAAGCGTCTGACTTCAGCTCAGGTCGTGATCTCACAGTTCATGAGTTCGAGCCTCGCGTCGGACTCTTTGCTGACAGCTGGGAGCCTGGGCCTGCTTTGGCTTCTCTCTCTCTCTCTCTCTCTCTCTCTCTCTCTCTGTTCCTTCCCGGCTCACATGCTCTCTCTCTCTCAAAAATAAATAAACATTAATGGAAAAGAAAAGGCATTGAAAGGAAAGGTGTGCGGTTGGCATCATTCTAGAATGGCCCCGTGATTCTCACCCCCAGGTAACCACAGCTTTGTGAAATCCCCTCTCCTTGAGTGTGGGTGGAAACTCTGACTTGTTTCTAACCGAAAATGAAGGAAGTTAGCAGAGGTAATGAAGGTCCCTGATCAGTTGACTTGACTTAATCAAAAGGGAGAGTGATTATCCTGGGTGGGCCTGACCTAAGCAGGTGAGCCTTCTAAAGAGACCCCGGTCTTCCCTGAAAGAAGGGGCTCAAAGTAGAGAGATGGATGCTCTCTTGCCTGCCGGCCTTATAACCAAACAGCCCTGTTGGGAACTGCCTTTGGGGGCGGCGGCCCCCAGCAGCGTGGCGGGGGGAGGGCTCAGTCTTAACAGCCGACTGCAAGGAATTCAATTCCCCGTATAACGTGAATGTGCTTTAGAAGGGGACACTGAGTTCCACAAGAGGCCCCAGCCCCAAAGGCCTCTTTGACTGCTGCGAGACCCCTAGCAGAGGACCCAGTTAAGCTGTGCCCCGACTCTTGACCTACAGACACTGTCAGATCATGAATGGGTGTTGTTTTAAGCCGCTATGTTTGCGGCGACTTGTTACACAGCATAGACAGGAACACAGGGTGGAGATAGAGCTGGGATGTCTACCTTGAGCTGGGCCTCCCTCTGCCCGTGGCACAGGACCCAAGGACCTGGTGCCCAAGGACCCCAGACCCGCCACAGAGGCGACCTGGAGCCTTTGCTCGAATTATCTGCCAGGCCACAGGAACAGCCTCCCCTCTCACCTCCTTCCGGGCCCTTCTGTACAAGCTGACCGATTTCTTGCCCTAAAACCCAGCTCCGATCATGTCCCTTCCGTGTCTAAAGCCTCCTGCGGCTCCCGAGGGCTCTCTCAACGATGTTCCATCACCCAGGCCAGGTGTTTGGGGCTCCCCCACCTAGCCCTGCTCTTCCTGCCCAGCCTTAACCCCTCCTTGTCCCCCGCCCCAGACTCTCCAGACAATCCCTCCAGACGCTTCCTTTTCCCTGTCTCGTTCCTTCCTCTGGCTGCTCTCTTATGGCCGTGAAAATGCATTCCAACGAGGGTTACGATGTAGTGTCAGCTTTTTTAAGAGAGAGAGAAAGCAGGGTAGAGGGAGGGAGAGAGAGAGAGAGAGAGAGAGAATCTCAAGCAGTTTCCACACTCAGCACGGAGCCCAACGCGGGGCTCAATCCCACGACCCCGGGCTCACAGCCTGAGTCGAAATTGAGAGCCAGACGCTCAACCGACCGAGCCGCCCAGGCGCCCCTGTAGTGTCAGCTTTTTAAAAAAACAAAGTCAAGTTCTAGACAGCCCGCAGACACCTCTGCATGTCTGGGGGGCTGCGTGAAGTTTGAAAAAGAATAATTCAATGTCATCATTTTATATTTGGAGATGGAAAAGAGAACCCTGTTACTTTCAAGGTTCGAGCTTTGGGAAGGGAAGCGGCTCAGAATCTTCTTGGCTGGCACAGATACCCTTGTCCCGTGGGTGGCCGCACGACAGGCTCTCCAGGGAGCAGAGGTGAAGAAACCTGACATGCCTCACCGTCTCTCTCTCTCTCTCTCTCTCTTTGGAGAGATATATACACACACACTCATATATAGGTGTATCATTTATACACTGACACATTTACATGTATCTAATATGCACAGATATATTATGCTTATTACATCTCACGTGCATGTTTGTCATATGCATGGTTAAAAAAAAATCTGACAAGTAATAAACCATAATGGGAACGGTGATTTTTCTCAGGGACGCGCGGGATCGTGGGGGGGGGTCTCCACTCTTTATATACACGCTTGTAAATTTCCCCACGTGGGCACTAAAACTTGACAAAACTCTTTTTAAAATCCTGGGGCGCCTGGGTGGCGCAGTCGGTTGAGCGTCCGACTTCAGCCAGGTCACGATCTCGCGGTCCGTGGCCAGGTCACGATCTCGCGATCTCGCGATCTCGCGATCTCGCGGTCCGTGAGTTCGAGCCCCGCGTCGGGCTCTGGGCTGACGGCTCGGAGCCTGGAGCCTGCTTCCGATTCTGTCTCCCTCTCTCTCTGCCCCTCCCCCGTTCATGCTCTGTCTCTCTCTGTCCCCAAAATTAATAAAAAACGTTGAAAAGAAAAAAAAAATTTAAAATCCCATCCAAACGGGGACTGTTGCTTTGGAGCACAATCTCTATACCGCGAGCCTCAAAAAAAACACATGCCTCTCACTGAGCAATTTTACTTCTAGAAACGTACCTTCAAGAAACGGACGTGCACGGAGATTTATGTTCGAAGATGCTCGTGGAAGCGGAGCTAATCCTGACGCGGCCTGGGAAAATTGATTTATCCGACGATAAGGGCCGAGTAAATAAATGATGAGGTTGTCCGGGATGATGAAAAACCAGGGGAATAAAATCCGCGTTCTTGACCATCGAAAGCCCCGGGAGGAAGAGCAAAGGTACCGTTAAGGAAAAGCCCCCAGCGGTGACAAAAGAGCCCGTCCCGCGTGTCGCTGCAAGACTGTGGGAGCCCCGAGCCCGGATGCCACCCGGGTCTGTGACGCGCCAAGAAGCCCTTAACAAAAACTTTGGGTCGTGGAATCCCACACCGGATAAAGGCAATCCTGAAGCCTTATCTTGTGTTGCACGTACACACACAGTCACATTCATTTTACACACCATCTGTTCACTTAACGCAAACACCTTAGGAGCCAGGCGCCCTTCCGAGGCCTGGGGACACGGGCCCAGCAGGAAGACGGCAGAGGCCCACACCCCTGTGCCCCTCGCACTCTACAGGAAGAGACCAACAACGAAGAAACGAAGAGGCCAGCCTCGCGAGAAGGCAGCGTCCCTCGAGTGGGAGGCGAGGGGAGAGGCAGCGATCTGGTTGGGAAGTGGTCGCGATGACCCCAGCCCTCATCACGACGGGCACGAACAAGTGTCCCAGAGCCCCCGGGGGGCGACCCAGGACTGCCTCTGTGTGGTGACAGTACGGAAGGTTTTTATTTCCTTCTTTGAGCTTTCCCATGGTTCCCGAACCTTTGACATTGACCACTGGTCATACCTATAATTCACGGTTCGGGGCGCCTGGGTGGCTCACTGGGTTAAGCGTCCGACTTCGGCTCAGGTCACGATCTCGCGGTCCGTGGGTTCGAGCCCCTCGTCGGGCTCTGTGCTGATGGCTCGGAGCCTGGAGCCTCCTTCCGATTCTGTGTCTCCCTCTCTCTCTCTGCCCCTCCCCTACTCACTCTCTGTCTCTCAAAAAATGAATAAACGTTAAAAAAAAATTTTTTTTAATAAGTTAAACAAACAAACAACACCCCCCTTTCAGGTTCCAGTTCAAAGGATACCTCTCCTGGCAAGGTTGATTGGATTCCACCAGCCGGACACATAGCCCCTTTGCTGTGACCCCCCCCCTTCCCCCCGCCAAGACCC
Source organism: Felis catus (assembly GCF_018350175.1). Classification (NCBI taxonomy): domain Eukaryota; kingdom Metazoa; phylum Chordata; class Mammalia; order Carnivora; family Felidae; genus Felis; species Felis catus. The sequence goes on from NC_058380.1 coordinate 87,850,936, forward strand.
AGCCCACTTAGAAGGGGTGGGTCTTTCCTCCCTGGCCAACAGCCTCCTGGGGACACACACACACACACACGCACACACACACAGAGGCTTCTGTGGGTCCTCTGGGAACCAGGCTCTGCTTCTGCAGGGGGTCCCCAGATCCTGTCCCTGCCTCCAGGACTGAAATCCAGGCTTCTTCGCCTTCTCAATAGTTGCCTGGTTTCTCAGGTCCCTCTCACACCGGGGAAGCTTCTGGAAGCCTCGAGCCAAGAAATCCGTTGGACCAGGGAGCCCCAGGGTTTCCCGGCAGGGGCCTTCCGGGACAGGGGCCCCCAGCCACCACCTGTCTTGAGCTTCCTCCGTAGAATGTGCGCGCGCTGGAGTGGGGGTATAGCTTCTATGACGTTAGACCACAAGGGCAACATTTTGGGGGCAGGGTCCCAACTTGACCCTGGGGTCTCTGTGACACCCCAGCCCGGCTCTGGCCTTTCCTGCTCACTCAGAGCCCAGGAGAAGATGCCCCCAGACACGACACCCCAACCAGGGCCAGCTCAGCTTCCCGGGCCCGGGTGTGCGGCCCTGGGGCTCCCAGCCCTCCCCCACCCTGGACTGGGTCTGCCCGGCTGGCAGGAGCACAGCACACCCCTGGGCGTCCTCCTCCCCTGCTCCGGCCAGCGGCCCCCGGACAGCACCCTGGGCTGGCCCCTCCCAGCCCTCCGCTCACACCTGCCTCTCCCCTGCCTCTCCCCTGGGCCTTCCCGCTCTGCTCCGCCCACTGCCTGGCGGTCAACCCTACTTTGCTGGCTTTCTCAGACATCCTTTGAGGACGCAGACCCCAACTCTACCGATCCCCCCTCCAAAGACCCCCAACAAGGCCCCAGAGCCTCAAATGAGCCCCGCTGCTGCTGCTGACTCCTTTAGCCTCATTTTCTGCACATCCCTCCCTTCCCCTCCCCTCCTCCCACTCCTCCGCCAGCCTTCCCTTCACCCCCTCCCCTCCATGCCCACGCCCCCCCACCCTCCACCTCCCCTCCACCGCCCCCTTCCCTCCCCCCATCTTCCCTCCACCCCCCTCCCCGCCACCCCCTCAGTTTCCTCCCTTTGGATAATTCCCCTAAAACAGATCTGTCTCACCTCTATTCCCAGGTGACTTCTGCCCCCCCCCCCACCGCGGAAGCCTGTCTCCGCAGGGCTCCTAAGGCGCTCCCTGTGCCCCCACTGCCTCATCCCCCCCCATTAGGGTGCCGGCACTCTAGGTGGTCACTGTGCTGTCCTCCTGTCCCCCAGGCCTGGCCCAGCATCTAAGGAGGTTCCCCAGAGGTGAATGGCTGGGGGGCAAGGGCAGGGGCTCATCGGCTCCGTGGCTCCACGGGGCCACCCCCTTCATCCAGGTTCACAGGGCTCCCTTCCTCACCCGGCTCTGAGCTGTGCCCTCTCAGGCCCTCTTTCTCCAAGAGGGAAAATACACACAAGTGGGGGGAAGGGGGGGGCTCCTGGGTGGCTCCGTCGGTTGAGCGTCCAATCCCAGGGTCGTGGGATCGAGCCCCGCGTCGGGCTGAGGCGCAGCCTGCTTAAGATTCTCCCTCTTTCCCTCTGCTCACCTCCCTGACTCGGCTCGCGCCCTCTCTCTCTCTAAAACAAATACACATACACACACACACCCCTGGCCTTTTACCACACCCCAGCTCCGGGACAGTGGGCCAGCGACCCCTCCCCTCTGAGCCCTACTTCCGCCAGCTGAAAACAGAAATGCCTCCCTCCCGGGATCAGTGCAAGGATCGCGTGAAAAAAGATCGTAAGCACCGCGCCCAGCCAGCGCTTAGCAAACGGCAGGCAGGCTCTCGGGCTGCGACGGGGCCCTTCCCTGTTCTGGATGAGCGTTCGGTTCCCTCCGGAGACTAGAGTCTCATCTCACCACCAGAGGGCAGTGTTGTCCACTCCCAGCTGTGAGCGCCTCCCCACCCACGGAGCCTCAGGGATCAGGGGGAAGCTGGAATTTCTGGAGAGGCCAGGGGTCCCCACGAGCCCCCCCCCCCCCGGCAGGTCCATCAAGGGCAGTTCAGCGGCTTCGGGCTGTTGGGAGGGAGACATGCCCAGCGGCCACTCCAGACCCTGGAGAGAAGGGGCAGCGCTGAGAGGCGGTCAGGGGAGGTGAGGCAGTAGGGGACGGTGGTTAGCGCGGGGCTTTGGAGGCGGACGCGCCAGATTCAGAGCGGGCCCTGCGCGTCAGGGGCCCACCTCCTGGAGCCTCGGTGTCCTCATCTGTAAAGGATAGACTTGACAGGCCACCTTACTCACCCGTGGGAAGGAGGCAGGAGGGGGCCCGCGAGCACCCTGCCTGCATGTTTGCGCGGGACCTAACCCCCCGGTCAGGGCGCACTTGTGTGTTTTCCAGACCCCAGACACACACTAACAAAAATGTCCCGCGAAAATGACCCACTCGGGCGGCGACAGACCCCAGGGGCGGGCAGCCAAGGGGTTGCAGGGTGGTGGCCCAAGCCGGACAGACCCTTCCATTGAATGATCAAGGCCCCACACATCTTAGAACAAGAGTCTAGGAGATACACACACACACACACACACAGATTCCCCGCAGGGGTGCACATTTGTACTTTTCAAATCTTGCGGGTACGGAAGGAGCCAGAAAGTTCCTTTGAGCGGTTGGTCATGCCGGGCCCATTCTCTTGCTTTATGGCCCTTAACGAGTGAGCGACTCCCCAGGGAAGAGAAGCGACCCTCACTGCGGGCCCCGCCTTTCGGCACCTGCACATAGGAGAGAAGGATCCAGTGAAGGAACGGAGACCGAGCACGGGGAGTGTCAACAGGGCGCCGGGGAACGTAATCCCACGCCCCCCTCGCTAAACTCCCACCACAAAAGAAATTGCAATATCACACCCCACCCTGTGCCGGGTCCTGCTTCTGGAGGAAACCGGTAGTGTGGAGCCGGGGCCCGGACACCGCCGGGACACGGGGGAGCTTTACAAAAACGCAGATGCCCAGGGTCCCCTCGAAACTAGCCGAATTGCAATCTCTGGGGTGGGTCTAAGAAGCTCGCGGCTAGTACAGCCCTGAATCCGGATGGTGGTTTCGTTGAGGAACCCGAACGGACTCTTCTCTCACTCGTAGGGACGGAGAAGGAACACGGCTTTTAATGCGCTGGTGCTCGAGTGGGAGGGTTTTTCTGTCAGTCTTGAGAAGCCATCTCCACACGGTCCGGGCAGCCACTCCACCCAGAAGTCCGAGAGGCACGCCCGCCCACACGCGTGCACACACATGGGCAAACACGCACAGGCCCGCGGTGCCCAGGATCCCGCGCTCGGTGGGTTGCCAAGAAACCGGGTCCCTGGGCTAGGCACAATCCCCAAGGGCCGCCCGGCGCCCTCCGGGTACAGTCACGGGGGCTCGCGGCCAGCGGTCTGCTGGCTGAGCAGGTGTCGGCTGCTGGTCACAGGTGGCAGGCAGCTTCCCAGACGATCTGGAAGGCCATGGAGGCACAGGGGAGCTGGGCCAGGGTGTAGGCCAGGGAGCGGGTGGGTGCCCGAAGCTTGCCCAGATAGGCCACGGTGTGCACCACGCGGCCCAGGAAGAAGACGAGAAAGTGCATCCGGGCGATGAAGGGGTCAGGCCCCAGGAAGGAGTAAACGAGGCCCAGGAACAGGAAGGGGTAGATGGTCTCCATGTCATTCCGGTGGGCTCTGGGAAGGCAAGGGTGTGCGGTCAGCCGGGCGTCAGCAGGGAGAAGCTCGTGGAAGCCGGGGCCCTCTGCCCCGAAGGGCCCCACGCCCCTTGGGGACCATCTCGGGGTGCCCGACTCGCGTCCGTTCGTGGCCGGGAGAAAGAGGTACCACGGAGGCAGAGGCGACAGCGACTCCAAGTCAGCTGCTGCCAGGACGCAAAACCCCACTTATGGGCCAGTGGCCGTGACAGGCAGCTAGCCGGGGTTTTCCTCCCGAGCCCTGGGGCTCCCCAGGACTTGGCCCCGGCCACGCTCCCCACCGTCTTCCCTCGTGTGGCCTTGGACACCAGCCGGGAACAGTGGGACTCAGAGGGGGTTGAGAGCCGGGGTGGAGCCTAGGTCTGACTCCAACCCGCGCCCTTTACCCCCCCCCCCGGGCAGGGCTTTTCGGGGCGGGGGGGGACACCCTCCTTCTGAACGCAGGTGCCTGGGCCCTCCCCAGGGGCATGGGCTAGAGCACACGTCTGAAACCCTTGCCTAACCGTCTTGTCCTGCCCCTAGATGTCGGCAAACCCTCCTGCCTCTTTCAGGGATGATAATAATAATAACAGAACAGCTGCCACTCACTGCCCCCCCCCCCCCAGTAAAGTTCTTCATCTCGTCTACGCTGTCCTGTGTCTTTGTGTTTGTTTGTTCAAAACGGTCAAGGGCGTGAGCACGTGGGGTGGCGCGGGGGGAGTGGAAGGGCTGAGTATAGCCCTGGCGTAAATAGATGACCAAGAAAGAAAACCCACCCGCGTCTGCTAAGAGTTGGGTCACATTTTCCATGACTCCCGCTAATGGACAGCTTCCTTGGGGAGAGGTGAGGAGGTCAAGTCTCATAAATTAGAGACTGAACCCGTGCCTGAGGCCATAGACGGTATGTTGGAAGAATAAACAGGAACCTAGTACCGGGGCTGGGACCTCCCCCGAGGCCAAGGCCGCATGTGTGAGGCAGGGGGGACTCGGGGCGGGAAGCGAGGTGCGCCTTCCAGCTGGGACGCGTTCCCCCAACGCTGTGCGCCCGCGGGCTGGGCCCGGCCCAGCAGCTCCTGTGTGACGGATGGCCTGTAACACAGCCCTCCTCTTCCCTCCCACGTGCAAGCAGAGCCTCAGGCCAGGGCCCGGTGTGTGGCCTGACCTAGGGAATGGGGCTGGGCAGGGCACGGGAGAGGCCCTAACTTGGCGGCTGCCCCGTGCTGCAGGGGTCTCTGCCGAGTGACCAGCGTGGGTGTGTTCAGGGGAGGAGATGTTTGCACCGAAGCCTGAATGATCAGGGATCATCAGCAGGTCACCGCCGGTGCAGGGGAAGAACTTTCCAGGGAGCAGGAGGGGCAGGCGCAAAGGCCCTGGGGTGGGATTGAGCATAGGGTGTTCGAGGCACAGAAAAGTGACCCTGGAGCGTGTCTGGAGTGGGGTGGCATGAGAGGGAGCGAGGCAGGTTGAAAGCAGGAGGGGGGGCTCGTGAAGGGGGGCTCGGGGCCTGGAATTCAATCCGCGTGTGCAAAAGCCCCCGTTAACCCAGCGGGGCCTGGACCGTTCTTAGGTGAAACTCGGGACACAGCGGTTGGCGTCTCTGGCCCCCTATCCCGAAGCCAACGTGAGCCCGCCTTCCCCTTTTCTCCCAAATCTCCACCGTGGGACCCAGCCTCGGGGAAAGCAGGTCTGCAGGAAGGCCGGGTCTCACCCAGTTGGGTGAGGCCCTGCCGCCTGCTGTGCCTGAGAGCAAGTCGTAGGCCCTGGTCAGATCCTGGCCGTGGGAAAGAAGAAGAGGGAAAACTAGGCTGGGCCCGCCCCGCCCCCAGGCTCCCTGATCAAGCAAGTCCCTTACCTCACTTGTGAGGGGACAGCAAGGCTTCCTCCAAACCCCTCTACTCTATGGAAATGGGGCTGTGCCCCCCAACATCCCCCATTAGAGGGACACCCTTGGGAAACGTGCTTTATTCTTATTCTTTAATGTTTATTTACTTATTTTAAGAGAGAGAGAGAGAGAGAGAGCAGGGGGAGGGGCAGAGAGAGAGAGGGAGCCACTGTCAGTGCAGAGCCCCACGTGGGGCTCAGTCCCATAGACCGTGAGATCATGACCTGAGCTGAGATCACGAGGAACCGACTGAGCCACCCGGGCGCCCCTGGAAAAGTTACTTTACATGAAGTCAGTGATGGGGCGCCCGGATGGCTCAGTCAGTCACGTCCGACTTCGGCTCAGGTCATGATCTCGCGGTTCGTGGGTTCGAGCCCCGCGTCGGGCTCTGTGCTGATGGCTCGGAGCCTGGGGCCTGCTTCGGATTCTGGGTCTCCCTCCCTCTCTGCTCCTCACTCCACTCGTGCGCTCTCTTTCTCTTTCTCTCTCAAAAATAAATAAACATTAAATGAAGTCAGCGTGTCCCAGAAATCGGTCTGCCTCTCACAGCTGACCCACCTGGATGGGCCTTTCTGTCACACGCTCATCTGAAAGTTTCAGGAAAAGCACCCACTAGTATGGGAAACCCATTCATCCGGATACTGTCCTTTAAAGCAGGTATTCACATCGGACGAGTGAGTCACTCTTTAGAGAGCTGACACTGGCCAAACCCCAAAGAGCCGACAAAGGGGAGCAGGGTGGAGAGGAGGGTGGGATGGGCAAGGTTCGTGGCAGGTGGGGTCCCATTCTTCGGGGCAGAACCGAGAGGCGGGGAGGTGCAGCCCCTGCAGAAAACCAAGCCGTGGTCCTGAGCCCACCTCCCAGCTCCAGCTCCGGACCCCAAGATCGCCAGTGAGGGAGGAGAGGTGGCTGGGGGCTGAGAAAGCCTTGAGGCTCTGACCCTCAGCACCCCGCCCTCCACCCCACCCCCCCACCCCCCACTGAGAGCTGGCCCAGCCCGTCCCTCCTCCCTCTCCCTCCTCCCTCCGGTAGGGATCAAAGCGGGGGTTCCCCACGAAGCCACAAGTGGTGCCGAGGACAGGGAGCTGTGGGGAAATCAAAGGTGAGGCAAGAAAACTCATTCCCCTCCCCGGGGGGCCCGGATGTGAACTGACAGACGTGGAGGGAGTCACGTACCGGAGAGACGTGGTTGGGCAAAACGTGTCATTCCAATAACAGCCACTTTTTAACATAAAAGTCACCCAAAGCAAATCCCCGCCAGACCGGACTTGCTGGGCTTCCTGCCGCACTGGGCCGCCCCTCCCCACCCCCCAGACATTGCAACACCGGCTGCATGACTGGCAGGTGATGGGAGGGGAGAAGGTCTGCGAGTAGCCCCAGGCAGCTGGCAGGGACGTCCGTCCTCATCCCTGGCCCTCCCCGCTGCCCACACTGGCCATGCCCTAGAATGCAGGTCCCCCGATGCTCAATGTCAAGGGCAGGCCTAAAGCGGGGCAAAACCGCGTTCCTACAGAGCCCACGGTCCTGGGCTCAACCGCGTGGCCTGGGCAAGCCTGCTCTGCCTCCAGAGATAACAGCACCCTCCCCGGGGAGGCTGTTGGGGGGCCCGGCGGGTTGGCAGCTATCGACAAGGTGCTTAGGACCCCGCTGTCGCGGAGGGGCTGCGCCCCGATGCACCTGCCGTCTTCCTCCTCTCCCTCGCCACCATCGCCGGCCTGGTCTGGGGCACGACCCTGAACGCTAATCTCGCCCTCTGGGTTTTGCCAGCCTCTCCTGCCTCGGCCGGGTGAATGAAACCCGGTGTGGAGCCGCAGAGAGGAGGGCCGGGCATGAGCCCGCGGTTCGGCGTGCCTCTAACCTGCTCCCTGGCCTCGGTTCACCGTCCACAGCATCGAAGGGACTTCTAGGACGGCGATTCGGGGACCAATCTCCGGACAAACCGGTTCAGTCGGATTCAGGCTGCGTGTTCCGAGTAGTCAGAAACCTCGCCAAGCATGGGCCCCGTGCCCGTCTGCCTCCCTTGGGGCCACTCGGAGACTCCCTCCCTGAGGTTTCCCACACACGGACTCGGGATTTGGCCCAAAGACACCTGAGCAGGAGGCTGGGGTTGGTGTCATGAAGCGAGGTGGCCGGGTTTCATCATTTCCCTGGAAATCCGGCTCCTGACCTCTCCCAGAGCCGGGCTCACGTTCGTTTTGGCTCTGGCGTGTGGCTAATCTGCAAGGCAGATTTATCCTCCAAGAACCTAGACCTAAGTGCTTTCCTGTTTGGGCAGGAGGGTGACCCTGACTGCACCATAAACTCTGGTCTAATATTTAACTAACTTCTGCTTCCAGGGCATGTCCCCCTCAGGTTCCAGCAAGTTCTCCAGCAGGGGATGACGGGACGTGTGATCCTCTGAGCCCTGCACCTTCACGGTTCCACGACGTTCTGTGAAGGCAGGAGGTGGAGGAGACCCCGGGGGACCAGGAACCCCCAGACCTGCCATGGTAAGTCTCCAATAAGTACCAGTACGTCGCACGTCCCCTCCACCGATAAACACTTGCCAAATGGACATAAAACGTTATTTGGTGAGAGGTGCTCAAAAAGGGTTGAACTGGGACGCCTGGGTGGCTCCGTCGGTGGAGCGTCCGACTTCGGCTCAGGTCACGATCTCGCGGTCCGGAAGTTCGAGCCCCGCGTCGGGCTCTGTGCTGACGGCTCGGAGCCTGGAGCCTGCTTCGGATTCCGTGTCTCCCTCTCTCTCTGCCCCTCCCCCACTCACGCTCTGTCTCTCTGTCTCTCAAAAACAAACATTTTTTTAAAAAGCGCTGAATCGGGGGCGCCTGGGTGGCGTAGTCGGTTAAGCGTCCGACTTCAGCCAGGTCACGATCTTGCGGTCCGTGAGTTCGAGCCCCGCGTCAGGCTCTGGGCTGACGGCTCAGAGCCTGGAGCCTGCTTCCGATTCTGTGTCTCCCTCTCTCTGCCCCTCCCCCGTTCATGCTCTGTCTCTCTCTGTCCCAAAAATAAATAAACGTTGAAAAAAAAATTAAAAAAAAAAAAAAAGCGCTGAATCGAACTCCAGCCGTTGGAGCATCGCCACTATCGATAGAGGGTCATTTTGATCGGAAGAAGAAAGTGTACTGGGTACGTAGAAACATTTGGGCACCGCACGGGTCTGTTATCTCTCCTTGGCTTGGCTACAGCCAGTAAAAAATAAACCCAAGTGCTCGTCGGCTCACGTAACCGCTCCCGTGCCACAAGAAAGCTTCGCTACGTAGGACGCGTGTACCCTGTGAAAAGCCACGTAAACCCCCTCGGTGGCTGCGGTGAGCCAGCCCAGGCTGTCCACGGTCACGGCTGCCTCGACTGCTCAGGCCCTTCTCCACCGCCCAGGAGAGTCAAGCCAGCCAAGGGGGTTGGCTTTTGTCCACTTGTTCATTATGTGTCCGGTGGATGGATGGATGGATGGATGGACGGACGGATGGACCTCATAGGAAGAACTACATACCGTAGTTATATTAGAAACGCTAGAACAGCACAGGATTTCACTTCCTACCTTGCACATCTCTGTCATTCTTAAAAACCACAAGTATGCATATTATTTTCGACGGGCAAGAAAACGAAGAGAAAAAAAGCGCTCTCCTCGAAGAAAAGAATCTCGTATTTACACTCCAGTGTCCCACCCATTTCTGCCCGCGGTGCACGGGAATGCCCTGGGAACTACGGGAGCGTTGGTCTCCTGTCTCCCCCTGTGCAGCTGCCCGTCCTTCCACTTGCCCCTCAACTCCACTGGCAGTCCCTGTCCCCTGCAAGTGCTGCCTCCTCCCTCTCCAGCCCACCGGGGTCAGCCAGGGGAGAGCCAACTGCCAAAACCCCAACATTCAGATCAGGAACATGAAATCAATCCACATCTCGTCTCCGATGGGATTTTACACAGCTATTTTTTTTTTTCCATTTTTCCCGTGTTTTTATTATTTTTATTTTTGAGAGAGACAGAGTGTGAGCAGAGTGGGGGGCAGGGAGACCCAGAGTCCGAAGCAGGCTCCAGGCTCCGAGCCGTCAGCACAGAGCCCGACGCGGGGCTCGAACTCACGAGCCGCGAGACCGTGACCTGAGCTGAAGTCGGACGCTCCACCGACGGAGCCACCCAGGCGCCCCATTTTACACGGCTATTTTTAAAGAATCAGGTTTTGAGTAACATTTACCCACACGGAAAATGCTCACCGAATAACGTTCACGGAAAAAGAAATCCCAGAACCCCACCCTGGGCACACAGTGCGCACGGGATTTTCTGGGAAGCATCTACAAAGAGGAGTTGGGTGAACACAGTGTTAGAGGTTAGCGGGGATTAGAGTCGGGCCTGGTCTCCCTGTGCCCTCCGTGTGTTTGCAGTGCGACCCAGGTCGTCGGCGATCGTCAGCAGTTCTGACTTTCATAATGAGAAAAATTGTTTTTGATCGACTGGGGGGTTGCTCGGCAGAGGGAGTGATGTTCAGCTTCACTCCGAACGAAAGAAATGCAAAATAAAACCAAAACGTGGTATAAATGTTCACCCATCCCACTGGCAGAATACCCATCCACGGTGGAGGCACTGGAGGCGCCTGGGCGGCTCAGCTGGTTAAACGTCGGACTTGTGCTCAGGTCCTGAGCCCAGGGTCCGTGAGTTCGAGCCCCGCGCGGGCTCTGGGCCGACGGCTCGGAGCCCGGAGCCTGCTTCCGATTCTGTGTCTCCCTCTCTCTCTGCCCCTCCCCGGCTCGCACTCTCAATCTCTCTCTCAAAAATAAATAAAAACATTTTAAAAAAGAAAGACATGAAATCAATGAATAAATTAGAACTATCTGAGGGGCTCCGGAAGGCAGGAGACCTCGGTCCTCTGGGTGCCCCCCCTTCCCCCGGCCCTGGTGCTCAGAGCGGAGCCTCGGGGGGCAGACCGTGGCCAGGCTGGGGCCCAACAGTACTTGCCTGAGGCAGCGATCTACGTCCTGGTCACTCCGGCAGTACTGGAGGCCTCCGTGTCTCAGGGCATCCTCGGGGTTGGCAAAAGCCTGGAATACGTCAGCGAGAGTTACTGGCCTAGCCCCCTCCACGTGCCAAGTGCTGGCACTCGCCATGACCAAGGCTGCTATGGGCTGAACGTGTGCCCCGCGGATTCGTATGCTGAAAGCTGACCTCCGAGGTGATGGTGTGGGGGGGCGGGGGGGTGGGGTGATTAGGTCAGGAGGGTAGAGCCCTTGGGAATGGGATTAGTGCCTTTAGAAACGAGACCCCGGAGAGCTCCTTCACCCTCCCGCCACTGGAGGATACAGCCGGAAGACGGCCAACTGTGAACCAGGAAGTGGGCCCTCACCAGACGCAGAATCTCCAAGCACCTTGCCTCCAGAATGGTGAGAAAGAAGTCTGCTGTTTACAAGCCTCCCCCCCCGCCCCCCCCCAGTCCAGGCCCCGTGTGCCCCCGACACTGTTATAGCAGCCGGAACAGACGAGGGCAAAGGCCCTCATGTCCTGGCTTGTGGGAAGCTCACAGTCTGATGGGGGAAATGGCCTACGAACCAGGGAAGACCAGGTGGTGAGTGTTAAAGAAAGAGAAGACAAGGTTGGCCTTGAGAATGTTTCCAGGAGACCTGATCAAGCCTGAGGGTCAGAGGCGGCTTCTCTGAGGCAGGGGCATTCAAGCTAAGCTTTGAAGGAGGCAACAACATGAACCCGATGAGGGCGGGCTGGAGAAGGAGCATTGAAGACATCCAGGAAAGCATGTGCAAAGGCCCTGGGGTCAGAAGACGATGGGGGTGTTTGAAGAACAGAAACCTAGCGTGGCTGGAGTATAGAGAGCGAGGGACAGAAGCCCAAGATGAAGTTGCTGGGGTCCCGAGGGCACTCTAAGACTTTGGACTTTGAACTAAGAGCAGTGAGAGGGTTTTTGACAGTTCCACAAAGACTAGCTGCCCATTTCTTCGCTTCCCTGAGCCTCAGCTCCCTCATCCGTGAACTCTGGATCAAGCGGAGCTCATTTCCCGCGCGAAGAGTGAAGGGGAGAACTGGAGAGGCCTCCGCCCAATGCCGGGCACTGGGAGCACCGGCATGGGGAAGGTGCTCGACGAATAGTCTGCGGACAGCAGAAACGTCAGGTCACGTTTCCGTCACCGGAGGCCCACGTCCAGCGCTCACCAACCCCACAGCAAACACGAATCTCAGCAGCACGCTTTCTGGATTGCTCACCCAATGGCAAATACTGCCGCCTCTGACTCATGAGCCCTGGTGACCCCTGTCCCCCCAGCTCTGGTGCGTCCCACCTGTCCCATGCCTGAGGCCCGTCAGGGTCAGGATCAGAGCCCCCACACCCAGAATTCCTCTCCACTGGCCCTGCACTCGTGGAATCGCCAATCCCGATGGGCCGGCACAGAGTCCGTGGACCCATGACTCCCTTCAAAGGGTCCTAGGCCCGGGTCCGAGGGGTGGCTCGTTCCTAAAGACAGAACCGGAACACAAGCCCGCCGGGCCGGGAGCCGGTCGTAGGGCAGGCCGAGGAACCGCTGTCGTCCGAAGCTAGAATTGCTACCTTTAATTGGGACAAGGGGGCAGGCCGTTGGATGCACTCCCGGGACCGAGCTGTGGTCGCGGCCTTCGAGTGAATTCCAGTGGTTCGTACGTCATGAGAAGTCACGCTTGCTCCGCGCCAGGTGCCGAAGTCGCCCGGCTCGAGCGTGACTATCCCCTGCTTTACAGATGAGGAAACGGCTCCCAGACTCGCCCCAGGGGCAAAGGGTGGACGAGTCAGAGCCCTTATCTGTCACCTGCCCGGGGATCTGGCTTCTAGGCTCCTTCCTGGCATGGGAGGGAAACTCACCGCCGGTAAGGAGCCTCTGGGGGACAGCCCCAGGGAAGGCTTCTTTCTGGCACTCTCCACCCACCAGAGAGAAAGGCACTCTCGGGTTTCCCTCCTTCTATCCCTGAATTCACATTGAAGAGGGAGGCTCCGGACCCCTGCGCTTTGCTGTTGAGAACTCCATCCCCGCCCCTGCCCCCGCCCCCTCCGGACAGGTTGTGGGGCCGGACAGCCCCGTTCAAACCCTGCTGCGTGGCCTCACAGGTGTCCTCTCCCGGAAGACAAGGTGAATGTGGCTCCCACCTATTAAACGCTCAGCTGCAAGGAAGGACTTAATGGCTGAATGCACCTGTCCCTGCTGGGTCCCCCGTATCCCGCATCCAGGACCGGGGTGAGGCAGGGAGGAGGCAGGGGTCATCCGGGTGCCTGCGTCTGTGCCTCTGGGCGTTAAAGCCGTCCCGCCTTCACCCCTGCCCGCGCCTATGCCAGGGGCTGAGTCCGACTCCCCAGCAAGACCCCTGCTCCTGGGTGTCCACACCCAACGTGATGCCAGAGCTAACCTTGCCTTGCCTTTGAACTGGACAAAGGCGGACAAAGGGGCCACGGTTTCTGGAAACGAGTCCTCTACTGAAAAACAGGACAGCCGGCCGGCTTGGCCCAAAACTTCTCTGACTCTGGTCGTGTCCAATGCGAGCCGAGCTGTTCTGAATGGGCCGGCCCGCCCACCCAGGCTCCGATCTTAGCCTCTTTGTTGTTTTGGCTCCGGGGACTCGGGATCGGTGGGGTGGCGGGGGGGGAAGGGCGGGGGGAATTCCTCCTCGAAAATTCCAGTGGAGCCCAGGCCGGCCGAGACCTGGCCTCTGGACGCGGCCGTGCGTTCGTAAGCCCCCTCGCCAATGAATTGGGAATTTCCACTTCAAATTCCTGGGGTTCCTGCGTCGCCGGTTCCCACCCCACCCAAATCTCCCATCTCCTGTGCTGGGAAGCTGCCAGGTCTGATGGAGGCATTCTTGCTGTCTCATTCCACCCTCCGGGACCTGCTTCTGTCTGAGACACCCAGCAGAGCTCAGCGGCACCAGTCGTGCCAGAACTTACCTGGTAGCACGGCGGGGTGAGTAAATGCTCTTACAACAGAGGACAAGAAGGTGCGGGTCCTGCCATCCCAAAGGTCTCCAGGGCCCTCACATTCTGGCCCTGAGAACACCTCGGCCAAGTTTCCCATCCCTGCAGTTTCCCGGCAGGGCTGGGGCCGGGGAAGTGGGGGGGGGGGGGTGCTCCAGGGGAGCATACCTTCTTCCGAAGCCTCACTTGGCCCGTGATGATGGCCACCACGTACATCTTGATGACCAGCAGCGTGCTGCAGAGCAGGAAGGCCGGCAGCGCCTGGCCTCTCACCAACGCCAGGACAGGGGCAGGCATCTCCATGGGCAGGCGGGAGCTCTGGGGCAGGCGGCCGCAGCAGGCGCGTGTGGCTGTGTCTCTATGAGCTGGAGGAGGCGGGGAGAGCCCGCCAGGAGGCCTGTCTGCACACAGCACACGCCCACTCTCAGCGGCCAGATGCGGGGGGGAGGCGCAGGGCTGAGCTGTGTCCCCTGTTCAGCCTCCGGCCCCAGACACCCCTCCCCTGGCAAATCCTTAAACGCGTTCTAGTCTGTCTCCTCATCTGTAACATGGGGGCGTCCGGCAGGGCCTGCCTTCTGGGTGTGTGTGTGTGTGTGTGTGTGTGTGTGTGTGACAAAGACAGACGCCTGGCGGGACATCCACAGGTGGCCGACAGCTCTGGTATCTGTCCCCGCGGGTCAGGACGGGTGTCGGGCAGGAGAACTGGGCCATCCGTCCCCACTCTCAGCCTGGACGCTTGAACCACAGTCGTACCTACCTTGATGTGACTCTGATTTTTTTTTTTCAAGTTTAGTTATTGATTTTGAGAGAGCGAGCGAGCGCCGAGAAGGAGCAGGCTGGAGCAGAGCGAGAGGGAGAGAGAATCCCGATGCGAGCTGTCCGCTCGGGGCCCGACGCGAGCTCCATCCATCCCATGACCTGAGCTGGCACGGAGAGTCGGACGTCAGCAGAGGCAGGAATCTTTTGCCTTTAGTTTCGCCAACACCGCTCGCTTTGCTCGGGGGTCCCCTGGGGAGGGGGGCGAGAGGGAAACCTCAGTGTCCTGTGCCTTCTCCGCCCTGGCGCCTGCCCCGAAGGGACCGCGGTGTCCGTCTGGGCTGTGCCCCCAAAGCAGCAGAGACCAAGAGAAAAGACTGGCCAGAGGGCAGAGACACTGGCCATGTGCTCCGGAGCCCGGCTCAGCTGACGTTGAGTCCCAGAGCCAGCCCTTGGCGACTGCAGCCGTGTGGTCTCGGGCGAGCAGGTTCCTCCTCCGAATCCTTGTCTTCAACGAAAGGGAGTCGTGTCTAATTATTAAACACCGGGCACCTAGGAAGCCCTCATCTGTATGAGCTTCTGAGCCTCAGTTTCCTCCTCCTCCAAATGGGGGTAACACTTGGCTTGCCAGGAGGGTGGCTCTTGGAAGCGCCCGTGCTTGCTGCTGGAGCGGGGAGTGGGTAGGGAGTGGGGTCGATCGCTTGTCCATTTGCTATTGTCTTCCCTCTCGCCAAGTTCAGTTGCGGCTTTGGGCTCCGGTGTCTGCACCACCCCCGGAATCGTGGACCAGACACAGCCCAAGAGGGGACCCCGGGCGTCCGCCCATCCTTGGCGCGGGCGGCCGCGCGCTCGGCCCTGCTTGGGCTTCTGGAACGAGACAGAAACCTCACCAGCAGAGGCTAGAGAAACCAGCGTGGGCAAAGGGCGGATCGTTAGCCACCGTCACCTGGAGCCGAAAATAAGAGGGACTTCGTGGGGAAGCCCTGCGGGCTGATGACTTCACGGTAGGAATCTTTTCTTCCACGTCTGCGGGAACGAACCAGCCGAGCCAGGGCCTGGCAGACGGGACGAGGTCTCCTCTAATTTCCGGCCAAGAATTTCCCTAAAGCCTCCCTCGGCCTGGGGAAGCTGCGGTTTTGTTCTTGGTGGTGGTGGTGAGGGTGGTGACGCTTCTCTCGGAGCTCAGGTTCTTTGCCTGCAAAAGACGTGCCCCTGCCTCGCGGGACGTGGGGGGGGGGGGGTGGGGACTACAGCAGCGCCTGCCTGAAATGAAGGCAAGACGCAACCCCCGGGGGGGCCCCCAGGAGGAGGCGTCCTGGGGGTCAGACATGTGTTTACATCACCGCTGGGTGGTGGTTACACCGGTGAATCTAGATGTAAAAATTCCCTGAGATGTATCTTAAGTGGTGACTTTGCTGGGTTAAACACACACACGCACACACACGCACACACACGCACGCAAGAATTCTCTGGTCACGGTGAGCGAAGAGGGGCTGCTTTGTCCAAGCCCCCATGTGGCTTCTTCCAGCTGGCCCTCCTCGGCATTTCCTGAGGATCAGAGACCCAGCTCTTGGGCCGGTTCATTGTCTGTGACTTCAGAGGAGCTTGAGAGAGAGGAGGAAGCAGCCCCACCCCTGCCGCTGGTTCCTGACCTCGGTGAGAGGCGCCGGGACGTTCTCCAGCCAGGGGATGGAAGAGGAAGAACTGTGGCTCAAGCGACCGGAGTCGTCCCGGCTGGCATCGGCCACGTCTCCCCACCCTTGAGAAGGGGTGCCGTGCGAACGCACGGATTAGCCGGCGCTTTCCGATGGCGCTGCGTGCGGGCCCTGCTGGGGCAGAAGCTTCCCGCTCCCCTCCCCTCCCCCCTGCTCCAGGTGGGACCCCTGAACTCCTCGCAGAATGAACAAGA
Source organism: Felis catus (assembly GCF_018350175.1). Classification (NCBI taxonomy): domain Eukaryota; kingdom Metazoa; phylum Chordata; class Mammalia; order Carnivora; family Felidae; genus Felis; species Felis catus. Next base: position 87,867,084 of record NC_058380.1, read on the forward strand.
CCATGAAGGGCTGTCGAAACACCGCGTCCTCCTAACTAACCCCGGGAAAGCACAGCTTTCCTTTCAGGGACCGTAGGGACTGTAATGCTGGTGGGGCAGCCAATCCCAGTACTCCCCTTCTTGGGAACGGGGTGGGCCACGTGACCCAGGGAAGCCAATCCCAATGGTCCCGGCAGCTGGCAGAGCCAATCAGAGGCTTCCCTGGGAGTTTATATTGTGACCTCCCCCTCCGGAGCCCCCCGTTGGCTCTAGGGCTGAGGCTTGGGGCCTCAGCGGCCTGAAGCTGCGTGGAACTATCCCCCCCCCCCCCGCCTTCCCCACGTGGAGGGGGCCTGTATTCTGGGGGCAACAAGGCCCCAACCTCTGACTCACCCGGGTCTGGGAGTCTTAAGAGTCTCCTTCTTCGCTTAAACAAAACATCAGTCAAATCACGTTTGTCTTTGGCTCCAAACTGCGGTGGCTCCCGTCTTGCTCAGAGTAAAAGCCAAAGTTTGGACAGCGGCCCACGGCCCCGTCCCATCTGGTCTCCATCCGGTTCTCTCTGGATTCCTCCCCCACTCGCTCGGTCAGCCTAGCCACTCCGTCCTTGCTCCCGGCCTTCACTCTGGCCTCTGCCTGGAAGTCTCTTCCCCTGGACATGGGCTGTGTTGACACTTCACCTTCAAGTCTTTGCTCAGGTGTCGCCTCCTCCACCCCCGCTCCCCACCCCGCTCCCACCACCGCATTAATCCACTGCACAGCCCGCCCCACCCCCACCCGAGCCACTTCTGATGCCATTTTGCTGCCTGTGCTTTCTCTGTGGTTTCCACGGCCCGTTTCATTCAATGACACGCCATGCAATTTATTTCTTGTCCTTACTGTCTAACACCCGGATTCCTGGGGGGAAGGGGGGGGGGGTCTCAGTCCTGTTTGCTGATGAGCCACAAGCACCGGTCCCGTGCCTGACATATAGGCCCAACTGTAATTCACTGAATTGACTTAAGCTCACTTGATTGGGATTTCTTTCTTTATAACCAAAGGAGTCTAGACCCGGATAACTGAAGAGCTCAGGGTCCTGACTCCTGCCCGCCTACTTCCTGGAATGCCCTGGGGGAGCCTGGCTGCCTCTCCTGACAGGCACAGAGCCAGGGAAGAAGCCTAGGTCAGCAGCTGACGTTTACTCATAAGGATAAATGGGGACGATCAGGCTGCTTCCTGGGCTCTCAAGGCCAGCCTGGCCCCTCAGCCCATTCCTGAGATAGCCAAGATGGCCTTGAAGGATGATGCCATTCCGCTTAAGGACGACAGTCAGATAGGGCGGCGGCCAGAGGATCAATCACTGGGCAATGCTCTCCGACCCAACCTTGGCCGAATCACAGATGCCATCGTATTTAACCCTCCTGAGGGAGATAGGACTATTAGACCCATTTTAGAGATGTGGGGCCTGAGGCCCAGATTGGCGGTTATACTCACCCCGGGTCTCACAGCTGGGCTTGGATCCAGGGGGATGTTCTTGCCACCGACGCTTTGCTGTTCTAGCTGCGGGGCTGTGGGCTGTGGCCCAGGGGAACCGGTCAGCACCTTAAGAGGCAGCGATCTGTAATGCGTAAGGGAAGGTTCCTCTCCTCTCCGGAGGCTTCCCCAAGTCAGGAACCTCCCGGGGGGCTCTTCCCCTCTTGGGAGTGAGGATGAAAGCAAGGTTGCTCAGCTGTAAAGCCCGGCAGCTTCACCCACACAGTGGAGTATTGTTCAGCCTTAAGACGGACGAACTTACTAACACCTGCTACAAGGTGGATGAACCCGGAAGGCATCGTGCCAAGAGCCAGAAACACGAAAGGCTGCATATCATATGATTCTGTTTATAAGAAATGTCCAGAATGGGCAAATCCCTAGAGACAGAAAGCGGATCGGTGGCTGCCAGGGTGTAGACGGAGGCCGAATAGGAATGACCATTTAACGCGCACCGGGCTTTCTTCCGGAAGGGCGGGAGAGTTCTAGAGACGATGATGATGGCTGCACTACAGCGTGAACGTACTTAGTGCCACTGACCTGTACATTTCAAGATGGTTACTTTTTTTTTTTTTTTTTAGTATTTATTTATTTATTTATTTATTTTTTGAGAGAAAGGGCTCGAGCAGGGGAGAGGCGGAGAAAGGGGGAGAGAGAATCCCAAGCAGGGTCCAGGCTCAGCGCGGAGCCCGACCGCGGGGCTTCATCCCACGACCCTGGGATCATGACCGGAGCCGAAATCAAGAGTCAACCGACCCCGCCAGACAGGCGTCCCCCACAGTGATTCACTGTACGTTGGAAAGAAAAAGGGGAAAGGAAAACCTGGGCTGCTGGCTTCTTCGCGGCTGTACACACGGCACCCGGTGTGGCGTCTGCACAGAGCTGGGCTTCGCAGGTATTTGTCGGGAGACGGGCCACCTGAACGTGTGCCTGACACACTGCGCGTTCCCGGGCCGTCCCGTTCTCCTGTCGCCGCGGAGAGGAGCACACGTGGGGCCCTTCACGCTCCGACCAAGCGCCGCCCTTGATGGAGCCCATCTGTTGGCCCCTGACCGCGGGCCTCAGATCCGGTTACTGATGCGCAGAGCTGCGGTCAGGCAGGAGCATTTCCTGGATGCGTTGGGGGCGGGGGCGGGGGGGGGGGACGGCAAAGGCAGGAGCATTTCCTGGATGCTTTGGGGGGGGGGGAGGACGGCACACAGCTGACAGGAGAGGCGGATGGGGGAGGCGGGAGGGGAGGAAATGTTCGTCTCAGCACGAATCCCTGCCAAGACCTTTGCAGAGAAGGGGCAGTCCTCCGGGCAGAGGCTCCGGGATCAGGCGGCAGCCAAGACCCTCCCGTGACCAGGCTGGGGACGCGTCCAGCCAGCGCCCACGCACGCGCACCGCCCCCGGATGCTGTCTCCCCAGGGGCATTTCCCGTGTCCGGCTCTCGGACGCATCAGGAAGCCTCTTCCTAGGAGGCCCTGGAAGGGAGTTTTGCATTCCTGGGATCCCAGTTCAGCCAGCGATGGCTCAGGGGACAGCGGGCCGGGGCTTTCAAACACAGCGATTATGGGAACCCTCCGGCTTTCCGGTGGCCCCCAGGACCCCGAACTTCCTCAGTTTCACAAGAAGTGCCACCGGGTTTCCCCTGGGGCCTTTGTCACAAGGACAACACTATTTTATGACTGCAGGTTTTAATTTTTTTTACTTACGATGATTATTTTTTAGAGAGGCAGGGGAGGGGGCAGAGACAGAGAGAGAGAGAGAGAGAGAGAGGGAGACACAGAATCCGGAAGCAGGCTCCAGGCTCCAAGCCATCAGCACAGAGCCCGGCCCGGGGCTCGAACCCCTGACCGTGAGATCCTGACCTGAGCCGAAGTCGGAGCTTCAGCGCCTGAGCCACCCAGGCGCCCCCTATAACCGTGGGCTTTGAAACGAATCGTCCAGATATGACAGAAGCTGACATCGTTAAGGGGGCAGAGCGCGTGCTCCCTCCTTCAGCTCTGACGCGAGGTCATGTCTGCAACCTCCTGATGGCCCCTCTCAACTGGAATCCTGCCAGTCTGGGGGGACTCACTACTTTCCAATAATAGTAATAATAATAATAATAAAAAAACAACCGGAACAACGGCAGCTGTTGTCAAGGAGGTAGGCCCCATTTCCGTGATTCATGCATCCACCTGCCTTGTGTTATCTTTCGCGTTGTCACCCTGGATGATGGAGCCTGATCGGCCAGCGTTCTCGGTGGAGAAACGGGTTCAGGGCTATGAATGACTTTGCCCTAAGATCACGGATCTGGGCAGACACCCCCCTCCCCACCCCACCCCCGCAGGCAGAGCCGAGGTTTGAAGGCAAGCCAGCTGTTCCATTCTTGCACACCTCTTGTTCAGATCCCCTTCCTTGTGCTGAGCCGAACTGCCCCTTCGGGGCCGCAGGGCACACGCATGCTCCCTCCTCCTCGCCACAGGCCTTGGAAATTGGAGGACACCACCAGGTCAGCCCTAAGTCTCCTCTTGCAGGCAAAACAAACACAGCCCCAGTCGGCTCATCCTCGGACGCCGCGTTTTCCCAGCCGCCGCGACCTAGTTTGTCAAGGTCCCTCGGAGACCAGAGGGCGACCGCCACCCCTCGCTGGAGACCCCTCACTGCCGCAGGCACGGGACGAGTTGTCTGGCCACAGAATCAGCGGGGCCCCGCGCAAAATGAAAACGCAAAGTCCCTTTTCAAACGTTATCGGGAGTTTCAGGCTGCTGACAGTGGGCTGGTGAGTCGGCCCCACGGGACCCCGTGTGGCTGCATGAACTGGCCCTGATTCTGTGCTCAGGGTCATTCAACATGAGCTGAGTAAGGAAGTCAGGTCCGAATCAAAGCCAGAGAAAGGATAACACGAGAGCTCGATAGAACATCTCATCACCTCTGCCCAATGAAAATGATGCCAACGTTCGATTATCAATAACAACATGAGCAACATTTTATCATAAATAACGACACGAACAACAACGACACTTGCAGAGGGGCGCCCGGCTGGCTCAGCCGGTAGAGCATGCGGCTCTTGATCTTGGGGCCATGAGTTCGAGCCCCACGCGGGGCGGAGAGATTACTTCAAAAGAAAAGAAAAAAGAAAACATTGTACAGTGTTCACGATGTGCCTGGGGGAATGTTAACCTGATCTTCGACATCCTGTTGAGGTAGGTACTACGACTGTCCCCACTCTACAGATGAGAAAACTCAGACACAGAGCAGTCGAGTAACTCACTCAGTTACGGAACTAACAAGTGGTCTCGTCCCAGCATTTTGGAGGAAGCACTCACAACGACATCACCTCCAGTTTCCAGAGAAGGTTCCTGAAGCGCCTGGGAGGGAGCAACCATAGCAAAGGGATCGCGACTGGAGGGCTCAAACCCAGGATCACACGGCCACAGAGCCCACGCCCTTTGTAGTTCAACCTCTACCCTTCGGTAGCCCACATAACAGGTCTGTAGTGTGTTAAATAGTGTCCTCCGAAAAAAAAAAATATATGAGTCCTAACCTACAGTATTTGTGAATGTGATCTTAGGAGAGATGTATAGACACGGAGCTCAGTCTGAGTCCAATGACCCGTGTCCTTGTAAGGGAAAGCGGAGGGAGATTCAGACACACGGAGGAAAAGGCCAGGTGAAGCGGGAGGCAGAGATTGGAGCGATGTGGCCACAAGCCGGGGGAGGCGGAGGCTTGCCGGAAGCCACCAGAAGACAGCCACGAGATGCGTTTCCCCCTCGGAGCCTCCAGAAGGAACCAACCCAGTCAACGCCTTGACTTCAGATCTCCAGGACTAGGAGAGGATCCTTTTCTGTTGCTTTAAGCCCAACAGTCTGTGGTCATTAGGTATTACAGCTCTACATCACTCATACAGTGCCTTCTTGTGTTTTTATTTGATTGATTTTATGTTTATTTCTGAGAGGGAGAGAGCGTGTGCGCGGGGGAGAGAGAGGGGCAGAGGGAAAGAGAGAATCTCAAGCAGGCTTCCAACGCGGGGCTCGATCCCACGGCCCTGGGATCGTCACCTGAGCTGAAATCAAGATCGGACGCTCAACTGACTGAGCCACCCGGGCGCCCTGCCTTCTTGTGTTTTGAGAGGTGCTCGTGTGTCTACAGAACAAGCACACGTAGCTCTGGTTGGATCTCCAGAGAGCGCTGTCCAGCAGAAACCTAACCCACACGCCGAGTGCAAGCCACAGGTGGAACTTGACATTTGAGAGTCACCGTGTCGGGGCGCCTGGGTGGCTCAGTCTGTTAAGCGTCTGGCTTTGGCTCGGGTCGTGATCGCCCGGTCCGTGAGTTCGAGCCCTGCATTGCGTGAGCTCAAGTCCCACTTCGGGCGAGCTCGAGCCCCAACTCTGGGCTCTGCACTCTGCACTCTCTCTCCCTCTGACCCTCGCTCACACGTGCTCTCTCTCTCTCTCTCTAAAATAAAAAAAAAAAAATGTTTTTTCTTGTAGCCATGTTAAAAAAAAATGTATCAGGTGGAATTAATTTCTATAATCGTATGAGTTCCCTGTGGCCACTGTAACAAATTACCCGGAACTTGGTGACTTAGAAGAATAGGAATTTAGTCTTTCACGACTCTGGAGGCCAGAAGTCTGACACCAAGGCGTTGGCAGGGTTTTGCTCCCTGCCACAGCGTCCGGGAGAATCTGTCCCTTGCCCCTTCTGGCTCCTGGTGATGCTGGGATTCCTTGGCTTGTGGCCACCTCTCTGCAGCCTGCCGTCTCCTCTTCTCCACGTGTCTGTGTAAATCTCCCTCCGTCTCTCACTGATCAAGATACGTGTGATCGCATTCGGGGTTTACCTGGGTAATCCCAGGGTAATCTCCCCATCTCGAGATCTTTAACTGTGTCACAATTGCAAAGAAGGACCCCTTTTCCCAAAAGGCAACACGGGTTCCAGGAATAGGAACTGATATCTTTGGAATATTATGCGGCATAGTATAATAATGTATTTGATTTAACCTAATATATCCGGGTGCCTGGGCGGCTCAGTCAATTAAGCACCTGACTCTTGATTTCAGCTCAGGTCATCATCCACAGTTGGTGAGACTGAGCCCCGAGTCAGGCAGGCTCTCTGCCCTGACAGTGTGGGGCCTACTTGGGATTCTCTCTGCCCTTCCCTGCTCGTGTGCTCTTTCTCTCTCTCTCTCTCTCTCTCTCTCTCAAAATAAATAAATAAACTTTAAAAAAGGATATTTTAACTTAATGCATCAAAAACATTATCACTTTCGGGGTGCCTGGGTGGCTCATTCGGTTAAGCATCCAGCTCCGGCTCAGGTCACGATCTCACAGCTCATGGGTTTGAGCCCCGCGTTGGGCTCTGTGCTGACACTTCTCTCTCTGCCCCTCCCCTGCTCATGCTCTGTCTCTCTCTCTCTCAAAACTAAATAAACATTCTAAAAGGTAATAATATTGAATAATTGCGGTAATGATTTAAAAATATTATTACCTTTTAGAATGTTTATTTAGTTTTGAGAGAGAGAGACAGAGCGTGAGCAGGGGAGGGGCAGAGAGCAAGGGAGACACAGAATCCGAAGCAGGCTCCGGGCTCTGAGCCATCAGTACAGAGCCCGACACGGGGCTCGAACCCACAAGCTGTGAGATCATGACCTGAGCTGAAGTTGGACGCTTAACCGACTGAGCCACCCAGGCACTCCCCAAAATATGATCACTTTAACGTGTAGTTAGTATTTTTAAATTATTAGTGAGGTGCTTTACTTGTTCTCATACGAAGTCTTTAAAAACCAGTGTGAACTTCACAGTCATGAGACATCTCAGCTTGGACTCACGACGTTTTGGGAGATCAAAGGCCACATCTGGCCACTCTACATAACGAGATGGCTACTGGGGCGCCTGGGTGGCGCAGTCGGTTAAGCGTCTGACTTCAGCCAGGTCACGATCTTGCAGTCCGTGAGTTCGAGCCCCGTGTCGGACTCTGGGCTGATGGCTCAGAGCCTGGAGCCTGTTTCCGATTCTGTGTCTCCCTCTCTCTCTGTCCCTCCCCCGTTCATGCTCTGTCTCTCTGTCCCAAAAATAAATAAACGTTGAAAAAAAAATTTTTTTTAAAGAGATGGGCTACTGTCACTGACCTCTCACTGTGCCGCAGAGTGGTCTAGGACCTTCGGGTTCTTTGATTGCTTCAAGACACGCGGCACAAAGGTCACAGGTGCACTGAGAATCTCAGATGAGGTGTGGGCCTTTCTGTTCCGGTCTCAAGATCTGTGAATCAAAATGTCAACGCTGTCCTTGAGGTGTGCGCCCAAATCGTGGGCCGATTTCAAGCAAGCTGGACTTGAAGGTCAAGTCTGCAGAGCCCGATTTATTGCTGAAAAAGCAGTCAGGCTCCTCCTCCCACCTGTGATAACGATGCCAACCTCGGGGTTGAGTTTTTGCAGCTTGAAAACCACTAATTTTCTGCGGCCACCTCATATGTTAAATCTGCCTCTCTCCCTTTTGGAGAAGGGGACACTGAGGCCTGGATTGACCAAGTAGCCTGCCCACCGTGGCTCAGCGGTTGAGGAGCAGGAGGGAAACCCAAGTTCCGAACCACTGCCTCCTATCCGAGCGCCGTACTGCCCCTCTCTGGGCCTCGCTTTCTCCATCTCTAAAACGGGTGTGATAATACACCTTCCATGGAGGATTACGGAGATAACCCAGGTGACACGTGACATTCTGCCTGGTGTTGATCGCAAAGGGTCACCGCGCTTGGTGTGTTAACCGCTGAGCTTCAACCAGGCCTGAGTCATCCCCGAGGCAGCGCCCGGGGGGCTGGACAGATACGGAGTGTGAAGGTCCGGCCCTACCCCCTGCCCCATGAATCATCAGTCCAGGGCCGGTAGAGACGGGCAAGGAACTAATTACATCACAAGATAAGAACCCGTAGCGGTGGGTGCGTGTATCAGGGGAGAAGTACGGGGGGTGGGGGGTGGGGGAGAAAGGGGTGCTTCTGCTGGGTCCTCCGGGAACCTGATTAACTGGTTGGAAGCCAGAGGGTGTGGCGCACAAGGCCTAGAACGGGGGCCCTGCCCGAGCCCCTGTCAGGGGTCCCCCCTCTTCCCGCACACAAACACCTGAAGACGCAGCTCCACCCGGGCAGCCGACCCGGGCAATTCCGGGCTCTGATTGGACAGTGGGGAGCGCCTGAGCACAGGGCGGCCAATGGGAGGCTGGCCAACAGCCAATGAGCGCAGAGCGCGCTGAGCAGGTGCCTCGCAGGTGTGAACGCAAAGTAGCCAGCGGGAGATGGGAAGGTGGACCTGGGCGCCGGAGGAGGCTGAGCTCAGCGGCCCCGGGGTGGGGTGGGGTGGCTGTGAGTGGCCTGGGGAGAACCTCCGCGAATCCGAATCCGCTCCTGGCCGGCCCCGGGGGTCCTCACCTGCGTCCCCGCACCCCTTGTACCGCGAACGTCCTCACCAGGAGCCCCTCTATCCCGGAACCCTCAAAGCAGCCCCGGCCTCGAGACAACGAAAGGAACCAGTTACCATTAACCGGGGGCCGGTCAGCGCAGGTCTGTCACCTGTTCTGCAGGGCGCTGGGGTCCCCACCGGAAGCCGAGGCCCCCACCCAAGGCCGCTTTGGACCTCGCCTGTTTTCCGGGTCCTGTAGGGTAAGACGACGTTTTCTGCGCAAGCCTCTCATTGCTTCCCTGTCCAGCTCCCCACCCCGCCCCAACCCTAACTCCACCACCATGAAGGCCTCCCTGCTGTCACCTTGTCCCGAGAGCCAAGTCGTTCCCCTCACGGAGGAGCACAGCATTGACCCAGACAAGCCCCTTGGCAGCCGGGCAGCCACCCTCCTCACCGCGTGTTCCCTGCCAGCCGGTTCTCTGGGCACAGTTCTGACTGCGTGGACACATCAAAGGCCACTAGGGCGGGGGAGGGAGTCACTGTGGAGCACGTCAGAGAGAGCAGCAGAGGATAAGACACCAACTAGTACTCTGGGGAAGGGACCAGGGCCCTGGGGTCAAGCAGGCACAAACCTGTCTGAGACAAACACAGACAAACATTTTCCCCTCCTGGGCAGGGCAGCTTCGAGAAAGAGCTTCAGCTGGGGTGGGGAACATAGCGGGGCAGTAAAACTTGGCGATCAAATAGCAATTCTTACCTAAGGAAATTCACGGAAACAGCTAACGTCACCTGTCAGACGCTGTGCCCGGCGCTTTATACATATTAGCTCGGTGTCTTCCCGCCACAAGCCCAGGAAGTGGGTCTATGATTATCCCCATTTTAAAGATGAGGACATTGAGGTTCAGAGAGGAGTGCATCAGTTTCTGTGCTAACCCACTGCACCAGGTCCGTATGCATGACCCGGGTATGTGAAGAACACCCTTCAGGGAGCCCAGGGGAGGACGGCTTGGCTGGGAAGGGGCTGCTGCCCACAGCAGGGTGTGGAGAGCCTTCAGGCTGATGTCCTGTGGGCCAGGCTGGGTGCTCTGATCTCCCCCGGGACCGCCACCTTTCAGTCTGGACTGTCCATCGCAGAACCACAGGCAGGTAGCACATAATCGAGTGCTCAGCCCCGAGCACTGGGCTGGGGGCAGGGGGGGGGGGCGGTGTCCCGGAATTGTTCTGAACTTGGAGTCTGGAAAGGCCCAGATATGTCCCTTGCTGTCCCCACTGCCCCCAGCACAAGCTGCAGCCAGGACCCCAGGTGATCCGGTTTGATTCTCCTGTCCCATCCTGGGGGCAGCAGTTTGTGGCCTCTGAGTTACACATTATCTTGGAGGGGAAAAAAAAAATGCTTCTTCCTCCTGGCTGGATGCCAGGTCTACACCCAGCTTTCAGTCATCCCCCCGGCTCTGCATAGACTGAGCCACACACCTAAGCTGTGCAAACGGGGGGAGGGGAGGGGACACATTGCTGGTGTCGGAGACGCGGAGGCGCCCTGGCCTTGGGAGTGGTTTGGAGCTGTCTCCGGGGCCAACTCTCCACCCCGTGACCTCTTGCCAACCCAGACCTGGAGTTCTGCTGAGACAACCTCAGCCCTCCCGCCTGCCTCTTACCCTGTCCCCAGGCGCGCCTCTGCCTGAGCTCATCAGTGATGACTTCAGAAATGTCACACCCAAGGCCTTGGCCAGCTTGAGATCTGAGGGGCTTCGGGCTCTTGCCGTCCCCTCCCTGTCTCTCTAGCATGACTCAGGCAGGGACAGGACCCAGGCTGTGGTAAGGCTCTCCATTTTTATGCAATCGCTTTCTTCACTCAAACCACAGGCCCTGCCGGGTCACACACACACACACACACCCTCCCCCCTGCTTCGCCCGCCTTCCCCGGCTTCTCAGCCTTCTGACGCCAGGGTTCAGATGCCAAGCAGATAGAGACCCTCGTCTCTGCTGAGGTCAAGGCCAGTCTTCTCTTCCGTCACGTCCCCAGCTGATCAGGGTCGGGGAGCGGTGCCCAAGGATAGGGGACCGGTGGGGGGCCGGTGCTGTTGCCCAGATGAGAGGTGACAGGGCCTGAGGAAAGCCAGAACACAGAACTGGTGAGCCTCCGGGACAAAGCTGGCTATCAGGGGGAAGCAAGAAGACAGAATGCCGGTAGCGGTCCAAACGGTGGTTACCTCTGCGCAGAGGAGGGGTGTGGACTGGGATAGGACACGAGGGAACTTCTTGGGTGCTGAGAAATGTCGGTCTCCCTCTGGGCGGGTTTCATTAAAAAAAGGAAATAAAATCCCAATGCCCAGATCTGACTCGAATAGCTCAGTAGGCAGGGATGCCACTTACTGTGATGCGAAGCCCGGAGGAAACGCGAACTTGAAAGAAAACATCAAGCATTCCACTTTGTGTTGAACCGACTGCTGGACATCTAAATCGTTCCCAGTGCATTCCCCAGGATGGACAATGCCAGGAGGCCACTTGTGCATGTTCAGACGAATTCCTACAAGTAGTGTTTCTGGATCAGAGCGTGTCCTTAAGATTCTGGATCCCCACTGCCAACGCGGTTTCCCCAGCGTGCGTTCCTAACAGCATTTGTTCATCTGGCCATCCGTTCCTTCCCCGGGGGCCAGCTCTGTGCCAGGCCCTGTCCGGCGTCCTAGACATGTGATGGCAAACAAGACGGGGAGATTGCTGTCACCTGCTCCCTGGAACTCCCAGTGTGGGATGGAGATCAGGGTAGGAAGAGGGACCCTCTTGTTCAGAGGGATCCATTCAACCCTGAAGGGGTGCACACACTGAAAATTCTTGCCCACAACGTGGGCCTGAAACCAGCGATCAGCTGTTCGTAGTGGCTTTTCTTCTATAGACAGGGAAAGATATCTTGGCGAGCCACAGCTGGAGGAGCTGGGAGTGGGGGGGGGGGGGGAGGTGGGGAGAGATGGCCAGAGCACTGCAGGAAAGAGCCTAGAACATGCAAAGGCCCTGCAAAAGATCATCTGATGGCTGTGGGCGAAGGGCTGGCCGGGGTGGGGGTGGGGAGAGGAGTCAAAAGCCTGCTGAATAAGTTAGATGCTATCTTGTCCATCGAGTTTGTATTTAGGTTCTCCAGACTCACCACGAACGGCAGCTCATGCACAGAGGAAGTATGGTTTTTAGTCAACCAGTTGGATGTGATCTGTGACAGTCTATGACAGAGGTTCACGATCAAGGCATGGAGAGGGGGCCGAGATACATGGTCACGGTTTTGAAAAAGCCCCAGAACAATGGCTAGCGTATCAATCCCTTTTTCCGCACAATCAGAAGCACAGGGACGGCCCAACATTTGTATCAGCGGAGAAAAAGTTCCGGAAGGAGGAGCAGCCAGCCAACAACGGTTCATCTCTGCAGGGAAGGACCAGAAGGGACCATCTCTCCTTAACTAGACACTCCTGTATGGTGGGAGCTTGTCATCACAGGTTCATAGTTCAAGCCATCCAGCCTCGTTTTTTAACTTCCAGTTTAGAGGAGGTAGGGGGCGGGAGCCATGAGCTGGGTCACACCAGGAGGCAGTAAGAGAAAAAGCTAGGGGGTGGGGCTTTCCCTGGAGCATTTGGCCCCTTCCCGCCAGCCGGTCACTGGCACAAAAAGGGTCACACTAGCTTAGAGCCCCAAGGACGTACAATCAGAATAATGCATGGCCCAGCTTGAATGCCAGTATGCACAAACCAGCTACGAAAAACACTGTGGGGGGCGCCTGGGTGGCTCAGTCGGTTAAGCGTCCGACTTCAGCTCAGGTCATGATCTCTCGGTGCGTGAGTTCAAGCCCCGCGTCGGGCTCTGTGCTGACAGCTTGGAGCCCAGAGCCTGCTTCGGATTCTGTATCTCCCCCTCTCTCTCTGCCCCTCCCCAACTCACGCTCTCTCTCTTTCTGTCTCAAAAAATAAATGTTACAAAAAATTTTTTTTCAAAAGGGAAACACTGTGGGATTACTGGGAAATCATAAACAAAAATTTAATGTTTTTTTTATTTTTGAGAGAGAGAGAGCATGAACAGGGGAGGGGCAGAGGGAGAGGGAGACACAGAATCCGAAGCAGGCTCTGGGCTCTGAGCTGTCAGTGCAGAGCCCAGCACAGAGCCCCAGATGCGGGGCTTGAACTCACAAACGTGAGATCATGACCTGAGCCGAAGCCAGACGCTTAATCAACTGAGCCACCCAAGGGCCCTTGGGAAACCTTAATAAAATCTCATTTTAGGTAAGATGAGAACTGTCTGGGGCGCCTGGGTGGCGCAGTCGGTTAGGGGTCCGACTTCAGCCAGGTCACGATCTCGCGGTCCGTGAGTTCGAGCCCCGCGTCGGGCTCTGGGCTCATGGCTCAGAGCCTGGAGCCTGTTTCCGATTCTGTGTCTCCCTCTCTCTCTGCCCCTCCCCCGTTCATGCTCTGTCTCTCTCTGTCCCAAAAATAAATAAACGTTGAAAAAAAAATTAAAAAAAAAAAAAAAGATGAGAACTGTCTGAAATGAAAACATGGAAATCACTGACAGATTAAAGCAGGTCATGAAATAGTATATTTTGTTCGGTTCCCAAAATGAAATCACATCAGAATCATTAAATCGGCCCCTCCTAAGAACAATCGACCTTCTATAAAGCCACAGCGTCTCCTCATCCGGTGATCTGGTCGTCTGAGGTCTCAGTCCAGAAAACAAAGCCCTAGCCTAGGAAAGCACCTGCCTAGTAAAAGATCTAGAAGCATCTGGAATTGGAACAGCCGTGATGTCTAGGTGGCGGGCATATGATATATTTGCTAATTTTTGCTTCTTTGTATTTTCGAATTTTCTTCACGCACATGTCCTATTTCTGTGATTAAAAAGTATTTTAGTTTATTTTTTTTTTAGTTTATTTTTTATTTGTGAGAGGGAGAGAGAAAGCATGAGCAGGGGAGGATCCGAGACAGACAGAGAGAGAGAGAGAGAGAGAGAGAGAGAGAGGGAATCCTAGGCACTGTCAGCAAGGAACCAGAAGCCGGGCTGAACTCAGGAACCGTAAGATCATGACCTGAGCGGAAGCCGAGAGTGGTTAGCTTCACCAATTGGGCCACCCAGGCTCCCCTGAAAAAATATTTTAAAATATACACACGGGGCGCCTGGGTGGCGCAGTCGGTTAAGCATCCGACTTCAGCCAGGTCACGATCTCGCGGTCCGGGAGTTCGAGCCCCGCGTCGGGCTCTGGGCTGATGGCTCGGAGCCTGGAGCCTGTTCCCGATTCTGTGTCTCCCTCTCTCTCTGCCCCTCGCCCGTTCATGCTCTGTCTCTCTCTGTCCCAAAAATAAATAAACGTTGAAAAAAAATTAAAAAAAAAACCATAAAATATACACACACATTATGGGTGCTTTTTATTTTATTTTTTTAAGTTGTCAAGTCAAGGGAAGTGATGAGTGGCGGCCTAACGTTCCCCGCCTCCGCTGTTAGACCCTTTTTCCGTTGTTGTTCGGGGTCTTTCAAAACCTAGGTGAGGTCTGAGGGGGGGGAGGGGAGATGCCCCCCCCCCCCTTCCCCAGGGAACTGCAAGGGCGCCAGGGCCCGAGCCCTGCGTCCCGGCACGGAGCGCCCTGGGGCCCTGCGTCTTGACTTCTCCCCAACCGTGCCGTCCAGCTGTGCGTGGCCTTTGCGCTCAGCTCTGGTGTCCCACTTCCGTTCCCCCTGTGACCCCCCCCCCAGACTCAGACCCTGGCCTGATCCCACGGGTCACAAAAGCGTTGGGGTCCAACACCCATGAGCCGGGCCCTTCCCACCGCAACGGAGGGAGAAGTCAGAGCGCGGAGCAGAACCCAGCGGCCACGGGACCGCGCCCCGGATGGGAAGGAGCCGCGGGGTCAGCAAAGCAGGGGGTGGATAGAACCTAAGCTTCAGCAGCGTCTCGGGGCCCGGAGTTCACCAGACAGGGTTCACATCCCGCCTCAAGCTGGGGGACTTCGGGCAAGCTTTGCGGGTTTTCCCTCATCTATCCCACCCCTGGGGATCGCGGCTCAGCTCTCTGACAAGGATTCTGCCTACAAAGGTGGGCAGCAGCCCCCATCCAGGCTGTTCCGAGGGTTCCTTGAGATGCCCCCTGCGCGGTCCTTCCCTGGGGCGCCTTGGTTCCCTTCCAGGTCTCCCCCAGGCTAGCAATTGTCATCAATTTTCGTTCGATTTCAAATCTGGCTTCTCCTGACAACCAAATGCAAGGCTGAATCTTTGATCAGATCTTGGGCTGAAACAAACAAACAAACCTCTAAAGGATAGTATCGGGGTCATTGGGGGAACTTGAATGGGGACTGGATAATCGATAATATTACTATACTGAAGGTAAGTTGCGTAGGATGGGTGGCATTGTGGCCTTCCGGGAGTTGTCCTTAACCTTAGGAAATACATGATGGAGGGCTTAGGGTTGAAGTGTCATGATGTCTGCAAAGGGCTTTCAAACGGGTCAGCAGAAGGAATAAAGAGGTGACCAGATGGGAGTGCGTTCACATTGGGTGGGTCCCCGTGAAGGGCATACGAACGTTCACCGTAGTACTTTTCTGGAGGTTCAAATCCCCCCCCCCCGAATAAAATGCGATCAATTTTCTAAGAAGGAGCCTCCTGCTTTCTTGTTGCATCAGGAACGGGGTTGGAAACTTTTCTCCCCCTTCTCTCTCTCTTTCCCCTGTATCACCCTCAGGACCCCCAGCTGGGCTAGCCTGGAAACACCCCGCCATTTTTGTTTATGCTGTTTCCAGGGAGAACTGCTACAAGCCTACTTCCAGAACCATCCTCGCTGGGCGGGCACAGCCTGGATGTGGGTTCAGGATCGTGTCCCTTTGGCTGCTGCTGGCCACCATCCCCCACCCTCCATCAGGAGACCCTCTGAGCGGGGTCCCCACGCCAAAGGCCCACATTCTTTGACCAGCACGAGAAATAACTCCACCTAATTTAGGCTGGTCTCACCGAGCCAACTTCGCTTGGTCCAGAATTCATTCCTGCTTCTGTAGACGGTAGGATGGTCAAGGTGCATTCTGAGAGTCTGTGAAAATTATAGGACTTTTCTCATAAAAATCACACTCATTCATTTTGCATGTCAGGTCAAGAAGCTGACCGAATGTGTGAAGTCCACTCGCTGGCCCTACGTTAGAATTTTATGGACCAGACGGAAATCGGACACAACCAGGACACCTGAGTGGCTCAACTGGTTAAGCATCTGACTCTCGATTTCGGCTCAGGTCACAATCCCAGGGTTGTGGGATCGAGCCGCAAGTCAGGCTCCGTGTTGACCTCAGGGCCTGCTTGGGATTCTCTCTCTCTCCCCCCCCCGCTCTGTCCCTCTCCCCTGCTCTCTCGTTTTCTCTCTTAAAAAGAAAAAATAGGGGCACCTGGGTGGTTCAGTCGGTTAAGTGTCTGGCTTCGGCTCAGGTCATGATCTCACGGTTCGTGGGTTCGAGCCCCGCATCGGGCTCTGTGCTGATGGCTCGAAGCCTGGAGCCTGCTTCGGATCCTGTGTCTCCCTCTCTCTCTGCCCCTCCCCTGCTCCTGCTCTGTCTCTTAAGAATAAATAAACGTTAAAAAATAAATAAAAAGAAAAGAGAAAAGAAATAACAATAAAAAAAGCAATGGGACACAGCCTAAGTGTCCATCAACTGGTAAATGGGGGGTCAGAATGTGGTATGTCCTTATAATGGAATACTATTCAGCAATAAAGAGGAACCGCCGGGGCGCCTGGGTGGCGCAGTCGGTTAAGCGTCCGACTTCAGCCAGGTCACGATCTTGCGGTCCGTGAGTTCGAGCCCCGCGTCGGGCTCTGGGCTGATGGCTCGGAGCCTGGAGCCTGTTTCCGATTCTGTGTCTCCCTCTCTCTCTGCCCCTCCCCCGTTCATGCTCTGTCTCTCTCTATCCCAGAAATAAATAAAAAACGTTGAAAAAAATTAAAAAAAAAAAAAAGAGGAACCGCCTACAGATACGTGCTATGACACGGATGACCCTTCAAAATATGACACCCAGGAAAAGAAGCCGGACACAAGAGACCACGTGTTATCGGCCTATGTGTGTGAAATATCCAGAAAAGGCAGAGCTATAAAGACAGAAGGTAGAATCGTGGTTACCCGGGGTGGGGACGGGAGAGAACGGTCAACGTGCATGAGGGAGCACGCTGGGGAGACGAGATGGTTTCAGGCTGGTCTATGGGGATGGTTGTTGCGTAACTTGGTACGTTTCCTAAAACTCGCAACGTCGCACACATGAAAAGCGTGAACTGCGCGGTAGGCAAACAAGCCTCGACGATGCAATTTTAAAATGTTACTGGGCTCGCACGTATTGACTAATAGTGTTTGGGTTGGGTTTGCTTTGCTTTGTTTTGTGTCAGAGAACCTTCTTTTTGACAGGCTTGCCCACGCCTGGAGGACACCCAGGACTCACGATCTTAGTCCTGACCTCTTCTCCTTTGCCCCCAAGCCCTCACACATCTGTTCGGCTCCAACTGGGGTGTGCATCCCTGGCAGGGGGGAGGGGGGAGGCCGTGTCCGTCTTGCTCACCGCTGTGTCCCAGAGCCTACACAGCAAGCTGGCCTCTAAATACTTGCCGAAGTGATGAGAGAAGGAAGAAATGGTGTCACCCCCCTGCCTCGGGTTAGTGGCAGGGTCTCCAGCTGCTCCTTTTATGTTTATTTATTTATTTTGACAGTGGGGAGGGGCGGAGAGAGAGCGAGAGAGAATCCCACGAAGGCTCCGCGCTGTCAGCACAGAGCCCAGCTCGGGGCTTGATCTCATGAGCCCTGAGATCGTGACCTGAGCCCAAACCAAGAGTCAGATGCTTAATCGACTGAGCCCCCCGGGGGCGTCCCCCTGGCTTCTCTTTCTACACGGTCATTACATATCCAACCACATCCCTCCGCCATGGCTGAGTGCTTGGGAGTATCTTTACCCTTCAGGGGAGCGTTACACTTTGCTCACTGTGTTGCTGGGTTAACACCTTTTCCTTGCTCCCTGGGATTACTTACTTTCAAGTGCTGTGGGCATCAGCATCTGACGTTTCTTCCTTTTAGGAAAGGCCTACTACGTGCCAGGGGCCTCACGTATGTAATCCCATTTAACCCTTGCAACAGTCCAGAGTAGGGACTAATATTATCCCCACAACCCCGAGGCCCAGAGATGTTAAGACAGTCGCCCAAAGTCACACAGCTGATGAGAAGCAGAGCCGGGAGGTGAACTCAGGGCCTTTCTGCCAAAGTCAAGGCACTTGAGATTGAAAATGGATCGTTCCGCTTTCCACAGGGTGCATACACCTCTGGGGCGTTCAGGGGACGGGAGCGGGATGATGTCAGACGTGGGGGGTGGGGCCTGGACCCCTTGTTGACATTTGTCTTAGTGCCTAAGACCCGCATCTTGTGTGATCTCAAGGATTAGGAAAGACACACTCGATCAACACCAGCGAACGGCATTGCCTCGCCAACTAGGGGTCCTTTTGTTCCCTGGGCGCTGCTTTCTACCTCTACCTGCCTCTCGTGTTCTCAGATACATTCTCTGCCTCTCTGCCTCTGTCTTGCAAAAACGACTTCTTGCTCGAAGTTGCTGGGGCCATCTGGAGTCGCCCCGTCTGCTGGCCCCATCTAGTGGTTAGACTCCGGAAGTACACTAGCTTCCCTTTGACCAGGTGAGGCCAGCTTTGGGGAAATGAATGCCCTTCTAGCCCTTTCCTCTCAGAGACAACGTTAGCCACATTCGTCAGGTTACCAGATTCTCCAGATGGGTTCAAGCTACCTCTCTGGAGGCCACCCTAACTCTTGTATTCGATTATAAACTATTCCGTGGAAGGAAATAACATCACACCCCAGATGTAACCGATGGTTACATTTTGCTATAATAGTCCCTCCAGTCCTCTGTATTTTCGTATAAAGGAAAGCCCCAAACCCCATCCCTTTGGTGATCCTCCCCCAAAGTCACCTCTCTGCCGAAATTGGAGTGTAAATAAATAAGCTTATTTATTTATTTTTGAGAGAGTGTGAGCAGGGGAGGGGCAGAGAGAGAGAGAGGGAGACAGAGAATCCCCAGCAGGCTTCGCACTGTCAGTGGGGAGCCCGACATGGGGCTGGAACCCACTAACTGTGAGAGCATGACCCAAGCCGAAATCAAGAGTCGGACGCTTAACCGACTGAGCCACCCAGGCGCCCCGCCCCCAAGAAGTGTGCTTTTTAATCCCCATCGCCTATTTTCCTCCTTCCCTCCACCACCTCTCCTCTGGTAACCATCGGTTTTTCTATAGTTAGAGTCTGTCTCTTGGTTTGTCTCTCTCTCTCTCTTTTCCCGTTGTTCGTTTGTTTTGTTTCTTAAATTCCCCATATGAGTGAAATCATATGGTTTGGTCCTTCTCTGACTTATTTTGCTTAGCATAATGCTCTCTAGCTCCAATCATGTTGTTGCAAACGGCAAGATTCCATTCTTTTTGATGGCTGAGTAATATTTCATTTTATATATGTATAATACATAAAATGTATATGTATACATATGTATACATAAAATGTATACATATGTATTTTATATGTATACATTTATTTATATATTTTATATAATTTACATATTTTATATGTATACATTTATTTACACATGTATTTATATGTATACATATGTATACATAAAATGTATACATATGTATTTTATATGTATACATTTATTTATTTTATATAATTTACATATTTTATATGTATACATTTATACATGTATTTATATATTTTATGTATACATATGTATACGTATACATATGTATACATAAAATGTATACATATGTATTTTATATGTATACATTTATTTATATATTTTATATAATTTACATATTTTATATGTATACATTTATTTATACATGTATTTATATATTTTATGTATTTATACATTTGTACATTTATACATTTGTATGTATTTTATGTATTTATACATTTTATGTATACATATGTATACATCTTATGTATACATATGTATACACATATACGTACACATATGTATACATTTTATGTATACATTTTATGTATACATATGTATACATATGTATACATTTTATGTATACATTTTATGTATACATATGTATACATATGTATACATTTTATGTATACATATGTATACATATGTATACATTTTATGTATACATATGTATACGTATATAGTCACACACACACACACACACACACACACCCCACATGTTCTTTATCCATTCATCTGTCAGTGGACACTTGGGCTGTATCCATAATTCGGCTATTATAAACAATGCTGCAATAAACATAGGGGTGCATATACCCCTTTGCATTAGTGTTTTTAGATTGGGGGCAAATACCCAAGAGTGCGATTGCCAGATCGTAAGGGTAGTCCTATTTTTAACTTTCTGAGGAACCTCCGTACCGTTCTCCACGGTGGCTGCACCAGTTCGCATTCCCACCAACGGTGCTCGAGGGTTCCTTTCTCCCCGACACCTGTTTCCCGTGTTGTTGGTTTTAGCCATTCTGACACGTGTGAGGTGATACCCCACTGTGGTTTTGATTTGTGTTTCCCTGATGACGAGTGCTGTTGAGCCTCTCTCTGCGTGTCTCTGGGCTACCTGAACGTCGTCCTTGGAGAAATGTCTGTTCATGCCTTCTGCCCATTTTTTTTCCCACTGGATTATTTGGTTTCTGGGTCGTTGAGCTGAATCAGTTCTTTACATATTTTGGAAACGACCCTTCGTCAGACGTATCGTGCGCAAGTATCTGCTCCCATTCCGTAGGCTGTCTTTCAGGTTCATGGGTTGTTTCCTTTGCTGTGCAGAAAGAAACTTGTTACTCTGATGCAGTCCCGATAGTGTATCTTGGCTTTTGTTTCTCTGGCCTCAGGAGACGGATCTAGAAAGGTTGATGTCAGAGAAATTGCTGCCTGTGCTCTCTTCTAGGATTTTTATGGTTTCAGGCCTGACATTTAGGTCCTTAGCCTAGTCTGAGTTTATTTTTGTGTATGCTGTTAGAAAGTGGTCTGGTTTCGTTCTTTTGCATGGAGCCGTCAGGTTTTCCCCCCACCATTTGTTGAAGAGACTGTCTTTTTCCCAGTGCATATTCTTGCCTCCTTTCTTGAAGATGAATTGCCCACGTGATTGTAGCTTTCTGCTCTGTTCCATTGATCACTGGGTCCATTTTTGTGCCAGTACCATACTGTTTTGATGACTACAGCTTTGTAACATAACCTGATGTTGGAGCACATGCGCATTTTTAATTTGCAAGTGACGTGCTGTGCCGTATCCTTTGCTACGTGTCCACTCAACTCTTATTCCTGAGATGTACAGACATTGACACACACGATTCAAGTTCATCCATTTTGGTCCGCCACATAATGTTCCATTGTAGGACTAGACAACGGTTTGCTTATCCGTTCCCCTAGTGATGGCCAATTAGGTTTGATTCCGGTTTGTAATATTACAAACGGAGCCTCAACATCCTCCAATGTGTCCCCTGTGTGCAGGTGTGCGGCCCTCTGGGGCTGGGTTCTGCACCCTCCACGCTATGAATGGGCTGCAGGTGGGCAGCTGGGAAGAACCTAGGGAGGCCGGAGCCCTGAGTCCAGTCGTTTCGTCCAGCAGTCTCTCCACAGTGGGACGCACTCATCGTTCCCTTTTCTTTCTTTCTTTTTTTTTTTATTTTTGTTTTATGTTTATTTTTGAGACAGAGAGAGACAGAGCATGAACGGGGGAGGGTCACAGAGAGAGGGAGACACAGAATCGGAAACAGGCTCCAGGCTCTGAGCTGTCAGCCCAGAGCCCGACGCGGGGCTCGAACCCACGGACCGTGAGATCATGACCTGAGCCGAAGTCGGACGCTCAACCGACTGAGCCACCCAGGCGCCCCAATTGTTTCCTTTTCTTCGTGTGCCATATAACATGATAAAGGCTTGAACAGTGAAATTGGGGGGCCACAGAGCATGCGACCTTCAGCTAAACCAGGTATTGCCAAAGTAGTCTTGTCGTCTACCTTATCTCTTTAACTGACTTTGGGGGGCTCTCGCTCCCCCGGAAGATCTGGGTGACTTCCGTTTCCTGGGGATGCAGCTTTGGACCGTGGAGCACCAACCATCCTTTCATTTCACAAATATTTATCGACATCTGCGGGTGGACCTCATCCAACCTGTTGAAGGTATAAATAGAACAAAAGGCCAAGTGAAAAGGAATTCTTTGGCTGAGCGAATGAACGAATGAACCTAGGTGTTGGAATGGGGCTGAGCAGGGATGCTGGGCAGAGTGGGAAGGGCATGGGGGGCTCGGGGACTGTGTGGGAGGAGACTGGGAGATCCACGCTAGAGGTGGATCCCCTGTTGGGAGCGGCCCTTTCCTCATTCACGTGGTTCATACTGGGGGGGGGGGATGCTGCCCCCAGCCCTGGCCACAGCTGACTGGATCAGGGGCCACCTGACCCAGGCTGGGCCAATCAAATCCCTTCCCTGGGAGTTTGGAATTGGGGCTGAGAGTGGGGCAGGGGAGAAGAAGACAGTGACTGTGTGGTCTCTCTGGGTGTCTGGAGCCACACACACAAAGCCAGGTGCCCTGTGGAGAATGGAGCAGATCCACAAAGGGAAGGTGGTGAGAGAGGAGGAGGGGGAGAGCCAGGCGCTCTGGACCTGACTCAGGTCCCTCCCTCGGCCCCCAGCACCTCTGCATGGTAGATGAGGTACTGTGAGTCTCCTTGGCCCTGATGACCCAGTTCCTTTTGCTGCTTAATCCGGCTCTGGTGTTTTCTTTGGCTTGAAACGCGTAGTCCCTGTGGATGCAAGCCATTGGCCATCTTCTCCAGCGTTGGGCTTGGACCTCTGCCGTGTGATCGATCTAGACGGCAGATTTCTTCTTCCCGTTGTGTTTTGCTTATCAAGTGAGTTGGCAACCGTTGAGCCCACATCCACTGGGAGGTCAGAGGGGGTGGCTGGGTCCCAGCGGGGGAGAAGAAACCAGCTTTGGGTTAAACATGTTCTGCAGAGAATTCTTTTTTTTTTTTTAATTTTTTTTTCAACGTTTATTTATTTTTGGGACAGAGAGAGACAGAGCATGAACGGGGGAGGGGCAGAGAGAGAGGGAGACACAGAATCAGAAACAGGCTCCAGGCTCTGAGCCATCAGCCCAGAGCCTGACGCGGGGCTCGAACTCACGGACTGCGAGATCGTGACCTGGCTGAAGTCGGACGCTTAACCGACTGCGCCACCCAGGCGCCCCTGTTCTGCAGAGAATTCTTGAGTGAACACCTGAGCCTTGAAATAAACGATTGCCAAGGACACACAGCCTGCAGTGGTGTGGCTGGGTTTCCCAGCCAGGCCAGTCATCCCCAAGCCCAGCCCCGGGTCATCCACCTGTGATTGACTGGGGGACTGGAGGTGGCACTCAGGGAACAATAGCGAGGGGTTGCAGTGCAATATATAAGCACAAGGCAGAGAAACCTTCTTCAGAAGTTTTCAACAGCAGCAGTGGTGACCTTGGGGTGTTTTTCAGTAACATTGTGTTTATAAAGAATTGTCCATGGGGCAGTTGGTCAGTCCCAGGTGACACTGGTAGAACTTGGAGAAAGAAAGTTTCAAGGGATTATAAATGGGAAATGGGAAAATGTTTGCCCCTGCCATGGCCCTGAGGACACTAAGCTATAATCGCTGGGATGTGCGGCCCACTCCCCCAACCGGATGGGAGCCCTGCTGGGGGGCACCAAGTCTTTCTTGCTCGCTGTGAATCCCAAGGAGGAACACGGGCAGTGGCCAACACACAGGAAGACTTTGACCCCTAGAAGATGGATGGGTGCATTTCCAACACGAGTAGAACAGGCAATAGTGGTCCGGGGGTTCAAGGAGATACCTTTCCAGAAGTCTTGGTTCCCACACCAACGCCCCCTTCCTTCCTCCCAGGTTCCCATCATGCACTGCACGTCTGTCTCGCTGCACCCACCCTACACCCTGGCCGCGCGTTCAGTCATCCTGCCCGAGCCCTCTGCTAAGTAAGGTGCCCCCGACATCATCTCAAGTGACCCGCAGGGTGACCCTATAAGGCAGAGACTATCGTTACAAACATTCTACAAATGAGGAACCCTGGGGCCCAGAGAGGTTGTGTGACCCGCCCAGGGTCATACACACACGGTCATAGCAGAGGCAGAATTTGAATCCAGGCGGTTTGTCTCCTGCTTGGTGAAGGAGAGAGAGCGGCAGGTCAGTGGGTGGGAGCTTGGCGGTGGGGGGAAGGGAGGCCTTGAAAGGGCCTGAGTGTCCGTCCTGGTTCCACCACTTTGTATTCCTGAAGTGAGCTCCTCAGGCACGTTAGTAAACCTCTCAACTTCTTCACCTGTAAAATGGAGATTTCCACTGATGTTTCACAGCGTAGCTTTAGAATTAAATTAGATAATGATTTAATGCACCCAGAGCCTGGCATTTATGAGCATGCAACAAATAAAATAATACATCATGTCATTTCTAAAACATGCAACATTCTATAAAAAGCATACTAATCTACAGGCATAGAAGGCAAACCCGTGGCTGGTAGGGGAGGGGGGAATGTGTGTGTGGGGGGGTGGAGATGAGAGGGAAGGATGACAAAATGACAAGAGGGGTCTTTTGGGATGATGTTCCCTGTCTTGATCATGGCGATGGTTTCGTGGGCGTGTGCATGTGTTAAAACGTATCAAATTGTACACTTCGAATATGTGCACTTGGTTCTATGTCAACTCGAGCTCGACAGAGCTCTAGTGATAGAGTCAAAATTTGAACAGATATCAGTCTTCAGACCGGTAGCTCACTAGCACCCTCTAGTGCTTTCCTCCCCAGGTCTTCCCAGCCTTCCAGTTTCCTAGTCTATCAGGTCTCTCCTTAAGGTCAAACCCAAGGCTTCCTGGGAAACAGGTGTGGTTGGGGGTGGGGAGTGGGGTGCTGTCTCTGGTCCTGAAAATCTCAACCAGCCGCGACACCAGAGGGCTGAGCCCTGTCTGCACCAGAATCACCCTTCCAAGACTTTTCTCGTTGCTCTTTGCATTTATGACAGCCTCGAGGAGTCAAGCTGGTGGCTTTGAGTGTTTTTGATCAACAATGTAAACGTTGTAAGCAATGCTCCAACAGAGCGATGATAGAAAGAATAAAGAAAATGGTACAGAATGAGGGCCAGGGGATTGGGTGGAGGGTGAGGAAGGCACCAGGCTTCCAGTGACAGTGACAGTGACACGACACAGCAGCCCCCACAGCCTTGGACAATTTATGAAAACCAAACATACAGCCTTAAGATAGAATGTGGATCTAAATACCCAGAAGCACTCCCCTTTGTAAGATTTGTAACAGAAATGAATATGAAAGGAATAGTATCACAGCCAGTATCACAGCAATTAATAAAAAAGAAACATAGGCCTCCACTACCTTCCCTCTGATCTGACTTAAACAGTCCTCATTTTCTATAGAAACAAAGTTTCTAGCTATGTCTTGCAGAATTCAGAGTACTGGGAGTTCCCATTCTAAGGCAATGTATCCTAAGATACTCTAAATGATAGTACATTTTTGCCAATTTGAAAAATATAAATTGTTTTATTAAATTTTTTTTTAACATTCTTCGGGCGCCTGGGTGGTTCAGTCCGTTCGGCGTAGGGCTTCAGCTCGGGTCATGATCTCGCGGTCCATGAGTTCGAGCCTAGAGTGGGGCTCTGTGCTGATAGCTCAGAGCCTGGAGCCTGCTTCCGATTCTGTGTCTCCCTCTCTCTGCCCCTCCCCCACTCATGCTGTCTCTCTCTCCCTCTCTCTCTCTCTCTCAAAAATAAATAAACATTAAAAAAAATTTAACTTTCTTAAAAGAGCAGGAATGGAATGCAAAGCAGTGTCAGGATCATTACACAGTTGGGGGACAACTGTTGGGGCTCAGCTATGTCCACTCCTGGGTTCCAATGTGTCTTGATCCCCCAGAGAGTTCTTTGGGAGGCGGCTTTGAGGCCCCTCCATGGATTCCAGTGGCCAACTGCACCATAAGGGACCAAAAGACAAATGAGGAAATACTCACTTTTTAGGGGAACAAAATGTCGGATATATATAGAATAGTACCAATGGGGGGCTACTTTGGCACAGCATCCCTGCCCGTGGTTAGTTGATCCAAGGTCGAGATACCTGACCCAGGTTGGGCCAATCAGATTCTCTCTTCCCGAGGACAGTGGCAGAGCATCGAGGCCCCAGAGCTCCTGCCACTGTGTCCTACATGCCCCACCCCTGGGATCCTCCCTCCTCTTCACGGATTTAAAATAGATAATTTATCCACTCACATACACTGCATTCAGTCTTTTGAGCCTTTCTGCCCAACAAGTGCAATTTCCACACTTTCACAAACCAACTTCAGTTTAGAAGAATTAAATCTTGTGTGATTATGGATTTTACAGTATCACTGATGGTCAGACGCAGCATAGACCGAACTGCTTTTTGTAAACAAAAGAAACCTTTTAGTTTAGATTTACAGAAAACCTGCAAAGCTAGTACAGAGCGTTTCCATAGAGCCCTCACCCAGTTTTCCCTGTTATTAACAACTTAATGTTAAGGGTCCCACCCTCATGGCCCAGCCACCTCCCAAAGACCCCTCCTCCTAATACCATCACATTCAGAATATAAATTTAGGGGGGATGAGAACATTCAGTCCATCGCAGCATCCCTGGACCCCAGATCAGAGCCCACTTTTTTGGGCAGTGTCGCAACCTTGAACATTAAACATATTTGTTGAGCTCCTACTGTGTATGCGGCACAGCCCCAAGAATTAGAGAAACAGAACGCAAGAGATAAGTTCCCTCCGGAAGCTCGCGGGCCAGTGGGAAAGTTGGACAACAGACAGGGACACAAACAGAGTGACAGGGAGAGTAGGTGACTGGGGGTGGAAGTGGAGTTACTTTAGATATGGCAGGTGGACTTCAAGCTGAGGCCTGAAAGTTCTCAGCCAGGAGAGACTCTGAAGCAAGATTCCAGGCAGAGAGAACAGGACAGTGGGGAGACAGAAGGGGCTGTGGGTTTGGGAATAAAAGAGTATGGGGGAGGTGAAGGTCTGAGAGGAAGGCAGAGGCACATCACATGGGGCTTCGAGGTCAGAATAAAAAGGATAGATTTTTTTTTTTCTTAAGGGTTTTTGGAAGCCATTGACAGGCTGAATCGGGAGTGAGATGACCCGGTTTGTTGGGAGAACACCACCTGTCTCTCGTGGGGAGTGTGAATCAGGGGGCACAAGTGCAGAGGCAGGGGACTGCCCAGAGGGCTACTATGGTCATCCATGACGGAGGCTCAGACGGGGGGGTGGGGGGGGTGGCCGAAAAGATGGCGGCGACTGAAGAGCTTTGGACAGGTTTTAGAGACAGGGTCGGCAACCTCCTGATGGATTGGAAGTGGAGACTGGGGGGAAGAAAGAATCCAAGGCAACCACTAGCTTTGGGTCTAAGCAACTGGTGGAAGGCGGGTCCGCTTCCTGAGACAGGGGCCGTGGGGGAGGGACATGTTGGAGAAAACAATCAAGGCTTCTGTTTGACTGTAGGGATGGGGAGATGCCCGGTGCATAGCCAAGTGGAGGTGTCCAGCGTGCAGCCAGATGCAGGGTCTTGGGGGAGAAAGTCAAGGCCTCCCACCCAGGGAGAGAGGATGGAGACAGAAGGGGTCTAGAACAGAGCCCCAGGGCAGTTCAGGATTGTAGAGTGGGGAGACAGGGAAGGTGTGGCAAGCAAGGGGCTGACGGTGGAGAGGAAGGAGGCCATCCGGCCAGGGAACCAAGCCCCAGATCCACGCAGAAGTCCTTTCTTAGCAGCTGCCAGTCCAGAGGGAGGCACCAACTAGGCCTAGAAAATGCAGAGTCCACCTGAAGGATGAAGAGTCAATGCCTATGGAGCAGGATAGGGTTTCGGGTAAGGGTCTTCACATGCCTTTTGCTCACCTATCTCCTCTGTGCATTTTTAGACGGACATTGAAACTTTTCATCATAAGTTTAAATGGCTGCAAAAGACCCGATTTCCTGCCTATTGTACCAACATTTTAAGACAATATTGCTCCTTTGTTCTTCCAGCGTGCTCAGTGGGATCTTGCCCCGTCGCAATTTTACTCGTCGTTCAGGTCAAAACGGAGCTATGGAGGAAAGCCTTCCCCAGCCTGTAGATTGGGTGAGGTGCCCCCTCTGTGCATCCCACCTCACGGTACTGACCTCAACGTCTGTAAAGCATCTGTTGGCCCTCCGTCTCCCCCACCTAGACCGAGAGCTCTGTGAGGACAGGGGCTCCGTCAGCCCGGATACCTGCTGTACCCCCAGCATATGGCACCGAATCTGACACAGCACCAGTGTTCATTAAATATTTGCTGATAGGCTGGCTGATGGGTAAACTCAACCAATTTCAGCCAAGTCTGGGCCAAGGTTACCTGGACCAACCTCCTCACTGAACCCAACAACCACAGTGATCTCTGTTCTGACCATGCTGCTCCTTGTGTAAAACCTTCCGTGGCTCCCTATGCCTCCCCTCCCCCCCAGACTAGAAGCCAGCCTCCTTAGAGCCCTGGAGGTCTTCCCATGCCAGTCTCCACCTGGCTCTGCCCCCCTTATTGTCACCAGCCTCCACCACGTGAAACACTTCTCCAAACTGCGGTTTCTGTTCTCTGGGTGAAGGTTCCACTCCTCACTTGTTGCGGGGCGAACTCCTCTCGTTCTCCGTTTAGACAGCAGTTTTCCCTGCTCCACGGCCCTTGTGTTTCTCCCACCGCCCAGTACGGGCTCTTGCCCAATAGCCTGGACACCGGAGAGGGCCAGAGCCAACTCCCTCTCCTGCACTGTTGTCTTCCCAGCAGCCAGCAAAGGGCCAGCCTTGTCGCATGCTGAACGACCGGACGGGTTTCTGGTTTGATTGTGCGCCTCGGTCTTGGTGCCTCCCGGCCCGGGCCTGGACCTCCGGGGCGCAGAGCAGCTGTTTCAGGAAGGCAGGTGGTGGGTCGACATGGGAGACGCTCATTACGGCTCCAGGGGAAGGGATGACAAGGCCAAGGGTGGGGGCTGGAAACGAGAAGAAGCAGGCGAGGGGTTCGCGAGAGGCCCGCCCCGGGACACCTCTGGCGCCACGCACAAAGATGGCGACACAGATCCCCAGTCCCCCGCCAATATGGCCGTCCCGAGGGAGAGGCGGGCCTGCGGGGCGGAAGTGACGAAACCGGAAGTCCGGCCGCGGCTTCGCGGCCTGGGAGCGCGGGGCAGAGGTTGGCGGACTGTGAGCGGGGCGATGCCGCGGGCGGCGGGGCTCGGCCGTGCCGCGGCGCTGGGGCCGCTGCTGGCGGCTCACGTGGTGGCGGCGATCGAGCCCATCAGCGTGGGCATCGCCCTGGGGGCCGCGTCCGCCCTCACCGGCTACCTGTCCTACACGGACCTGTACTGCCGCTTCGCCGAGTGCTGCCGCGAGGAGCAGCGGCTCAACGCGTCCGGTAGGGCGGGTCCGCCCGCGAGGGGCGCGGCGCTCACCCTGAGCTGGGGCGGGAGGGAGGACGGACGGGGCCTCGGTCCGGACTCCCGCCCTGCAAGCCGTGCCTGCTGAGACAGTCTGCAGACCGTGGGGGCTCTGCCTAAGTTCCTTCTTAAATGCCTCGGATTCCCTGGGAGTACAGAAAGAAGCTGGAAGCAGCGTGCTCAGCCCTTTGCCCCATTAAGTAGTTTTCAGATGTGCAGCGAGCGTGTGCAGCGGCTGCCCAGAAAGCCCACGTTTGGCCCCGGGTTTTCTTAACACTTCAGCAGGGGTAGCTGGGGAATAGCACGCGGCGCAGTCCAGAGAGGGCTAATCCTTGGACGAACGAACACGTTCAGCTTCCTTATCAGACACTGGAGTGTTAAGCAGGACATCCATCTAGTGCATTTCCTTGGAAGTGGCATCGTGTGGCTCTGCAACCCGAGGCTGTGCTCCGGGCCAGCCCTGGGGTTTGGCAGACACCCTGCCGGACCGCTTGCTGATAGGTGCCTCTCGCTCTGGCCGGCTGGGGAAAGCGCTGCTTTTCTGGTGCCTGTTTAATGTGTATTTTTCTCTCTGTTCTCCGGCTGGCTCCTGCAGCCCTCAAGCTGGAATTAGAGGAGAAGCTGTTTGGGCAGCATCTGGCCACCGAGGTGATTCTCAAGGCGCTGACCGGCTTCAAGAACAATAAAAACCCCAAGAAACCGCTGACTCTGTCCTTACACGGCTGGGCTGGCACGGGCAAGAATTTTGTCAGCCAAATTGTGGCTGAAAATCTTCACTCAAAAGGCCTGAAGAGTAACTTTGTCCACCTGTTTGTCTCGACTCTGCACTTCCCCCACGAGCAGCACATAAAACTGTACCAGGCAAGAGAATCTTGTTATCCTGTCCACCGGCCACTCTGGTCGGGGCGACCTTCACTAACTCTGGCCTCTGCTGCCTCTCTTGGCTTTGGAGTCGCCCGGGGTCCCGCTGAGTTAAGGCACACTCGCCCACGGTAACCCTTTGCTGTTGGCCGAGCTCTCCTGCCACTTTTTTTTTGTAGTTCCAAAATACTACAGTGGGACAGGTGACGTTTATTTACATTAAAAGGTGGCGCCAAGAGAGGCCAGGGGACCTGCTCCTTACAGTCTTTCTGGCCTTGTGGCAAATCAGACCCTTGAGCCCAGCTCTCCAAACTCCCACTAGCCACGTTCTGCGGTGACCCAGCGTGTTCGGCATTCCCGTCCCAGCCCTTGGTGGAGCGGAGCAGGTCTTAGACGATGTGTTTGGACACGGCTTCATTTAAGTCTCCCCTGTGATGCAGCATATGCATTGAGCACTCTGTGTTTAGCGCTGTAGACTGGAGGGTTCCCTGCCCCAGCTCCTGTTCCCTGTGTGCCTCCCATTCCAAATCCTTGGTGTTGCTTTCTTTCTTCACACGAAAGCTTCAAAGAACTGAATCCTAAGAGATACTTTTTCTGTTGAGATACTCTTTCTACATTTAATTTCTAAGTTGTCTGGTAGGGTTCTCATTTAAATGAATGTCGTCCTTGTAAAGGTTAATCGTCTTACGGTTAGGTGGGGGCCTACATAAGAAACAGAAACTGATCGGGACAAGGAATTGAAAGTGGGTGTTCGTGAGACAGGGAAGCTTGCCAAAAAGAAAGAATAAGAAGGGATGTTCGCTTTCCAAATCCTTGGAGAAAGAGTTGTATCTCTAGGAGTCCAGTGATGGGGTGAGGGTGCCTCTGGAGCCTTTCGTGTCTGGGGGTTGAGGGTTTATTGCTTGGGTATCTTTGTTTCAGGAACATGTGCTTTCTGGGGAGCGCCACTGCCTTCGTTCGCCGCGTCGGTACGAGGCACTGGTTTGGGGCGCTGTGCCAACCTCAGTCCAGTTTCTTGTTCCCCAGTATGTCTGGTGAAATTAACTTGAGGTTTCAGTTCACAGTGAGTGGAAACAATGGGTTAACAGCGAACTGCTGACTCTTCATGCCTTTGGCCCCTCTTGTGCCTTTAAAAAGTCCTCTCCGGCACGTCATTTGAGTTAGGAAAAAAAAAAAACAAAAAAAAAAAACGGCTTGGCACCCTAGCACCTATCTGCCAGTTTCGACTTTTTATAGACAGAGTTGTGGAAAAGCTGTTCCCCAGTGAGTGGCGGCTGGGAGGCAGTTTCCAAGAGCTCTTTGTCGAATCCCAGAGAGCTCTGACTTTTCATGGTTCGGAGCCTCTGAGGAACAGGGTCGCACGTGCGCCTCTCCAGGCACATCCTCTGAGCTTCTGTTTCTTTGATGGCTGGTCCAGGACCAGTTACAGGGATGGATCCGGGGTAACGTGAGTGCGTGTGCCAGCTCCGTGTTCATATTTGACGAGATGGACAAATTGCACCCCGGGGTCATCGACGCGATCAAGCCGTTTCTAGACTACTACGAGCAGGTTGATGGCGTGTCTTACCGGAAGGCCATTTTCATGTTTCTCAGGTGAGCGGGAGGGGATTTCTCGGGGGCACGCAAGCCGTTCTTTCTCCTAGTGCTAGAAGGCGGCCCCGGCAACCATCAGGATTCTGTTGCCGAGGGACAGAGGTGCCTGGCAAAAGTGAATTGGTGACTTGTGTTACTTTGGGGTTGCTACTCTCAGCATGGCAGTTGCGGGTGGGAGAAAAATGAATGAAATTATTGCTGATAACAGGCAATTTCATTACCTGCACGTGTCTCTGAGGATAAAAAGTCAGCACGGGGCGGGGGGGGGGGGGGGCGCCTGGGTGGCTCAGTCGGTTGAGCATCCGAGTTCAGCTCAGGTCACGATCTCGCAGTCTGTGAGTTCGAGCCCCGCATCGGGCTCTGTGCTGACAGCTCGGAGCCTGGAGCCTGCTTCGGATTCTGGGTCTCCCTCGCTCTCTCTGCCCCTCCCTCGCTTGTTCTCCGTCTCTCTCTGTCTCAAGTAAAAAACTTAAAAAAAAAAAAAAAAAAATGTTTAAGCCGCAGAGCATACACGTTGCTTGATTTAGACCCAGAATCTTAACGTGTGATTTTACTCTGCTTTGGCACGTGCAGCAATGCCGGTGGGGACCTCATAACTAAGACCGCCCTTGACTTCTGGCGGGCAGGAAGAAAGAGGGAGGACATCCAGCTGAAGGACCTGGAACCCGTGCTGTCCGTCGGAGTCTTCAACAATAAACACAGTGAGTCCCCCAGGCTCCCCGTGACCCTGCCAGCACAGCCTCCTCTTTCTTCAAGCCTTCCACGAAGCCACCGAATCCGTGAAGTAGGGACTTTTCCTTGGGGCCTCCTGTAATAGAAGCCAGTTAGCAGGGGGTGGCCAACAGGTGCCTCTGTCAGGCTTGTCCCACCTTGATGAGAAGAGAATCTCGACGGGTAAAGACAAGAAGGACATACCGCGGGTCGGGATAACCACATGGGCCCCGTAGGAACAGTGAGCTGGGCCAGGTGACAGTGACGGAGACGGGGGGGACCCAGCTGTGTCTTGCTTTGCAGGTGGCCTGTGGCGCAGCGGGCTGATAGACAGAAACCTCATCGACTACTTTATCCCCTTCCTCCCCCTGGAGTACAGACACGTGAAGATGTGTGTCCGAGCCGAGATGAGGGCCCGCGGGTCCGCCGTAGATGAGGACGTTGTCACCAGGGTGGCAGAGGAGATGACATTTTTCCCCAAAGGCGAGAAAATCTACTCAGACAAGGGCTGTAAGACTGTGCAGTCACGGTTGGATTTTCACTGACCTCTCATCCAGGCGGGGGAAGAGGCCCCCCCGGGAGCTCAGCCAGCGAGGGCCTTGCCCTTCCGGAAGCACTTTGAAGACTCCTTCGGGGTTTGCACATTTGCACCTGTGGACTTTTGGGATCTAGAAGTTTCTAAGAGCTGAGTTTTGAAAAGACGCCGATCTGGTGAGTGCGCCTGTCAGTTTGGACCAGACGGCAATCCATCTGTCAACTGCGGTGGAAGATGAACTTTTAAAATCCCTCCCCTCACTTACCTTGACGGAAGTGCCTTGCAAACAGCTGTGTGCGTGAACCTCCCCTTCCCCCCCCCCCCCCCCCCCCCCCGCCCCCAGCACCTGTTCCAGGTGCTCTAGAAGCTGCTGCTCTAACTCAAGGAGTCCCAGGGCCCCTGTGCAATTCGGGGAGCTTTTGGTTTGCACCTGCTAAGAACCTGCTCTGTTCCTTTGCACAGAGTGTGTCCACTGGCTTGAAGTATTTTCAGTTAAAGTCGGTGGCACCCTCAGGCACAGGGTCCGGTGGCGATGTGGGCCTGCACACCGAGCCTTCTCAGCCAGGTGACCGGCCTGCCTGCGGTGCGGGGTCTCCGTCCCAGGCCTCTCCAGCAGACCGGGACAGGTGGCCTCTCAGGCTCCTGGAATTCCTTTGCTGTCATTTGGTATCGACCCCACCTTCCCTGTACCCCCTTCTCCTGAACTAGATTTGTCCCCAACCATATGTCATCACTAGGGTGAGATCAGAACGAGACCGTGAGTTGTGAATTTGAGGCCTTGGTTCCCGTGGTGAAACGTTTGTCTGTTACAATGTACGCGTGGGCCAATCTGTCACTTTGCTCCAGAGAACCATTTGGAATCCGTGGGACGTGCTCAGGCTCCGTGGGCGACACGGGCCACTGAGTGGTCAGCTTGCAGGCTCTGCATGGCCAAAGAAGCCTTAGGTATCGCACACCAGAAACGCTAGGGTTTTCAAAGATATGTATATTTTTTATAATGTTTTTACTCGCAAATCTTAGATGATAGAAAAACGTATAGGACATAGCTCATTTTAAAGCATGGGAAAGGACACGAGATGGAATGATTATCTATTCCTTTATCAGAAACTCTTAGCAAAAACAGTTGCGTTTTTGTTACGAGGTGCGTGGTCAGACATGGTCACGGATGCAGATCAAACAAGGTCAGTGTAAAGCGGCTGGTCCTGGGTGTCATCTGAGGACACCCTACATGGCAGCACCAGGCTGGGCTGCCCTGGCCGCCGGGAAATAAGGCGGATTCCAGCCGGTGTGAATCGTGTGTGTCATAACTGCAGTGCACCTGCAGACATGTGATAAGAATGACGTGCAGCGAATTTATGCGTACAATTTAGAACGAATGTCTTTATGACCCTGGAGAGCCTTCTGGAGGGTCATGTTTAGCCTTTTAAAAATGCCAAGTTAAGGCTTAACATTTTGAGTACGTGTTCTCGAACTGGAGCCCAGTGACATCTCTTTCCTAGCCCCGCAAGCGTCTGGCCAGGCAGAGACGGAGATCTTCCCTGTTGACAGTGACGCAACTCCCTGGACACGTGTGGGCCACCTTTGGACTGCGGTTACTGATTTGTCACCTGAAGAGGGAGGCCACGGTTGACCACAGCCCAGCCTCCCTCACCCTGTGTAGGATGCAGACGAGGACTTGAATTGACCTACTGAAGAGAAAATAAAGACTAAATTTTATCATGTGACATGTTATTTGCAGACTTTTTTTTCCCCTAGTTTCTTTGGGAACCCTGAGAAGTTGGAGCCTGGGAGAAAGGCTGTCGGGCGACTCGGGTGTCTCACCACACCCCTGGACATGCTGGAGGGTAGTCTTTGCATCAGACAGAATTTACCTTAAAGGCTGGTATCTCCAAACAGAGACACTTACGTGGGGTTCGGTGATGGGTTATACGCCCTATTTCCATGGGTAAAAATGCCAAGAACGGCTGGACTTATTCCTAGCAAATATTTTCTCCTGAAATTAACATAGGAAGGAAATTGAGGCGGGGCGGGGGGGGGGGAGGAGGGACGTGACTCCGTGCTGACACTCTGAACTGGAACCAGGCCGGGCTCAGATCAGTAAACCAGAACTGGTAAACAGCGAAACCCCAGTTAAGCTAACCAGGGTCTGCTTGATCGCACTGCACCTGGCCTCCTGTCTGTCAGTGAATCGTTAACGCCGATCCTCTTTCCAGGACTGAGGACAAGTCAGCTACTTTCTAGAAAGTTCAAACCCTCTTCGTCAGCATCCCACCCAGTCCCCTCATCTCTCAGTCGAAGGTGGTCAAGTCCCAAAGACTGGACTTCCCAGATCTGGTTTCCAGCCAAGAGTGGTTCCCGCTCCAGCCTGTCCTGCCTCATCTACAAAGAATGAAACTTGCCAAATTAAGTCAGGGGACCCCTGTGTTCCCCAAGCCAGGGACCCTGAGGCGCTGGGGCTGCCGGCTTAGAATGATGAGCCCCATCTGGGACTCCTGGGGACAGGACAACAGGCCAGCTTCTGATCCACATCAAGAACCTTCCAACACGTGCAGCCGTCCCTAGGAGGCCTGGATGCCCTTAAAGGGCCTCTGTGCAGGTCAGGTACCTGGAGGCAGAGGAGTCCTGGGGCAGCAGGGGGCCCTCCAGTCCTCTGGGCCTGAGAAAAACAGCCAGTGAGCACTGCTTGGGCGCCACACCCCACAGGAGCTCCGCCCACCAGCAGGCACACAGGCGCGTTGCAAACACCAAGGTCCGTCTAGTCTCCTGTGCCCTGTACGCCCGCCTGGTGCCTCAGCTGGGGTTGTGTCTCGAGAGTTGAACCCCACGCTGGGTGTCGGGGGCTCCGTGAACCCCACAACAGTGCGGTCCCCGGTGCAGCTGAGCAAAGAGCCAGAGCCGCGCGGATCCAGATTCCCCGCGTGAGCCTTCACTCCAGCCCGCACTGCGCCTCTTAGGTCTCAGTTCGTGGCTGAAGCACCAGTGACCTACATACAGCGAGCGGGCTTTTGTCTCCTTTAAAGATGCACTCGCAAATTACACACCATTTTACTGTAAAATGGTAGCTCTTTGTAGTTATAAGTAAAAATGCTGTTCTCGGGATCGGGGTGGGTGGGGGAGGGGGCGGCTACGCTTTCCTAAGAGGTTTTGGGACTTCTCATTGAACAACCAAAACCTGTAGCGAGGATGGTTTTTAAAAATATGGCAGAACTTGCCAGACAACATATGGCTCGTTCAGGAGTGGAAAACAGGGAGGGGTCTTCCTTTGTAAAGCTGAATGGCAACTGACAAGCCGGAAATATTTTTATTGCAAGGAAACTCTGTCTCTCGCGAATGTTCACAATGTTACCGAGATCAGAACCCTTGGAAAGGGTACTTAAGGCTTATCTGTGAGGGGCCTCAGTGGGTCCTGCTTTTTTAAAATTTTTTTAAATTTATTATTTTTTTTTAATTTTTTTTTTTTCAACGTTTATTTATTTTTGGGACAGAGAGAGACAGAGCATGAACGGGGGGAGGGGCAGAGAGAGAGGGAGACACAGAATCGGAAACAGGCTCCAGGCTCTGAGCCATCAGCCCAGAGCCCGACGCGGGGCTCGAACTCCCGGACCGCGAGATCGTGACCTGGCTGAAGTCGGACGCTTAACCGACTGCGCCACCCAGGCGCCCCTAAATTTATTTTTGAGAGAGAGCATGGGCAGGGGACAGGCAGAGACGGGGAGAGAGAATCCCAAGCAGGCTCTGCACTGTCCGCGAGGAGCCCGACGCGGGGTTCGAACTCACGAACTGCAAGATCACGACCTGAGCTAAAATCAAGAGTCGGCCGCTTAACTGAGGCACCCAGGCGCCCCCCCACGTGTGTCCTCTTACATACTTTCCCTGTATCCAAACACATCGTTGCCCCTTGCGATGGTCATCCTGTGACAGGTCTGATCCCGGCTCCAGCCTTGGTCCCCGGTTCTGCCATCCTAGGGACCGTGTGCCAAGGACCCAGCCTTGGGCTTCTTTTCAGTAAAGACATCGGTGTCTAGGACATGGTGACGGGAACTTCGAAAAACACGTAAAGCCAATAACATAGAGTCTGAAAAGTTTCTCATAAGGTTAAAAACATTTTAAATAAAGTTACCACATTTTCAGTAAAACTTAGACATCCTTCCTTGAAACAGAAACACTTGAAATTAAAACATGATTTTTTTTAAAATCATGAGCCCTCGTACGAGTGGACGGGGAGCTGGCCGCTGCCACCGCCTCGGAAGGCTCTGGGGCTGTTCCGAGGTCCGTGATCTGTAGGGGGTGACGCCCGGAGGCCCCGGTGGATGAAAACTGCTCAGGAAGGTTCCCGTTCGGTCCAGCAGGAAGCATCTGCTCTGTCCTCCTCCAGGGCACGGAGCCAAGTGCCGAGTTCCTTCTCCTCCAACTCGAAGCAGTCAGTCGTCGTAGTAGTAATCTAACTTGGTGAACACAGTTTTGCAGCCTTTGTCGGAGAAAACTCTCTCCTCTTTGGGGAAAAATGTCATCTCCTCGGCCACTTTGGTTACAATGTCCTCATCGATTTCAAAGCCTCGGGACTGCATTTCAACTCTGATGCACATTTTTAGGTGTTTGTATTCCAGGGGGAGGAAGGGAACAAAATAATCAATGAGATTTCGGTCAATTAAGCTGCTATGCCAGAAGCCACCTGGGAAAAAGAAAAAGGTGCTGTTCATCCACCGTCCACCTGCCCACCCAGCCATCCGACACACATCCGCCGGGCGTCCGAGGGGTGCCGGACCCGGAGGTGGAGCCTGTGGTCCACGGGGGGGCAGATGTAACCCGGGGGTGTGCCCACGGGCGAGACCGAGCGGTGAGGCCTCCACGAAAGCAAAGCAGGGGTGACGTGGCACCTTAGCCTCGGGCTCAGGGGAGGCCTCTCCGATGGGCTGACAGATCTGAAGCGGGAGAGAGGCCCGCCAGCCCAGGGTGCCGGCAACAAGCTGAGAGGCAGAGCGGAGCGCGGAGGGACGTGGTTCCCAGGCTGGCAGGGTTTCAGAGAAAGCACAAGGGGAGAGGAGTCCCGGGAGAGGACCAGCCACTCCCCTACTTGGGGAACTTGGGACTCACTGGACTTTCAGCGGCTGGATCGACCACAGGACAGAAACCTACCACCACTGCCCGCACGTCCAGACCACACGGCGCATCTGGGGACCGAGAACTGGAACCCTCAGAGCGATACGGTGTGAAGACGGTGCCCTGTTGCGGCCGCAGGGCACAGACTGTGCTGTGTGTTTTCACCCAGGGCGAGTGCGGGGCCTGCACCCGCCCTGTGACCCACGCGCGTCCCCTCCTGGACTCCCGGGAGGGCCCAGCACACACGCACCCCTTCCTGACCATGCGGCACCCTCTGGGTCACACCCCGCACTCCTCCAAGTGACCCGTTTCCCTTCCACTTTGCCGCTGAACTCTGGTGCCTCAATCCCGGTCTGTGACGCCAATTCCAACGTGTGGGCTTTTTTCCCACACCCCCAAGCAATTCTCCAACACGGGCTGGGTGAGCTACAATTTCAGCTCAGTACAGGAACCTAACTCACCAACAGCCAGATGGAAGAGACAGGGAATGCAGAAGGGACTGGAAGCTTCCAGGCCCCTCCCAGATCTCCATGTGTTCACCCTGGAAGCTCTCCGAACCCCAACCTGCCAGGTTTTTATGGAGGCTTCGTTACATGGGCACAACTGATTAATTCACCGGCTGCTGGCCACGGATTCCACCTCCAGCCCCTGACCCTCTGGTTCCCCGGCATCAGGGGGTGGGACTGAAAGTTCCAACCCTCCAATCACATGGTTGGTTCCCCTGGAAG
Source organism: Felis catus (assembly GCF_018350175.1). Lineage (NCBI taxonomy): Eukaryota > Metazoa > Chordata > Mammalia > Carnivora > Felidae > Felis > Felis catus. Next base: position 87,905,909 of record NC_058380.1, read on the forward strand.
CCAGCCCCGTGCCCTTTAGATGCTTCCCAAAAGTCCCCTCGTTAACGCAAACTCAGAGGTGGCTGACGGGGGTTTGTTATGAATGTCAAGACACCTTTATTACTTAGGAAGTTCCAAGTGTTTTCAGGAGATCTGGGCCAGAAGCAGAGACAAAGGCCAGATACGTGTTTCTCATCGTAACGCCCAGTGCCACAACCGGACTGTATGCTTTCCTTTCCCAGCAGTGCTTTGCACACGGCTGGTGCTCAGGAAAGACCTCAGTGCCTGGATGGGGCGGAGTCTGGCCGTGGGAAAGAACAAAACCAATGGCCGAGCAGGGTGGGACAGCTCATTTCCTGAAGGCCCTCTCTGCGGCCAGGCAAGCTCTGGGTCCCCGGGAGAGCCCAGAGCCAGCAGACAGGGCCAGTGCCCTCAGGGGTTCACGGCCCCACAAGCCAGCAACCGGACGATTTCAGATAGTGCCGGGGGGGGGGTGGGGGGGTGCTGTGAGCACCGAGATGGGGCGAGTGAGCACAGAGGACAGGCTACTCTGCCATTGCGGGCCGACGAGGCCGGGCTGAGGAGGTGACGTCTGGGCGGAGCCCGGACTAGAACCTGACCACAGCCAGAGCGTTCTGGCGGAACAATGACCTCAGTCTCTTTCCAAACCATCTACGGACCACTCCCCAGTGGGTCCTCTCAGCCTGAGCGCCCCGCTGGAACCCCACTGGACCGGCCAGCCATCGGCTCCGCATCTCTGCAGGGGCGCCCTGCTCACTGTCCACGCCCGTCTCCCTCCCGGCCCCACAAACCTGCCACTCCCCGGCCTGTCCCCCTAAGGGGCACGACCACCCGTCTCATTGCTCAAGCCGGACCCTTGACTTGGGGCTCTCTCATTCCCACACCAATCCTTTGGGAAATCTTATTCCACCTTCTGAGGGTTTCGACCTTCAACACACATCCTAATCACAGCATGTCACCCCACCCGGCTCACTGCTAGCACGCGGGTCCAGGCCACAGCTCCCGCCTGGGGTCCCTGCCCCCACTGCCTTTAGTCTATGCTGCACCCAGTGGCCAGCGTGGTCCTGATAAACTAAGCCTGGTCATGTCACTGCTCAAAACACTCCAGCAGCTCCCTTCTCCACTGGGAGTCAAACCCAAGGCCTGCCCGTCGCCCCCCCACCCCCAGCCTTTCGTGACCAGCACCCCCAGTGCCAAGACTTGCCTCTTATCCGACCCCCTTTTCTCCCTTATTCACCCTGGACTGCCACAGTGACCCTGGGCACACCCCCACCTCAGTGCCCTTGCGTGTGCTGTTCCCTCTGATGGAATGCTGTTCCCTGTAGTGCCCACATGGCTCACTCCCGCAGTCCTCGGGTCAGCTCACATGTCACCCTCACAGTGAGCCGTCCTTGACCACTCTATTAAAACCACCACCCATCCTCATTCCAGCACCCCCAAGCCCTCTTTTATGGACTTAACTTTTTACCTATTGGGGATGGAAAGGAAGATACATCTCTGCCTCTATACAGATAACAGATATCCCATCATCTGACACATTTCCTGGTGTATTATCACTAGGATATAAAACTCCATGAGGATAAGGATTTGCTTTTGTTCGCTGTTGCGTCCCCAGTTCTGGGACCAGTGCCTGCCACCTAGTAGGAGCTCAGTATTTGCTGAATGAATGAATGAATGAATGAGTTCAGCCATCTGCCTGAGGCCACAGTCAGTAAATGGCTGAGCTAGGTCCGCCTCATCCTGAAGCTTATACTCTGGGACCCTTTGTGACCTCCCGCAATGTGGGTTCTAGGCAACTGGCCTCATCTTGCTGAAGCATTTAGGCTAAGGCATCTGCTGCGTGTGCTCATACTGGTTGGCTCGCCAGAGAACCAGTTAACATGTTACAAAGTATCCTGTCTTCCATCAGTAATATTCCAGCTACACAAATGGCCATGAACACCCCATACTGTCCAAGTATCTCTGCAGCAGTATCGATTTCTTGTTTCCAAGAACTTCTGCTCTCTAAGCTCAAGAAGGAACCTGAACAGAGCAGGCTCAAATGGTAATAGTCCACCCGCATGGCTCACAGGTTACCCGGTGAGTCATTCTGCATCATGGGGACTTCCCACCTCTGAGGGTTCAAGGTCAAAGGTGTGTGAGGTCACTGGAAAAGCCGTGAACTTGGTAGCGAAAAGATGAGGTTCTGCAATCAGAGCCACTGAGCAGGCTGTGCACCTTGGGCAAGCGGCTCTCTTTTGAGCCTGTTTCCTCACCTATAAAATGAGGAGGATGACAGTTTCTACCCCACGAGGTCACCGTGAAGATACAGGAAATGGGCAGGTGGAGTGCAGAACGCGGGCCCACCCGCCATTCGGCCGTTATGCACAGAACCTCAGAGTTCTGGAGCAACACACAGAAAGAGGGACCGGACCAGTCCTCTCTTTCGGAGGCGCCCACAGCGGCCTTCCCTGCTCAACCACCCGCTTTTCTTCTACAAAGGAAAAGGATCAAACTAAAGAAAACCAGGAACCAATCTTTAAGACCTCGAAGATCAAGAATGTCCCTCTTTCTTTACAAGAGCACTTGGCAAACGGGAGAGTGTATGGGAGTCCCCTGGAGGTTAACACGGCCTCCGCTCAGAAATCCTGACTCGGAAGGTCTGGGGAAGGGACTGAGAATTTGCATTTCGAGCCAGCTCCCAGGCGACGGTGAGGCTGACAATCTAAGACTTGGGGACGCAGGGTCACGCACGGGAGGGGTCAGTACCGGCTGGCCTGGCCGTACTTACTGTTCTTGTTGTTGAAGGCTGACACAGACAAGGCCGGTTCCATGTCTTTGAGCTTGATCTCTTCCCTCTGCTTTCCGCTTCTCCAGAAATCTAAAGCCACGTCCGTGATCCTTTCTGCCCCCGCGTTGCTGCAACAGAATCCCCGTGAGTGAGGACTGGGTTCTATCCCGGAGCCCACGGACTCGGGGCAGGAGTGCTTCAATCGTGTCCCAGCCCTGGCCTTACCTAAGAAATATGAAGATGGCTTTCTGGTAGGAGACCCCGTCCACGTGGTCATAATAGTCGAGGAAAGGCTTGATGGCATCTATGAGGCCAGCGTGCATCTTATCCATTTCATCGAATATGAAGATGGACCTTGCACAGGTGCTCACGTTGCCACGAATCCACAACTGTAACTGATCCTGAATGACAGAGGGGAGAAGCCAAGGCGAAGTTCTCAGCAGGTGCAACGGAAAACAACCGGCATGAGCCTTAGTGCTACGACGGCCGCACTTACAGAGCGTTTACTGTGTGCTCGGCACTGTGCTCAGAACTTTACACACACCAAGCTCTTTGCTTCCTCCCCACACCTCCGTGCAGTGGGCACGATCATACCTGTTTCACAGATCGGGAAACTGAGGCATACAGCTTCGTCATCTCGCCCAAGATTATAAAATTAGGATGTGGGAGAGCTGGGATCTGAACTGTGCCCTGCCTGGTTCCAAAGCCCCAGGCTGGTTAGAATTCCTGTGCTGTGAGAGATCATGACGATGCTGTGTCATTGAGTTGCTGGTCCCTGTCATTAAAATGGTGGTGTTAGGGGCGCCTGGGTGGCTCAGTAGGCTAGGCGCCTGACTCTTGAGTTTGGACCAGGTCGTGAGTTCGAGCCCCGTGTTGGGCTCTCTCCTGACAGCTCAGAACTTGGAGCCTGCTTCGGATTCTGTGTCTCCCTCTCCCTCTGCCCCTCTCCCGCTCACGCCCCGCTTCTCTCAAAAATAAACAAACATTGAAAAAAAGAAGAAGAAGAAGGCAGAGACCAAGTGACCTGTTCTGACCATCAGTCCTAAGACTAGGTGCTTCCTTTCCCCAGTGGGGACAGTAAGGAACACGGGCTCCTTTAAGCGACGCAGCAGAACTCCAGAGCATACGCTCTGGGATGAGCACGGGGAGGTAACACTCTTGAGTTTCTGGAACAATGCCTAGGAGGTTTCGCAAATAAATCTGCCTAAACAGAAACATTCCGTAAGAGCATAGGTACTTCTTTCAATCCTAAGCAATAAAGGAAAAACAAAAAACAAAAAACCCTATCAATCAGAAATCTGAGCTATGGTTCTATGTAGTGCTTTCCTACACAGAGCCCCAGGTGAATAGGAGGAGGCATTAGTTGTTTTCTGAGAAGGACTCTGCAAGTTACAACATACGTCTTGACTGCTTCGGATTTTGGATTTTGCTTGGCTACTGTGTTCCGTGCGTCCTTACCTAACCTACGCGGTAATTCTGCTCTTATAGGTACAGACCAGCCTCTATTTACAGAGGAGGAAGCAGAGCAGAGGTGAAGTGACTTGCGTGAGGCAAGTGACTGTTTTAACCAGGACGTACTCAGGGCTTTTAGGCTCCAACAGCCAAGGTCTTTCCACTCTCCTACTCCAATTTATAGGCAACGACATACGACACATACTGAGCACTCGCTAAGGGGCAGACACTGCTCTAAGCACTATTCACATAACGTTGTATTGCCATCTCCCCAAACCCATCAAAGCAGCTACTATTGCAATCTCCATTTTACAGCTGGGGGCATTAAGGCACAGAGAAGTCAAGTAACCCGCCCCAAGTCACACAGCTATTAAGTGGTGAAACCTGCCTGCTAACTACGAGCACCCATTCATCACACGATCTGTCGGGAATGTTCCTAGTTTTAGCACTGCAAGGCTCACGTGCCAGGATCCCCTGGAGCGCTGGAGACCCTGACGTTCAGCCAGGCAGAAGGGAAAACAAGTGTTCACAGGCGCGAGGGCTAAATATCTGCCTCGCTCACCTTGCAGGTTCGTGACACGCGTTAAAAAGGCAAGAGTTGGGGCGCCTGGGTGGCTCAGTCGGTGAAGCGGCCGACTTCGGCTCAGGTCATGATCTCGCGGTCCGTGAGTTCGAGCCCCGCATCGGGCTCTGTGCTGACCGCTCAGAGCCTGGAGCCTGTTTCAGATTCTGTGTCTCCCTCTCTCTCTGACCCTCCCCCGTTCATGCTGTCTCTCTCTGTCTCAAAAATAAATAAACATTAAAAAAATTAAAAAAAAAAAAAGACAAGTGTGGACACGTATCTGAAGGTTCGTGTGGCAGGCAGCATGTCACAAGCTCGACAGAGCTCAGGGATTTCTCACAACCACGCCTTACAGAGAAGAACCTAGGTCTCAGCTCAGGGGACAGTCCCGAGACTACACAGCTGGCAGGTGGGAGAGTTAGGACTCACATCTAGGCGTGTCTGTTGCCAAAGTCCAGGCTGTTTACCAGCGAGTTAAACCGTAAAAGCAGTTTGCGACACTTTAGCTAAACCGCCTTAGGCCTTTCTGGAAACATTTCTTTTACGACCTGAGTTAGACGCGATGATCTTTAGCTTGGATTTGATCACGTCCATCTCTCAAATCCCACGACTCCCCTTACTAAAATCAGTTGCATGCTGAGCCTGTTTTCACCAGCTCTGACGGTATTAACTGCTCCACCTCAAACTCCCCCGAACGTCCACACCTTTCAGAGGGGAACAGGCGCAGGCAAGCCGTCTTCCCGGCTCATTCATTCCAACACGCAATTCCCGCGTTCCACCCCACAGCCAAGAAACCCCGGAAACCCAGCATCATCCAGGAAGGATTCCAAAATTCCGCTCTTGCCTTATACAGGGTGATGTTGGAGGCGTGTGGGAAGTGCAGTGTGGCCACAAACAGGTGGACATAGTCACTGTTCAGACCACCCTCGTAAATATTCTCCGCGATGATCTTGCTGACGAAATTTTTGCCGGTGCCCGTCCACCCGTGCAGAGAGAGCGTGAGAGGTTTCTTCGGCTTCGGGTTGCTTATGAAGCCAGACACAGCATTTAGGATGACTTTCTTTGCAAGATGCTGTCCAAAGAGCTTGCTGTCCAGATCCTTCTGCAGCGCTGGGAAAAACAAAGCCGGTCAGGGACGGGGTGTCCGTGTGTCTGGCGAAATCTAGCCCAGGGTTACAGGCGCCCGTGAAAGCCAGCAAGGCCAGCTCAGCTCTCGGAGCACCTTGTGAAACGCGGAGGTACGTCAGCACCGGGCCCCCAGGGGTGGCCGGGGTGGCCGGGGCGGGGGGGAGGGCGGGAGGGCTCGAGGCCCTCCCCCTGTTAGCCCTGCCCATTCCCTGCGCCCCTCACCCCAGCTCTGCCCCTCCCCGGGCACCGCCCGGCCGGAAAGGGCTGCGGATCGGCAGGCCGAGCTCCCACCACCCCTCCAGGAAGGAGCGAAACTCTCGGCGGAGGAAGCGGCCCGGGCCGCAGCTCGCCTGCTCGGGTGTCCGACCAACCCCGGTCCGTCGTGGTCGTGGTCGTGGCCGGGAGCCCGGCGCCACCCCGCCCGGGCCGCTCCGGCTTCGGGTCCCGGCCCCGCCCCTGCCCCCCGTCCTACCCTCCCTGCTGAGGCTCCGCTTCTGGCCGCAGCACTCCGCGAAGAGGCAATAGAGGCGCGGGTAAATGTAGCCGGTGAGGACGCCGGCCAGGGCCAGTCCCAGGCTGATGGGCTCCACCGCCCGCACCGCCAAAGGCGCCAGCAGCAGCAGGCCCAGCGCGGCCCGGCCCAGCTTCATACCCGGACCCGCGCCGCCCGCGCGTTCTCGCGCCTGCCCCGGACCCGCGCCGCTGCCAGACCGCGCTTCCGGTTCCTCCCGGGCGCGGCCGCCATCTTTGTGCGGGGCGGGTCTCCTCGCGCCGCTGTGACCACCATCTTTGTGAGGGGCGGGGCGCTTTCTTGCTTCCGGGAGGTGAGAGACGCAGGCCGCTGGAGTCCATGCAAAAAAAAAAATTGGGGGGGGGGGGGGCGGTGGGGAATAATTTTAGATCTACAGAAAAATTGAGAAGATAGTACAGAGAGGTCCTATATATCCTCCCACATAATTTCCCGTATTAACATATTAATGTGTTAACATTTGTTAAGATTAGCGAACCTATGTTGATACAACTAAAGCGTTTCCTTAGTTTTTACCTAATGCCCTGTATCTGATCTAGGATCCTGTCCCAAGATACCACGTTACATTTAGTTTTCATGTCTCCTTAGGCTCCTCTTGGCTAAGACTGTTTCTCAAGCTCTCCTTGTTTTTTATTTTTTATTTTTTATTTTTTTTTTCAACATTTATTTATCTTTGGGACAGAGAGAGACAGAGCATGAACGGGGGAGGGGCAGACAGAGAGGGACACAGAATCGGAAACAGGCTCCAGGCTCCGAGCCGTCAGCCCAGAGCCCGACGCGGGGCTCGAACTCACGGACCGCGAGATCGTGACCTGGCTGAAGTCGGACGCTTAACCGACTGCACCACCCAGGCGCCCCTAAGCTCTCCTTGGTTTTGACGACCTTGACAGTTTTGGGGAGTACTTGGTCAAATCTTTCAGAGGATGGCCCACTCTTGGAATTTGATGTTTTTCTTTTGATTAGACTGTGGTTATGACCTTGAGGAGGAAACGTTACATGGGTAGAGTGCTACTTTTATGGCATCATATGAAGGATACATACTATCGACATGATGACTAAGGAGTCTTCCACTCATTCACTCATTCATTCATAGGGTTGAGGATTGCCAATGTGTTGGGTTATGGACTAGACCCTGGGAATTCAAGGGAAAACAAAAACAAAAACAAGGCATAGGTGATTCCTGCCTTCACTACCATTCATTTTAGTGGAGGGAAAAAAATAGAAATGAAAAACGATCTCCATTTTACAGATGAGAAAACAGGCTCCGAGAGAAAGAGATTGTCACAGGATGTAACAGGCTCAGGGCCTGAAGGATATAAGCAGGGCTGAGCTTGGACTCCGAAGGCAGATTCCTCTAGCTGCAACACCTACAATGAGTCAGCCCGGAAGTCAACCCACCTGCCCTTTTCTCATCTCAACATGTGTCAGTGCCTCAGGAAATTGACAGCCACGTTCAGTGCCGAGCCCGACACAGGGCTCGATCCCACGACCTTGGGATCACAACCCGAGCCGAAACCAAGAGTCGGGTGCGGAACCGACTGAGCCGCCCAGGCGCCCCTACATCTTTAAACTAAATGAGACGGTCTCTCTTAGTAACTTGAGTTTTGCATTTGCGCTGCCCAACCCGCAGGCTCTCGACACATTACCTAGGGTTGGTATAAGGAGACACGGTACGAATAGTATGGTTGGATTCATTTCATATTTAATACTTAAGTGCTGAAAGTGATAGAAATTTTTTTTTCTTTCTTAATGAAAAGAAACCGGTAACTTTGTAAAAGTCAGAAAATACCAGTGTCCCTTTGATCCCATCCTAGACTTTTCTGCTGTGAGCTGGACCCACTACACACGGTGAAGGGCGCGTTCCTGACCTCCAGGAACTTGAAAGTACAAGACACGATTGCGTATATATTATAATAATAGCACGAGCGAAAGGGTGTTCTCTTGCTTCGAACACCGCTGTTTCTTCCCGACCCAGGGCAAATATTCAGAGAAAGTCAATAGATTTACGAACAAGATTTTATAATGCTCACACAAGAATGAAGTTTGCCCCCAAACAGGAAAACTCCACATTGTCTTGTTTCAAAGGTCACAAACGCAGTGCCCAGGAAATCCAGCAGCTAAGTGGCAGGACCAGTGGAGATCAGTTTGGGGAACTGTCTGGTAGCAAATAAACTTCTGTCCACCTCTGTCTGGGAAGCCGTCTGTCAAGGGGTTAGGGAGGGGACAGTGCTGTTTACGTCCATCCTGCACTTCTCCCTTTTGCTACCCTTAGTAGCGTCTGTTCATCTTCTTGAACTTCTCATAGTGATAGTCATCGGTAGCCTTCTCGTTAGCAGGACGCTTGCGGTTAGGAGGGGACCCTGAGAAGGAAAAGAGCAGAAGCCGTTGGCCGTGCTGGAATCAACCCACAGGTTTTTAGCTCTGCTTAGGCTAGGACCACGCCTGCCTCATTCCCCACAGAAGCCCCAGGACCTACCCTGGTGAACAGGAACATAGTAGGGCCTCAGTAAAGACTGGTTACTGAGTGAGTGAAATAAACACAGGGTGGAGTCAGATGACGGTACGGTGGGGGGTATGCTGACATCAGCATGGGACCAGGTGACAACAGGTGTTCTATTTCAGGGAGAGTTTGATTAGGTACAAGGCCTGGTGCTAAATACTTTTAGATACGGCTTATTTATTTTTTTAATGTTTATTTATTTTTGAGACAGAGAGAGACAGAGCGTGAGCAGGGGAGGGGCAGAGAGAGAGAGACACACACAGAATCTGAAGCAGGCTCCAGGCTCTGAGCTGTCAGTACAGAGCCCGACGCGGGGCTCGAACCCACGAACCGCGAGATCATGACCTGAGCCAAAGTCGGACACTTAACCAGCTGAGCCACCCAGGCGCCCCTAGATATGCCTTTTTTTTAACCCTCACGGCAATTCAAACGGGGACATATTGCCATCACCGTTCAGAGAGCTTAGATGGTCTTCCTCAAGGTCACTCGGAAAGTGAAGGTAGGTTGAGAGTTGAACCCAAGTCTGGTGACTCCAAAGTCCTTGCTTACTATGTGGGAATAACACAAAACTCTTTGGGAATTAATGACTATGCACCCAAGACAGTACAGAAAATAATTTCTCAAGTAAGAAGGAAGAAAAAGCGGGGCGCCTGGTTGCCTCCATCAGTGGAGTGAGTGACTCTTGATCTGGTTGTGAGTTCAAGCCCCGTGGTGAGTGTAGAGATTACTTAAAATCTTAAAAAAAAAAAAAAAAAAAAAGAGGGGGGGGTGCCTGGGTGGCTCAGTCGGTGAAACGCCTGACTTCGGCTCAGGTCATGATCTCACCATCTGTGAGTTTGAGCCCTGCATCGGGCTCTGTGCTGACAGCTCGGAGCCTGGAGCCTGCTTGGGATTCTGTGTCTCCCTCTCTTTCTGCCCCTCCCCTGCTCATGCTCTGTCTCTGTCTCAAAAATAAATAATTAAAAAAAAAAAAAAAAGGAAGGAAGGAAGAAAAAGCAAACAGACTGGATTTTCAGAAGCCTCAGCAAATTTAGCATTTCCTTAGGCTCACCCCATTGGTACGAAAAAGAAGACCCTTGGAGGGAAAGGGGCACAGCTGGATGCTGCTAGTGGAGGGGGAGGGACAAATCCACACCCCACTTCTAGAGGAGCGTTGGCAACTTCTTGGCATGTAGCCGAAGGACATGATGTAGGCAAAAAGGGTCAGGCCGACAGTGATTAAATGGGGGAAAATGAGAAACCACGTAAGCGTCCCACTAGAGGGAACCGGAGTAGCTCCATACTGCGGAACACAAGATGGCCATTGAAAGGGAAAATACGTATTTACTGTCCCAGAGAGCCGTGCAGGGCACACTACTGAGTGAAAAACGAGGAGACCCTATGAAGTATGTGTACGGCATATGGTTCTGTATGCATCAATATAGTTTTTACGTTTACTTCTATTTTTCAGAAAGAGTGTGAATGGGGAAGGGGAAGACAGAGAAAGAGGCACAGAATCCGCAGCAGGCTCCAGGCCCTGAGCTGTCTGTCAGCACAGAGCCCGACGTGGGGCTGGAACTCACAAACAGCGATATCATGACCTAGGCTGAAGTCGGATGCCTAACCGATGGAACCACCCAGGCCCCCCTATGTCAATATTTTTTTAAAGTCTGGAAGGCGACACATAAAAATGTTAACGGCGCTCACCTTTGGCGAAATTATGAGTAACTTTGAGTTTAGTTTTGCTTATTGAAATATGCTAAGTTTTTGAGTTTCTATTATATTTGATATTTAATAGCCCAGTGAATCGTCAGAGCAACCCCTAACGGTAGGTTTTGTTACTATCCCCATTTACAAATGAGCAAACCGAGGCTTGGCAAGGGGAAGGGAAACGAACGTGGAGTGGAACCCAGATGCCCTGGCCCCAGAGCCCAAGCCTCACCCCTGCAGAGTCCACCCCGCCTCCAGGGGCTTGATGACTGCTCCGGGCAGCCCTGGGGCCTCCGCTGTACTTACGCTCAGGCTCTGGCTTCTCCGTGTCACCCACTCTCAAGGGTCGTGCTTTGGGCTCTTCTTTGTTTCTCCGAATGGGGGCGTTGAGCTCCTCGTGATAAACTGGATCGAAAAGAGACCAGGGGACACGTCAGACAAAATACGGGAACTTGGGGGGCGGGGGTGGGGGGCAAGCCAACGGGACAGGGCTGCTTGCCCAGAGCAGCTTACATCGGTTGTGCTGCACGTAATTCACGGCCATGTTGGTGGGCACGAAAGACGTCTCGCTGTCTTTCTTCTTGTTCTGCTGCTCTGCCAGCAGACGGGCCTTGGCATCCTCCGTGGAAATGATATTTTTTATTTTTGCGCTGTGGGGAGAAGGGAGCCACGCCAGGTATTCAGTCCTCCCGCCTTTGGTTCTCAGACAGAACTGCCAGTCAGGCTGGAAACGCACCGGTGCATGAGGAAATCACCCTCTGGAGCACAGGGCTCCGCAGTTTCCCAGCTCGTGTGTTCTCACGGCTGTCGAAGATGCATTATCTATCTATTGTCTTCTTCTTTTTTTTTTTAATGCTTATTTTGAGGGAGAGAGAGTGCATGCGAGTGGGGGAGGCGGGGGAGAGACAGACACTCCCAAGCGGGCTCCACACTGTCAGCAGAGGCCGACATGGGGCTCGATCCTACGACCCTGGGATTAGGACCCGAGCTAAAATCAAGAGTTGGGATGCTTAACCGACTGAGCCACCCAGGCGCCCCTTACTGTCCTCTTCTGATCAAGGGGCAACTGAGCCCCAGAGAAGGAAAGAAAACTACCTAAGGCTCGAAGCTAGTTCCAGAAAAGAGGCGAGGATCCAGAAGCCTCCCAACTTTCTCTTACGCCCACAGAGGATTCTGACTGTCATATTTCTTCCATGACCATCCTGTTTTAGAGCAGGTGTTTTGCAAAAATGAAAAGGAGGCTCATGGGATGGGTAAGCCTTTAACATGGCTCCTGCTAGAAGAGAACAGAGGACTACAAGGGCCTGAGCAGAACAGCCGAAGAGCTGTGAACAAAGACCACGCAAAAATAAACGCTTGCATACAGATAATCCTTACGCTGTATACCTGAAACCAGCATGACGTTATGTGTTTCTTAATTATATCTCAACAAACAAAACACCACGCTTTTGCTTTCAGGAGACCTTCTCTAGCATCTCCCTAGCAACGCTGACCTATCCTTCGGACGCTCTGGGCACAAGCATCTCCGCCTACCCGAGAAAAGAGAGTTATTTGTGGGTTTCCAAGGAGACGGGTAAGAAACAGTCCCCTTAGCCGGAAAGCAGAGCGCTCTTCCGTGGGCCCCGGGCAGGAGAGAGGCCAGATCGGGGTCTGAAACGTACTCGATGCCTAGGTCCACCTCGGGGATGCCGCTTAGCATCTGGTTGGAAAGCATCTCTTCGGTCTTCTTGGCTGAGGAGACACGGATGTTTTCCGGAAGTTCGTAAAGACAGTCCTCTGCATTCTTTGGCTTGACTTTCTGTTCCTCGTGTTCCACGATCCCTTTCCTCTTCTTGAGCTCTGTCTCAATGTACTTCATCCTGAAATGAGAAACCCACAGGCCTCAGGGAGAGGCGGGAAGCTCACAAAACCTCTCTTTAAAATGAGTGGTCCCCAACACTGGCCCACAGAGCAGTGATGGCCCAGGAGGGTTCATCAGTCCGTGGAAAAATGAGAAACATGAAAATTAACTCGAGTTTTTTTCACCACGCGGAACTTTTTTTTGACTTTAAAGCACCAACCTCTGTGGTGAGATTGTGTCCTCCCAATCTATTGCTGTTAATAGATGTTAAGGTTCGCTGAAAACAGAATGCAACGGTCGACGGTGGTCATTTGGTTAACAGTCTCGTCAGTGAAAAGGTGGGCAAGTGCAGTGTTTTATTCCTACAATATTTAGGGGAAAACTATTACTAGTCGGGGCATCTAAAATCCCAAGAACCATCATTTCAAAGCATGTTTAGGATTTTTTTTTCCTCAAAGTTCACGAGCCTGGGAGGTGGAGTGACAGGGGCCAACTCTGCCTTGGCCTTTGGATGATTCTAGAAATGTCATCTGTGACTAGATATCTCGGGACTGTATCTGGCTGGATCCAGCGCCTCATCGCTCACAGCCAGGCTGATACCCACATGTCGGCATCCTCGTCCCTTCGGTTGGTTTCCGCGGAGAAGGATGTCCCCAGGTGGAGATCTTCCTCCTCGCTGATCCTGGAGGGAGGGGCAAAGAAGCGGAACCTTTGAGTCACATGTCGGTGAGGCCAAGTCTGATATTATACAAGTAAAACCCACACACCCAAGCCCATCCTGCTTGTGGTTGTGGAAAAAAACACACGTGATATGTAAACAGAAGAAATATAAGCAAGCAAAATGTTGGAGATTCCTCTGGGGAATGACTAGATACTTTTACACTAGTTGAATGTATTATTTTATAATTGGGTTCTTATGGTTTTTTTTTTTTTTTTTTTTTAACGTTTACCATTTATTTTTGAGAGAGAGACAGAGCACGTGTTTCTTAAAAAACAAAAACAACATTTCCACTTGGGTCTGAAACACACTACACAATGCACCTTTTCCGAAGGAGAGTACCCACAGCACTCTAAGCGGAAGAGTTAAACGACTCTTTTAAAGAGTTCTGGCTTTCATTTTTTTTAATGTATATATTTTTTTAATGTTTCTTTATCTTTGAGAGTGAGAGAGAAACAGAGAGACAAAGCGTGAGCAAGGGAGGGGCAGAGGGAGAGAGAAACAGAACTTGAACCAGGCTCCAGGCTCTGAGCCATCAGTACAGAGCCCGATGCGGGGCTCGAACTCACGAACTGCAAGTTAGAGGCTTCACCTACTGAGCCACCCAGGCGCCCCATTGCTTTCATTTGTTTTTAAACTACAAAGCATGAAGGATACTTCAGAATGCCCCACTAGAGCTGCTGTTGTGGGCCCCAGCTCTCTGGAGGCACACAGACCCAGGCAGGGGCTATAGGTTACTTTGTATCTCAGTGAGTCCCCCACTTACTTATCTTTGCCCCTTTCCTTCAGTTTTTTCATGTCCACCATACCGCCTGTCTTCATCTGAAAGGGGTCATCCTGCAGAAAGCAAACACAGCTGTGAGGAAGCATTTATATAATTGGCAGTGGTCTATTTTTTTTGTAATTTCTTTTAATTAAAAAACATTTTTTTAATGTTTATTTAAAAAAAAAACTTTATGTTTATTTATTTTTGAGAGCGACATAGACAGAGTGTGAGTGGGGGAGGATTAGAGAGAGAGGGAGACTCAGAATCTGAAGGAGGCTCCAGGCTCTGAGCTGTCAGCACAGAGCCTGACGTGAGGCTTGAACCCATGAACCGTGAGCTCATGACCTGAGCCGACGCTGGACACTTAACCAACTGAGCCACCCAGGCACCGCCCCCCCCCCTTTTTTTTAAAAAGAAAACACTGTCACCTACTGGAGAGCAGCCACAGCTTTCCATTCCCAAGGAGGACCCCACAACTCACCACGAGGGTGGTCTCTTCTTGTACCTTCTCTCCTACCAGCAGGGCCACAGCACTGAGCAGAAAGAAAAGGAAGAGTGAGACAGAGACAGAGACAGCGAGAAATGGCACAATTCAGACACGAGGCAGAACACTTAGAAAGTCCGTAGGATGCAACATTAGAGCAAAGGCAAGATCTGAGGAGTGGGCACCAAAGCCACCTGGCAAAGCCTACAAGGATAAAACAGTTTAAAAATAAAGCACTCTAGATGCTGGGTCAGGGGGTAGGGTGAAGTGGTAGGCTTTCCTACAAAGCCATTTGGCATTATCTGGGCTTGGAAATCTCATCTCTAAGATTTTGACTTCCGGGAAAAGGAAGCTAAAGACAAATGTAGAAAAATACTGTTGCACCCGTATTTGGTGATGAAGGTTTACAAATGACCTACAACCCCTAAGTAAGGGATTAGTTAAATTTTTTTAAAAATTTTTTTTAACGTTTTATTTATTTTTGAGACAGTGAGAGACAGAGCATGAACAGGGGAGGGTCAAAGAGAGGGAGACACAGAATCTGAAATAGGCTCCAGGCTCTGAGCTGTCAGCACAGAGCCCGACGCAGGGCTCGAACTCACGGACCGAGAGATCATGACCTGAGCCGAAGTTGCTTAACTGACTGAGCCACCCAGGCGCCCTGGGATTAGTTAAATTATGGCATATACACGCAGTGGAATACTATGCAGCCACTAAAAAGGTTTTTGGGAAAAATAATCCATAATGTCAATGCCCAAAACGTGATGAGCTGAAAACAGCACGGAATAAGAGTACTTGGAATCTCCAAAAAAGAGAGACACTGGACAGAACATTACATGTTAACGCTGGTTACCTGTGGATGGGAGAATTACGGGTGCTGCTTACTTTTTCGATTATACTTCAAAAGTTTTTTCCAAACTTAACAATTCGTGTGCATTTCACAATCAGGTGCAATAAAAACCCGAATTGATAACCTGTTTTTGCACCTCTGGAGCAAACCTAAAGACCACACAGCTTGGGCCATCTCCTGGGTAAACGTCTGCAAAGAACACTGGACTCCTTTCAGGGCAATGTTAGGCGTACAGTGTGTCAAGAGAAGGGGCTATGTCTGAAGAGATAGTTGTGGTGGCGACTCAGGCGGGGACATGTGTCTGTCATCTCCGCCTGCTCTTCCCGCGGAGCCCCTGCGATACCCACCTCACCCCATTGGGCCTCTTCCTCAAGTTCTGCACCTCGCGGGTCTCTTCCAGTTTTAATCTGCAAAGAGGCAACGCACAGTCTGAGACACCCTCCGCGGAACTCAGACTCAAAAGGCAACTTCGACCGGCATCCCTGTCCAACCGCTGAGCCGCAGGCACAATGATCCAGAAGGCAACCCTGCGCTTAGACCCATTGCAATCAGACCCACCGCGCATCCTGGGGGAATCTCTCGCTACTGTGCGGCCTTGCGGCGGCGGTCTCAGCCCTAGGAGCCTGTTTTTTGTTCTGCAGAAAGGGACAACAACCTCGGCTCACGGGTCAACGAGGAGCCTGGCCAGTGAGGAGTATCACAAACCGCTATCTCTTCTGGCCCCTTGGAAGCCCCACCCCAAACGCACCGAACCTCCTCTGAGTCCTGCTCATCTTCCTCCGACTCCGAATCGGCCCGGCGCCGGCGGAAACTCTTCCCGGTGACCGGCATGGTCTTGCCGGCCCCGCGGTCCGGCCGCCGCGCCCCTGTGCCGTGGCCCGGGTTGCTTCCGGCGCGCAGCAGTGAGGTCAGAGCGCAGAGCGCAGAGCGCCGGCCCCGCCCTGCCCCGCCCCAAACCCTTCTGGCCCCGCCCCCGGCCCGCACCGCCCGCCTGGCCCCGCCCCCATTCGTGGCGTTCGCCTCTTCCGATTGGGCGGCTGAGGGGGAGGAGGCGGGACGCAGCCAGCGGGCCCCACGGCCCTGCGCGGTGCGGCGGTGGGTGCGCTTGACTGACAGGCGGCGGCGGCGCGGTTGCGACGGCAGGTGAGTTCCGGGCTGTCGCCGGCTGCTTCGGGGGGCCGGGCCTCTCCGAGCAGGGGCGACCCCAGCCTGGCTCCGGGCGGGCTGGGGTCTGGCCCTGCCAGGAGCGCAGAACGCCGCTGCCAGGTGAGCGGCCGCCGCCGTCCTCTCCCCTCCTCCGGCCGGCGCTCAGGGGGTGTCCTCTGGGGCCCCGGTGCCCCACTTGGAGCCCTGGGGGCTCGTTGTTTCTCCGGAACGGGGGCCGCCATCTCCTTTATTTCTGCGGGGCCTGACCCAGCGTTGAAAGCACGAGCGTGGCGTCTCGGGGCGCTGACTTATTTCCCCAGGGTCTGGGCCCTGGCATGCGTTTTTTCCTTTAGGGATAAAAGATGACCACTTCTTAGCAGTGGTGAATTAAAGTCCTGGCGCCGACTGCCCCGCTAATGATGGCCTCCAGCCAGTTTATCCCCGCGTCCGATGTTTTGAACCTACTCCGGAGGGTTTGAGGGCGGAGGGCCCCTCCTCGGGTGCTTGCCGGCCGCCTCCCCGGACCTTCAAGGGGCCTTGTTTTCGTCCTCTGTCATTAGGGCTGTTGCTCTGCCCTCCGCCGTTTACACCCCCCAGGATGCTGTGAGGGTTAAGTTTATTTGAAAAACAGAACAAACAGGCATCAATGAACGCTTAGGAAATAACTAAATGTGTTAAATAATGGTTTACAGGACTTTTAGGGACCTCTTAATTTCCCTTTTCTCCATATAGGCCCATCCTTTTTGAAAGCACTGCGTTTTTTTAAGCGCTACCGTGTGGCAGGTTCGGGGCTCACCTAAGCGTTATCTCAGTGAACTCCCACAGCAATCCCACGAAGTAGACGGCGTTCTCTCATTTTGCAGATGAGAAGACTTTGGTTCAGAGAGGCAGTAGGTGCCTAAGGTTGCACAGCTGGGCAGTGGAGCGGGGATCAGTGGCAGGCCCCACTCTGCTGCAGGTTACACAGAGTGCCTGGCACAGAAGCTCCCTAAGTGTTTGCTGCAGCTCCTGTTGTAGCCCATTGGCTGGGGGGGGTGGGGCCTGGGGGGTTGCTGATGGAGACTGGTTTCCTCTTCTGGAAGACCATTCAGAAGTAGGGCGGCCCTTCTGGAATGCCCTACGGCTCTCTGGAACAGTCTTTCCTGATAATTGCTGTTCTCTTCCCTGGACTGAGACAAACGGACCCAGGACTTCTTGGAACAGCTTTTTGGCTTTGGTCAAAAGCTGTATATGAAAATCTCCAAGCCTTGCCTTCTGCAGTCTGGTTCAGCCAACCCCAGAGGCACCTGGGAATCACTGGCCCTCCTGTCCCTGCTGACTGAAGGGGAGGATCCTTGGGAATTGCTGCAGGAACCCAGGGAGTCCACGTCTGCAGATGTCGCACTTTCAGAGGTGGCTCTGATTTTGCCCACCCCCACCCCCGCAGCGACCCTCCCACTAGGAGGTACTGGACAGCACTAGAGAGAAGGCCAGAAGGCCAAGGACATTTCTGGACCCTTCTTCTCCTCTGACATCCCGGGGCAGAGCGTCCAGTGCAAATGAGTTGGCCCAGTGCCACTCACCAGCTGGGCCATGACAGATCTGAGACCTGTTTCGCCAAAGTAATGCTGGAAAAACGGCAGCTGTGAACCTGGGTGGCTGGGCCGAGGGGCTGCGGACTCTCTAAGTCTTGCTGGGCCTTTTTGGGGGGTGAGATGAAGTTGCTTCTCAGAGGGAGCCTCCAGGAAATTTGGGTTCTCTTCAGTTCGGAGATGTGTCATGTTTTCGTTTTGTTTGAGAGTTTGGTTGTTTAAGGACACGGATGGATTTGGCTCAAATTGGGGTTGGTTTGCTAGCTCCTTTCTGGAACCAGGCTTGCTACAGGGTTTAGGGAACATTCGTGTCTAGGTCGATTTGGGACCCGGCAAAGTGATTGCAGTTCACAGCTGGGCCGTAATAAGTGTTCGATAAAAGTTTGCTGGACTGATTTACTTACTCAGATATTTACTGAGCGTTTACTGTATGGAGCAGGCACTGTTCTAGGTGCTTGAAGTATGCCAGAGTGCAAAAGAGACAAAGATCCCTGATCCGTGGACTTCAGGTTCTTTCTTTTTTTTTTTTTTAATTTTTTTTTTCAATGTTTATTTATTTTTGGGACAGAGAGAGACAGAGCATGAACGGGGGAGGGGCAGAGAGAGAGAGGGAGACACAGAATCGGACACAGGCTCCAGGCTCTGAGCCATCAGCCCAGAGCCCGACGCGGGGCTCGAACCCACGGACCGCGAGATCGTGACCTGGCTGAAGTCGGACGCTTAACCGACTGCGCCACCCAGGCGCCCCTGGACTTCAGGTTCTAATAACACAAGCATGTCAAGTGTCTTAGAAGGTGATGAGGGTTAGGGAAACAGAGCAAGGCAAAGGAATCACGAGTGGGCGGGGGGATTGAGTTGCACATTTAAATTGGTGTATTCTCATTTGTGATTTGGTCGGTAACGTTATAACACAGGGGACTGAAGTATAGGTCCTGACCCTCAGTTCAGGCCCCAGTTGTGCCAACTTAGCACGTGACTCCCCCCCTGAAGTTCCCATTCTGCCATCTATTGGCTGTGTGACCCTCTCTGACCCTCTCCTGTTTTGGGGTTTTAGGGGTCTTAGTCTGAGTTTCTGCTTCTACTTACTTACTCCAGGAGTTACGGCTTCTCGGAGACCTGGGCCACTTACTGCTTGCAGCCTGCTCACCCCCAAGAACTGCCAGCCTGGGGTGGCCCCGAACCCATGCCCTTTCCAATTAACTGACTCTCCCAGAGCCTGGAACAAATTGCAGTGCTAGGCTTCAGAGGTGTTATTCTAGACTTCAGAAGTTTAAGCTGAGCAGAAAAATGCTCTGTGTGAAGCATGCCTCAGAGGTGGCTCTTGTGAAGGAGGCCAGAGGAAGCTGCCCTCGGAATGTGGGTGTTTGGGCTGGAGGAGGTAAAGAGCATCCCCCACTCCAGGCTGGCCGGGGCTGTTTGGGGAGACTGTGGAGCAGACAGTTGAGAGCACTGACTTCAGGGCCAGCAGTCCTTGGTTCAAACCCTGGATCAGCCGCTCAGCAGCTGTGTGACCTCCAGCCACTTACTGCACCTCTCTGAGCCTCAGCCTCTCCTCCGTTCGTGACGTAGGTGGAGATGGGTTTAACTCCCATTGTTGCCTGGCTTCCAGGATGGTGGTAAGGATTCGGTGAGGTCTGTTCATATCAGCTCCATTACACCGGGCCATTCCGGGCAGACACCAGGTGGGTAAGGCCAATGAGGAGAAATAGAGGTGCGGGGGAAGCAAGACTTTTCAAGGCAGGAGTAGGCTGAGGGGCTCTGCTTTGGGAGTCAGGAGGTTGGCGGGCTCTTAGGGAATTAAGACTGGGTTGACAGAAGGGATGTATTTGGGTTTTAAGAAAAATGGAGCTGCTTGGAGGTAGGATGGAGAGGAGAGGGCAGGAGGGAGGGAAAGGGGACACGTTCTGAGGGTCAGAGGGGCGTGGAGGGATGTGGGCAGGGGTGTGGGATGGCTAGTGTGGCAAGGATCGGGGCAGGTGGGTGTCTCCCTAAGTTGGCGGGGGCTTGGCAGGACCCCCCTCCCATCCTAAGGAGCTCGGCTCTAGCGGGGAGGAGGGCGTAGCCAGAACGGCCAGGAAAATGATGAGTAATGGGCACTCGAGGCCCGGTCTGAGCAGCTGGTGCCAGGCCCAGAGATGCTGCCTGCCTGCCCCCGGGCAGGGGGCACTTTCCCCCTTCCTTGCTGTAGGCCCCCGGGGGGGGGGAGGGGAAGTGCCTGCCTCCTTCAGGCTGAACAGTCTCAGAAGCCTCTCCAGGGCCTGAGCTGGGTGGGCCCTGTGCCAGGCCTGCCAGGGCCTCCCTCCCCCTGCTTTTTCTGCCCCAGGAGAGGAGGCTGGCCTGGCTGGCCGGGAAGGGGAGGTGCCCTGGCTCCCTGGCTGTGGCAGGTGCCTTGCTGACTCCGGCTGCTCCCGGAGGGCCTGTTCCTGGGATCTAGCTCCCTCGGCCGCACAGGTCTCTTTCGGTCTTTATCAAGTGCCTGCTGTGTGCACTCCGTTTACTTGCACAGAAGCCAGAGCAGGGAGCGCTGTGAAGGCAGATACAAGCCGGCTCCTTCCTGGCTGTGTCCTCGCCGTAGGGTCTGGGGCAAATGGCTCCCTGTGCCAGGGGCTCCATTCTTCCTCAGACGAGAAACAGCAGTCCTTCCGTGAAGAGTGTCGCGAAGCACCGGGCGTAGCGACTGCTCAGAGGCAGTGCTGTCCTGGGCAGCGGAGCCCTGGCTGAAAAGCTGATGGAGGGTCCCCTTGGGCGTGTGACTCGCGGTCCCGCCTGTCTCAGTTCCCCGATCTAAAAAACGGCCAGTAACCCAAATTACGGTACAGAACATTTCTGAGCGTTCTTGCTGTGTGGGCCAATACAGACCCGTGGTCGGAAGCCATTGTGTGAAATCGGCCCTGTGCATTGTCTCCCTGCACTCTCTTCGTCACCCTCCTCGCTGTCTTTGTCCCCATCTCATGGATGGGGGAACTGAGGGGCGACCGACTTATCTACCGACACAGAGCTTAGCAAGCGCCGAGCGAGGAGCTGAAGGCGGGCTGCTGGTGTCTCTTCTTGCCTTCTGTAATTACAGTCAACTCCGGGGCTGACGTATGGTGCAGCGGACACGGGGTGGGAGCCCAGGAAAGGGTGGATGACGTAGTAGTGATCACCTCCCGGAGGCTGCATGCGGGTACCCTGGTGTTGAGATACGGGCCTCTGTACCCCATGAGGGCAGGGCCCACGCCCGGCACGTTTTCCATTGCCCCAAGCCAAGCCAGTTGGGTACCGAGATAAAACGTCGTGCAAACTCCTAGGGAACCGAGATAAACGAACTACAGCCCTTGCAGACCAGGCACTTCTGAAGGTTCAGCTCCTGTGTGCGCAGTAGTAAACGCCCACAGCTCCCGGCACTACCCCCTCAGCTTTTCCCTTGACACAAGCTGATTTTTTTAACCATTAACTTTGGGGAAAAAAATGTTAGTAAACCTCAAGCCTTCTATGTTGGGTGTGCTCATACAGTGCTGGTAGACAGATACACTTGTAGAGTGGACCTAGAGGGAAGTTTGTCGATATATATCCAGAGCCTTCAAAAACATACATTTTGACCTAGTCGTTTTTCCTTGGGCAAAGATGTGGCCAAAGGTTTATATTCCAAAATACTTCTCACGCTGCCTTATTTATATTGGCAACACACACACACACACATACCCTAAGGGTCCAAGAATAGGAAAGCAGCTAAGTAAGGTGTAGCTGATGTTGTATGTGGGATATTATTTAGCCATTAGGAAGGAAGTTGTTGGGGTGTCTGGGTGGCTCAGTCAGTTAAGCATCCCACTCCATGTCAGCTCAGGTCTTGATCTCAGGGCCATGAGTTCAAGACCCGTGTTGGGCTCCATGCCGGGCGTGAAGCCTGCCTTAGAAAAAAAAAAAGTTGTTGGAAGTTTAGTGTCATGAGAAACGTACATGATATGAACATAAAAACCTTGTAGACGTATTGTATCTGTTATATTGGAGTTTTGAGTTTCCTTTCTTGAATTACACATTGGTGCCTATGAAGAAGACTGCAGTAACCATCTTTTTTTCCAGTTTTTAGTGGACACACCCTCCAGCTTCTACAGAGGTGAATATTAATTTTATTGAAACCACACAAAAAAACCTTTTTCTACTTTCAGGGTAGGAAGGAGGAGATGAAAATTTTCATCTAACATGGAAGTTAATGAGGCAAACAAAAAACCAAACAAAGGCGTTAAGGGCAGATCTTCAAGTGAATGAGCCACAGGGTGAAAGGCTATACTTTCAAACCACCCAGCTAGCAGCGGAGGCATTTCTCTGTCAGCGCTTCTGGAACCTACCCTGGAGCGGCTGCACCCTCTCTTAAATGGACTTCAGGTGTCCTGTTCACACTCTGTGGGCCCCGAGAGTCCCCAGGGGATGGAGGTCATACTCCCCCAGTGTTCTCTCTGAGGTCTGGGGAAAAGCAAGGTCCCGGGAGGGACACCGCACATACCAAAGAGGCCAGATGCATAGTTCTTTTTATTTTGGGAACTTTATTTTTTTAAGTGTTTATTTATTTTGAGAGAGGGAGAGAGAGAGTGCATGTGAGCAGGGGAGGAGCAGAGAGAGCGGGAGAGAGAGAATCCCAAGCAGGCTCTGTCCTGTCAGTGCAAACCCACAAACCATGAGATCGTGTCCTGAGCCAAAGTCAAGAGTCAGGCGCTTTAACTGAGCTACCCAGACGCCCCTGGGAACTTTAAAGAGAATTAGAAGGAACCTATCAGGTTGTATGTTCCCAAAGCAACATCAATTCACTGTAGAAAATGCAGACAGGCAAAAGAGGAGGAAACAAAAATCAACTCGATTCCCGTCCTCCCAGAAATGATGACAATAGCATCATTGTTGTAGGCACAAAGCAAGATTGGTTTACCAAAATGGCATTTTACTGTGATCATGTTTTACAGCTTTTTGTACTTTTGATCCGTTCAGCAAGTATTTACTGAGAAGTTGCTATGCTCCAGGTGCCATTATAGGTATTTGGGATACAACAGTGCACAAAACAGATCCTTCGGGGAGCTCACATTCTTTTTTTTAAAAATTTTTTTTTCAACGTTTTTATTTATTTTTGGGACAGAGAGAGACAGAGCATGAACGGGGGAGGGGCAAAGAGAGAGGGAGACGCAGAATCGGAAACAGGCTCCAGGCTGCGAGCCATCAGCCCAGAGCCCGACGCGGGGCTCGAACTCACGGACCGCGAGATCGTGACCTGGCTGAAGTCGGACGCTTAACCGACTGCGCCACCCAGGCGCCCCAGAGCTCACATTCTTGAGACGGGACAGGCATTAGATCGAAAAATGGGCGAACGACCAAAATGCTTACCGAGCATGCAAAGTAGAGGCCTTCCCCGGAGGAGAGGATGGTGGGGTGGGGTGGGACGGGACAGGGTTCGGCAGGGTGGCGCGCAGATGCCTTTCTTGGTCAGGGGACAGTGCAGCTGAGAGAGGACAGAGACAGTGGACAGCACATGGTGGGGCCTGATGGAGACTGGTGTGTTTCCTGGTCATGGACTGTTTGGCTTCATCATCATCATCATCATCGTTCTCTGCCCCTCCCCCCATTTTAAACTTTCTTTTTAATGGTGTCATAGTGTGTGCGTGTGTGTGTATGCAACTTTTGAAATTTTTATCTTTTAGTTTTGAGAATTTCATTTTGCATCTCTGAAAATCGCATTTTTTGAATTTCAGTCAAATACATATAAATCTTAATCATTTTGGGGGTGCAGTCCAGTGGCATTAAGCACATTCACACCGTTGTATCGCCATCACCCCCATCTGGCTCCAGAACGTCCCCATCTTCCCAAACTGAGACCGTATCTCCGTTGACCATTAACCCCTCCCTCTCCTTGCAACCACCAGTCCGCTTTCCATCTCTATGGATTTGATTCCTTCAGGTGGTTCATGTAAGTGGACTCCTACGGTATTTATCTTTTTGTGTCTGACTTATTTTACGTAGCGTCATGCCCTCAAAGCCCGTCTTTGAACCTTGTTCGTCTTACTGTAGCACGAGTCAGAATTTTCTTCCTTTTTAAGGCTGAACAATAATCTGTTGTATGGATAGAGCACATTTTGTCTATCCATTCATCTTTCGATGGCCCCCTTCCGCTGCTTTCCCCCTTCGGTTCTTGTGAACGGTGCTGTTACGAACACGGGCGTACAAACGTCCGTTCAAGTCCCTGCGTTCAGTGCTTTGGGGTGTCTATCAAGAAGGGCAGTTGCTGGACCACATGGTAACTCTGTGTTTAAGTTTTGAGGAGGCTCCATACTGTTTTCCAGAGCAGCGGCCCCATTTTATGGCTCACTGGGAGCACACAGGTTCCAGTTTCTCCACGTCCTCGCCAGCATTGTTTTTTTTTTCTGGTTGAGTTTTTTTGTGTTTTGATAGCAGCCCTGCCAATGGGTGTAAGTGGTGCAGCCTGTTTTCATTACTCAACATTCTCTGAGATTTAGCCATGTTGATAATAGAGGTCTTAAGTCAAAGTGTGGGTTTTTTAATTCAGGGTTTAAAATCAGTTTTATTGAGGTATAATTTATATCCAATAAATGACTTTTCTTTTTTTTTTTTTAATTTTTTTTTTCCAACGTTTATTTTTTTTGAGACAGAGAGAGACAGAGCATGAACGGGGGAGGGGCAGAGAGAGAGGGAGACACAGAATCGGAAACAGGCTCCAGGCTCCGAGCCGTCAGCCCAGAGCCCGACGCGGGGCTCGAACTCACGGACCGCGAGATCGTGACCTGGCTGAAGTCGGACGCTTAACCGACTGCGCCACCCAGGCACCCCGACTTTTCTTTTTTTTTTTAATTAAAAAGTTTTTAAAGTGTATTTTTGAGAGAGAGAGAGTGCGAGCGCACGTGAGCAGGGGAGGGACGCAGAGAGGGAGAGAGAGAATCCCAAGCAGGCTCCACGCTTCAGCAAGGAGCCTGATGCAGGGCTCGATCTCACAAACCATGAGATCATGACCTAAGCCAAAATCAAGAGTCAGACGCTTAACTGATTGAGCCACCCAGGTGCCCCAGAAATGCACCTTTTTAAAGACTTTCGTCAATCAATAGCTCCTTGCTTCCTTGTCCTACATGTGTTGTGAACATTGTCCCCCAGTCTGTAGCTTTTGCCTTTTCATTTTCCTTAGGGTCATCTTTGGAAAAGAAAAGCATTTAATTTTGAAAAGTCCAGTTTTTCAATGTATCTTGTTATAATTAACACCCTTTGTGTCCTAAGATCTTTGTGGACTCCAGAGTTGCAAAGATGCTCTCCCGTTTTCCTCTACAAGTTTGAGAGTTTTAATTGTTGTTTAAAGTCTGAGATCAGGAGAACCGTCGGCCTGGGCCGCACCGGGCTGCTTGCCGCGGGGTCGGGGATGTGGGTCAGTGCGGTCCCACCCCTGCAGAGGGAGGCACGTCCACAGGGGCACCGTGGTGGTTCCACAGACGGACCTCGAAGGCTCTGCGAGGTTTGCAAAGCTCCCAAACCAAGCATACCGAAAATTGGTGGGCAGAGGGCTTGAACTCACATTGTGGCTGTAGGCGAGTCTCGATTGGGAATGCAGACGTTCATCAACAACTTTTCCTCATGTATTTGTATTCTCCAGAGCATCCAGGTCCTTCCCACAGAATAAAAAAGACTGGAACATGGGGCGACTGGGTGGCTCAGTAGGTTAAGCAGCCAACTTCGGCTCAGGTCATGATCTCGCGGTCCGTGAGTTCGAGCCCCACGTCGGGCTCTGTGCTGACAGCTCAGAGCCTGGAGCCTGCTTCAGATTTTGTGTCTCCTTCTCTCTGACCCTCCCCCGTTCATGCTCTGTCTCTCTCTGTCTCAAAAATAAACGTTAAAAAAAATTTTTTTTAATGAATAAAAAAAATAAAAAAGACTGGAACAGTCCAGAGTTTTAATCAAAGAAGGTGGCGTTCAGTTGCTGCCCACAATAGCTGATACCCCAGGGTTTGGAGATGTAGCCGATGAGGTCGTTGCTGGTAGTCCATTATTGACTATGTCGATAGTAAATGGGAAGTCTACCTAAGCGCAGAGTGTCTAGTCCACAGACATTGGAAGCCTGATAACAGGGTGCGGTGTTGCCCCTTGAAGACATGGACTTAAACCATTGGACACTGGGTTTATGAAAAAGTGAACGTCATCCCACTTATTGCCGAGAGCAGACATGCTCACACCAGAGGTGTGCCAAGGGTTTAAAAAACAGATAAATCCAAGCACATAAAAAGAAAACCTATGAATTTCCAGAAGCAGAAGGTGGGGAAGAAGGAAAGCTTGTTAACAACCCAAAGGACTGTTTACCTCCCGCTATGGCAGGGCGTGATGACGTGAGAGGAGTTAACTGCAGAAGGGTCAGAGGAAGGCGGCATCCTTGCGTGCTGCCGGAGCTGAGAATGGTGATGTTTGAGGTTTTGCAGTTCTAAGAAGTAGGTTGACAACACGTGTGCAAGGCTTGAAAGATGTCACTGATCACGTATGCCCAGATGCGTGCAGAAGCAGGAAACGGCAGCTGTGTCTGTTAGTGGAGCGGGCACCAAGAGCAAAGGGCAGCCTACCCAGAGCTCTCGGGGCGTGAGTGGAAGGAGGGAGAGTGTGTGGCTAAAGGTGAAGGAGCTGCAGGTGCAGCAGGTGTTTGAGATGAGAGCCGGAGAAAAAGGTCGAAAACCGAAGGACTCTGAAGCTGAGCCCCAGCAGTGCCACGAGCAAATGAAAGACTAGAGGAGAAAGAATTGGGGGGGGGGAATGTCGTCGGTTTGAACATGAGAACGCACACTGGGAGTCCATCAACAACACATTTTAGAGTAACCTGACTCTTCCAGAACCCTGGGAAAGAACAAGAGGAAAGGGAAGCTCTTTTTAAGCTTTCTGTTGGCCACCAATTACAGGAAGGCTGTGATCCATTTCTAAATTTTTGTGGATGATATGCAGTAGGGGTTAAAGGTCATTTATTTCCCTATATGGAGAGCCTCTGTTGAAAAGACTGTCTTTTGCTGGTTGATTTCCTTTTTGGAAATCAGTTGACCACATATGTGCAGGTCTAATTCTAGACTCTCACTTCTTTTCCCTTGAGCTGTATGTCTGTGTTTGAGCCAACACCACACCGGCTCGTTGGCTGAACCTTTATAGAAATTCTTAGGCCAGATGGTCTCAGTCTTCCAGCTTTGTGATTCTTCCAAATTGTTTTGGCTCTTCTAGGTCTTCTTTTCTGTATAAACTTTCAAGTTGGCTTGATGATTTCTACAAGAAAGCTTCCTGGGATTTTGATGAAGATTACATTGAATTTATGGACCAGTTTGGGCACAGTGGATATCTTAGTGTTGAGTGTACCAGTCCATGAACATGGTATATCTCTCCATGTATTTAGATCTAACTTAATTTCATGGATAGGAAGATTCAATATGTATCATTTTTAATGGCTGTGCCATAGACAGAGTGTGGTTGTGTCCTTGTTTATCTAACCGCCTGTTGTTTATTTACATTGCATCCAGTTCCCCCATTATAAACAGTGCATATCTTTGTCAGTCTGTCTTTGCATGCATCCTGAATACTTACTTAGAAAAAAAACCTGGGGCCGGGTGAACCCTCTTGGCTCTTCTTTGCTACCTGCCTTATTTAAACCAGTGCTTTGTGTTCGGTGAAACATGGAATCTTGGTGATCCGGGCTTGTTTTTATGAGGCCCCAACAGCACAGCGAGTTAAGGCATGATACAGCAAACTGTGGCAGCGGGCTAGCGTTGTTTTTGCAAGGCCCTCAAGCTAAGAATTAAAAAAAAAAAAAAATCTTTAACACATTGTAAAAAAACAAAAACAAAAACAAAGAATATGTGATAAAGATCCACAGGGCCCACAGAGCCTAAATGATTTACTGCCTGGTACTTTATAGACATGATTTGCCAACCCCTGATTTGGAGCACAGCCCTGCACCAGACAATCTGATTGAGTCTCCACCCACGACTTACTAGCTGAGGACTGACTCTGGCCAAGTCTCTCGCTTCCTTAAGCTCTCTGTTCTGTTTCTTCTGTAGCACGGGGGCAGTGAGGGTGCAGGGAGGGTCGTTATCCGCTGGGCTTTGCTTTTTTTCCCTCCCCTATCTGAAGACGGAGGAGCTTGAATGGTCTCATTGCACGTGTGAATCAAGACAGGCTTGTCACCAGTGTCCTTGTCCCGGGCTCCATTTGTGGCCCTGGGTGTCAGGCTCATAAGCTGGCTCTGCCATCTTGCTGGAGAGACGGGGTGGGGGCACGCACACCAAAGCCACTCCCTCCCCTGCCCCCCTCCTGCCCCCATACTGCAGCTTGCCAACCTGGTGCACTTGACCTCAGTGAGAACAAAACAAAACAAAAAAAAAACCCTAAAAAATCTGGCTTCAGGCGAAGAGGCTTGGAATTTAGAACCTTGAACCCGTCGTTGCCATGTGACCATTTTAAATGTTAGCTTCTAACTGCCTCTCCCTCTTTGAACTACCCATGTCTGGGAGACTGTGGCCCAGCAGGGCTGGGGAGGTGCAGTCGGTGATGACACATGAATGGACTCAGTTGTGCCTCTGGCCTGGGGTTGCTCAAGACTCGGGGGTCAGAGGTTCTGAGCAGCACAGGATCCTGTGCGTGATGGATCCAAGAGGTTCTGAGCAGCAGGGGATCCGAGGAGGATCTGAGGGTCCCAGGGGTGTGCAGAGGGGGTCAGAGGTTCTGAGCAGCACGGGATCCGAGGATGATCTGAGGGTCCCAGGGGTGTGCAGAGGGGGTCAGAGGTTCTGAGCAGCAGGGGATCCGAGGATGATCTGAGGGTCCCAGGGGCGTGCACGGAACAGGCTGAGCCTTCTGTCCAGGAGGTTAACGGGCTGTGGCAGCCAAGGCGATAACTAGAGAGGCCCGCGGCCCTCTCGTGCAGACCCTTGCGGGTCTCTGCTCTCGGGGATCACGACCCCCGAGGAGGGGCTGCCCCTGCCTACACCAGCTCCACACCAGCCTTCGTTAGCTACCCCGGAGCAGTGTGTTTTTATGGTCCCCGTGGATGGACCGGGAGCCTGTCCAGCCCGCGGATGCCCCAGATGTCCAAAATTTCACTTGCCCTTCCCAGGAGGAATTCTGACCTCTTTGTAGCCGCCGGTCAGCGCTAAGAGTGACTTTAAGATAATGGAGCTGCAGGAAGTGAGCTGGTTTGTTCCCCGCAGGGTCCCTGCCGGAGGCCTGCACTCACTCCAGCCCTCGCGCCCCACCACCATCGGCTGTCCGCGGAGAATACAGATGCTGGCCGCTCCCTGGGGGTGTCGCTGTGCACAGAGGTAGGCCCACAGCCTCCCCGTTTCAGGCGTAGCCCTTAAGCACGGACCCAAGAGGAAATCATCTCAGGTGAAATAACGGAATTGTGGTTATGGGTTGTTTTTTTTCCTTTTTTCAAGTCCTTATCTCTTAAGAGCACACACAGATGCGATGAGGCGGTATCCGGGTCTGCCACCAGAAAGAGGAAGTGGGGGTTTGAGCTGAAGCAAGGGTGCTGTGACTGGCTCCCTGTTGGAGCTGGGTGCCGGCACGTGGGGGCGAGCTGTCTGCTTCTGCGTGTTTGCACTGCCCTAAGTTAAAAGGAGAGAGAATACACGTGAGGCCGTAAGAGTCTGAGCAGCTCGAGCTTCCGCCTTGGCTCTAGCATTCCTCGCTGTGAGACCTGAGACAAGAAGGAGCCCCTGTTTCCGAACCTGTAAAACGGGGCTGATCACAGCTGCCTGGGGACGTTTTCCAAGAAATAACGCACGGAAACCATTTACTCTGCCACCCGGAACTTGATCGGCACCCGTAACACCTGATCTGGTGGGGGGCCTGGGCCAGCGGACCCCTGGCTGACCATTTCAGGGAGAGGGTGGGGGTGGACACACCGCCCCTGCCTTTGGTTAAACCACCTTGGCTCCGCCAAATCTTCGGTTGGCCCGGAACTTTCTTGGCAACGGTTTGGAGCTAGAATCAGCCGTCAGATTCCTCGGTGTGATTTCTGCTAAAATATGAGGTGGCTGAAGCCAATCCAGTTACTTGTTTTTATACATTTTCTTCGGGAATAGTTGTTAATGCACAGGAAGTCGCCACGGATGTCCCAGGGAGGTCCTACGTACCCTTCACTCAGTTTCCCCCAGGGGTGCCACATCTTTGGCGTATCCGTAGTACGACGTCACAACCGCTAAAGGGACTGTTGGTACAATCCACAGGGCCTGTTCACGTGTCGCCAGTTTGACACGTACCCATTTGTGAGTCCCCTGAGCGTTACTGTCACACCCAATTCCCGGAGAAGTTAAGTGGCTTCCTCGACTCACCGGCTGATATGTGGCAGAGCCAGGACCTGAGACCAAAGTTGTGCACTGCACCAGCAGCCCCCGCCTCGCTCCAGCGGTGGCTGCCGTTAACCCAGGCTCCCTGTGTTCTCTTGTAGGTGAGCCCAGGCCAGCATGGGGGACTCCAGGGACCTTTGCCCTCACCTTGACTCCATAGGGGAGGTGACCAAAGAGGACTTGCTGTTCAAATCTAAGGTAAAGGGTCAGACCTTACAGAGCTGGGGCCCACACCCAGGGCCACTGCGTTCCTAAGGTACAGGTGTTTCCAAAGGAAGGTTTGAAAGAGTTGAAGAACCGGCTTCCCGACAGTCTCTGCTTAGCGTTTTGTGTAAATGGAAGGGCTGGCGTCTGTGGGGGGAGCTTTCCGGGGGCTGCGTCCTAACAGCCATTAATTACCACTTAGATCAGTCCATCTGGGAGCCACTAATGCCCTGTGCATTAGCTGTGGAGCCTTTCTGAGGCAGGGAACGAATCGTGCTCTGAGAACCCACCGGCATTTTGACAAGCGTGACCCGAGGAGGGTCTGGGGAGGCCCAGAGCCAGAAGGTGGGCTTCTCTGAGTGGGGAGGATGTGTCTTTTTCTGTTAAAGTGTTTTGAACGGGTAATACTTTTCTCTGGTTCAGAATCGAGCAATATAAAAGTATCGATGTCAATAAAATAATTTTTTAAAGTAGGGGGGGTGCACAGCTAGCTCGGCTGCTAGAGCATGTGACTCTTAATCTCAGGGTTCGAGCCCCACATTGGGTGTGGAGCCTACTTAAAATAAAACATTTTTTTAAAAATTCAGGGGTGCTTGGATGCCTCCGTCGGCTAAATGTCCAACTTTAGCTCAGGTCATGATCTTCCAGTTTGTGAGTTCGAGCCCCACATCGGGCTCTGTGCTGACGGCTCGGAGCCTGGAGCCTGCTTCGGATTCTGTGTCTCCCTCTCTCTCCGCCCCTCCCCTGCTCATGCTCTGTCTCTCTCTGTCTCAAAAATAAATAAACGTTAAAAAAAATTTTTAAAAAATAATAAATAGGGGCACCTGGATGGTTCAGTAGGTTATATGTCTGACTTTGACTCAGGTCATGATCTCACTGTCTGGGAGTTCGAGCCCCACATCAGGATCTGTGCTGACAGCTCAGAAGCCAGAGCCTGCTTCGCATTCTGTGTCTCCCTCTCTCTCCGCCCCTCCCCTGCTCGTGCTCTGTCTCTCTCTCAACAATAAACATGAGAAAACAAAAAAATAAAATGAAAAAAAATCATTGTCAAGACATCCTCCTCCCACCCTCCAATTCCACCTTTAGGGAGCCTTTTATATTAGTTTCTTTTATACTTTTTCTGAGTTTCTTTATGCAAATACATGCAAATATGCTTATTTTTCATTTCCCCCTTCATTATACAAAAGGTAACATACTATACTATAGATGCTTTTTTTGTTTGTTTTCTTGTTTTTAATTTATTTATTTTTGAGGAAAGGGAGAGAGAGAGGGAGGGAGGGAGGGGCAGAGGGAGAGGGAGACAGAGAATCCCCAGCAGGCTCAGCACTGTCAGCGCAGAGCCTGGTGCAGGGCTCGAACCCACTAACCGGGAGATCGTGACCTGAGCTGAAATTAAGAGCCGGGTGCTTAACCAACTGAGCCACCCAGATGCCCCTAGACACTTTGGCAACTTGCTTCCTTCACAGGACAGCACATCTTTCTGGAGCTCTCTTTCAACCCTGGGCCGTGAAGACCGCTTTGTCCTAGTTTGCCCTGGAGTTGCACGGCATCTCGTCGTGTGGACCCCGTAACTGAGCCTCTGCGGGTAGACACCCAGGCTCTTCGCGTGTGGTGAATGTGGTGCCGTGATAAATGGCCTCCTGGAAGTGTTGTCGCACGTGGGGGCCTGAGCGTGGGGGGGGCACACTCCGGGCAGCGGGGTCTAGAGTCACGTTCCTAGACAAATTGCCGGCTCACTCAGCCTCCCTGTCCCAGCAGGTCCTGGGTGGCCTTCGGCCTGAGCTGGCTCAGCCTGGGCCTGCGGGAGGGATCAGGTGTTCAGGGTGCCTGTGGCTTCTTTCGAAGTACTTTCGCTTCTCGTGTGGTCTGGAGGAGGGCAGAGCGAGGCTGTGATGCATTCGCACTAACGCTGGGTTCTGAGTCTGCACCAAGGAATGAATGAGACAGACCGAGGGGGTTTTCCTCCAGAGGAGGCAGGAATAGGGGGATCCGAGGGCAAAGAGGAGAGCGAGGAGGCGCGATCCGGGCCGGGCCGCGGCAGCCTTTCGGAAGTGGTAGGTCCTTCTGGAGCAGGAGGACCGAGAATGTCAGGAACGTCTCGGGCCTGTATTTCCGAGAGCATGTGTGCCGCCCTTCTCTGAGCACCCAGAAATCTGCAGAATGAAACAAAGATTGTTTGAAGATACCAGAAGGGGCAGGGAGGTGAACAGGTCAGGCACAGTGCAGGAGACGGAAATGGCCAAGAAACTTCTGAAAGAAGGTGCTCAACTTCACCAGTGACCGGGGACATTGCCGCGGATCGCGAGATGATAGTATTTTTCTTCTGCCGGACAAACCACAGGCCGATCCGACCCGGGCTGAGGGTGATGGAGGGGAGGAGACCGCACGCGTGGTGGGGCGAGGTGGGCATTCCTGTCACTTCGGGGACCCAACTCCCCGTGTGGGAGTTTATCCCGTGGAGGTGAGAGTACCAGTTATAAAGACACAAAGACAGCAGTATTCATTGAGCCTTATTTGTCAAAGGAGAAAACTGGTGGCAGTCTGAATACTCATCAAGAAGGGAATGGGTGAGGGACGCCTGGGTGGCTCAGTCGGTTAAGCCTCCAACTCCAGCTCAGGTCATGATCTCGCGGTTCGTGAGTCCGAGCCCCGCGTCGGGCTCTGTGCTGACGGCTCGGAGCCTGGAGTCTGTTTCGGATTCCGTGTCTCCCTCTCTCTCTGCCCCTCCCCTGCTCATGCTCTGTCTCTCAAAAATAAATAAATATTAAGAAAAAAAAATTTTTTTTTAAAAGAAGGGACTGGGTGAATTACGGTGTGCCCGTAGCGTGGGGCACCGTGTCATTACCGCAGACGGTAAGATGCAGTGTCTGCGTGCAGACTTGGAAAGATGATCATAAAAAGGTGACAGAAACGTGTCAGAGAAACGTGTATAGTATGATCTCGTTTTTCCTAAAAATCACACCCCCTCCCCTAAGTGTATGCATATACGTTGTATGTGAAAACACGGAGGGATATGCCTCAGGTTGTTCCAGCATATGTATTTATTAGACGTTATATACTCTCCCTGAGATCGTATACAGCATGTGTGTGTCGTTTGAACTGTTAAAACAGACCTCCAGGGCCCCTGGCTGGCTCAGTCAGTAGAGCATGTGACTCTCGACCTCGGGGTCTTGAGTTTGAGCCCCGCGTTGGCGGTGAGCCTGCTTACAGAAAAAAACCAAACGAGCAGAGGGTGCTGTCGTCATTCGAAAGACTGAGACCAAAAGGAAGCCCTGGAAGAGGGAAGTGAGTTGTGAAATCAGAAAATCAGAAAAGAGATTGCAGGTTCGGGAAGGTCGGGGGCTGCTGCCCCCAGCGTCCTCAGCGGGAGACCCCGAGGCAGATCGCGGATCTCAAGTCCCACCTTCTTGACCACAACCCTACGGGGACCTCCAGGTTCGGGCCCTTCACCGATACAGCTAGAAACTGGGCTCGGTGAGAACGCAAAATCCCCGCCGAGACGTGAGTGGGGGGAAGCCCACTTTCCCGTTGGGGGGCGCCCTGTGACCCAGGCTCCTCTGCTTCCCCTCTTGACCTGCTCTGCAGCAGGGCCTGCCCTCTGAGCCTCGGTTCCTCATCTGTCCAAAAGAGCTGCTGCGCACACTGGCAGGGATTGCAGGAGCGAGGTGTGAAGAACTTAGCCGCGGTCATCCCTGGCAGGTGGCGCTCTGGCTCCGACGGAGCCCCGTGTCGTAACTGCCGTCAGAGCTGGCACTTAGAGTCCGCCTCACGGCTGACGGGGTCACCTTGGGCATCGTGGAGCCTCAGTTGGGAATTGCTGTTTTAGACACGTGCAGCAGACAAGATTATTTAAGGCACGATTTAAGTTGTGACGAAGAGACCCTGAAATACAGCACCTTAAATGAGAGCGACGCTTCCTTTTCTGTCATAGGACAGTCCGGGCACACGTACGATGGCAGGGCAGCCCCTCCCTTCCCAATACATGGCTTTCATTTCTGAGTCCAAGGTGCTTGCCCCCACTCCTGCCATCCCATCTGTGTTCCAGTGGAAGGAGGAGGAGGAGCGGGGCGGGGGGATGCACAGCCCGGAAATGGCACGCGTCACTTTCGCTGTCATCTCATTGACTAGAACCGAGCCCCAAGACCACAGTGGGGCCGAGAACCAGTCTGCAGCTGGCTGGCCGTGGGCTCGGCCCAAATCCGAGCATCCTGTTGCTAAAGCAGGAAAGGGGGACGCTGGTAGACAGGAAGCAGGCTCTGTCACCAGAACGCCAGAAACCTGGGTGTTTTCTGTGTTCATCAAAATGTATTGGTGTCTTGGGGCGCCTGAGTGGCGCAGTCGGTTAAGCGTCCGACTTCAGCCAGGTCACGATCTCGCGGTCCGTGAGTTCGAGCCCCGCGTCGGGCTCTGGGCTGATGGCTCAGAGCCTGGAGCCTGTTTCCGATTCCGTGTCTCCCTCTCTCTCTGCCCCTCCCCCGTTCATGCTTTGTCTCTCTCTGTCCCAAAAAAAAAAAAAAAAAAAAGTTGAAAAAAAAAAAAACTTTATAAATACATAAATAAATTTCTTTAAAAAAGAACGTATTGATGTCCCAATTTGTACTAGCTCTGTGAAGTCACAGAGGTAGACAAAACAGACCGTCCCTCTTTCACGGAGCCCAGAGTCTAGGTGGGAAGAAAGGCTTACACGGTCATCAAAGGAAGAGTCGAGGGTGCGATAAAATGCGTATTAACAGGTCTGTTTATTTAAGTTTCAAAGCATTTTACTAAAAATGTTTTTGTAGCACGTAGGGAAGCAAAATACAAACAGTAAAGCGTAAAGTGCCCTGTGAGGAAGGACATTTAGATCGACAGGCTGGTGAAGGCCTTTCCGAGGCAGAAAAACCTTTCAGTGGAAAGCTATGGGGTACAGCCGTCGGCGTCCAGTGGGGTCTGTGTGTGATGCCTCTGGCTGGAGCGGCTCCCCCACCGCTCACGCTTGGCTCTTTCCCTCCCCCTCCCCTTGCCCAGGGAGCCTGTCAGTCGTGTGGTGTTACTGGACCGAACCTGTGGGCCTGTCTCCAGGTAAAGTACCCTTGCCGCTGTTGGGGGCCTGGAGGTTGGTCTAGACTCTGGGCTGGGAATGCCCGCCTCTGGCGGACGCTGCTGGGATCGTTGGGCGGGGACACGGGGCATGGATGTCTCAGGTGCACGGCCTGAGCCAAGAGGGCGCCAGAGTCAGCAAGTCCCCCTGCTGGCCGCCTGCCTGCCTGGGCAGCCACCAGGAATGTTGAGAGAAAACAGCAGGTTGTGCAGGACTCCGGACCAAATGATCCCATCTGCACGAAAGGCAGAGGTCTGTATGCGCATGTGTATGTGAGACTTGATGGAGGCATCTTGGCTCTGAGCCCTGGCTCTTCTGCGTAGTGGCCTGTCCCTGGGCCAGCCTGGGCCTTGTCACCCCACCTGTAAAGGAGAGGTCACTGTCGCTGGGCAGCTGTCCCCACGTGGTGGGGCTGCGGTGGATTTGACAAGATGACCCCTGCGATGGGTTTAGCAAGGTGCACGGTCTGTGGACAGGATCCAGGAAAATCCAGTCGTGGTTCATTGTTATTGCTTCTTAAAGAGAGATGTATCACAGCGTGGCCACTTTCTATGAGGAGCAGGATTTGGGACGGTTTTCATTTTTTTCTCTGGAATTCTTACAGCATTTTCCACAATTTTCTGCAAGTATATATTTATTACATTTAAAATCACATTGAGGGGCGCCTGGGTGGCGCAGTTGGTTAAGCGTCCGACTTCAGCCAGGTCACGATCTCGCGGTCTGTGAGTTCGAGCCCCGCGTCAGGCTCTGGGCTGATGGCTCGGAGCCCGGAGCCTGTTTCCGATTCTGTGTCTCCCTCTCTCTCTGCCCCTCCCCTGTTCATGCTCTGTCTCTCTCTGTCCCAAAAATAAATAAAAAACGTTGAAAAAAAAATTAAAAAAAAAAATAAAATAAAATCACATTGAAAATGGCTACTACTAAAAATTTCTTTGAAAACAAATCCAAGTAGAAAAGAAGAAAAAAGGACACATGGGCCACCAGGGGACTCTTCCGGCCTCGGCCTTCAGGGCCCGTCACCCAGTTCTAAAGCAGGTTGCAGAATACCGTCTGGGCCCTTGGGGGACAGCAAGAAACGTGTGGCCTGGTCCTGTGTCCTGGGAGCCCCCCCAGCAGGAAGGGATGTGTCCTTTGTGACCGGAAGGCCCTCACAAGCCCGTGCGGTGCTGATCTCTTGTGGAGAAGCAGGCTGATCGTTGGGCTGCAGGCTGCGGTGGAGGCACTTGCTGGGCCTGGTGGGTGGCTAGATTTGGGACAAGGAAGTGCAAGGCCAAAGGCAAGGCCATCAGAGACCTGCAGGCCCCCTGTGGGTCCCCAGTGGGTCTCGATTACTGGCCCATAAGGAAGTAGGGGAGAGGGTCTGGGCGCCACACAGCTTGGCCCACGCCTTGCTGGGCTCCTACCTGGGCTTCTTTGTAGGAGGCCAGTAGCCCAGGGCACCCTGTCCACCTTCCTCAGCGGGCAGGGGCGGCTTTTAGGGCAGCCGTCCTTTCCAGCTGGAGCTTCAGGTACATAAACACGTGTTCCTGTGGGGTGGCAGGGCCTCAGGCCTGGTCTTGGTGGCGGAGATGGTCCAGCCCCCATCCTCTCTCCTTCCCTCTCTCCCCAGGTCTCCTGCTCCTATGTTGGCTGCGGAGAATCCTTCGCTGACCATAGCACCATTCACGCTCAGGTGAGCGCCGTGGCCGGGAGTGTGGGCCCTGCGGGCAGACGGCCCAGAGTTCAAACCCCGGCTCCAGCCGCCTCCCAGCTCCAGCTGCCCGGTCTGGGCCTCGGTGGCTATGTCTATAAAATAGGAACAGGCCTAGCAGGGTTGCTACAGAGACACCAGAGCTAATGCAGGTGCACGCATATCACAAACACACGTGATTGGTCAATGGCAGCCCGTGGCCTTCCTGGCTGGAGGGTGAGCGTGTTGTCTGCTTCCAGGCCTTTTACTGAGGCCGCTGGATGCAGCTCAGGGCACCTGTTAGGCCAGTGTGTCCTCAGCCTCGCTTTGGATCTTGCCCTCTAGGCAAAAAAGCACAACCTGACAGTGAACCTGACCACGTTCCGGGTGTGGTGTTACGCCTGTGAGAAGGAAGTGTTCCTGAAGCAGAGGCTGGCAGCACCCCTGGCGGGCCCCTCGCCCAAATTCTCGGAGCAGGTAAGGGGGTGCAGGGGCGTCAGCGCGGTCGGTAGTGACGTGTTGGGGGCAGGGCCTTGTGACCCAGGCGTCGGGGGAGCGGGGATTGGTGGGTCCCAGATGGCATCGGTGCCTGGCCTGTGTTCTCAAGTGCCAGCGAACCCTTGCTGAGCCCCGGCTGTGTGCCAGGGCCCACACGGGGTGGGGGTTGAGGACGCAAAAGTCCTCCGGGAAGGGAGTTCGTTCCCAGGCCGTGGGCGGGCCGCGCGCAAGGGCAGGGCTTGACCGAGCCTGGGCCTGGGGCCGGTGCAGATGCTTCCGGGCCTGTGGCGAGCCCCCGGCACCCCCCAACCCTAAGACGAACCCTGCCCCCCGGGGAATGCCGAACGGTGACCTGCGGTTCGCTTCTCTGTGGAAAACACCAGAAACCCCCCCTAGCGAGGCACTGAGCAGGGCACCGTGGGGCGCCTAAAGGTGGTAGGCCGGGCAGACCCACGCACGGAGGGTCGCCTCGGGCTCCGGTCAGTACACAGGTCGCGGGGTTGGCCGGCTGGAGTTGCAGCTCGGGGAGGCCTGAGCGTGTCTCCTCCGCGTTTACACAGCGACCATCGTGTAGTAGGTGCTCAGTAAATGTTTACGGAACACGTTTGCAAGCGTGGCAGCTGTTTATGGTTATTCACAAAAAAGGCTATACGACAGTGTGCATACGGTATCTTGTTTTGGGGCGTGTGTATATGAACGGTGAAAAACTTACGCAACCGCGTACAGACTTGACAGTGGTCGTCTGAGGCACGTTGGATTGTAGGTCGTGATTCGTTGTTTCCATTTTTTTGCAAATTTATTATAACTACGTTTTTATCAGCGTCAGTAAAACACAAGTTTCCCGGGGTTGGGGCTGCCAGAGCCATCTCTTTCCGGGGTGTCCTCGGCTCAGATGGGCCAATCCGGTGTGGGCTGGGGGCGGGGGCCTGGCGACTGGGCTTCCTTTCCCCCTGGGGAGCCTGTGGGCCTCTGCCCCCCACCCCGTCTTCCTGGCCTCCCCAGTTTCCTCACTCCGTCTCTCCCGCAGGACCCTCCGCTGCCCTCGCACCCTCTGAAAGCTGTCCCTATTGCCGTGGCCGACGAAGGAGAGTCCGAGTCAGAGGATGATGACCTGAAACCTCGAGGTAGCCGACCCCAGAGCTGGGGGAGCTGTCAGGCCGGGCCGGGGGCCTCCACGCAGGCTGGGGAGTTCTGTGGCACATTGGGCCGTGTGGGCGGGCAAGGGCGGTGTGACCGACGGGCCGTAGAGTGCGGTGGCTTCTTCCCTTGGGGTGCTGGCCATCCAGCCGAGTCCTCGTGGCCTGCCGGTCCTCATCCCCAGTCTCGGCATGTGACCCCGGGCAGGCCGGCCCCTCCACGCCCGGCCTCCTTGCCTGCGCGACGCGGACAGTGGGCCGGGCTGGTCCGTCTGAAGTGCTGGGGCGCCCACAGCTACCGTGAGCAGGAGGCACAGTAACCTAACCTGGCAGACTTCTGGGGCGGGACGCCAGCCACCCACGTCCTCCTGTGGTTGGGTCCTGGCGGCTCGCCCGTGAGCGGTGGGACCCTCACCCTCCCTCCCCGCTGCGCATTGGCTCCCTAGGCCTCACGGGTATGAAGAACCTCGGCAACTCCTGCTACATGAACGCCGCCTTGCAGGCCCTGTCCAACTGGTAGGTTGTCACCTCGTCTGGGAGCCGGGAGGCCAGGACCTGTCCCCAGATGCCCCGGAAGTAGCGGCAGCAGCCCCCACGCTGTGCTGTGTATGTTGCCCACAGACGCATGTATTTAGACGCGTATCAGCCCCCCTCGGAGCACATGTGCCCTCTGACCCAGCAGCCCCCCTTCCGTCAGAGTTAGTCCCGGGAAGGCCACCTGAGACGTGGCGCATGGTGCCTGTACCACGTTCGTGTTCTGTCGTTTGTAGGGAACGATCTGAAGGCCCGAATTTAAAGGCCAGCTTTAGGGAACCCTGGGGGGCTCTGTCGGTTAAGCGTCTAACCCTTGGTTTCGGCTCAGGTCACGATCTCACGGTTCGTGAGTTCGAGCCCCACGTCAGGCTCTGCGCTGACAGCTCAGAGCCTGCTTGGGATTCTCTCTCTCTCTCTCTGTCTCTCTCTCTGCCCCTCCCTTGCTCATGCTCTCTCTCCCGTTCTCAAAATAAATAAAAAACTTAAAAAAAAAAATAAAGGCCAACTTTGCAGTAAGTGTAGGGCAGTATTTTCCTGAGTGGGAAGGGGTCAGACTATGGCAAGGGGGAGGAAGGAAGTTACAAGTTTTGTGCGGTGCAATCCCATTGGGGGAAAAAATTAGTCATTTCTACCTCGGGTAGGCTGTTAAGTCCGTGAGGCCAGGGCATTTCCTGCACCCGGTACACAGATGTGCCACCTGGTGGGGACTCGGTGCGCATATGTGTGAAGGAGGGAGGGGGCGTCCGCAGGAAAGTCTGGAACGTTATGCACCTAAATGTTCGTGGTAGCTGTCTTCACGTGGTAGGATTAAAACCCTTTATTAGTGTTTGCTCATCCAGTCTTTCTACGATGAATACGTATTTCTTAAGTAATGAGATACGTTCTTAAAACGTGAGGGAAAAGGAAGATGCCTTCAGGTTCCGGAAGGTTCCACAGAACGGGCTGGTGGGAGCAGCAGATTCTGGGTCCTCTCTTGTTGGTGCAGCGACAGCCGCGCCCTGACCCCAGGGGCCCTGAAGCGGGAACCTCGGCAGCCCTGGGAGAGGGAAGAGGGCCGTTTCTGCGTCAGGGGCGTCCATAACAAAGCACGACAGTCAGGGGACTTTGTTTTATTATTATTACTATTATTATTATTATTTTAGTTTGTTTTTTATTTATTTTTGTGAGAGAGAGCGGGCTCACACAAGGGAGGGACAGACAGGGAGAGAGAGAGAATCCCAAGCAGGCTCCGAGCTGTCAGCACAGAGCCTGACGTGGGGCTCAAACTCACAAACCCTGAGATCATGACCTGAGTCGAAACCAAGAGCCTGATGTTTCACGGACTGAGCCACCCAGGCGCCCCTGGCAGAATACTTTAAACAGCAGAGATGTATTCTGTGTTCTGGGGGCCAGAAGTCTGAGATCACGGTGCAGACAGGGATGGCTGCTTCCGAGGCCTCTCTCCTTGACTTCTAGATGGCCACCTTCTTCCTGTGTCATCTTCCCTCTGGGCATGTTTGTGTCCAAATCTCCTCCTTGTATGAGGACACCAGTCATATCGGACTAAGGCCCGCCCTGAGGACCTCATTTTAACCTAATTGCCTTGTTTCGGGGCCCTGTGTCCAAATGCAGTCGTATTCTGAAGCGTTCAACTCGTAAATTTGGGGAGACACGATTCAGTCACGACAGGTGGGATCCTTCTAGTCATCCGCAGGCATTTCTGGCTCCAGGGGCTACAGGATGCCCCCCGCGTGAGCTTTTCTTCTCTACCCAGCTCTTTCTAACCGATGCCGCGCGCCCCTCCTTTTCTGACCCGGCTCCCTCCCCTGCCCCTAGCCCTCCGCTCACCCAGTTCTTCTTGGAGTGTGGAGGCCTGGTGCGCACAGACAAGAAGCCAGCCCTGTGCAAAAGTTACCAGAAGCTGGTCTCTGAGGTCTGGCACAGGAAACGGTGAGTGACTGAGCCCCTGACCCTGGGCAGGTGCATGGGGCTGGGGACTTTCCTCTCAGCCCTTCGAGTGGGTACCACCTCTGCCTTCGGCTGTTTGCTGTGCACCTGCCACGCCTCACCCGTGTGATTCTCATGGTAGTGCTGTTTCATAAACTGGGGAACCTGAGGTTCAGAGAGATTTCCGTGTCCTGCTCAAGGTCACTCAGCTTGTGAAGGGTGGAGCTAGCGTTCGAACCCGGTGTTGCCCTGAGCCAGCGACCACTTCTGAGACGTGTGTGCTGAGGCCGAGACACTCACCATGACTCCATCGAAGCCCCAGCCACCCCGTCCATGTGGGAGAGAGTCTCATAAGTGGTGGCTGGTGCCGACAGGGCAGGGGTTCAGCGCAGCGCGAAACAAATTTAAAGACCGGCAGTTTGGATTAGACCCGTTTCTCTGGGAAACTTGGGAATGATTTAAAAGGAGCGCGTAGAAATGTACGAAGTGTAAGAGCAGATTATAAAACAGCGCGATGCAGTATAATTCCGGTTCTGCCAGGAGCCAAGTTTGTTTCCTGAGTGTATCTATTTCCATGGAAAAATCTAGAAATCTCAACAGCAGTTATCTCTGGGTGGTGCTATTAGTGGTGATGTCTCCTTGTTGGGCTTCTCTAAAATTCTGGGTTTTTCAAAAATGGACATGGATTGCTTTTGAAATTAGAAAAACCACAGGAAGTATTTCAGAAAGAAACCAGTTTTCAGGTCGGCTTGTTCTGGACTAACGGGAAATGATGCCGTCCCAGTCAGGAGTTCTTTGCCCGGCTGAGCCATGACTTGACATTTTCTTCCCTGACTGTGGGGAGGTGCGAGCCCGCAGGGACTCCTGGCCAAGTCAGCCGTTCCCAGAGTTACAGCAGACACCTCACTGAGTCCCATCCAGACACCCCAGCTGCCTGCCCTGCCCACCCTCGAGGGACCGAGTAGCCCTGAACGGGCCGGGCCACCTGCGCTAATGGGTCTGGTCTTCCTACAGCCCAAGCTACGTGGTTCCCACCAGCCTGTCTCACGGGATCAAGTTGGTCAACCCGATGTTCCGAGGCTATGCCCAGCAGGTAGGCCATCCGAGCTGTGCCGGGGACACCCAGGGCCGTCACCAGGCCTGGCT
Source organism: Felis catus (assembly GCF_018350175.1). Taxonomy (NCBI): domain Eukaryota; kingdom Metazoa; phylum Chordata; class Mammalia; order Carnivora; family Felidae; genus Felis; species Felis catus. Next base: position 87,948,436 of record NC_058380.1, read on the forward strand.
CTGAAGCCCAGACCGGCATGGAAAACACCAGCAGCGGCTCGGCGTTACGGGGCGGGTCCTCTCGCTGCCTGAGCCCTTGGTGTGTGTGAGGACACTGGAGCCCTCCAGGGCCTGCGGATGTTCTCCCCGCTCGGCAGGTCAGGAGGCCGGAGGCTGGGTCTCAGCCGGGCGAGTCACTGGCTCAGGTCACACAGCTGGTGCGTGGCGGAGGGGAGGTTTGACCTCAGGCAGGCTGACTGCAGACTCCGGGCGCCTCAGCCCTGCGTTCAGAACGTGCTTTTTCATTCTTCAGATCACAGGCGGCATTTCACTTCTACTAAGCATTTCGTTACAAGTTTTTGTATGTCTAGAGAACCCTTTGGAAATTAGTGATCCTTCCCGTGGCGTGACCTCGGGGGACCAAGATGCAGTTGAATGCAGCCACCTGTATGCCCCAGCCCCAAGCCGAGCTGATCGTTCACATGTCCGGGTCCCTGCCCCAGACTGCCCGGCGGCCCAGGGTTTCACTGCTGGGCTGGCAGGGAGAGCTGGCCCTGTCTGGGTCACCATTCCTGCGGCCTGAACGCGGGGCCCGGGAACAGAGCCGCGCTCGGGCGGGGAATGCCTTCCGCCCTCTCCCTCGGCCCCCACCGCCCTGCCTGCCATCCCTTCCCTGGCTGAGGGCTGCTGGGCTTCCTCTGCTCACACCCTCTGTTGGAGGATCGCCAGGCTCCTGACCGAGAAGCCCAGCGCTGCCTGAACACCACCCTTTTTGGAAAGCGATAACATCCTCCACGATCACAGCTCACCATCCACCATTTATTAAGTTGTCACTCCCTGCCACGCAAGTACAGCCCTGTTTTTCCTGACAGAGCTCTCCTGAGCGAGCCCTGTCATCACCCCCAGGCTCTAGGTGAGGAGCTGAGGCTCAGGTTCTACAGCTCGCTCAGGTCACACGGCACCTAGGGGCAGGGTGGGACTGAGGCCGAGCTGAGCCATTCCTCAGGCGCTCTGCGAAGAGAAGGGCTGCCCGGCTGCTGCCAGCACACCCCAGAAACACCCCTTCCTCTGCTTCTTAGACACGGCACACGGATCATTTCTCAGTCCGAAACATAGATGCAGGCGTGGGCCTCTGTTAACAGCCAGAGGATGCTGTCCTGCTTCCACACATGGCTTGAGAGTTTAGCAACCCAAGCACAGTGCTTTTGTTACAAGGAGAAGCCAGAAAGGAAAGGAGGTGGCGTGTCAGAGGCCCGTTTCTTAAAAGAACCTTTCCGCGCCCCTGATAACGGGACCTGTGAATCCTCTCCACTCCCGAATGCAAGATAAGCTAGTGGTTACTTTCTTTGGTCTTCCAGTTTGACACTTTGCCCGAGGAAACCCTTCCAGAGTCCTCCCTTCCCTCTCCTGGAATGAGGCCCTGTCTCCGCATCTGTGACGTGAGGCTGAGGAGGCTTGGCTGGTTCTGGCTGCTGAGTGATCCAGCATCGTGTTGGTCAGGAGTTGGGCCGGGGGCACTGCTTCTGACACCAGGCACCGTGAGGGGCAGCGTGGCACCACGTGCCCCCGGCTGTTGGAGCCCAGCCTCCGCCACCACGTTCTGGCACCTTCTGTGCGTGCGCCACTCTCGGCGGGGCTCGGTGGGCGGGTGCTGGAAGCCTCGCTGCCCAGGCTTCCTGGTCGGTTTGGCGATCTAGTCAGAGGGCAGAATGAAAGTGCCACTGCTGTGATTTGAGGCCCAAGAGGCCCGGAGAGACAGCTTAGATATATCGTCTCTGGGAAGGTGCGATCCTGCCTCCGGGGCCACGGCCACACTGGCGAGGCGAGGCGTGGGCATGGGAGCTGGCAGAAAGGCTGGGAAGGCAGGGGGAAAGCAGAGGAAGGGTAGAGGATGCGGGCGGCCGGGCCTGCTGGCCGTCATCACCCCCACCCAAGTCGGCTGGGTCGTCACGTGCACACGCATCTTCTGTGTCACCTTCATCCTTCCTCAGTCTCCCTGCCCGCCCCAGGGGCCCCGCCTGCAGGCAGCAAGGTGACTTTTGGGGCCAAACGTGGCTCCTTCACCGTCCCACACTGAGGTAGAGGCCGGGCTACAGGTGCTTATGGGCACGAGCTGGGGAGTCCCACGGCCCCAGTGGGGACCTCAGCTCTGCCACTTGACAGCTGTGTGACTGGGGAGGGGTGGCTCGGCCTCTCTGGCCCTGGCGCTCCTGGTAGAGCGGGGGTTGGGACGGAACCGCCACGGAGGCCCCCGTGAGGGCCGCTCGACGCGTCTGCACGGGGTACCGCCGGGACCCACGAGAGGGGCCTGCTGGTGTCCTCGGCCGCAGGGGCGGCGGGGGTGCCTCCGCCCCGGGGGGACGGCCCCGTTGACGCGGCCGCTGCTTCCAGGACACCCAGGAGTTCCTGCGCTGCCTGATGGACCAGCTGCACGAGGAGCTCAAGGAGCCCGTGGTGGCGGCCGCGGCGGCACTGGCCGAGGCCCGGGACTCAGACTCGAGCGACACGGACGAGAAGCGCGAGGGCGACCGGAGCCCGTCCGAGGACGAGTTCCTGTCCTGTGACTCGAGCAGCGACCGGGGTGAGGGCGATGGGCAGGTCCGTGGCGGGGGCGGCTCGCAGGCCGAGGCGGAGCTGCTGACCCCCGACGAGGCGGGCCGCGCCATCTCCGAGAAGGAGCGCATGAAGGACCGCAAGTTCTCCTGGGGCCAGCAGCGCACCAGCTCGGAGCAAGTGGACGAGGACGCCGACGTGGACACGGCCATGGCCGCCCTCGACGACCAGCCCGCAGAGGCCCGGCCGCCGTCGCCGCGGTCCCCCAGCCCCTGCCGGACCCCAGGTGCCAGACAGCCGCTCGGGGCCCCCGGCCCGCTCTGCCCGGCACCTCCCGTGTGCCGGGCGCCGACGCGCACCGGCCCGCTGGCCTCTCCCACCCCCTGGGGTCCCACCACCAGAGCCTCGGGTCAGGGGTCGGCCACGTGGCAGGTGCGGACCGCTCAGCCGGCCCCGCGCCTCGGCTGGAGACTGGAGCGAGGACAGGCATTCTGTGGGTTTGGTGGCGGCCGGGGTGGGCACGGGCCAGAGGAGGCGTGGCTGGCTCCCGCCTCGGTCCCTAGGAGGTGCTGGCGGGTCCTCTTCCTGAGCCGGCCCCGCAGCCGCCGTGGCTGCCTCGGCCCAGCACGGCCCCCTCTCTGCCCCCAGAGCCGGACAACGAGGCCCACATGCGCAGCGCCTCCCGCCCCTGCAGCCCCGTGCGCCACCACGAGGGCCACGCCAAGCTGGCCAGCAGCCCTCCTCGGGCGAGCCCCGTGAGGATGGGGCCGTCGTACGTGCTCAAGAAAGGTTGGCGGGGCCGGGCGGGGAGGGTGGGTCGGCAGGGCGGCCGCGCGTGCAGCTCGGGGCCGGGAGCGCGGGTCATGCCGTGGCTGCCCCCGGGAGCAGCAGCGTCTCCGAGCCCTCCTAATGCCACCGGGTGCGAGCGGGGGCGCCCCGTCTCACTGACCGTGACCGAGGCGCTGGGAGGTGAACCGTGAGCCCCAGCACGTGACGCACGTAGGACCCCCCCCCAGGTCCCGGCCAAGCCAGCCCCAGCACCGCCCCTTGCCCCAGACAGGCCGGAGGGGCTGGGCCTAGTCCCGTGCTGTGCCCCCAGCCCAGGTACTGAGTGCCGGCAGCCGGAGGCGGAAGGAGCAGCACTACCGCAGCGTGATCTCCGACATCTTCGACGGCTCCATCCTCAGCCTCGTGCAGTGTCTCACCTGTGACCGGGTGAGTGCCCTGGGGTGGGACGAGTGACGCGCCGGCCTTCAGTGCCCCGGTGCTCCTCCCCCAGGTCGGGGGCTCCGCCTGGTGCCCCCTGCCTTTCTGTAGGGGAGGGCCCCGGTCGCCAGACTAGGGGGCAGACCCTCCGCCCTATACCTGCCATCTGGTGGTGACTGGGGTTCGGGGTACAGATTCTGCTTGTTCTGGGCGGGACGGGACCCTAGAAGGTGGAAACCCAAGCTGACCTTCGACCCCACAGGTGTCCACCACGGTAGAGACGTTCCAGGACCTGTCGCTGCCCATTCCTGGCAAGGAGGACCTGGCCAAGCTGCACATCTACCAGAACGTGCCAGCCAAGCCGGGCGCCTGCGGGGACGGCTACGCCGCCCAGGGCTGGCTCGCCTTCATCGTGGAGTATATCCGGAGGTACCCCAGCGTTCCCGCCTGCTGGAGACACGACACTGCCCTGGCTCTGGAAGGCGGCAGGCCGTACACGGCAAAGTTCAGGCAGTTACGGGGCCAAGGGCAGAGTCCCGAAGGGCCCTTGAAGCTGGAGGACGTGCAGGTGTTGGCTGAGTGGGGCGGAGGCTTCCTCAGCCACGAGGGAATGGCCTGGGTTGGGTGGGCCCGTGGATCTGAAGGCGGGTAATGACAGGGGAGTCTCCGGCAGCAGCTGGAGAGCGGGCCTGACCCTGCAGGGAGAGCGGTGGGCAGCTTTCCGGAGCCCCTGCTGTGTGCTGCAAAGCCCGCTTTATACCCGCCTGATGTCAGGAGCCCGTCTCTGCCCAGAGGACAGGCCGGTGGGATCAGGGCCCCTTCACACGTGAAAAGACAAAGCTCAGGGAGAAGTGATGTCATTCTCCCAAGGACCCTGGGTTGCCGGCTGGTGCTCCCAAGCGTTGGGACCTCTACCCGTTCTACCCACCGGGCCAAGGTGCCTCCCGGGGCCCAAAGCCGCCAGGGCTCAGTCTTGCCCAGGCCCTGGTTGCACCCCCGCCACCCCTTTTCTGTCTCCATAGGTTTGTGGTATCCTGTACCCCCAGCTGGTTTTGGGGGCCGGTCGTCACCCTGGAAGACTGCCTTGCTGCCTTCTTCGCTGCTGATGAGCTGAAAGGTGAGTGGACCGGGCTGGCTGGGTCAGCATACGGCTGGTTTCTGGAACTCACTGTCAGTTATCGCCCCCCCCCCCCCCCCCCCGCCCCCACCTGCCAGGCCGGGCCTGGGACTGCGTGTTCTCCCAGCCCTACCACCTGGTGGCCCTTAGGGCTTCACCTGGTTTTCTTTTGTTTAACAGTTTGGTGCACAAAAATGGTATTGTGCTTTTAGTCTTGCATTTCCTTGGTTATCGATGAGCTTGGACAGTTTCCATAAGCGTATTGACTGTTGGTATTTCATATTTTAAAATGTCCTCTTCCTGACTTTTCCCATTTTTCTGTTGAGTGCTTAGCATCTTACCTTTGAGGAAGCTCTTTTCCTTAAAAACAAACAAACAAACAAACACACCCCCCCCCACAAGACTTAGTTGTGGTAAAATACACATAACATAAAATTTACCATCGTAACCACTTTTTTTAATTGTATTAAAATTTTTTGAGTTCATTTATTTATTTTTGAGAGAGAGACAGAGAGAGAGAGAGAGAGCACGAGCTGGGGAGGGACAAAGAGAGACAGAGACACAGAATCCGAAGCAGGCTGCAGGCTCTGAGCTGTCGGCACAGAGCCCGACACGGGCTCGAACCCACAAGCCGCGAGAACATGACATGAGCCCAAGGCAGTCGCTTCACCGATCCAGGCGCCCCCTGCCCATCTTAACCATTTTTAAGTGTACTGTTCAGTAGCGTTCCCTGTATTCATATTATCATGCAGTCAATCTCTAGAACCTTCTCATCCTGCAAGGCGGAAACTCTGCCCCTTAAACGGCAACCCTCTCTTCTCCCGTCCCACAGCCCTGGCACTGATCATTGTACCTTCTGTCTCCATCCCTCGATGCCTCTGGGGACCTCATCTAAGTCAGATCACATGGTATTTGTCTTCCTGTGACGGGCTCCTCATCCGTGTCGTGGCACGTGGCAGAACCCCCCCACCTTTCTGGAGCTGAATAGTACTCTTGATAGACGACGTCTTACTTCCCTGTTCCTCTCGCGGTGGACACGTGGGCTTCGCTTCTGCCGTTTGGCTGTCGTGAACAATGCTGCAGTGAACCTGGATGCGTACCTGTCCCTTCTAGACCGATTTCATTTCCTTTGGATAAATACCCAGACGTGGGATTGCTGGATCATAGGGTAGTCCTATTTAACTTTTTGAGGAACCTCCACACTGTTTTCCGCGATGGCCGCGCCAACTTCTGTTCCCCCTGGCGGTGCGCGCGAGGGATCCCCCTTCCCCTCGTCCTTGCCGACACTTTGTATCTCATTTTGCAAAATCTCCTCTTGAGGAGAGCTCTTCTGACAGGTGTGAGGTGACACCTCATCGCGGGGTCGATTCGCGTCTCCCTGGGGACGAGTGATGTTGAGCAGCTTTTTGTGTACCTGCCGGCCACCTGTTTGTCGTCTTTGGAGAAATGTCTGTTCAGGTCCTCTGCCAGCTTTTAAACAGATTATCTGGGTTTTGATTTTGTTTTGTTTTGTTTTCTCCTATTTGTATGAATTCCTTACGTACTTTGGATATCAACCCCTTATCCGATACATGTTTTCTCCCGTTCTGTAGGTTGCTTCTTTACTTTGCAAATTGTTGCTTGTGTTGCAAGAGCTTTTGCGTTTGATATCGGCCCGCTTGTTTATTTTTGCTTTTGTGGCTTGTACTTTTGGTGTCCTATCCAAAAAGTCATTGCCAAGGGCAGCGTCCGGGAGCGTTTCCCCTATGTTTTCTTCTAGGAGTTTTGTGGTTTCAGGTCTTTTTTTTTTTTTAATGTTTATTTATTTTTGAGACAGAGAGACAGCGCATGAGTGGGGGAGGGGCAGAGAGAGAGGGAGACACAGAATCCGAAGCAGGCTCCGGGCTCCGAGCCACCAGCCCAGAGCCCGACGCGGGGCTCGAACTCACGGACCGCGAGATCGTGACCCGAGCCGAAGTCGGACGCTCGACCGACTGAGCCATCCAGGCGTCCCTTCAGATCTTGTATTTCAGTCTTTAATCCATTTTAGGATAATTTCTGTGAGCGGTATGAGATACGGGTCCAGTTTCACTCTTCTGTCACAGGGGTGAATATCCAGTTTCCCCAGCACCATTTACTGAAATGACTGTCTTTCCCCCGTCAAGTATTCTTGGCTCCCTTCTCAGACAGCAGTTGCCCGTATATGCATGGGTTTATTTCTGGGTCCTCAATTCTGTTCATGGGCCTGTGTGTGTTTTTATGCCAGTGCCATACTGTTCTGACGACCGTAGCTTCGCAGCGTAGTTTGAAATCGGGACTCGGGACGCCTCCACCGCTGTTCTTGCTCAAGATTGTTTTGGCCGTTTGGGATTTTTTTTTATAATTCTATGTGAATTTTAGGGTTTTTTGTTTCTATTTCTGTGAAAAAGGTCACTGGGATTGTGACAGGGATTGCATCGAATCTATAGACGGCTTTGGGTAGGGTGGACATTTTGACAATATCTAGTATTCTGATCCGTGGATTTGTTCATTTATTCTCATGTATTGGGTCACCGTGTGGGAACAACTCAGTCTCCTGTCACTCTTACTGCCTTCCCGATGCCAGATGCGTGGTGCTGCTCCCCTATCAAGCAGTTGTGTGACACCAGCTGGGTATTGAGAATTCGCCTCGGTTCTGACACTGGAGACAGCATCACCTCCCACAGGTTAAGGGTTCAGTCCTATGAGACCTCCCCTCCCCAACTTCAGAAGCCAGTCACGGGTCCTGGTTATCACTTGTGTTTCTGACTGGCTGTAGCTCAAAGGTTCCAACCCTTTCTCCTTGGGCTTGATTAATTTGCTAGAGCCATTACTTGCTGGATTACTGGTTTATCGTGAAAGGATGTAGCTCAGGGGCACCCTGGTGGCTCAGTCAGCTAAGCGTCCGACTTCGGCTCAGGTCACGATCTCGCGGTCCGTGGGTTCGAGCCCCGCGTCAGGCTCTGTGCTGACAGCTCGGAGCCTGGAGCCTGCTTGGGATTCTGTGTCTCCCTCTCTCTCTCTCTCTCTGCCCCTCCCCCACTCACACTCTGTCTCTCTCTCTCTCTCTCAAAAATAAATAAATGTTAAAAAAAACATATTTAGGGGCGCCTGGGTGGCGCAGTCGGTTGAGCATCCGACTTCAGCCAGGTCACGGTCTCGTGGTCCGTGAGTTTGAGCCCCGCGTCGGGCTCTGGGCTGATGGCTCAGAGCCTGGAGCCTGTTTCTGATTCCGTGTCTCCCTCTCTCTCTGCCCCTCCCCCGTTCATGCTCTGTCTCTCTCTGTCCCAAAAATAAATAAACGTTGAAAAAACAAAAACAAAAACAAAAAAACATATTTAACTCAGGAACAGCCAGATTGCAGAGCTGCACAGGGCAGGGTATGTGGGAAGGGGCAGAACCTCCTTGACCTCTGAGCTCGCTACTTTCCCTCGTCTCCACGCGTCCACCAACTTGGAACGTGGCCGAACGCCTTGCCATTGGGATTTTTATGGAGGCTTCCTCACGTAGGCATGATCGGTTATAAACTCCCATTTCCAGCCCCTCCCTCTGTAGGACACAGGTGGGGCTGAAAATTCCAAACTTTTTTTTTTTTTAACTTTTTAACGTTTATTTATTTTTGAGAGACAGAGAGAGACAGAGCATCTGGAGGGGAGGGGCAAAGAGAGAGGGGAGGGGCAAAAATGGGAGGGGCAAAGAGAGAGGGAGACACAGAATCCGAAGCGGGCTCCGGGCTCCGAGCTGTCAGCACAGAGCCCAGCGCGGGGCTCGAACCCATAGACCGTGAGATCGTGACCCGAGCCGAAGTCGGACGCTCAACCGACTGAGCCGCCCAGGCGCCCCTGAAAATTCCAAACTTCTAATCATGGCTCCGTCTTTCTGGTGACCAGCCCCAATCCCAGAGCCATCCAGAGTCACCTTGTTAGGACAAAAGTCACTGCCATCACCTAGGAAATTCCAAGGGACCTTTAGGAGCCTGCCAGGAAGTGGGGTTAAAGGTCAAAGACCAAATATCAGATGATGCTTCCAGTGCTCTTACCACTTAGGAAAGTAGAAGGACCTTAGGGAGTGTGAGCCAGGAACCTGGGGCAGAGACCAACAGCTGTCTTTTCCACGGTCTCACGGCCGTCTTTGTCCGTGTCTCTCATCGATGACGTGTGGTTTCTGCGTACAGATCTTTCACCTCCCTGGTTAAACGTATTCCTGTGTGTCTTGTCATCCTTGACCCGATTATAAATGGGTTTGTTTTCTTGGTTTCTCATTCAGATACTTCACTGCCAGTGCACAGGAATGCCACTGGTTTTTATATGTTGAGTTTGTGCTCTGCATCTTTACTGAATTCGTCTGTCAGCGCCAACAGTTTTTGGGGGAGTCTTTAGGGTTCCTATGTGTAGGATCGCGTCATCCGCATACAGACAGCCTGAGCTCCTTACCTCCTCTTCTCCTTTTTGGACGTCTTTTATTTCTTTTTCTTGCCTAATTGCTCTGGCTAGGACTTCTAGTACTGGCTAGAATAGGCCTGGTGAGAGTGAGCGCCTTTGTTTTGGTCCTGATTTTGAAGGAAAAGCTGCTAGCTTTTCACTATTGAGGATGACGTTGGCCGTGGGCCTGTCTTAGGTGGCCTCCGGTATGTTGAGGTGTGTTCCCTCTACACAACCTACTGAGACCTTTTATCGTGAAAGGGTGTTGAAATTCATCAAATGCTTTTCCTCTCTGGGTTGAGAGGATCATATGATTTTACCCTTTATCCTATGAACGTAGAATATCCTGTGTATTGGCTTGTGTGGGACAAACCATGCTTGCCTCCCAGGGTTAAATTCCCTTTGATCATGGTGTGTGAGCCTTTTAATATGATGCTGAATTCGGTGTGCTAGAATATTTTTTGACGATTTCCCCGTCAACATTCATCAGGGATATTGGCCCATCGTCTTCTTTTCCTTTAGTGTCCTTCTCTAACTTTGGTATCAGGGTGCTGCTGGCCTCATAAGATGAGTCTGAGAGTGCTCCCTCCTCAGCTTTTTGGAAGTGTTTGAAAAGGATGGGCGTTAATTCTTTTTTTTTTAAATGTTTGGTAGAATTCACCGGCCAACCATCTGGTCCTGGACTTTTGTCGGTTGGGAAGTTTTTACTTTGTGCTACTTTTGCAAGGTGGAAAGAACACTGCTCTGATCTCCTTTTCTTCATGATTCAGTCTTGGTTGTGTATCTCTAGAAATTTGTCCATTTCTTCTGGGTTATCCAGTTCGGGGTACAGCGAATTGGACACAGTGCCTCTTACGACCCTTTGTGTTTCTGTGGTGTCAGTTGTAAGCGCCCGCCTCCGTTTGTAATTTGCTTGCATCCCCTCTCTCTCTGCTTTTGCTAATCTAGCTAAAAGCGTTTTCAATTTTATCTTTTCTGAAAACCGACTCTTAGTTTCACTGATCTTTTTTTTTTTCTACTGTTTTTTTCTCATCCCTGTTTATTTACGCTCTGATCTCTGTCGTGTCCTCCCTTCTGCCAAGTTTGGCCTTAGTTTATTTTTCATTTTCTCTTTCATCGAGAAAGGTTGTTTGAGATCTGTTTGCTTCCTTCATGTTGCCACTTGTTGCTATGAAATTCCCTCTTAGACCTGCTTTCCTGCATCCCATATGTGGTGGTATGTCGTATTTTCATTTTCATTTGTCTTGAGATGCTTCCTGAGTTCCTTTTGAGTTTCTCTCTGACCCGTCCGTTGTTGAAGAGTGTGTTGTTTAATGTCCACATGTTTGTGAATTTTCCAGTTTTCTTCCCGTTAATGGTTTCTCGTTTCATCCCGTTGTGTTTGGAAAAGATCTAGATACTATATCTCTCTTCCCAGATTTGTTCCAAGTTTGCTCTGTGGCCCAACAAAGGATCTGTCCTGGAGAATGTGCCGCGCACGCTTGAGAACGCGTATTCTGGTGCCGTTGGGTAGAATGTTCTGTCTGTGTCTGTGAGGTCCACTTGGTCTGTAGTCCTTCAGGTCTGGTTCCCTTATTAATTTTCTGCCTGGATGATCTGCCCAGCGTTGAAAGTGGGCTGTTAAAGTCCCAACTGTTACCGTATTGCTGACTCTTTCTGCCTTTAGTTGTGTTAATATTCGCTTCCCATATTTAGGTCCTGTGGGGTTGGATGCGTACGTTTACGATAGTTACCTCTTCTTGTTGAATTACCCCTTTATCACCACGTGGTGACCCTCTTCGTCTCTCCTGACAGATTTGGACCGAAAGTCCGTGTTATCTGATACCAATATGGCCACCTCTGCTCTCTCGGTTTCCATTTGCAGGGAATGTCTCCTTCCATCCCTCTCTCCCAGCCTGTGTGCCCTTAACACTGAAGTGAGTCTCTTGCAGGCAGCCTATCGGGTTGTGTGTCGTCAGCATAAATGATCATGTCCACTTCTGCCATTTCCTGTCCCCGCTAACCGTTGTCTGCATTTACTGCTCTAGGCGACAACATGTACAGCTGTGAACGGTGTAAAAAGTAAGTGTGTGTGTGTCCCGGGGCCTCTCCCCAGCTTCCCATTCCGACCCCTCCGTCCGTCTGTGTCCCGCGCACTTCCCCTGCTCGCCCGGGGAGTTTGACCCTGACCTCACAGACGTGCCCCGGTTGGGAGGGTGCCGCTCTACCCCCACGCCCGAACACTCACCGCTTCTCGCCCGTTGTCCCTGCCAGGCTGCGGAACGGGGTGAAATACTGTAAGGTCCTGCGGCTGCCCGAGGTGAGTGGAGCAGCCCCCCCCCCGCCCCCGCCACTGCCTGTCACTGAGCATCCTTCCTCCCCCAAGAAGCCCGGGGCTGGGGAGAGTTGACCACTTCAGGGGGGAGTCCACTGCTTTGGCTGAGAGGTCTGCTGGGAGGGGTCTGGACAGCGACGTGGGCCCTCCCTCAGCTCCTCCCGCACTGTGCCAGTCCCAGTGGGACTGGGGTGGGCGTGGGTGGAGGGTGCCACCCCGGGGAAGGTGGGTGTGCGGGGAGGCCTCTCTGGGGGAGTCGGTCTGAGTGGGCCCTGAGCGCGGGGGCTGTGTGGGCCTCGTGGGGGTGAGGGGGGAAGGAGCCGGTGGGCAAAGCTCCGAGGCAGAAACGGGCTCAGTGAAACCCGGAGCAGAGAGGAGCGGTGCCCGAGAGGCGGGAGCTCGGGGCCGTGCCGAGCAGGTTTGGGACGCCCGTCTCGGCAGCCGGTGCCGTCGGCGTGGCCCTGCCGTCACCCGTGCCTCTGCCCGTGCCTTGCGGCGAGCCAGCTTGGCTCCCACACGAGTCTCTTCCCTTGTTCAGGCGGCTCAGTGGGTGTGACCCATCCACCCGCCTGGGCCTCTGGAAGGCTCTAGCTGCTAGGTTCCTTGTTTTCACCTGAATGGCAAGACCCGAGTGGACCGAACAGCGGGCTGGCGGGTGTCCCAGAGCCTAGCCTCGAGACCCTGCCTGGTTACCAGGGCTCACAGGGCCACAGCCAGCCCCGTCTGGAGGGACCGACACCTGCCCCCGGTCCCCGCAGATCCTGTGCATCCACCTGAAGCGCTTTCGGCACGAGGTCATGTATTCGTTCAAAATCAGCAGCCACGTCTCCTTCCCCCTCGAGGGACTTGACTTGCGTCCATTCCTTGCCAAGGAGTGCACGTCGCAGATCACCACCTACGACCTCCTCTCTGTCATCTGCCACCACGGCACAGCAGGCAGTGAGTCCGGCCACCCCTGCCCCTCCCTGTCCCCGTCCCCTAGGCCACCCGTGACCTGCCCACCCCTCCCGCCGCAGGTGGCCACTACATCGCCTACTGCCAGAACGTCATCAACGGGCAATGGTACGAGTTCGATGACCAGTATGTCACTGAGGTCCACGAGACAGTGGTGCAGAACGCCGAGGCCTACGTCCTCTTCTACAGGTGGGGGCCCTGGGCGGGCCGTCGGGGTAGAGCTGATTACCCGCGGGCCTGGGCGTCCCACCCCTGGCCCCTGGGGCTTCCGTCAGGGTGGGTGGGGCCTGGAAGGGCTCTAGACTCGGGCAGCAAGGGTTTCAGTTTGGAAGAAAGAGCCCTGTGGCCACCACGGGAAAGTGGGAAGCCCAAGAAGTTGAGTTTGGGTCTTCCGTGGTGGTCCCGTGGGAGGGGACGGTGGCCGCAACTCTGGCAGGGGTGGGGCTCAGGCAGGGGGAGTGGCGGTAGGTGGCCCCGAGCACACCCCTGCCAGCTGTGGCTGGTGCCCCTGCGTGGAGTGAGCCCAGGCACGGCTGCGCGCAATTCTCCTGCCCCAACCCCCTCCCACCTCTGCCCTACCCCACCCCACCCACCCTCGCCTCACCCCTGCCCCAGGAAGAGCAGCGAGGAGGCTGTGCGGGAGCGGCAGCAGGTGGTATCCCTGGCCGCCATGCGGGAGCCCAGCCTGCTGCGGTTCTACGTGTCCCGGGAATGGCTTAACAAGTTCAACACCTTCGCGGAGCCGGGGCCCATCACCAACCACACCTTCCTCTGCTCCCACGGAGGTGAGGGCGCCTTCTCTGCGGTGGGGGCGCGGGGCGGGCGGCCGAGCCCCCAGCTCCCCGTCCCTCTGCCTTCCTCCCCAGGCATCCCGCCCAACAAATACCACTACATCGACGACCTGGTAGTGATCCTGCCCCAGAACGTCTGGGAGCACCTCTACAACAGGTAGGTGCCGTGCCTGCCTCTTCTGGGAGGGCAGCCTGCCCCCGTCCGGGCCCGGCACTCGGCGGGGCAGCGAAGGAGCTCGGGGAACGGACGCCACCGTGGGCCCCACGCCGCCCTCCACTCCGGGCAGAGCCGCACAGAAGCGGCTGCAGGGGCTTCCCTGGCACACGAACTGCAGGGAAAAAGACACTGGTGGGCATCCAGCTGGATCCTTCCGGTCAGGAGGGACAAAACCGGCTCAAGCAAAAGCAAGCGTGTTGGACCCTGTCACAGATAGTCTTGGGAGCGCCGGCTTGGGGCAGGCCCGGCTCGGGGGGCCTTCAGGCCCAGGTGGCTCTGCGGACAGGTGGGCAGGACATGCCATGCCCAGCACGTGCTCAGACGGGTCGGGACAGGCTTTGCCCCGGCCGCTGGCAGGTCAGGTGTGGACTCTGCCCGGTTGCAGGAGGGTGGGCCAAGCCCCACAGGGAGATGTGTCCCCATATCCCGTGGAGCTCCACCCTCCTGCCCGCAGAGGGACAACCTTCTGTGTCCCTTTGACATCGTCCCCGGGGTCTGGCCGGGTGGGCTCTTGGCCACAAGGGCTCCCGCCCAGCAGCCAAGAGAGGAAGCGAGAACGTTAATCCCTCCAGCCATTGAACATCTGTTTGTGACACACCTGTGCCGGCGCAGGCCCCGTGCCGGGTGCCGTGGTCGTGCTGACACACGGGTGCCCTTGCCAGACTGGCGAGGAAGACAGAAAAGCGAACGGGCTGTGCACAGGGCACCCAGGGTTGCAGCGTTGGGGAGCCTCCCCAGAGGAGGAGAAACCCACCACGTGGAGGGCGGTCATGGCTCTCTGGCAAGTTCTGCTGCCTCCCCTACTGGAACCCGCCCCTCAGGGCTCGCGCTCTCTCTCTCTCCCTCTCCGCTCCCCCCTCCTGGCCCTCCCTCCCGGTGCAGGTTTGGGGGCGGCCCTGCCGTGAACCACCTGTACGTGTGCTCCATCTGCCAGGTGGAGATAGAGGCCCTGGCCAAGCGCAGGCGGATTGAGATCGACACCTTCATTAAGGTGCGTGCGGGTGGGGGTGGGGCGCCTCTAACCTCCGCTGGGGCCACGCGGGGATTTGGGGACTGAAGAGCCGCGTGCAGCCAGGCTCTGTCCGGAAGACACGTTCTGCGGGGAGAACAGAGTGGCCAGAGGCCTGGCCAGACATTTAAGATTTTACCAGCAGGAGGGCGGGGCTCGGGAGGCTCAGGTCCATCTGTCGGGTGTGCTGTTAAGCCACGGGCACTGTGGCTTGGGGCTGGATGGTTCTTTGTCGTGGGGACTGGACTGCGGGTGATAAGACAGTTAGCATCCCTGGCCGCCTCCATGCCAGCCGCACGAAAATGACCTCCAGACACTGGCAGTGTCCCTTCCCCCTCCCACTGAGAACCACGGGTTCTACCAACTGACCCCGAAAGGGGTGTTAAGTGAAAAAAATCAGGTGGCAAAACAGGACCCAGGACGATGCCGTGTAGGAAAGGGGTTTGGGCAGTGTGGTGCTGGGGCCCCGGGCACACCGGGGCTGTTCAGAACAGGCGACCGGGGGCCATCCATCATCCAGTAGCAGACGCGTAGGTGAAAGACGTTAAAGGACACTGCGCTCTGTGCCCACGAGAAAACGCGTCAGAATGGTTAACGAGGGAGCGAACGGCCACAGTCCGTGAAGTGCGGGAGAACCGCATCTGCGTGCCTTCTCCCTTGGATCAAAGTCCTTGAAAAGAGATCGGGGTGGCGGGGCCGCGGGGGGATGTTCCTCTGAGCTTGTCTGGGGGCCCCGCCGTTTCTACCTGGAGGATCTGGTGTTTTCTGAGAGTCGAGGGTGCGGGTTGGCGGGGTGCTGGGACCATCCCGCTGACCCTCCCCTCTGCTCCCCCGGCCGGCCCAGCTCAACAAAGCCTTCCAGGCCGAGGAGTCCCCCAGCGTCATCTACTGCATCAGCATGCAGTGGTTCCGGGAGTGGGAAGCCTTTGTCAAGGGCAAGGACAATGGTGAGTGGAGCATTGGCCTGGCACTCCGCCCACCCGCGCGGGGAGGGCCCTGGGGCTTCAGATCTGCGGGGAGGGCCCCAGGAGGCGGGAGAGGGGGTGCCTGGGGTGGTCGGTGGCTGCCCAGCAGGTTTAGGCGAGTGCCTGCCTCCTGGAGGAGCGGAGAGCACGGGTGTTATTCCAGCCCGGCACGCTGGGGTCGCTGTCCCCACCGGGCTAGCTAGCGGGGGCCAGACCACCCAGTGTCCCGGAGCCACGCCTTCTTGCTGTAGTGGGAGAGAAGCCGTCTGGCTCCGCCCCTTCCCTCCCCTTCTCTCCTGTTCTCCCGTCCCTGCTGGTGCCCAGAGGAGGCCGTTCCTTCCTCCTGCCAGGCCCTTTCCTTTGAGGGTTCTCTTGCCCTAAATACTAGATTTCAGTGGACAGATGGCTTCAAGCTCTTAGGAAAGACAGTGGACACAGTGTCCTCTGACCCCATGACTTACAGAGGCGGAGACAGGCCCCATCACAAGGCAGCTCCCAGAGCCCTCTGCAGTCCCCTGCAGTCAGAAACAGCCGAGCCTGAGCCCTGGCCTGCCTGCGGCCACCCTCACCACCCTCAAGCCCCACACTTGGGCTCGCAGACCGGGGCTTGGGGACCTGGCAGAGCCAGTGGGTTCTGTGAACGGGACATTTGCCTTTCAGGGCATGAGCTCCAGCCAGGACTCCGGGAAAGGGGAGGGAGGGAGGGAGGGACCTCACCGCCGTCCAGCCCGTGCCAGGCGGCAAGGTCCCAGGGACACCCCGAGGCCTCCCTAGTGTTGGTGGAGGCAGTCGGGCTCGGCTCTGATGGAGAAACGGGCTCTGGAGCCACAGCCCCACCTCCGGCCCCAGCCTTATTCCTGGCAGCTCTTACCTGGGCTGTTACTTCCCCTGCTTCGGTGACGGCTCTCAGATCAGGTGGTCGAGGCTTCCGTGAGGTTTCGGGAAGGGTGCTCGGCGCGTGGCAGCTGCCGTCCACAGTGAGGGGTCTGAAACTAGCTCGTGGGTCCCTGAAGTCCCCCGTGCGGGCTCCAGGGATGCTACGAGTCCCTTCTGGCTCTCAGACTTCCCCGCACGAGCACGCACCTGCCCCTGGAAGGACGTCACACTGACCCCCTGCGGCCCGGACAGCCTCTCGGGGGCCACAGGTGTTAGAGTGACACCTTGAGAATGGCTCTTACCTGTTGAGAGGCGGAGGGCCGGGGCGGGGGGGGTGGGTGGGCTGGGGTTTCTTCCCGCCGCTGCAGAGGCCCAGAGGTGCTGAGCCTGAGCTGTTTCTGTTCCAGAGCCCCCCGGGCCCATTGACAACAGCAGGATCGCACAGGCCAGGGGAAGCGGCCACATTCAACTGAAGCAGGGTGAGTTTCGCCGGCTCCAGCCCTGGCCTTCTGGGCCAGCCGGGCTCCCCCCCCCATCCCCGCCCCCCAGCTGCCAGTCACAGTCTTCCCAGGAGCCCCCGCCGCTCACACCCATGCCCTGTGTCGGCCTCCACCTGCCCTTTGTGTGAACCCCATACCCCCGGAAACAGGGCGCAGAGATGCACCCTCTGGGGTCCTGAGAGCACAGACGTCCTGCTGGGGCATCCTGGATTTGCATTTCACCGCTTTGCAAGGAAACGCATAGTTGCGCTCCCTCTCTTTCTCTTTCGGGGCCTGCACCTCCCGGAGCCCCTACTGCCGAAGACCATGGCGTCACCAAGGGAGTGAGGGGGCAGACGTGAGCCCGGCCCCGACCCGGTGCCCTCTTGGGCCCTGCAGGAGCTGACTATGGGCAGATTTCGGAGGAGACCTGGGTCTACCTGAACAACCTGTATGGCGGTGGCCCCGAGATCGCCATCCGACAGAGTGTGGCCCAGCTCCAGGACCCAGAGAGCTTACACGGGGAGCAGAAGATCGAAGCCGAGACCCGGGCCGTGTGACTTGGTGGGCCAGTCTGTAAGTCCCCTCCCTTTCCAGAGACCCTCTCGTGTCCCTGGCGTGTTGGAAGAGTGCGTCCCCGAACACACCTTCCGGGAGGCTGTTGGGAGAAACCCTCCCGTGGGCCCTGCCGGGCTGAGTGCCCCAAGTGTCCCCACAGGCCCCTGCCTTCGCCCTCCTCCCGGCAGAGGGCGCGTTTGTACCCCGAAGACGGGCCGGCCACTTTGGAAACCCAGATGTGAAAAGAGGCAGAAAAGTTGTTTCGGTTCAAGCGAGTCGTGCCACAACCGGGAAACGCATCCACCGCAGGCTGTTCAAACGGCCGAGGCTCCGCGACGTTCGTTAACTTGGGTGTCCGTCCCCGTGTGCCACAAGCGTTGTGTCCCCAACCCGCCCTCCGCTAACTCGGGTCCAGCTTTTGTCCCTGGGGCTCGCAGTCAGGGACCGTGGCCGTCCAGCACCCGGACTCACAGCCCAGAGCTGGGGAGCAGGGTGCCGAGCACGCGAGGTCGGGGTGCGGGGGCCAGCTCCTCCCTGGGCCCCGCTTCGCCCGACTCCGTGGTCACAGACAGGCTCCGGAGTCCCACACTGCTGTCAGCGTTTCTCCTGCACACTAACGACTCTGGACTCACGCGCGATCGGGATCCGGGGTGGGGGTAGGATTTGTCAGCAGAGATGGTTCCTGGAGGCAGCTCCGTCCCTGTGCTGCCCCATGGATTGGCTGGAGCTTGCCCCCACCGGGGAACCGGATGATGAGACAGAGGTCCCCCGCTGTCACTGTCTCTTGCTGCTCACGCGGCTTCCCTGGGGGCTGGCGCTAGAAAACACAAGCTACCCCTCTCTCCCCGCACTGTTGCGCGCCCGTCGTGGAAGTATGTTCTGGATGCCGAGCGAGGCCACGGCTGGGGCGGTCGGGGTGAGCACGGGGGGCCTGGGTCTTGCTTCCCGCGGCACTGAAGCCCCTGGACGAAGCAGCTGGGGCGGCTGCCCCGGGGCCAGAGGGAGTGGGGGATGGGGAAGGGGTCCTGGAACCGAAGCCCCCACACGCCGTGGCCTTCAGTCTCCGTAGAAGCAGATGTCGGTGGAGCTGCCAGGCCGTTCAGGCAGAGCCCCGAGGCTCTCGAAGCTGAAGCTCGCGGCTCGCTCCTGCCGTCTCTACCTGGCTCCTTCCCCACCGAGGCAGCATGTGATCAAAGAACCAGCCGCTGTGGAATCCCTTGACCTTTGTCACAGTCTTCAGAGAGCCGCAGCGGCCACCACGCCTCAGAGCCCGGCGGCCGCACGTCACCCTGGCCGGGACGCACAGATTCCGCGCCAGGTTGTGAGCTCGCCCCAGGTCTGCGCGGCCTCGTTTGTGTCCAGAATGTCATAATAAATACGTATGCGTCCCCCCACAGCCCACGCTGTCGTCTGTGCGTCCGCGCGGGGGGTTGGGGGGCGGGTGCGGAGCCGGGGTGATCGGCGTCACCGATAGCTGTGCCAGCGGGGCCTCCGCGTGGCTCTGAACCAGTATCTGGAAGCCGCAGGAGCGGAAGAGGAAGAGGAGTCTGCCTACACGCGCCGGCCTTTCCCGGCCCCAGAGAAGCAGGGGTGGGGGCCGGGGGGGGGGCGGGTGTCGAGGCCCCGCATCCCACAGGCCGGTCCCCTCCTGGCGCTGCGCCCTGGCCACTCCGAGTAACCCCGCACCGAGCAGGGGCCGCCCTCCCTGGGCCGGGCAAGGCCGCCTCGCGGCCCCGGGACCTTTCCCTCGGCGCACGGCCGACATTGTGCCGGCGTCACTGCATCGCGGTGGCCGGTGTCCGGCTCCCTGACGTTTAGTGACGCTCGTGTTTTATTTGCCCCACAGTTTGGGGTGGTTTTGTTGCTACTCCCTGGGGGGTCTGGTGGGGAGAGAAGAATTGGCAGTTTTTATGTGTTAACATGCTCGTGAGATCCCCTCACACGTGAGTGTGCAGAAGCGTGTTCAGCGCCGAGAACGGTTCCTCGGCGTCACCATCACCGGTCCCCACGGACTGCTGTGGGTCCCTCCTGAGCACGCCTGCCACCTCGCCCCACCCTAGAGGTAGCCCCTGGCCTCCGTGGCCGCGTGCGTCTGTGTCTAAGCAGTATCTTTAGCTTTGCTCGCATCGGAACGTCGTCTACACAGAATTCCCATGGTGCAGATTTCACGACTGGCTTTTCTTGCTTACCTTGGAGGATGAGAGTGAACCAGTTCTGTTGATTCGGAGTTTTGGAGACACTCAGTCACTGGACTACAGGAAGGTGGGGGAGAGATTGGGAGGTACCCCT
This sequence comes from Felis catus, assembly GCF_018350175.1. Lineage (NCBI taxonomy): Eukaryota > Metazoa > Chordata > Mammalia > Carnivora > Felidae > Felis > Felis catus. The sequence continues at coordinate 87,968,161 of NC_058380.1, forward strand.
GGGCCCGAAAATGCTTTACATCTTCCCTCGAAGCACCAGGCTTTGGGACGCTGGGCTGGTTCAGTCCGTTCGGCGTCCGTCTCTTGGTTTCGGCTCAGGTCATGATCTCACGGTTCGTGAGATCGTGCCCCGAGTTAGGCTCTGCGCTGACAGCGTGGAACCTGCTGTCTCCACCTGTGGATTCTCTCTCTCTCTCTCTCTCCCTCTCTCTGTCCCTTCCCCGCTTACACACAGGCACTCTCTGTCTCTCTCCAAATAAATAATCTTAAAAAGAAACACCAGGTTTTAAGTGGCTCGGCCAAACTTAGGTGCTGGAATCCTGAGACAAAAGAAGAGACTGTGGATGTTCACCCCACGGACTGCGGACTGGGTGGGGACGGGAAACACCCACCGGGCAGGGCAGCGGGGGAGGCCCCTTCCTGTCTTTCCCTCCTGCCAGCCCCCCCCCCCCCCCCCCCCCCCCCCCCCCCCCGCGTCGGGCTGCTCCCTTAGGCTGGGACTGGGCCTCACTCCAGCAGCACCTTTTAGAGGAGCCAGAGCCACGGCCCGGCCGGGAGTGTGCGGACCTGCCGTCCCATCTGCCCGTGCTTCTCACAAACCCGCATGCGTAAATACACGGGCAAGGCACGGGCCACCCAGGAAGCGTGGCTTCCCACCTTCGTGCTCCTTGCAATTCCGCACAACAAGCCTGTGGGTCTTCCCCCCCCTTGAGGGAAGCCAGTGGTGTTTTGGAATGGGGCCTCCCTCTGGCTGCTTTCCGTGCAGGAGAGGAGCGTCACTGCGGGGAAGGAGCAGGTGCGGGAGAGACGGACGCCCCCAGGGGGAGCTGTGGGAAGGGCAGTCCGAGCTGTGGACCAGGTGCCTTCCGGAAAGCTGTCCCAGGGGCGTGTCAGGATGCTGTCTCCAGCCCTTCCCGGGATCTGACCCCAGTGAGCAGCCTGGCGTCTGGTGAGTGGGAGCCGGCACAGGCTGGCCTGGGGGCAGTGAGAGGGTGTGCACGCTGCCGGGGGCGCCCAGCCCCCCCTCCCCCTGCACCAGGCAGGATGCTGCCCGGGATCCTTCCGGCCCCTGCCGCTTCCTTCCGGGGCCAAAGAGCTGATGAAGAGAAGATTCCTGTGTTTTCTTCCACACCTTAAAAAATAAAAACAATGAGGGGCGCCTGGGTGGCTCCATCGGTTAAGTGTCCGACTTCGGCTCAGGTCATGATCTCGCGGTGTGTGAGTTCGAGCCCCGCGTCGGGCTCTGTGCTGACGGCTCGGAGCCTGGAGCCTGCTCCGGATTCTGTGTCTGCCCCCCCGTCTCTCGGCCCCTCCCCTGCTCATGCTCTGTCTCTGTCTCTCAATAATAAATAAATGTTTTTAAAAAATGGAAAAAAATTAGAAAATACAATGAAATAGATAATAAACCAGGGCCTCATGGCTGTAAACAGCTCCCGACACACCCAAGGTGGCTGCTGAGGGCGGCTTCACAGACTTCACACTTTAATCCCTGGTCTGAGAGGCTGCTGGCCACAGGCTTACTGCCTCGGAAAACAGCAGCGGAGGCCAGGGAGGGAAGGGGAGGCCTCCTCCAGGGGGGACAGGACTTCCCCGCGGCTCAGGGCACGGGGACGTGCGTCCCAGGAAGCTAGGCTGGCCTCCCTCCTTCAGCCCCGGTTCAGAGCTGGATCTCCAGGCTGTCCCGTGGGGCGGACTCCAGGGATCTCTTTTGCTTTAATAAAAGAGAGAGAGAGAGAGAGAGAGAGACCGAGACCCTCGAGCCCCCCTGGCTCAGCCCACCTCCATCGTATTGCCCGTTACCGGGTCCCCCGCCAGGGGGCGTCCTTCCCCTGACGCGCTGACCCCCCCTCTCCCGCTAGGGGTCGCCCCCGCCTCTGCGGCCGCGCTGCCGGGCCTGGGTGCGGCCGGCGCCGGGGAGGCCGGGTGAGGCCCCCACCGGCCCGGAGAGGCCCGGCCCTGCCCCCGCAGACTCCCGGCCCCAGCGGGGGCAGCCTGACCGACGGGTCCGCTGCCTCCTGAGTCAGGAGCTCCGGCCTTAAAGTCCAGTCACACCGGGGTTGGGGGAGGAGGCCAAGGCCCCAGGGAGGGCCGGCCTCTTATTGGTGGCCTCACCTCCCACCCCGCAGCCGCTTGGCGCCTGCGAGGCTGCCCCTGCTCACGCTCCGCGTTGCTGTTTCCCTCCCTCCCGAGAATGTTCTCCGAACATGGCTCGGAGGAGCCTTAGGGCCTCAAGAGGTGTGGGCACAAACCGCTGTACCTCCCCCCCCGCAGAGCCTGGGGCCGGATTCTCTGCGCCGGTAGGGACCCGGCCTCCCGCCACGCACATCCTGTGCGTGCAGGCCTCGGCCTCCACCCTGCGATGTCGCACGCCATCTGCGGCCCCACAGAAGCCAAACTAGCCAGGGGGTGGGTCCGGGCACTTGCACTTGACACAGCAGGGCGTCAATAAACCAACGGCAAACTTGCCCCATTTTCCCAGCCTCCCCCCCCCTCCTACCATAGGATCCCTGAAAACCTGTAGCTTCAAGTGCATGAAAAACAAACTTCCTGCTCCTAAGGAGCCTCCCCAGATCCCTGGACTGAATCAACTTGAATCTCTCATCACAATGTCCCCGACAGGCAGCTTTACCGCCAGCGGGTGGGGGGATGGTCAGAGCGAGCCCGGCCCCAGTCTCGACGGCTACGTGACTCGTCTTGGGTTCACACAGTAAATCAGCGAGGTGCGGACGGGCCCAGCCGCCTCCGCCCCCAGCCCAGGGGCCCTGCCTGCTTCCGTGACCCGGGTCACCCCGCCAGTACAACAAAAACAGTCCCGTGACAACGTAACAGAGGTTATACTTTTATTTAACATTTAAGAGGGTTAACGTATAGTTACAAGGTCAATATAAGCCTTCCAATGGAAGCACTTTATTTGGTTTAATTCCATCTCCAGAGACAAATGGGCAGTTCCAGAACCTTCACAATGGCAATGGGCCGTTACAACACTTGAGATGCCTCCAAAGCTTAGAATTAGTGCCACGCGCACAAATAAACTAAAAAGTTTAAAGGTGCTCAACGTCAGGTTAAAATAGAATTTTGGATCACTCTCTAAATAAGTTTTTTGTTTTTGTTTTTGTTTTTTTAATGATAGAAGCAGCACAAGGAGGCAGAGGCATGAGGAAGTATGAAACCAAGATTTCTGGAAAAATACTTAGCATCGATGTAACTTTTTTTTTTTTTCCACGTTCAGTAAACTTTCTCCTGTAATTACAGATGTCACCAGAAGGCATTAGGGGGCCCCTGTGCTACAGCTCATCTGGCCTGAGCCTCACAGCCTGGAAGCTTCGAGGCGAGCGCCATCAAAATCCAAAGGAAAATCCCATTACGGCTTTCCATACCTTTTTATCCTGCAAAGGAAAAACGGGGTAACTGACAAGTTCCTGTCTTTCGTTTCGTTTTTAGGTCATTGTCAGGGCAGGCTCCTTAAAACTTAGTCATTCTTACAACAGTATTCTAGCATCGGCAGGGAAACCACAGGCATCGGGGGTGCGGGGCGGGGAGGCCGGGAAGCAGGTCGAAAATTCCGCGTCTCTACCCTACGTGAACGCGTCCGTAAGAATAGATAGATGAGCTCCCAGTAGGACTCCCAGAGTAAACGATCCGTCTCAACTATCACATAATAACTTCTTTCCTTTGATGAGCTCGGCCTCACGGCGCAAACCCCACGCCGAACACTGAGAAGTGCTTACGATGCATTCTTTTTTGGACGCAGGTGGTACAGAAGGAAGGAAGGGGGGGGGAGGGGAAGGCGCAGGGGGTACAAGATACGAGTATATTCTATATCGGGTTTAACAGACATGAAAAGGACAAATCACTGCAGCTTCTACCGTATCCCCTATGTTGCGAGAAATGAATCTGTTCTGACCCGGGAGGGGAAAGATGCAATGCGCATGCGTTACCGAGGCTCTCAACTCGATTTAAAAAACCATTAGCGTCTTCGGTGGGGTGGAGAGTGGTCAGCTTGGCCTGGTGAGATTCAGAAGTTCCTGGGGACACCCGGTCACCCAGCGGCTGGAGAAGCCGCCCGTGGAGCCCCCGGGGCCGCCCGGACTAACCGCGCACCCCTAGGTTTGCAGGGACGCAGGGGAGCCCCGGCCCCCCCCCCTTCGCCCTTTGGCCGCCTGGCTTCCGGGTCACGTGCCAAGCCGGCCCTCTCGCGAGACTGAGGAGTTGGCCACGGGTGCGCCGCCACCGTGGGGACCGGAGGCCTGCCGCCAACGTAGCAGCCTCGCGACAGCCAGTGGCCGCAGCCTCTCCGGCAGGTGATCGTCAGGCCAAGGGCGTAGCCCCCTTTAGGGACAGACAGAAGGACAGAGAGACAGAAGGGGGGCGGCTCATGCTCTCTCGCTGGCTCGCCTTTAAACCCGAAGCTACTTCGGTTCACTTGCTCAACCCCGGGCGTTTGCTTGCTGGAAGTTTCTAGTCGCCGAGCCGCTCTGAGGGAGGCGTCTGGTCAACCCCGGTTTGCTGAGAGGAACCATCTTTGGGGCCGCTGGACACAGGCCCAAGCCCTTAGCACCTGCCCGTTTCTGTCCCTGTCCCTGTCCCTTCGGCTCCCAGAAGACACCCTGGTCTTAGATTCGTAAATGTCGAGAAAAACTGAGGAGGTTCGAGGCGACCGCCTAGTTACCGAAAGCCAAACGAGACAAGAAAGAGGCCCGATTTCCTTCTTGGGCTTCGGATGGGGTCTCGTCCACAGACACTCCCAGCCAGTGATTTCTCCCGACTGTTTCTGCACCAGAAAAGAAGGAACGCTGCGCTGCTCTAAGGCATGAGTGGCCACAGGCTACGTGGCCTCACGTTGTCCCCAAGGGTCCGCCAGGGGCGGGAAACCTCGCTCCAGAGGCAAACGCAGTCCAGTCTCCGTGGCCTGCAGAACACGTGAGAACATACAGAAGCCGGAGCCACGGGCAGCACAGGGTCTTTGGTGAGGAAAGCGCTAAAACCCTAAGACGCACATCTCGGAATTCATGGAAAGACGGGAAGTTTCGCCCTGCGACCAACTAACGCCGAGGTGAGACCCTCGTTCGTAAAGCGCCAGGGTCCACAGTGCTCATTAACGAGGGACACGACAGGGAGAAGGCGGGTGGATGCGGGCTTTTGTGCGTGGCCCCCGGGCTGGAATAGGACGTCCAGTCCAGACCTTTCCAGGCCACTGAGCACGGGCCCCAGATAAAAACACGTGTGTGCTGAGCGTGCACGGAGGGGGGGGTGCGCGCGTGCATGCGTGTGCGTGCCCCCGTGGCCACCGTGGCCGCTCTCGGGCCATGACATGTTGCAAGGGCCAGTGTTTGGGGCGAGGTGAGGACCCATAACCAGAAAAGGACCACTGAATACTCAACAGAGTCGGGACACGGGAACACGTCAGTGACATTCGGGCGCTCAGTCCACCTGGTGCACACCTGGCCTTCCTCGTCCAGATTTTGTTAGTCTCCCGGGCGGGGGGCGGGGGGGAGGCGACCAGTGGCAAAGTTTTCACGAAAGGCACAGTGTGAACCATGGACGGGCCAGGATGCTCCAGGTAGACTGAGGGCCGAGGCGGGAGCCTGGGGAGGGGGGAACACGTGTCTAGCTGCCTTCCGTGGCCCTGTGTGTGGTGGGGACAGGGACAGACCTGCTCCCCGCAGAGGTGGCCGGACTGGGCCACGGAAGGAGCAGGGCCACGAGGGGCATGCTGTCGAAAGAAAAGAAAAAGAAAAAGGCAAGCAGCTACGTGGCGGGGGGTGGGGTGGGGGGTGGGGGGGGAATGTCACTTCAGGCTGAGATGTCCAGGGCCACGGTCCAGCCCAGCGCGGGCGCCCAGGCCTGTGGAGACAAGCAGACCGGAGGGTTTCTCCTGGGAAGGCTCCCCGAGGCCTCTAGGAATCTACAACACAAAAAGAAAGAAAAAGACGGTTTAGAGGAAGGCAGGCGGTCAGGGGGGGGCCACTCTGTTTCTCAGAATGCACCACCCGGGAGGGGGGGACAGCTTCAGAACAGTGGGGCTGTCACCACAGGGCACGTCTGAGATAAGGAACTTTCACGGTTTCACTTCCCACTTCCCCTGGGGAACCCGCCTTTCCTTCAGGGGTGAACAGAGGCCCGCATGGGCGACGCTGCCCCCACCCGCCCCGACCCCCTCTTTCTAAGGGGGGGGGAAAAAATGTGACCAGGTTCCCAGGAGGGCGCGAGGCATTTCAAGGCCCGGTTCTGGATTCTGTCCCCGGCTGACACGCTCTGTGCTTTACAAAAGTGTAAAGTCTTGGTGAGAAAAGGAAAACCTGTCACTTTAATGTTGACTCAGCAGTAAACAGTGAAAGTTCTTCATCATGAGGGGGCAGAGGAGGAGAGAGAGAGGCGGATTCTGGAAGCCCTCGGGAGCACACAGGGCAAGAAAGAGAGAAGGTGGCATCATTTTAAAGGGTGGGGGCGGGGAAGGGCAGAATTTTTAAAAAGCATGTGGCCGGAAAAGTTCCCCGTTACTGAAGACAAAAGAGTTAAACACCCGTAGTACACAGAATAATTTTCTCGGAAAGGTGAAGAATCATTTAAAATACACAACACTGAGAAAAATACGTTTATTAGAGAGGCAGATACGAGGGTACAGCTGAAAGGTGCCAGACAGATTCTTTTCTTTTAGGGTAAGGAGAGCGAGACAATCATGTTGGCCGCATTCAAACAAAACTTACTCAGAGCCCAAGTGTCTACAATAAACTCAAGTGAGGAGGCAGCCGGCAGGGGGACCTAATCCTTCCGGCTTCCCCAGCGGTTACAAAAACAAAAAAGGTCATTAGGCAGCAGAATCACCAATAAAACAAACAGACAAAAGAGTAAAACGGTAAAACAACCAATTCAAGGCATCCTTTTTGTTCTTAAATTGCAGTATATACAAATATAGTGGGGGGGGGGGGTCGGTGGGGGGGGGAGGGGATTACGGGCATATTTAACAGAAAGCAATTAAAAAAAAAAAAAACCAAACCATAAAAGAAGGTAAGTCACAATCCAACTGACCCATTGGACGCTCCTCTAGTCTAAATATCTTGGCAATCGTTAAATAGTCACATAGTAGACCACACACACACACACACACACACACACACAAGTGCACAGGCACGAAACAGCTGCTTTGAGTTCTGGGCGTCAGGAAGCAGCAATCCACAAGCTGGGATGGGTTTGCTGGGGGGGTGGGGTGGGGAAGGGTGTTCTTGGGGGTCCCGACCAGATTTAGAAACCAGGTGGGGAAGACAGGCCCCTACGTATACACTAGTCACCTCTAAGTGTGCCTCTGAAATAAAAGGAGAAAACTTCATGAACAAGCTGAGACTCGTCTTCTATTGTAGCAGATTAACTGGGCGAGTAGAAACCAGAGTCTACACTCTGGGCAGAAATGGGCATCCTGATTCTTTGAGAATCGTTGCGGGATTTCTTCTAACACCCGGTGCTGCGCTGACCGGCTTAAACAGAAGCTACAAAGTGTCACTGTGCTGTCCCCGATCCTGTGGCGGCCTCTGCTAAGGGCCTGGGGGCACACAGCTGCAAACCGTGATCATTCATTTACACGCCCAAACCGGCCGCCAGCCCCCCCCCCCCCCCACAAACCAACTGAGCCATCTTCTGAATCAAATCTGCACAACCATAAGGGGGAGAAAACAAAAAAAAAAAAGAATTCATGCCCTGTCATACTTCCCAAGGGAGGCTTCAAAAGGCTAACGTCTTGGCCATTTTAAGACTTCTTCAATGTTTAATTTGCTTCCCGCAAGCAGTTCATCGTCCGGAAATGAGTCCAGCAGCGGACAGAAAGCTTGGATTTTAGTATCTGGGGTCTCCCGTGCGCTTGGGTCCGTGCCTTCCGCTAGAATGTGCAGCAAAAGCACTCCTGTCTCCTGCCAGGTGCTGCCCCCGCCCAGGAGCTGCGGTTGCTTTTCAGATCAGCCGTATTTATTATGAAAAAAAATTTTTTTTTGGTAAAGTCAGCTGTAAATTGGCTCGAGCTCATAAAAGGAGCTCACAACGTAAAAACCAGGAGCTGAGTTCCCATTTAAAAGTAGGAAAGACATGAAGTGGTTTTCGAAGCCAAATAAAAGGAAAATCTCAACCTGACCCCTTTATTCTGAGCTGGTTCTCTGGGATCTCAGGGTAGATTCTTGAAATGGGGACAGGCACTGGGCTCGGTACCCGTCTACGCATGTGATCAATTTCACTACCCATCTTGCCAATTTAAAAAATGCAAATCCCCATGTGACCCAGATTCCTTTCAAGACGGTGAAACGCTTTATTTTACTCCGGCCATGGTTAATTATACAAAACAAGCGAGCACTTCTCAAACAGTTGTCCGTAAATTCATATTTTGGGTCTTAAAGAATGCCAGGGATTAAAATAAAACAAAACACCTTTGAAAAGTGATTAGCCGGGGTCTGCGTGTAAGAGGCAGCTGGTGGCGAACCAGGTTCTATTTATGGCCCCACCTGGGGAAGCGTGAGCTGCCTACGGCCCCCGCTTGCCACAAAGGCTCCAACAGAAATGCACTGATTTTTGTTAAGTTATCTGAACAGCACCAGGGCATCTGATGGGCTCGGTCGACCGCAGAGGGAGGATGGCAAAGTCAACTGGTTGATCGTTAACCGAGCTTTTCCGGGTTTCAGTGGGTTGTCTGGGATCACGCAGCCGTGACAGGCTCATCCCAAGAAACCAATCGCGATCTTAAATGTGTTTAAGGAAAAAAGACACACTTCTTAGTACCAACATAGGAATCTCCTCACTCTTTCCTCCAGGAGGGGGAGGTTTTATTTCTGGCTTCTTCCAAAGCGGACGCCTGCAAGATCGAACTGACCAACTTGCGGAGCTCAACGTGTTAAGTTACAAAACGGAACGTCCTAGGGCAGTTCAACGGGGACACAGATGCTACAAGCAGGAGGGCGGAGGTCTTACGGCACCCCTCTGACGCGCGTGGACGTTTTAAACTCAGAAACGTCGACTAGAGGCTAGAAGGGCACCTTTGTTTTTCTGGATGCCTACAGGTAACTGCCAGGGGCAGGACCGTTTGTGGATTGCAAATGACAGCATCGTAAGGGGGCAGGTGGAAGCTTTTCACATAATATTTCATTAGCGAGTGAAACTTGGTTATCGTCAAAACTAGCCAGGGAAAGCCGGGTGTGAGACGCCTACGTGCCCACCGCGCCCGGCCCAACGACAACACGCACGCGGGTGTCCTCCATCGAGACTTTGAAGGACTGCCTGCAACCGTCATAGGTGTGGAGCGAGACAACGCCAACTTTTTTTAAGTTTTTTTTTTTTAAAGTTGTTATTAAATATAAGTCTTAGCACCTTTGGCATTTTTGTCCAAATAGACTTCGACGTACGAAGTGGGGACATAACCCTCTTCTTCGTTCCTCCGGATGCGGGTCCACCCGTCACCTTTGTCTTCCTCTATAACGTACAGCGTTTCTCCTTCCACTACTGAAATGGTTCCTTCATTCTGCCCTGGGGAAGCAAGATCAGAGTATTTTAGGCTTCTCGCGCCATCCTGGTGGGGCACACAGGGCCGTGAAGAAAGGACAGCCAGCAATAGAGGCACCCACCCCCTCGCCCGTTCCCCTCCAAGGCCTCCTCCCTCGCAGAAGCTTCTAGGCCCTCCCCCCAAGGCCCTTCTCCAGTTCCTCCAGGGAGAGCCCTCCCCTCCTTCCGGGGAAGCCAGGTGTCTCCCCGGGGAAGGGGAGGGGGGCTCTTTGCGCCGCTCTTCCTCTCTCTTGCGGAGAACAAAGTCCCAAGGCCTTGATGACCCCTTTTCAGACGACATCCCGACTTCTCTTTCTCCCTTTCTGGTTCTTGTCTGGAGCGAAGGTTCCACTTCTCCCTGCGATCTGTGTCCGCCTCCCTGTTGCCCGGGCACCTGAACCGCCGGGCTCACGGTTATGTTATTATTACGAATAATAATACAAATCCCAAACCACGACTTCCTCCTCCTGCCTTCCCACTTCAGGGAGACCCCAGGAAGGCACCTTCGGGACCCCTCTCCGCTTGCGTCCCCCTCTTCGTTCCCCGCTTCCCATCAGCCAGGAGTCTGAGCGCTTGGCTGACCGCGGCATCTCGGTGCCCACTCTCGAATCGCGGTCCCCAAGACCATTTGCGGGAGACAGTTGCCAAAGTCTAGCCCCCGCGGCTCAAACAGCGTTCTGAGCGCAGACTGTCTGGGGCGCTGTTTACAGGGGGTGCCGTAGGGGTGGGCCGAGGTGTGGGAAGGAGGCAACATCGGCAACATTTTTAACCTGGTGCTTTCTTGTCACTATCAACATTTGGTCTGTGCCAAGGGAATCTGTAAGATCCCTTCGTTCCAGGGCTTCCCCAAACCAACCCGAGCTCGGATGGCTTCTTCCACAGCATCCTCGTTAGCTTTCTACAGGACATCGTGCTGGAAACGCTCGGCTAGTCTTTCTAACCCTCCGTCCCTGTTCTCTGATTGGTCCTGCACATGTGACAGTAAAGATCCTAAGGTATCAACACCCTGCTCAGATGCTTTCAATAGCTCCTCCGTTATTGCCAAGTCAAATCCAAACGCTGCTCTTATCCCCGGCCCCCCGCACAGGTACCACTTTCTCGTCTCAGATTCCCCTATTCCTAAGACCTCTAAGCTCCAGCCGCACGAGCCCATGCTTTCCTTCCCTCCCTCCCTCCGATGTACAGCAGCCTGGAGGGTTCTCTGAGTTCTCTTAAGGATGGGATCTCACCTTCACACCCCCCCCCCAGAGTGATTGATGTCCCCCTGTCACTCTGTACCCCTCTTCTGGTAAACGCTGCAAATGTGTGTCTGCTCTCTGATCTCCGGGGGCGGATGCCAAGCCACACCCACCCACATCCCCGCCCCCCGGGGCCTTTCCAAGACAGGGGGCTCCAGAAGTCCTGGAAAGACAGATGAGAAATCATCATCATCCCACACTGTCTGCTGCAAGTAAACTCCACCAAAGCTGTTCGGTCGTGCGGACCGAAGGGCAAACTATACAGCAGTCAGCCACGTGATGATGACGGTGACGACGGCAACTCTGAGCAGAAGGAATCTTCTAGAAAGATCTAGAAGGCTTCAGAAGAAGGTCCGGTCACAGCAGGAGGAGGGGCAGCGTGCGCAAGCGGGGAACCCCGTGGGCCCATGTCACCTTCGAACGTGTAGAGGGCTTTGCAAGTCCCGATGGCAGGCAGGGGCTCCTCATCATCAAACTCGTCGTCGAAGTCCGTGGCCAGCACCTTCACCTCACTCTCCTGACTCTGCTCCTCCGTGTAACTGCCATCCGGGCTGCTCAAGAAAGCAAAGCACACAGCAACTATAGCGACCGACCCCGGTGAGGGCTCAGACTCTGCCACCGTGCGAGCAACGTGCTTGCACACACGCCCCCACACCCCCCACCGTCCCCCGCTAACGAACACCATCTCGGGTCACCCTGCCTGTCCATCCCCGCCCCACGCGGCATCAGGGACCCGAGTCGTGGAGAAAGGGCGGCTCAGGCCCCACGGGCGCTTTGGTATCAAGAAACCGCCTTATGTTCCTTTCCAGCCTCCAGAATCGGGAAGCGAACACAAGCGAGATACTGTACCTCTCACGGTCCTGAGCGCAGTTGTTGACCGTGGTCGGGTTCTGGGCCTCGTACATTCCGCTCTGGCGCCGGGCCTGATCGCCGCGCGCTGGCAGCCTGCCTTCCACCTCGGCCAGCCAGGCCTGCGAGCAAGAGTGACGAAAGGCCCTGGAGTCCTACGGCCCCACGCTGGGGTTGCCCGATGGTCACTGAAGCTGAGACTCCAGAAGGACTCCATGGGGGGGAGTGGTGGCGACGGGGGGGGGAGGGGGTCCCTCCAGTGTATCTGCACTTGGCTGTACCACCGCTTCTAGCTCGCCTCACCTCGGAGACGCAGAAGCAAAGGCACTGAGGCAGCTGTGACAATGGGGCAGAAAGAACACGGGACCGGACCGTGTCACACTCTCGGGCTTTTTGCAAACAGCCGTGTGGTTTCAGATGCATTGCTTCCAGTTCCTTCTGGTTCCAAAATTCTGTGACCTCGAGGTCACACGGGGAAACAGGAGGACCCTGCCCCACGTAAGCAGTGACTCAGTTTGAAAGCCACGCTTCCTTTTTTTTGGGAGTATCACTCTCTTGAATAGGGAAGAAACATACATAGAGGAAATCCAAAGTAGAAAAAATTGCCCTCGGCGGCATTTGAAACAGGGTAAGAGACGGGCGAGAATGAAAGTGATCAGAAAAGGACATTTCTAGGCTCTAGAGACTCAAAAACAGTACCAACTGATGGATGGGCTCCAGGAAGAATTTTAAAAACGCCCCCGTTGACCCTTCGTGGCTGCAAATCACCTATTCTGACGGGAACGATCGGTTACTAATGGATCTTTCCGTGTTTTGTAGCCTTCACGTTTGGGGGCAAAAGAAGCCTTTGAGTGCTCCTCTCTGGGTCCTTGAAACATTTATTATTTGTATTTCCCACTCACTTCTGATCTGTGTCTCCTCCCGGTTTTCACAGACATAACCCTTTAATAACGGGGCCTTTGAAAGAACAATAACATATTGGAATTGATTTTTTTTTTTTTGTAAGTTTTTTTGATTCCCGGCGGTGTTGGACGATTACATTCTTCCAGTTGTTTCCATGACCAACAGAAAACGAAGCAGGATCAACTAAGGGAGGCGCTTCTGGAAAAGCACTGTGGATCCCAATACGACTTTGATCGGCATCGGCGTTAGGAGACATAAGGGACCGAGGGCGTGCTGAGGGGCAGAAGGCTCAGTGCACGACCATTTCCTCTTACGACAACTCGAGACCCACCCCTTGAGACCCACCCTGACACCTCTGGCTGAATCTCCAGACACACTGGGACCGCGCCCCCCCCCCGCCCCTCCCTCTATTTCTGTCTTTCTTTTTTTTTTTCAACAGAGCTTTTCAACCCCAGCTTTTTCATACCTCAAATTTCTGGGCTTCTAGCCGCAGTTTTTCTATATTTTGGCTGACTTCTGTTAATTTGTGATCCAGGCTGGCTGGGTCTCCCATCTGAGGATTCTTTAGGTAAACATCTTTCATTTTTGTTATAGCATCTCTGGAGGGGGGTGAAAAAAACCAAGAATGAGCAGAACACAGTGAAAGGTGAATGTCACGAGCTAAGTGTAGTCTCCTGACGCCGTGGGAACCGTGTTAAGCAGGGGAAGACTGGGTAACGTCTGGGTTGGCGGGGAGCATCGGGGCTTGCTTTCCTTCCTTAAAACTCTGTAAGAATTCCGCTCCCCAGGCCTGTGTCATCCAGAGAGGGTTATTAAACTCTCAGTCGCCTCTTCTGAATGCTACCTGGTGTCTCCCCATTGCCTTTAGCAGTTGAGAAACGTGAATCGATCCTGACCCCTCCCCTTGCCCCAAACGACAATAAAACCAAAGCAAACCCAGAGATTTCCTTGTGCGCGTCCTTCACGCAAGCCAAAGCGACAGCTGCCATCCTGGGTCCTGTGGGGCTATCGTTCGCTCACCCCGAGGAGAAGCACAGTTAACTGCTTTGCAAATTTTCCTACACACCCCTTTCAGCTATTAAGAAACCAGACCCATCCAGTTGGTATCCATGATGGGAGAGCGGCCGAGCCTCAGAGCTGCATACAGCGAGATTCCACCGCCTTCCTGAAATCAGGTGTCGGAGGCCCGCCCACAGCAGCCCGAGTAAGGGATCCCCATGCTTGGGTTATCTCTAGGACCACAGAGCCCTATTAATTTGAACTCTGGCTTCAAGGCACCTTCAGAGGGGGTCAAGATGTTAAAAAGTTTAGGGGCGCCTGGGTGGCTCGGTCGGTTGAGCATCCAACTCTTGATTTCGGCTCAGGCCACGATCTCGCGGTTCGTGAGTTCGAGCCCCGCGTCGGGCTCTGCGCTGACAGCCCGGAGCCTGGAGCCTGCTTCGGATTCTGTGTCTCCCTCTCCCGCGCCCCAAAATAAATACACATTAACAAATTTTTTCAAAAAGACGTTAAAAGCTTAACCCAAGTGACTCTGCAGGTGGTAGCGGGCCAACTTTAAGGAGCTTCCGTAAAAGACACTCTACACCCATCATACGACATCAGACCAATGAACCAAACCCTATTTTGAGTCACGGGAAATAGTTTAAATTTTTCTTTTTAATGTCTATTTATTTTTGAGAGAGACAGAGATGGAATGCGAGTGGGTTAGGGGCAGAGAGAGAGGGAGACACAGAATCCGAAGCAGGCTCCGGGCTCCGGGCTGTCAGCACAGAGCCCGACGTGGGGCTCGAACTCACAGACAGTGAGATTGTGACCTGAGCCGAAGTCAGACACATAACCGACCGAGCCACCCAGGCGCCCCCTTTTCTAACTTCTTGAGATGGATACTTAGCTCACTGATGTTTGGCGTTTTTTTTTTTTTTTTTTAATTTTTAATATGTATCATAAAGCTCTAAGTTTCCTTTTATATCACTTTAGTGATAGCCCAGTAGCTGATTCGGAGAATGTGCATTCAGGTTCAGTTCTGCTCTGTATATTTCCCAGTGCCTAGTATGACTTCTTTAGTCTCTGAGTTATTCAGAGCTACATTTCTGAATTTCTAAATTTTTGTTCTCGGTAACCAGCTTTATGTCAGGCTTCAGAGAGCACACCTTGAATGCGGTCTCCCCTTGGACGTTTGTAGAGATTCGCTTCATGAAAACAGGATGTGCTCAATTTTTGGAAATGTTCTAGTGGGTGCTTGAAAAGAATGCGTACCATGCAATCACTGGATAGGCGTGTCCTGGGTCAATGTGATCAATCCTATCATTTAAATATTCTGCCCTGAATGTGTTAAATCTGTTCTGTCAGTTACGGACAGAAGAGCATTAAAAAAAAATGTCTCCCTACAACGATGTGTTTGTGTTTCTTGTACACACTGATGTCCAAGGGTTAAGAGCAAAACCTTGTTTATGTTTTGAGGTCATCTGGTCCTACGGATTTAACTGAGCTGTTTGGTACTCGAAGTATTTATTGTTATAAAGTTGATCCTCCTTGAGCTGAATAGCCAGAGGGTTTTTTTGGCCCGAAAGTCAGTCTTCCTTCGGTCGGCACTGGCCAATCAGTGGATGACAGATCTTTTTCCATTCTTTTATTTTCAACCTTTCTGTACCTTATGTGTTAGGGGTGCCCTGGAGCCTGCTTCGGATTCTGTGTCCCCCTCTCTCTCTGTCCCTCCTCCACTTGTGCTCTGTCTCTCAAAAATAAATAAAAATATTAAAAAAAAAAAAAAAAAGGAAAAGGAAAAGAAAAGGGGCACCTGGGTGGCTCAGTCAGTTGAGCATCCGACTTCAGCTCAGGTCATGATCTCAAGGTCTGTGAGTTCGAGCCCTGTGTCGGGCTCTGTGCTGACAGCTCAGAGCCTGGAGCCTGCTTCGGATTCTGTGTCTCCCTCTCTCTCTGCCCCTCCCCTGCTAGAGCTTTGTCTCTCTCTCAAATAAATAAACATTAAAAAAAATTTTAAATGAAATCTACCATCAACTTTGTGCTTCTGACTAATCCTGCCTTCGTCTACACACAAATGTCAGCGGCATGACATATGGTTTGTTCATCACTTTATCCTCAGTGCCTACGATATCTCCTTGTACACAGTACATGCTCACTAAACAGTCATTTAGTGAAGGTTTAAATGTGATTTGCCTAATTACCAGCAAGGCTGCTGGAAGGGTTAAAAGGTTAACCAGGTTCCCTGGCCATGACCCAAGTGGCAGAGGAAATTTTCTACGTAATTATTGGACAGCGTCCGGTGTCATCTCGGATACTTGAGTCCTAACTTCCTACTCTCGGACAGAATACAACTGCTCACATATTAAACGGCGTGAGGTTTAACTGGCTTATATACACCGATGACCCTTGCTGTATTTGGTCCCACGTGTAATAAAAAGTACAGGGACAAAGTTTTCATTTCAGGAGGTGTATTTCTAACATAAAACAGCAGCGAAGGTAATTATATGTGCTGCTACATTTTATATGGCGTAACAGGATTTATAAAACCCACCCACTTTTCAGGAACTGCTTTACCAGAGGCAAAAAAATAAAATAAAATAAACAACTACTTTTCTTTTGCATGTACTTTAACTGTACTGACCTACCAATTGTTTGATTTATGCATAACCACATTTTATTTTTAAAAACGATTTTTTTTAGTGTTTATTTATTTTTGAGAGAGAGACAGAGAGAGAGAGAGACAGAGACACAGAGCACAAGCAGGGGGAGAGAGGGAGGCACAGAATCCAAAGCAGGCTCCCGGCTGCAAGCCGTCAGCGCAGAGCCCGACGCGGGGCTCGAACTCACGAACCGTGAGATCATGACCCGGGCCGAAGTCGGACGCTCAACCGACTGAGCCACCCAGGCGCCCCTGCATAACCCGATTTTAATCCCAGCTTCCATATCGTTCAAATTGCACAGAGTCACTTTTTGGCTACATGCAGAGCACAAAATCTCAAGTTATCTTTCAGAAAATCTCAAGTTCAAATCTCAGATGGATCAGTGACTCACCTAACTCACTCAGGGAGAATTTTAGAAGGTGGGAGACAATTAACAAAGTGGTTTTTCAATCGGGATTAGTAGCAAGTATCCCCTACGTGATATAAAAGATGTACAGGTTATAAACGTGGGAAGCACAAGGGAAGACAGATAGCAAATCTCTTCCATTTTTTTTTTTTTTTTTTTTTTTTGTGGGTACGATTCTAGGAACTTGCAAAACAGCTCCGAAAACTGGGAACCCTGGAAGGGGAGACAGAAGCTGGTCAAGAGTCAGCAACCGTCACCCCCCTGACGGCTGGCTGTGTGTGTGTAAGGCATACTGTGATTTATTTTCTAGACACTGTCAATATGTTCCGTAACAAGATACGGAGACGCGAGAACCTCTGGGAAGGCTGACTGTCATTCAACCTCAGGGAGAAAAACAAGCACGTTTTGGACCCAAAGCTAGGACATGGGGCAAGGGGGAGGGGCTAGAGTCACGCCGTGTTTCTCTTCCTCATTTGTACACGAGACTTGGCTCTGGGGCACGTGGGTGGCTCAGTGGGTTAAGCATCTAATTCTTGATCTCGGCTCCGGTCACCCTCTCAGTTTGTGAGACAAAGCCCCGTGTCAGGCTCTGCGAGGACAGTGCGGAGCCTGCTTGGGATTCTTCCTCTCTCCCTCTGTCCCTTCTCCCCCTCCTCTCTCCCTCTCAAAATAAATAAACTTAAAAAAAAAAAACCAAAAAAACCAACCCTCAGCTATACAGTCACGATTTAAAAAAAGAAGAAGGTGGGGGGGATGGGTGAAGCAGATTAAAAGCACACGGATCGGGGCGCCTGGGTGGCGCAGTCGGTTAAGCGTCCGACTTCAGCCAGGTCACGATCTCGCGGTCCGGGAGTTTGAGCCCCGCGTCAGGCTCTGGGCTGATGGCTCAGAGCCTGGAGCCTGCTTCCGATTCTGTGTCTCCCTCTCTCTCTGCCCCTCCCCTGTTCATGCTCTCTCTCTCTCTCTGTCCCAAAAATAAAAATAAAAGTTGAAAAAAAATAATTAAAAAAAAAAAATAAAAGCACACGGATCATGATGAACACTTCATAAAATATGAACTGTCGAATCACCACATTGTCCGCCTGAAGCTAATACGACAGCGCACGTTAACTCTACTGGAATTAAAATTAAACACCTAGGAAGAAATACAAAATTTAAGGGTCGCCTGGCTGGCTCGGCCGGGAGAGCGTGCGACTCTTGATCTCGGGGTTGTTGCGTTCAAGCGCCACGTTGGGGGTAGACGTTACTTCAAAAGAAGTAAAAAAAAATTTTTTTAAATGCAGAAATATAGAAAAAAAAATAATCTTATGTATTTTGTTGCCCAAACTCAGAATAAAACCTATTTGTGAAAAGAATTCTCCTGATCAGTACTGAGGTCCTCCAGGAGACTCTCCGCGACAAAACACGCGGCCGAAATAGTCACTTATGTTGAACCCGTTTTAGGATTTCCTGTCTTTCCAAACTGAACCTGAGTTCCTTTTTCTTTCTTTCCTTCTTTCTTTCTCTTTTTCTTCCTTCCTTCCTTTCCTTTTTTTCTTCCTTCCTCCTTTCCTGTTTCATTTTTCCTCCTTCCTCCCTTTTCTTTTTCTATCTTCCTTCCTTCCTCCTTCCTTCCTTTTTCTTTATTTTTCCTCCTTCCTTCCTTCCTTCCTCTTTCTTTCTCTCTTCCTTCTTTTTTCTTCCTTCCTCCTTCCTTCTTTTCCTTTCTTCCTTCTTTCCTTTTTCTTTCTTTATTCCTTCCTCCCTTTCTTTCTTTCTCTCTCTCTCTCTTTCGACTTTTTTTTAAGTCATCTCTACACCCAACGTGGGGGCTCGAACTCACGACCCCGAGACCGAGCGTTCGCGAGCTCCCCCCGACTGAGCCGGCCAGGCGCCCCCGAACCTGAACTTCTCAGTAAGTCCCGCTGCTGCACTCTACCTTTGGTCCATCTCCTTTTGGATTTCTTTATTTAATTCATCGACTTTCTGCTGCAGCTTTTTCCTTCTCTGCTCAGGCGGGAGGTTGCTGAAATCCTCCGGTGCGGCGCCCTGCAGATGCAAACACGCGTGAGCCAGCGGCAGGGCTGGGAAACAGACACCGAGCGAAGCCTGCGGGAAAGATGCCCCCAGACCCCGGGGGCTGCAGATGTCCGCATGTGTCTTCATGAAATCGGTGAAGCCCTTTCCCACGACACCCAGCTGAGTCGCAGAATCAGTGCATGCAAACCGCCAAGGAAAGTCCCACAGACCGGTTCCCGCTCCAGGTCTGCCGGCCCAGCCGCCTTCCACCAAAGGCAGAGAGCGAGACGGCAGAAGGAGGGGGGCGGAGAAGTACCTCTGACCCCCGCGAGAATCCACGAGAAACCCATTTTGCGACAGATTCTCCACTTGACCGTCAGGGTCGGTGGCATCGCTGAAGTCTGAAGGAAGTTTGGAGTTTCTGCTTCCTTCGTAAAACACAGGGACAAGCGCCCCTGTCACCCATGTCCCGTCAAAGGCACTGCTTTCCTCCCTGATCTTTCTTCCCATTTCTGCACACAGGCGGAGGCCAAAAGTTTCCATCCCCAGCAAGTGACGGATGGGACATCTGGCTCCTCAGAGACCGTGGTGAACAGGACATTAAAACATATATCCTCCCACCTCCCCACCCCCCACTGGACCCTTCCCTCTGAAAGTCTGGTCACGCCTTTTGACATCTAGAGGGTGACTGCAGAAAAGTCCGCGGAGAGCTCGCGCCCCGATCTCCACACCGGCTTCCCAGCGTGCAAATAAATCCATGCCAGCTGTTTCCAATCTGGCAGGAGGAGCAGATTTTGACATCTTGATCCCCCTTCAGAAACAATTCCTATCTTTCCTCCGTGCCTGCGATCTGAGCAGAAAATACCAACAGCGAGCTTCCAGACAGATGCTTACGCGTTAGAAGCTGCGGCTAGGCTGTTGGTCCCCGAGTGCTTTGACTTCAACGAGGCTGTGACCATAAAGACAGAGAAATGTATTCCACAACCAGGGAGAAGCCAAGGAATTGAGAAAGAGATTCCGCCGCCCTCCCCCCCCCCCACCCCGCCTTGCTTTCGAGCCAATTAAACAAAGACCAGACTGGCTCGGGAGGGGGTGGAAAAGAGGGGACCCGGATAACGGAATTCCGAAATCAAGCGGAATTTGCCAAGCAGCTAACATGGTGCTTTGTGACCAAGGCTCCTTGGCTGCCTGTGACCGGATGCCAGGTTGCTGGGCTGGAAGCGTGTGATTCAGCAGGGTTTACCCGAAGGCCACGCACAGACCTCTCAGCTGATGCTCTCAGACTTGTGCGCGCGTGTGTGTGTGTGTGTGTGCGTGTAAGAGGGAGAAGATTTGAGTGAAACCAGAACAGAAGTGGCTATTTCCCTGATGGCAAACCGAGCCAGTCCAATCGCCTCGACAGCGAAGATGAACCAGAAAGAAATCAGACTTGTTGTTTCTTTCCCACGTGCTACCACCGTGTCGGTAACACTTGAAACCCTCAATCGTGTGCTTCTTCACTTGGCTGAATTCAGTCGCCGGGCCTGTGAGCACGAGACTCTGTCCTCGTGCTGGGTCGACTCAAAACAGATCAAGCACGCTTTCTGGAATGGAGGGGCTTTTTGTTCTGTGTTGCTTTTCGGTGCTGCAACAAGTCACGGCCGCCAGGAAACCTAGCGAGCCGTTGATGTCGATTCACTGATCTTCACTAAGCCTGACTGTGTGCTGGGAGTCCCGAAGAATTTTTTTTCTTTTTTTTTTTTTCTTTTTTTTTTCAATGTTTATTTATTTTTAGGACAGAGAGAGACAGAGCATGAACGGGGGAGGGGCAGAGAGAGAGGGGACACAGAATCGGAAACAGGCTCCAGGCTCCGAGCCATCAGCCCAGAGCCCGACGCGGGGCTCGAACTCCCGGACCGCGAGATCGTGACCTGGCTGAAGTCGGACGCTTAACCGACTGCGCCACCCAGGCGCCCCCCCGAAGAATTTTTTTTCTACAAAGGATGGAAAAGGTCTCATGTCTGCACTGGTCAGTGCGGTAGCCGCACAGAGCTGCTGCACATCTGAACCGCGCCTAGTGCAACCGTGGGCCTGCTTTAAGTTTTCGTTTCATTTTCCTGAACTGAAATCTGAAAAGCCACATGTGAAGTGTGGCTACCGTGCGGGACGGCACAGGTCTAGATGGAGAACAGGTGTAAGATTTGCGTTTGGTGTATCCACAGCTGCAAAGGGATCTTCAGCAAAACGGACAGTACTTAGGACTTACGAACAGATGCCCTCAACAACAAAAAAGTTAATTTTAATCATTTACGAAAACTAAAAACGGTTAAATGATGAAGGAGTGAATTAGGGCCCTTTTGATGGATATTCCGTGTTTCTGTATTGCTGTTTAGAAACTAATCTCGGGGCACCTGGGTGGTTCAGTCAGTTAAGTGCCCCGACTTTGGCTCGGGTTATGATCTCACAGTTCGTGGGTTCGAGCCCTGCATCGGGCTCGGTGCTGATGGCTCAGAGCCTGGAGCCTGCTTCGGATCCTCTGTCCCCCCCTCTCTCTCTGCCCCTCCCCTGCTTGCACGCTCTCTCTCTCTCTCAAAAAATAAATAAAAATATTAAAAAATAGAACGTAATCTCATGCACTATGCCTCAAACAAACCTCATGTCGCCCTTGGAGACGCAGGTCGTAACTTCTACATCCAAAGGAGCGTATGGTGTCTGGAAGTGCCTTAAAAGGCCATTGTGTCCAATTAGCTTTTTAATTCCATGAAGGAATTTATATTTCTAGCTTCGGGTCAGAACAGACTTTCTGAAGTCTTTGGAATGGCCTGGTTTACAAAGAGACTGGCCACACCAGGTGGCACTGATGTTTCAGGAGGGGGGGCGTCAAAGCACGTATGGTTATTTTAAGTGGCTGTGGCTCTGGGAGGAACTTGTTTTACCCATTTCTGGAATCAAACACTTGCTCCGGAGCATTTCCCCACAAACAGCCCAAGCACGAGCTGCTTCCTGGGATTTTATGCTTGTTTCCACCCCAGGCGTCTCTGGGCAACACTCCACTTCTTTATTAGCGTCTACGCAACGATATAAAGCAACAATTCAATACCGGGTGGGTAAAATGATTTCTATCTCAGACAGAAAGACCGCCTAATATTATGAGTGATATTATCCTTTGTTGCCAGCACCTCAGCAGCAGAAGAAATACAGAAAGGGCAAGGAAGGAACCCCAGTATCTGAGAGACTCCTACTTAACTGACCTAATTTCTCCCCAATTGTTGCTGTCGTCGAACGCAGTTCATGGAAACATTTAGAATGTTTTCCTTCTTGTAGACACTTTAATTAGGGACTCGTCTTGGATTTTGAGTTTAAGGAATGTTCAATTTAATAAAATATTCATTTCCTTCCTTCCTTCCTTCCTTCCTTCCTTCCTTCCTTCCTTCCTTCCTTCCCTCTTCTGGTTTTGGCGTTAGGGTAATGCTGGCCCCAGAGAATGAGTTAGGAAGTATTTCCTCTGCTTCGATCTTCTGAAAGAAATTACAGAGAACTGATAGAATTTCTTCCCGAAATATTTGGTAGAATTCACCAGTGAGTCCATTTGGGCCATGTGCTTAATTCTTGATAAATGAATGCTAGGATCAAATAAATGTGTGTGTGCGCACATGTGTGTGTTTAAGTACGCTCCACGCCCAACGTGGAGCTTGAACTCATGACTCTGAGATCAAGAGTCACATGCTCTATGGACTGAGCCAGCCAGGCACCCCTAAAATATTCATTTTCTTTAGGGTTGAGTTGGTTGCCAAACACTGAGTCAGGTGGAAAAAATTCCGTATATGCGCACATATACATATACATGCACGCGTACAAATGTGTACATCAGGATAACCAGAAACTCTTATCCTGCATTATCAACAGAATTGCATAAAGTGCTGACTTCATCCCTGGTTGAATTGTTGCAATTTATCATGGTCCATAATTTTAGGAAATTCTCAGCTGTGCCGTTGAGACTACTATGTAAGTTACACGTATCTGAGGTACAGTTAAGGGTTATAGAGTTAAGAGTTTCTTTTAAGAAATTTAATAATGATTAGTCTGTTTACTAGGGCTATATGCAAGTATGTAGGAACAACACAGAACACTAAGTACATTATTTTAGAAAGGCTTAGGAGGCTCCTTCCGGTGTCTGTAAAGTCACCTTGTGATTTCTTAAATCAGCTATGCGCAAGGCACCCACGTATTTACGTAGCAACTTTAAAGATTCCGTGGCTTGCGATTCTCGCAGGCTGCCTCGGACCTGAGTTTGAGACCGGCACCATCCCTGCACGTGTCCTTCAGGCTCCCCACATCTTCCATCTGCTTCTGGGGTCCCCAGGGAGGAGCACCCTCCAGCTGCGAAATTTACCTTGACTCTAAATGATCCCATGAGCCACCCCCCCCCCCCCGATATTGAGTATTTCTATCTATGCTCACACTTAAATAAAGCTTATGAATATTTGCCATCCTCTTAAGGCCCCAATAAGAAAGAAAACCAAATCAGGAGTTAAGCGTTAATTTTCTTAGCAACTTGAAAAGATTAAGATCGCCCCTATTAGATTTTGGACCTTTGTTTTGCAAAGGTCTGATGAAAAAACACCAGCAAAAGCACACGCAAAGGAAACACACACCAAAAAAAAAAAAAAAAAAAAAAAAGCTGATTAGATTCAGGACATGCATAGAATAATTGTGCTTACCAGCTTGAGAGAAAGCTTCATGTAAAAATTGAAGAGGTAACAGGGGAGAAAAAGAGAGAGAGACAACACATCAGAAGAAGAGGAACTCGACCAGTTCCACCGCATTAACATAGCACATAAATTCACCTGTCGCTTGTGCAAATGGCTTGCAGCGGATCTGTGCAAACGTTCACAAGAGGGGCTGGCCCCTGCCCAAAACCTTCTTTTAGCTGCCACGTTGCCAGGGCAGAGAATAAAGATAGAAAAGGAGAGTTTCTGTTCACAGTTCGGTATCGGTCACATCAGCCTGGATGGAGATGAGCGAAATTACGTTTGCAGTGGGTAACACATGCGGATAATAAAAGCCAAGAATAATCAGGTAGGCTTTTGTTCACCAAATTTCACATGGCATGTTTTACGCACAGCGGGGGTCTGGAGAGCAAGGACTTCCATAAGGTACAAGTAATCTATCCTAAGGAACTCTAATCACTGGCATTTCTTAGAGGCACCCACTCTCGAGTGGGTGAACGGGGGACCGGGGACCGGAAGTTGCTTGAGGAAACCACCCACAGGAGCCAGAAAGCCTCTCTGCACCAGGCTGGAGGCAGGACGTTGCTCTCTCCCACCTGAGCACCGCTCACCACCTCCTGCACCGTGGAAGGTGTATTCAGAGGCTCTCCATCCACTCTGAGCCCTACCCCCGGGGGTTACATAGCACTTGGGGAATTAACAGCAGCAGCTGCTCTGAAGGTTACCTTTAGGTAACCTTCTCAACTACCGAGGGACACTTACTCCTTGCTGTGGATTTCCTGGGAATTATCAGGACACAGCAGGTGCAATTCTGCTGGGCCTGCAGATTAGCAAAGGTATAGTGATTCCTCGACACAAAACAGATGACGAGGCATCTCCGAATTAGCAGACGAAACATTCGGTTCTTCGTTAACAGGGGGGACATGCTCTATGGCTATAAAGCAGTGTTTTGAGAGCGCAGTGCCTTTTTGCTTAGCTGTCGTCAATCCTAAAAGTTCCGGCAGCTGTAGTAGGATCAAAAAATATGTTGGGGACAAAGCACCGAAGAAAGGGCCCTTTGATTTTAAGTGGCGAGTGGGGAGGGTGTTAAAATTCCTTAGCCAGATTTAAAAAATCTTAAGATTAACTCAAAATGGACGCTTCTTTTTAAATAGGCAGGAAGCTTTTAAAGACATTGCCCTTATGGGGGAAAAAGAAAGACTTTGAAGGAAAGAAGTGGTCGGACAAAACTTTTGGGAGAACACGGTACACCCAGGCACACTCGCGACTGTCTTGTGCGCCCCTCCTGTGAGCTTTAGCACAGATCAGTTTGTCACGACTTGGGTTCTTTACAGACAACACCGGGTGCACAGCAGAAAACTTTGCGAATATCTTCCCTAGAAAGCACACTACCACCTACAGATGTCTCCTCACACGTTATCGTCTTCAATGCTGCTAATTCAAAGAACCGGCATTTGAACTTCATACATTACCTGCTCTCTATTCGGCTACTTCGGTCACTTATATATGTATGCGAGTTATGTATTCTTCCTTAAGCATCCCGAAAGAATTCTAACATCAAACCTCATGGCAGGGGAATACCACCACTTCTTCATAATGAAAACGAATCATGAAGACTGGAAACAAATCCGAGCACCAATAGGAAAATACCGAGTTTTCAAGACAAAATTCGATTTTCCGAAGTGGACAGTGATGGGTAATCTACATAAAGCACCAGCACAGTGCCACGTATTCTTGTAACGATTATTATAAACTGGTTTTCGGTGGTGAGTTGTAAGCCAGCCAGTTAGATCATTTAACATTAGAAACCGAATCATTTAAGAGAATCGTTTTCAAAGACGGCATTCAGTGCGCTGCGAGACACCCGGGGAACTAAGAAGCTGTCAGTTTCAGGCAACAAGTATGGAGCCTTGGAAGCCACACGTGTCAATAACACATGAGGGAACACAGAGCCAGCGGGTCCATGTGTTATTCTGCAGCCGCAGGTACTAACCTCAAGTACGAAGAAAGGGGACGGTGAAAATAAATACACGAGTAAACGTGTTTAAGGTCCATGGAAAGTCACGGTACTACTCTATGACCTTGCTCGTTGCTTCAGTGGTCGTTCCGGCTCTCCAAGCTTTATGGCATAACCCCCTTACGGATCCACCTGTTTCAGACCGGATCGTGAGCCCTCTTGCTACGCAACTGCCGTCCGTTAAGAGTATCCTTCTCCTGGGACCACGCTCTGTGGCTGCGCTTATGGGTGAGACTCTGCCGTAAAGGCGTATACCCAGGGACACCGTCTCAGACGGCCGAGCTCAGCTCACTGGCATTTTTAGGCAGTTTGGTGGTTATTGGGAAGTTGGGTTCTCTTCCCCCCTCCCACCCCAAGCTTTCCGGATGAAGGAGCTTGGGATTGCATTTATACTGAGAATTAGGCTTTTTCTGTGTCCAGGTCCGCCAGTGGAGAATTTCATTGCTGGGTCCCCAGTCTTGGTGCTGTCATAGGGGTTAGTGCCTGTGCTGTGACTGTATGACCTGGCCGACACATGGAAACTTACAACATAGTCCCTAGCTTCAAAAGCATACGTGGGCTTCCCTATCGTCCTCTTCATGAGTTCTTTGTGAAAACAGAAAGACTGAGTCTGCCAATAATCAGCAAGAGAACAAGATAAAATAAATAAAAAATTACAGTAACCATAAAACCGCAACATCTGACAAACGGTCGGTAAGGACTTTCCAAATCTTTTCATCCACTTTGATGGGATTTTTCCATGCAACGAACTCTCAAACGTGGGGGAAAATATGTCCATGTTTTAGATTTAGAAGGCCCTTGCCCAGCCCAGGAAAAGAAATCTTAATTTAAGGCAGTAAGATTACATCTGTAAATGGCAAACCGAGACCATACTTTCTAGTTTCATTTTTCTTACGGAAAGATGAAAACATGGCTAATCATGCTCAGGTGACCTGCTGTAGAAATGTTCAGTGAAACAGAATTTTCTTGCAGATGCCAACGGCTTCCAACACCCTTCCCTGGTAGGGTTGCTTTACATCCAATTTGTTAAAAAATAATACGTTAAAAAAAAATAAAATGAAATTTGTCTCCCCAAACTTCAGATTGCTTTTTATTTTTGAACTTCCTAATCGTACTCCGGTCACGAGTTTCCTTTTTCTTTTTCTTTCCTTTTTGTTGACTGCTACTTCCTGAAGGAAGGGTCATCAAATGTGACCTTTGCTAAGAGCAGACTGACCAAAAGTCGAGGGAGGCAGAAATATGTTTCTATTTCCTTACTGATGTTTCCAGTCTGTGTATGTGTGAGTTCACTCTCAGAAAAGCACACTCACTATTGAGGAGAAATTGTGTTAACCCTGTTTTTGCTGAGCACAGGTTTAAAGAGTAAGAAAGAAACTTCATTTTGCTGATGACCATTTTTTTTTTTAAAAAGGGAGTTTCCTTTAAATTTTCATAATAGCTGGTTTCTCATTTCACTGTGTTAAGTGTTAAATTTTTCCTAGCCATCTTTCCCGTACGCTTATTGATTACTGACATTCTTTGGTCTTTTCCGAAACATTCAGAGAACAGCATGAGACACAGATTCAGAAACCATTTGCAACCGACAGGCTGTGTGGTGTTGACAGAATGGAAGAGACACAAACAAACGGGAAACAATCCCGGATATTCAACATACTCCATTAGGAGATTCCACAAGACCGTGCAGAGGGGTTTATTAGAAATATAATAAATGAGCGCTCTGTAAAGGTTTTGGAAGTGGCCGAGATGGGTTAACAGACTTACAGTTGATGTAAAACTTTATACAGTCGAGCAAAAACACCCTGGCCAGATGTTGGAAATTCTTCCAGGAGTAAAAACGGGATGGACGGGAGTGTTAAAAGCCAGCCTGATCGAGCCAGGGATTGAGATCTCCTTATAGAGCTCAACGCGATCTGTCATCTATGTGATGCTATACTCTGCCTCCTAACAACGGCTCTCCTGAAGTCTTGCGGAAGTCAAATCTCTAATTCTTAACCTGACACGCTGGGTAACCTTAAAACAAAATAATCCCACCAACAATACAGATTCTTTGCATGCAACACTGGGATTCCCCGATGAAAGAAACTCTGCATATAAAGAAATAGGGGGGTTGTCCCTTGTTCTGTTTACTTATTTATTTTTAAAATATGGAACGCGCAGGGGCGCCTGGGTGGCTCACTCAGTTAAGCGTCCGACTTCGGCTCAGGTCACGATCTCGCAATCGTGAGTTCGAGCCCCGCGTCGGGCTCCACGCTGACGGCTCAGAGCCTGGAGCCTCCTTTGGATTCTGCGTCTCCCTCTCTCTCTGCCCCTCCCTCGCTCGTGTACTCACACTCGCTCTCTCTCTCTCTCTCTCTCTCTCAAAAATAAATAAATAAACATTTAAAAAAATGGAACGGTTTCATGATTTTGTGTGTCACTCTCACATAGGGACCACGCTAATCTCCTCTGTATCGTTCCAATTTTAGCAGGTGGGCTGTCCCTTGTTTTAAAAGGCAACAACTTAGTTGGCTGTTATTTACTTACACTCCTTTTTTACCCAAAGGAGGGGGAAGAGTAAAAATCATGTCGGTACAAGAACAACATCCCCCTGCCACCGGACGGCGATCCCCGAAGGTCAGGACAAAAGACCTTTACTGGATACGTCACCGCGCTATGTGTCTGTTTGCTCTTCATCGCCACACTTCACTCGTTATTCGTCATGAGGAGTACTGGGGGCGTGGCTTAGAGTCCACTGATCGGTTAGATTTATTTGGGAGGCTACGGCTGACTCTATCTATTCCAATCTTTTCCCGTAAACCACACTGGTATCTACTTTTGGTTCCTGGATCAATTCCACAAGACCCTGTGAGTGAAGCCAGGCAACGCTAATCAGCGTGGCAAACCGGAGTATAAATGACCGCCACTGGCGGGTCGACCGTGTGGTACCAGACTCTCCCTGAATGTGGTTGTCGCAAAACCTCGGCGTATGACGAGCGGGCTCTCTGGCTTTCATTCTGGCTCGCCGTCTTCCTAAGTTCATCTTTTTTTATGCCTTAGTTTTCTTGCCAGTAAGATAAGGAAACCTCGGTCCCTAGGTTCGGAGGGCGGCTGAAGGAAAAGTAAACGACCACACAGAACAGGGGCTGGTACATCACAAGCGCTCGATAAACGTCAGCGGCTTGTTACTTTCACCCTTTAAAGACAAATACTGCGTTTGGCCTCTTCCGGTCGACAGGTATTTTATCAGTCTTGTAAGTTCAGCCAAACAGCTAAAGAAACCACTGGAGGGGCGCCTGGGTGGCTCAGTCGGTTGAGCGTCCGACTTCGGCTCAGGTCACGAGCTCGCGGTCCGTGAGTTCGAGCCCCGCGTCGGGCTCTGGGCTGAGCCTGGAGCCTGCTTCCGATTCTGTGTCTCCCTCTCTCTCTCTGACCCTCCCCCGTTCATGCTCTGTCTCTCTCTGTCTCAAAAATAAATAAATGTTAAAAAAAAAAAAAAAAAAAAAAAAAAAAGAAACCACTGTAAACTCATGGCATCTCTGCCCTCCGAACCCTGAGGCTCAGCCCAGAGAGAAGTGCCTTGGCGACACTCAGGTGGTTTTGGGAATTAACAAGCAAGTATTTTCTGAGCGTACAGTGACTTCCAATTCCTCATCTCGTCTGCCACTGGCTTCAGAGAGCGAACCGAAGTTTTCCTTTTTTGGTAAGATATTAAGGACTTAGATGTTTTCAAAGGGAAGTGGAGAAAAGTCCTTCCGAAACGCGCGAAGGGCGCGCAGAACCCCGGGCTGGCTGGCTTTCCCTTCTTCTTTCCGTCCATTCTCCTTCCTCCTTCCTCCTTCCTCCTCCCCTCTTTCTAGCTACGAGGAATCACAGGCCCTTACGGTTTCACGTTACGGGCAAACACAACGGGTTCAACTCACAAACGAGATACGGTGACGCAGAGCCAAACACGCAACCCAAGCGCACGCGAGAGAGACAGGATTCCGGAGCGGAACTTACCCCACGCTTTAGGCTCCTGAAGCAGTGGATTTTGGGTTTGGAGGTCATGAACTCGTTGAAGCGATGGGAGAGGGGTTCCTTTTGCTGCTTGGGAGACTGGGGGCCGTTGGGAACAGCAGTGGGTAAGGCAGAGGCAGGGGGAGGAGGGGGAGGCTGATGGGGGGATGTTAAAAGGGACATAAGCTACATGTGAGAGACGGAGCAGTGACAGAGTAAAATCAGAAACAAGAAGATAAGACACAAAACAAAAATAAGCATCAAATCATATTGGAAATCCAAAGCAAGTACAACGCAAAACGATCGACTATCCCGGCCATGGTCCAAAAGAAAACACTGGGGCATGGGACGAAAGGGGAAGTTTTTAGTAAGTAGAAGCAACGAAAGAAGACCAAGGGATAGCTGACCAGCAGCTCATGCAGACTTTCCACATGCAAACTAGGGCTTCTGGTTAGTTACGCCAAACCCGTTAGAGCCAGAAGGGCCAAGACTTCTAACCCGCCTACGCTAACAGAGCTGAGCTTGGGGGGGAGAAAATGAAGGACCCGACAGCCTCGGCGAAGCACATAGCAAGTTATCCTGAGGCAAAAGCAGTCACGCGGCCTTGACCACAGCCGACACCCAGGTTAGAGCGGCCATGCGCCTGCGCATCACACTATCAAAAGAAAACGCAAAAAAATGGTCGTGGACGCACACAGGTTAACACGAGTTCAACACCGAGTTATTAACCCATGGAAGCGATTCCAATGAGATCTGCTGATAAATCGTTATCGGAATTCTGCGCGGTAACCCCTCTCCCAGCCGAGGCGACCGGGCGTCTGGGAGACTTAGCAGTGAAAGGCATGATGGGAAATGGCCGAGAGGTCAGTAGAGGTCAGGGTTAGCGTGGGCGACACGGTACAAAGTGGTAATGCATCGGAAGTCAGACAAATGGCCATGGCAAAGGTTCCACCACCACAGAGAAATGATGGTTCAAAATAAAACAGCCCACTAGCTTTTCTTTCTGCGTTCTGTTTAAAATTCTTTGCTTGTTTGTTTTTAAAGGCTTAACAGAGAAAGTCAAAAATCGCCACACTTTATAAAACTCCTTTCACACCGGGTCCTACCGTCAGTACCTTATTTTTTTTGATGAAGGGCCACAACTTTCCTTTGGATTTGCCACCAAATTTGAGCTCCGGTTTGCCTTCTCCTCTGGAATTCGAGAGGCTGTTATCTGACACAGTGCGCTTAATCGGCTGAGTGTAATCCTCAAATTCAATGTCCCCGGGAGGCTCAAAGCCGGATTTGTAAGCTTCTATGACCAGCTGCGAATCCTGAAATGACACCCACCAAACAGGAATGCATTTAAATACGTGCGAATACCTTTTACACAATGAATTATGATCATACAGCTGACCGCGTAAAGAATTTTGTCCAAATAAGGACTCACAGAATTGTATCTATATTGGTTAATAACAGATTTTTTTCTAGTAAAACATACATATTTTTTTCTTTTTCTCTTGTTAAAAGTTTGTTTAAATCTTTATTTATCTTTGAGAGAGAGACAGAGAACGAGCAGGGGAGGAAGAGAGAGAGAGAGAGAGAGAGAGAGCGAGCCTGAAGCAGGCTTCAGGCTCCAGGCTGTTAGCCCAGAGCCCGACGCGGGGCTCGAACTCACAAACCGTGAGATCATGACCTGAGCTGAAATCAAGAGTCGGGCACTTGACCGACTGAGCCTCCCAGGCGACCCTCCAGGAATATTTTTTTTTTTCAACGTTTTTTTTTTAATTTATTTTTGGGACAGAGAGAGACAGAGCATGAACGGGGGAGGGGCAGAGAGAGAGGGAGACACAGAATCGGAAACAGGCTCCAGGCTCCGAGCCATCAGCCCAGAGCCCGACGCGGGGCTCGAACTCACGGACCGCGAGATCGTGACCTGGCTGAAGTCAGACGCTTAACCGACTGCGCCACCCAGGCGCCCCAGGAATATTTTTATAACTAGAAAGACTAAGTGCCATTTGTAAAGGTATGTGTCTAATGGAGATGGGAGAATACTTTTAAGAACCACCTGTCCACATATGGAGAAACAAATACTAAGGAAGAATGACTTTGCTAAAAGCAGGAGGAAAAACATGAACGGCTGTTATGCAATTCCCTTGAAAACTACAGTAATACAAAAGTCTGGTTCTCACCAGAAATTCCTAAGGTAATTTAGCACCCCCCAAAGTCAAAGCCAAGAGGAGATAATCACTCTCATTTCTTTGGTTCATTGTGGTTCAGGGGTTTTAATTCATCGCGTGATTTTTCCTTATGTATGCATTTGTTCACAGTCCCAAAGGCAAGCTCCCTTCTGTTTTTCCTCTACTGTATCCCCAGAACCTGGATGGTGCCTGGGGAGAACCGTGGGCAACAAATGTTTGCTGAAAAAATCAATGAACTCTACGGCGTGCACGCTGCTAGGAACTCTGGGTGCCTCACCTTCTCAGGGTCAGAGAGCGCAGACAAACGTGTGAGGCAATCACAGCCATAATGTCATAGAAAGATAGACGTATACATAAAATCTCACAGGGGCGCCTGAGTGGCTCAGTCGGGTAAGTGTCTGACTTCAACTCAGGTCACGATCTCACGGGTCATGAGTTCGAGTCCCACGTCGGGCTCTGTGCTGACGGCTCAGAGCCCGGAGGCTGCTTCGGATTCTTGTCTCCCTCTCTCTCGGCCCTGCCCGCACTCACACAGTCTCGCTCTCTCTCAAAAACAGATAAGCATTTAAAAAGTTAAAGAAAGTAACTATAGAGAAGGCCATCTAGAAAGATCTCAGTTCTTTTCTTTTCTTTTATTTATTTATTTTGAGAGAAAGAGAATGAGGGACAGGCGCAGAGAGAGAGCGCGCGAGAGAGAATCCCAAGCAGGCACCACCCAGTACAGGGCTTGAACCCTCGAACCGTGAGAACATGACCTGAGCCAGAGTCAGACGCTTAACTGACTGAGCCGCCCAGGTGCCCCTGGGAAGATCTCAATTCTTTTTTTTGTTTGTTTTTATTATTTTAAAATTTTGTTTTAATGTTTATTTTTGAGAGAGGGAGAGACGGAGAGAGAGAGAGACAGAGCACGAGCGGGGGAGGGGCAGAGAGAGAGGGAGACCCAGAACCCAAAGCAGGTTCCAGGCTCCGAGCTGTCCGCACAGAGCCCGATGCGGGGCTCGAATTCACAAATCACAAGATCATGACCTGAGTGGAAGTCAGACGCTTAACTGACTGAGCCACCCGGGCACCCCAAGATCTCAATTCTTAATACAAGCCCACATTTTAGCAACTATTTTAGCTACTACCTACTTTGTAGATGGGCCATAGACTGCGGATTATCTCCTTTTTTTTCTTTTAATTTTCTTTAAATGTGTATTTATTTTTGAGAGAAAGGGGGAGAGAGAGAGAGAGAGAGAGAGAGAGAGAAAACGAGTGGGGAGGGGTAAAGAGAGGAAGACACAGAATCTGAAGCAGGCTCTAGGCTCTCAGCTGTGAGCACAGAGCCCAACGTGGGGCTCAAACCCGTGAACCATGAGATCATGACCTGAGCCAAAGTCGGACACCTAACCGACCGAGCCAGCCAGGCGCCCCAGACCACCTAACTTTTGACCTCTGAGATCTCTGAGACGTAGACAGGACAGGGCACCATTTTATGAAGACTCTTTAAAGGGATGGTGTGGGCCCTTCTCTATATTCTGCTTTCTGGAAGTCGGACGTGATGGCTGGAGCTCCAGAAGCCACGTTGAGTTTGAAGGTCACATCATCAAAAGCTGTGAGCTAAGAGGAACCCGGGTCCCTGAGGTCTTAGAGACATCTGTCCACGCCACGACTGGACCCTCTGCCTGCAGACATCCTTTACGTGACGGGGGAAACAATCCCCCTTGTGTAAGACACTACGCTTCTGGTCACACGCGGGGGGAGACGTATGCTAGCAGAGTCGGATCCACAAGCCCGGGTGTGCCAGTGAGCACGCCGCTGTGCTCTAGCGAAAACGTGGCCATGTGAAAATAAGTGGAAACTGACCTCACATAAATAAACCAGTGGGAACGCTTAAGTAATCATGTGATTCTGACACTGCATTAAGGGGGAGAGGGGACATCCGGTTTGTTGGGAGAGCTGGGGGCTTTAGGACCTCCCACCCCATTTAAATAAATAATCACCTCTTCCAAATCTTTGCTCAAACGTCACTCCTTGGTAGAATACCCCACAGGCACTTCTAACACCCTTTCCTACCTCATTTTCCCCCAAATGCTCATCCTGGTATTTTATTTTATTTTAGAGAGCACACAAGCTGGGGAGAGGGGGACAGCGGGGGGAGAGAGAGAGAGACAGAGAGAGGGAGAATCTTCAGCAGGCTCCGTGCACAGCGCAGAGCCTGACGCAGGGCTCGATCCGACGACCCTGGGATCACGATGGGAGCAGAAACCAAGAGTCAGATGCTCAAGTGACTGAGCCACCCGGGGGCTCTGCACTCATCCTGTTTCAACACTCGTTTACTTTGCTACTGTCCGTCTCCGACTTTAGAACTGTGCCTGGCACTTGCGAGCGAGTGGGCAGATCCAGACGTGTGCCAGCCACGGTGCTGGTTTTAGAAATAAAAAGAACAAGGGGGTGGGCTTAAGGGAAAGAACGTGGGTTTCGGAGGGCGTGACAGCGGCCAAACATGAACAGGCGGAGAGCGAGAGCGCGTGGTAAAAGGAAAAAGGGCCACGGACACAGCAAAGATCAAAGCAGCCGAATCTGCCGAAGAAGATAAACTTGAAACACGCTGCGAGAACAGGGCAGGCGGAAAGGAATGTGCAAGGAGAGGTGGTACACAGGGATTAAGGAATATCTCACCCTTGAGTTCTCAAAAAAAAAAAAAAAAAAAAAGCAAATTGAAACATTCATTCAAGGAACACCGAAGGTTGGGGGAGTAAGCCAGGCAGGTGACGGTCCAGGCAGAGGAACAGCAAGGTAGGAGCATCCTTTTGAGCTTACGAGGAAGACAGCATTGGGGAGAACAGAGAATAGGCGACGTGGGACGGATAAATGGGGAGGGAGGGCGTTCCAGATGGTTCAGGGCGTCGAGGCCCCAGTGGCTTTGATTTTTTCCGGGAGACAGAAGCCCTGTGAGGGCCCTGAGCAGAGGAGACATGTGACCTGGCTTATTGTTAAAAAAAAAAAAAAAAAAAAAAAAAAGAACCCTCTGGTCTCTGTGTTAAGAATGAACGGGGGTTTGGGGCGCCTGGGTGGCACAGTCGGTTAAGCGTCCGACTTCAGCCAGGTCACGATCTCGCGGTCCGGGAGTTCAAGCCCCGCGTCGGGCTCTGGGCTGATGGCTCGGAGCCTGGAGCCTGTTTCCGATTCTGTGTCTCCCTCTCTCTCTGCCCCTCCCCCGTTCATGCTCTGTCTCTCTCTGTCCCAAAAATAAATAAAAAATGTTGAAAAAAAAAATTAAAAAAAAAAAAAAGAATGAACGGGGGTGGGGGACAAAGGTGGAAGACTAGTTAGACATCTCCTGCAGTCATCCGGGCTCCTCCTGCCCAATCCGAGGTCATGGAGATCTTGGATCAGGAGAGGTGGTGAGAAGGGTGTGGGTTCTGAAGGGAAAGCCAGCAGGATGGACTGGTAAGTTGAAGCAGGTGTCAGAAAGGGGGCGTGGGGGCGGACATCAAAGATGATTCCAAGATACACGCCACCGGAAGGACAGAAATGCTGTAACGGAGGCAGTGCGGACCCCGGGAGGCGCGGGTGTGGCCAGACAGGTCTGGAGCTCCGTTTTGGGTACACTAAGCTTGAGGAACATACTGGACCTCCAAGAGGAGAAGCCACTGGGCAACTGAATGAATGAACCTGCGGTGGAGGGGAGAGTCCAGGCTGCGATCGTAACATGTGTGATTCATACTTGCGATGGGACTTAACGCTCCAAGAGTCTACGGATCGCTCCAAGGAGTCAATGGGCAGAGTTCAGAGATCCGAGATCAAAGCCCGGGGGTACTCCCCGTTCAATGGTAAGAAGAAAGAAAAACACGAATAAGCAAAGGAGACTGAGGCAGTGAGGAAAAGCCATCACGTTATGGTTTCCTGGGAATCACGTAAAGGAAGAGTAAGTAGGGGGGTGGCCGAGTGGGGGCCGGTGCTCCTAATACTTCAAGTACTTGAATAAGAACTTGAATGAAGACCTAGAAAAGACCCTCGGAGGGGCGCCTGCGTGGCTCAGTAGGCTGAGCGTCCGACTTCGGCTCAGGCCGTGATCTCACGGCTTCTGAGTTCAAGCCCCGCACCGGGCTCTGTGCTGACGGCTCGGAGCCTGGAGCCTGCTTTGGATTCTGTGTCTCCCTCTCTGCCCTTCCCTGCTCATGCTCTGTCTCTCTCACTCTCAAAAATAAACATTAACAGAAAGAAAGAAAGAAAGAAAGAAAGAAAGAAAGAAAGAAAGAAAGACCCTTGGATTTAGCAACATTAAAGGTCACAGGTGACAAAGAATTATCAGTGATATAATGGAAAACAAGGATCCCATAATGGGAGAAATATCCTATAAATCCAGCGGGCTCACAATTTCTCAGATAAAACCCATAAAGGGAAACCCATCCTTCAGACATGATCTGATAAATTTCAAGGAAATTTCAAGGAAAAAGAAATTTCCAAGCTTCTTACTATAAGAAATTTAAACCAGGCTTGTTTCAGATTTTCATCAATGCCAGAAGTAATGAAGCTAAGGAAAAAACTCAAGAACTGACCTCACTTCGAAAAAGTTTTTTAATGTTT
The DNA here is from genome assembly GCF_018350175.1 of Felis catus. Lineage (NCBI taxonomy): Eukaryota > Metazoa > Chordata > Mammalia > Carnivora > Felidae > Felis > Felis catus. Next base: position 88,004,164 of record NC_058380.1, read on the forward strand.
ATCATTTTTTTTTAAATTTTTTTTCAACGTTTTTATTTATTTTGGGGACAGAGAGAGACAGAGCATGAACGGGGGAGGGGCAGAGAGAGAGGGAGACACAGAATCAGAAACAGGCTCCAGGCTCTGAGCCATCAGCCCAGAGCCCGACGCGGGGCTCGAACCCACGGACCGCGAGATCGTGACCTGGCTGAAGTCGGACGCTTAACCGACTGCGCCACCCAGGTGCCCCAAATGTTTATCATTTTTGAGAGAGAGAGAAAGAGAGGGGTGGGGAGGGGCAGAGAGAGAGGGAGACACAGAATCGGAAGCAGGTTCCAGGCTCTGAGCACAGAGCCTCATGCGGGGCTCGAACTCATGAGCCGCGAGATCACGACCTGAGCCGAAGTCGGACACGCAACTGACTGAGTCACCCAGGCGCCCCATTACTATTTCCCTTTAAAAGGTCCCTCCCCATAGTATTTTATTGGTGACCGTTGACATTTTAAATAGGGAGATTAGAAAACGCCTCACGGAGACTTGATTTCCCTCTCTGAGCCAGGCATCGATGAGCCACCATCGATGAAATTGATGAAGCAATGGCAATAAGGAAACGGAGCAGGCACTTGTTGCATGGAAAAACTTGACTGCTGGACGCAAGCCCAGTCACGTGTGTCTAAACTGTCTTTCCCTTCAGATGCTTAAAGGAGATAAAGAAAACCACCATCAAATAAAGAAATTTTCAGCTTCAGGAAAGGATGGTTTGATCACTTGTGACTCCATGTGGGCACAACGTAGTTCTGTGAGGGAAACACCATTAATTCAGAAGCATCAGTAATTTTCCCCCCAAAAGTTGGCTGAACTCCCTGAAGAAGAGGGCTCTTGGCAAATAGATTTACTAAAACAGAGGTCGAGGAATCCTAAAATGAAAAAAATATGCCGGCTACTGGAACTATTCCCCCTAAAAACACTCACCATTTAACACATTTGGAAGTATTTCTGCACATTGGATTGACGAGAGTTTTTTGGTTTTTTACACACATGGCCTTAAATGGTAACACACATATTCTCAGAGCAATGAAAAATCTACATGCTGAGATATGTTCATACAGAAAAGACGGCTTTGATCCCTCGCCTGGACTCATTTTAAGACACTCGTATGACAAGGAAGACTTACGACATCGCTTTTTGTTCAATATTTGGTTTTGCAAATTAATGAATGTTTGTAAAAGCCTATGCTGGGTGTTCTAGTTGATACTTTTATTGAGGGAAAACAGGTTTCTAGGAAAGGAATCCAAACGAATGACACTGGCCCTAAGCAGTGTTCTCAGAAGGAGACGGTGTTGCCCTATAGGGGACATTTCGCAACGTCTAGAGACACTTTTGACCATTACAACTTGGGAAGGGGTGCTTCCAGCATTTGGTGGGTAGAAACCAGGGATGCTTCTAAACACCCTTTAGTGCTCACGACGGGCCCCTACGATAAAGAACTACCTGGCCCGAAACGTCAGTAGTGCCTTAAAGAACCAGATCCCGATGTGGGGGGTTATTCAGCCAACTGACAAGAAAGCCATTTAATTCTGCGATGTCTCAGACTTATCTGTGTCTCCCACAAAAGAAGTTTGAGAGCTGAATCCAAAACCCTGAGGGATGAAGAGAACACTCGAAAGCGGTGTAACGACTGCTCAAAGTACTGGTGATCACGGGAAGCAACTCCCCACCGCGAGATGACCCAGTGAGGTCGCTGGAGGCGGTGGCGAAGAAATGGTGGAACCAGAGATACTTGGTTGTAAGTTAAGTCCAAGCTACAATACTTACATTCTTCTGATCAATCGATTCGGCCGCCTTTACTATTTCATCCAAGCATTTCCCAATGATCGGAATCACCTGCCGATCAACTTCTGCGTAGGTCTTCATCGACTCCCCAATCCTCAGTATCCTCCTTTCCTCCATCTCCTGTATTTTCTGCAACATTAGATTTTGTATGAAGTTAACGTAGTCCACTCTTACTTACAGAAGTTGCCTTCAGTGATGCTGTTACCTCTAGCAAACAGTCTAGGAGGGAAACAGGTCCATCGACAGGGTTCGAGCTAGACAATCATTGTAACTATTGCCTCCACATTCACCAGCTGTACACGTTATTTTATGAATCGTTAGGCTGCCCAAATGTATCCAGTAAAACCTTGGATCGCGAGTAACTTTGTTCCGCACGTGCTCCACGAGACCAGCAAACATCTCTAATAAACTTTAACCTGATAAACGAGCGACGCCTTGCAAACGAGTAGTACGCGATGCCGAGTGTCACAGGATCACAACTGAGCCAATGGTTCCTAAAACTCGCTTTGATACACGAGTGCTTTGGATTGCAAGCATGCTTCTGGAATGAATTATGCTCGCACACCAAGGTTTTACTATACTTTATAGGATTCCATTCCAGCTTCATTGAGAACCCCAAACTCAAGTGCTTTTATCGGCGATACATTTCAGACAATCTCTTCTGCCTTTGATCCCCTACTTCACTCTTTACCAAAAGCCTGGCGTTAGTTAACCGCCTCAACCCAACACAGGCCGAGATGTCACTGGTGTATCTTCCTTCTACAAGCTGGAGCTTCTTGTTTGCTGTGTGCGTAGACACTAAGACGCAAATACTTGTCATCTTCCCTACAACTGGACACAAGTCGTAAAAGATTCCCAAAGCGGGAGAACACGTATGCATCTTTCTTCATGCCATTTCCGACAACCTAAAGTAGCCCAAAGAGAAACGATCCAGAGAAAAGTTCTGTCCTTTGTTCAAATCCTACAACCTTAGGAATTCCGCTAGGACTCCTAAGGTTAAGTTGGCATTTCAGAACCAGAACTGTCCTTTCAGCGAAAAGGGCACTAATCTAAGAATTGCAAATTCTCAAACTGGCCAAGAAAGGCTGCAGGTACCAACCGAGGACGTCTGGAAAGGCCAAGTGATTAACCTTGAGGCTAATGTTCTAGCTCACCTTGGTGCCAGTCAAGGCTTGATCCGGACGCTTTAAAAAATGGCTTCAGTGCCAGGAAATTTAGAACTCTATATAAATACTCAGCATATAAGCCCAGCCATCGTGATTCCAAGGCAACGTGGCTCTCAAAGCAAGGCCACCTCGGGAGGTCTGAATCACTTACCTGAAATATGTTGGGGATGTGCGTATGGTAATATTCGTGCTGCTCGTGGTTGAACTTCTGGAGAATTGACGAGTAATCGGCTCTGCTGTCCTCGGCCATTTGGTGACGTACTTGAGCTTGCTGACGTGCCTTGGGGCCAAAAAATGAGAACACCCCCATGTTTAATGAACACAGTAAAGGGCCTTGGACCGCAAACCGGAGGGATCTGCAGCCAAACTGACCTCAAATGTGTTATATGTAGCAGGTGTTAGTTTCTAGAAATTGTTTAGAATTTGAATTTGGCTTAGGTAAGGATGTGAACCCTAGTTTCTCACAAGCCCTACCATTCTCTATTGTCTTAACTTGGCATTACTTTCTAGTTCAACACAAGCACCGCTATTCTGTATTGTCTGCACTTGGCCCAGTTGACGTATTTATGTCACCTAGACGGCCCTTGTGGGAACTTGCTTCTCTATATATCTATATTGATCCATATAGTTTTTTGAGGAGGGGATGGGGGAATCCGTAATTTTTTTAACTCAATTCTCAATGGAGTTCATGAATTAAAAAGGCATATGAACCACTGATCTATATGTATATGGACCTTTTCTAAAACTCACCACAATGTTTGTGATTATTTTTATTTAAAAAAATTTTTTTAAGTAATGTCTACGCCCAACACGGGGCTTGAACTCACAACCCGGAAATCAAGAGTCGCATGCTTCACTGACTGAGCCATGGAGGTGCCCAGGTGTTTACTTTTAGTATATCAAGTATACAGTTTAGGGGCACCTGGGTGGCTCAGTCGGTTGAGTGTCCGGCTTTGGCTCAGATCATGATCTCACAGTTTGTGAGTTCGAGCCCTGCATCCGGCTCTGTGCTGACAGCTAGGAGCCTGGAGCCTGCTTCTGATTGATTCTGTGTCTCCCTCTCTCTCTGCCCCTCCCCCGCTGGTGCTCTGTCTCTCTCTCAAAAATACACATTAAAAAAAAACTTTTTTAAAGTATACAGTTTAAAGAAGCAGTAAATGTGCCACCCTCTTTGTGTTTTTGTCTGTATATGTACATGTATGTGCTATTTTGTATTCTACTGCATTGATTTTCTCCTAAATAATCAACAATAAAATTCATACATTTTTCTCTCTTTTTTAAAAAAAATTTTAATGTTTATTTTTTTAATTAAAAAAACTTTTTTTAACGTTTATTTATTTTTGAGACAGAAAGAGACAGACCATGAACGGGGGAGGGTCAGAGAGAGAGGGAGACACAGAATCCGAAACAGGCTCCAGGCTCTGAGCTGTCAGCACAGAGCCCGACGCGGGGCTCAACCTCACGGACCGTGAGATCATGACCTGAGCTGAAGTCAGACACTTAACCGACTGAGCCACCCAGGCGCCCCAAATGTTTATTTTTCATTTTTGAGAGAGAGAGACAGAGCATGAGCAGGGAAGGGGCAGAGAGAGAGGGAGACACAGACTCCAAAGCAGGCTCCGGACTGAGCTGTCAGCACAGAGCCCAACGCGGGGCTCGAACTCACGAGCTATGAGATCACGACCTGAGCCGAAGTCCCAATGCCCAACTGACTGAGCCACCCAGGCGCCCCTTTGTTTCTCTTTTCTAATTCACGTTTTGGTTAATCATACACTTGCAAGAAAGGGGCAATCGTTGATGAATTACAGAATCGATATAATAATAATTATTTTAAATATTATATATAATATAATAATAATAATGATTATTATTATTTTAAAGCTCAAACAAGAATGTCTGTAAACTGGGAAATCATCCACAAGCACCGCCGATTGTTACGCTGCTGATCCCACCTTGGATTCATCTAGCACTCTCGAGATGTCTTAAGCAATATGACCTCATGAATCTCTAACGCAGCCTGAGGTTCGCGCGGGGCAAACACTCCCCCCTCCCACCCCCCCGCAGACAAAGAGGTGGCTTGGCCTGCAGGTGACACGACCACTGCTACTCGGGGCCAAAAACACACCAGGAAGAGGGCCCTGTTCCAGCAAAACCCAGGGAACATTCCCGTTTGTTTTCCATTTTGCTTTGTGTTACTAAACCCCACAGTTTTCAAAAGGGACGAAAGAGAACACGGACACGTTCAACTGCAAAAGCGATGCCCCACTTTCGGTCTGACGGCTGGCCCCGCCCACTATCAGACTTGCGGCCTCGCGCTGTCCTTTATGGCTTCCTGCCTCTGTGACTTGAAGGCTCCACCTGAGTTTTCACTTCCTTGACACATTTCACTCATCTGCGCGTTGGTCAAGGCCCAAGGTGCTCATTCAGAGCTTGCTTCCTTTATTTTCTTCTCAAACGAAGGTTAACAGGACGAGTCTTTCCAAACCGATTTCCCTATTACCTGGGGCTTTGCAGTTTCTCAGGGCTTTGAGGGATCTCAACACCATTTTCTCCACGTCTCGCGTTCCCTTGGTTAGTTCGACTGCCACGTTCTTCCTCTTTGTCGGCACCCTGTTAACTCCCTTCCTGACCATACGCTCTGGCGTCTGCTTCTGTGTCCACTAGTAAATATTTTAAGCTGGTCCCCCAAATGTGAAGATCCTGGCCACCCTCAAAAATCCCTTCCAATAGACACTAGCCCTCCTCTGTGTAGATAATAGCTTTCCCACCTACGTGCGTGCCATCTGTCCCCCTAACGCTTCTGACACAAAAATCCTTTTAACTCTTTCGATTACTTAAGGGTTTTTATCATTTATCATCTTGTTGTGAATGTGAAGAAAAAAAAAAAAAAGAACCCAGGAAATTCCCAGGTAGACCTCAAACTTCTAAAAAAGTCTCTATTTCATTTACATACCTTTCTCAAAAATTCAAGGCAGGGGCACGGGGTGGTGTTTCCTCCCCTCCTTTGTAAGCCAGATGGAGTCCGCTTTATTTTGGAGAAATTATTCTACCTGGGTGAATTTTTATTTATTTTTTTTCAATATTTATGTTGAGAGAGGGAGGGATGGAGAGCGAGCAGGGGAGGGGCAGAGAGCGAAAGGGGGAGAGAGAATCCCAAGCAGGCTCCGCACCGTCAGCACGGGGCTGTTGCCGCGCTTGAACCCATGAACCATGAGATCATGACCTGAGCTGAAACCAAGAGTCGGATGCTCAACCGACTGAGCCACCCAGGCGCCCCTGGTGAATTTTTAAAATAGCTTAAGTTCTGAAACAGAGAGCAGAACGTCATCCTTAGGCACGCGTAAGTATGTACGTACACACATGTGCGCGCGCGCGCGCACACACACACACGCACAGAATCAAGCTTCCGGACGATAAACCCATTCTTCTCAATCCCAGCAACCAGCTGCTTGGAATTAATTCCCACTTTGGAATCCCGGGCCCGGGCATGTGCCATCGTTCCGACCAAGTTTTACTATGGAAAATCTATTTTTGATAGGTTTATTTTGTTGGGTTTATTTTGCAATGGAACTTAAGAGTCTCTCTCCAGGGGTGACTGGGTGGCTCAGTCGGTTAAGCGTCCGACTCCAGCTCAGGTCATGATCTCACGGTTCGTGGGTTCGAGCCCCGCGTCGGGCTCTGTGCTGACAGCTCAGAGCCCGGAGCCTGTTTCGGATTCTGTGTCTCCCTCTCTCCCTGCCCCTCCCGCACTCATGCTCTGTCTCAAAAATAAATAAACATTAAAAAAAATTTTGTTTAAAAAAGCATCTCTCTCTAAAACTAGAGTCGGGTCAGTTACTCATGATTATAAATACATTAAAAAAAATATGTTTAAACGTGCTTTGAAAAACTTATCTGGAGTAACCGGTTAAGTAGCTAGAAATTTTAAGAGGGTATCTCCCAGACTAAGGCTAACTGAAGATCAGAAGCGTCCTTATTTCTATCTCTGTGTAAGTCAGTCTAAAAATAGCGACTATTATCTTAAAGAGATACTTCCTTCCCAAACCAGACCATACGCCGTATCTTGCAATTCAATTAAAGTTCTCGTTCTAAGAATACAAGCCAGCGCATCTTATAGCGACATGACCGTAGGGCAGAAGTTCAGAGGATTTTTTTTTTATGAGTCAGTCACAGAATTTAGAGAAAATATTCTAAAAAAGTCCAGCATGACCACAAGTGCCTGAGGCTGTAAATCACAGCCATCTTTGAATAAGGGTCTGGACCACTTTCACTGTCAATCAGAAAGGCTGAATTTAAACTTGAGAATTTCCTTGGCCAACCCTCGGGAATCTCCCCAAATGAATCCGCACAGGCCTGCGTGTGTATGCTCAGGCATGACTTCACAGCTCGGTGGTTTCTCCACCCAGCCCCTTCTACTGTCCTATGGAAACACAGCTGGATTGCCTCAAAGGTCAGAGGTGGAGTTTCTAAATAAAGAAGACAATATTTTAGAAACCGAACTGCCGTCCGAGGCTTCGAAACCCTAATGGGTTTAGAGATAAAAATACTGTAATCCATTTAGTTAGTTAAATTTAGACGATTCGCACTGGCCAAAATGTGCAGCCATTTGCTGTTCAGTGCAGTGTTATTCTCTCCCTTAATATTTCAGATATCGAGGGACAGAACGACACTGCTGGCCGAGTCCCCGTTGTCACGAGCAGAGAATACAGGGTGTATTAAGAAACTCGTTCGCTTTCACGTGGGGAACATGGCCGATCTGCTTAACAAATGATACCTTCTGTCTTTTACCAGCTGCTCGTGGCTTCTGACCTTTTCACAAAAATGGGCAAATACGCACTCGTTCCATTTATATATTTATTGTTAACAAGCAGAGAGACTGGTTCCTTTTTTTAAGCAACAGTTAAATGACCTCAGACCTCCCAGATCGACAGGCAATGCTGCTCCTTAAGTGAGAAACCATTTAGTGCAGCGGTGCTCAGAGGTTTGGGGAAGCCGTCTTCTCGTTTGTTAAAAGCGTGTAATAGAACAAATTTGAAAGGCCCATCCTTTCCTAACCCCAAATCTGGGAACGGCAAAGAGGAATATTTGGCATTTACCACTGGGAGCTCAAACGACAGTAAGTGTTCTCCAGAGCACCTGCGCTTGTGATGTTTATTTCATTATTTTATTCATTTATTTATTCTTAGAGATTTTTTCCTTTTTAATGTTTTTTATTTATCTTGAGAGAGAGAAGGGGCATGAGTCGGGGAGGGGCAGGGAGAGACGGAGAGAGAGGATCCCCAGAGGGGCTCGATTTCATACGAGATCATGACCTGAGCCGAAATCAAAACTTGGGACACTGGGGGCGCCTGGATGGCTCAGTCGGTCGGGCCACCGACTCTTGGTTTTGGCTCCGGTCATGATCTCACTGTTCGTGAGTTTGACCCCCACGTCGGGCTCCACGCTGGCAGTGCGGAGCCTGCTTGGGATCTCTCTCTCCCTCTCTCTGCCCATTCCCTGCTCACTCTCTGTCTCTCTTGAAATAAATAAAACTTAAAAAAAAAAAAAAGTCAGACGCATAACCAACTGAGCCACCCAGGTGCCCCAGTGTTTTCTTTCTTTCTTTTTTAGTGGTTTTTAAATTTATTTTTGAGACAGAGAGAGACAGAGCATGAGCAGGGGAGGGGCAGAGAGAGAGGGAGACACAGAATCGGAAGCAGGCTCCGGGCTCTGAGCCGTCAGCACAGAGCCCGACGCGGGGCTCGAACCCACGGACCGCGAGATCATGACCCGAGCCGGAGTCGGACGCTCCGCCGACTGAGCCACCCAGGCGCCCCTCCGATGTTTCCTTTCATTAACATAAAAAGAAGCCAAACGTATTTTAGGCTGGACAGAAAAGAGGACTAAATCGAGATGTTATTCGGAATCACCATTTGGTATCCCTGCCAGGCTACCCACCATTATTATCCAGTAGCTGGCGACCCGAGGTAGCTCCACTGTTGGGGGCAAGACGGGCCGGACCACTACCACCAGGATCGAGCCAGATGGCTGGATGGCCTGGGCTGAAGCCACAGCATGGATCCAGTGGGGCTCCTGGCTGCAAATTCACCCATCTTCAAACTATCTCAGCCGCTGACTTAATATCACAGATAAAACTGGGGCGCCAGGCTGGCTCAGTTGGTGGCGCGTGCGACTCTTGATCTCTGAGTGGTGAGTTCGAGTCCCACCGTAGGCATAGAGATTACTCAAAAAAAAAAAAAAAATCCTAAAAAAATATACTGCGGATCAAGTGACAACCTACACATTTAAAGACCTGGGTTCTCTGCCTCTGTCCATCCTCTTTCACCTGATTACAAAAATTTGCTTGCTGCAAATGATTCCGATTTACAGAACTCCGCGGTTTAGAAGTAAAAGTCCCTGCACATTCAAACCCTCGGACAATCGCTGGGAACATGACAACCTGGAATCCTTCATTTGTGAACCGTGCTAACTACTGAGAGGAGGTAAGACAGCCTGGGGCAAGTCACTGGAAAATTCCAGAAGCACAGCTGCAGTGCTTCTAAATGACACCAGCACATTACAACGGCCCCCAATCGACAGCTGGCAAAGCTGTTCACCATATTCTCAGAGTGGCAAAGAGCCCTAAGCACTAGACACGCTTCCTTTGGACCCGGCTGGGTTCATGCGAAGTACACACACTGTGGCAGCAAACGAGGGAGGAAGAGGCCACTGAATACTCTGACCTATTTTCTGGGTATTTTCGAGATGCATAAAAACAGCAACCAGTTGAGAATCCCTGAAAACTTTCACTGTTATACTGGATGTCTCTAGGACTTGTCTGTGATTAGGAGGCGAACTCATGTTCCCTAGTCCTTGACTTAGCAATTCTACTTATGGGAAGTCATCCTAATGAAATTCTTTTATTCATTCATTCATTCATTCATTCAGTTATCTCCACACCCAATGTGGGGCTCAAACTCATGACCTTGACTAAGGTCAAGGGTCGCAGGCTACACTGGCTGAGACAGCCAAGAGCCCACTGCCCTGCCAATGAAATCACTTTAAATGTCCACCAATGATGTTCATCACAGTATTATTTACACTAGACGATAATTTGAAACAAATGCTCAGTAATGTGATTGGTTAAATATATGTCATATCCTTGATGGACTAAAGTGTAGCCTGCTTAAAAAAAAAAAAAAGTAAGAGCACTTAATGATTCGGAAAAGTCAAAGCTGTATGTGATCTAAAAAAAAATGTTAAGGTTTCCAAACAGCATTTACAGCATACTTTGGTGATTGTAAAAATAAAACATTAATAATTAACAGTGATCGCTTCTGAAAAGAGTGATTAAGAAATATTTTATTTTGCCGAAAAGATTAAAGAAACACATTCTAATGGTGAATTCCAGAAACTTAAAGATGGAAGAGGTATGGCTTGCCTTTGAGAGAAAGAAAGAAAGAAAGAAAGAAAGAAAGAAAGAAAGAAAGAAAGGGAAAGAAAGAGGAGAGGAAAGGAAAGGAAAGGAAAGGAAAGGAAAGGAAAGGAAAGGAAAGGAAAGGAAAGAAAGAAAGAAAGAAAGAAAGAAAGAAAGAAAGAAAGAAGAAGGGAAGGGAAGGGAAGGGAAGGGAAGGGAAGGGAAGGGAAGGGAAGGGAAGGGAAAGGAAAGGAAAGGAAAGGAAAGTTCTAAAAAGATAATGTAGTAGGAAGGATACTAACAAAGGAAGAGATGAAAATTTTCTCTGTCTGGAGCAGTGTATGATAAATGGCATTGGTTAAATTTCCCAGCAAACTGTTGCATCGAGAATACATTTTCAAGTTCAAGACTAAGAATGCATTTAAAAATTCCTACTCAGACAGAGTGCTGGGAGTTTTTGTTGGAGACTTCCAGGCCGGGGACTTGTCAAAACAATGAGTCTGTCTTTGATAAATTATAAAGGCAGCTAAAATACAAAACAGAGAAAAACTTCAAAATAAGTTAACCAAAGAAATATGCTTGAAATATTTCAGCAATTTCCTGGTTCTTTTTTAACAGTCTTACAACTTCTAGCCCCAGTGTATTATAAGTTACTTTGGTCCACAGTCACTGAAATAGAAGGAGAGAACACAGAAAAGATAGCAAATGAGACCAGCATCTCAATCCCACATGGGCCATTCAGTTGCTAAACAGTTGTAAGAAAAGGCCTTCTGTTCCCCTATACCCTGGTTGCCTTATTTGAAAAAGAGAATTGGAAATATCTATTTACCAAAGGTGAGCGACCATTTCTGCTGAAAGGGAAGCCAATGCTGATAGCGTTCATCTTGATGTTGGCACAGGCCCAAGGTAGGCTAGTGAAACATTCGGCATGAGCTCCGAGATCTTGTTAAAATATAAATCGTGGTCTCCAAGACTCGACCCCCTTCTCTTCCCTTGTTTCTAAGGCATGGTCATTGGCAAGAAACTTGCGTTTTCAGCTGTGGCAGGGTGGAAATTGACTACCTCTTTCTCTTCTCTCTCTCCCCTTAATAAATAATCTCACCCCAGAATATGACACTCACAAGGTCTCACATGAGTACAGCTGAAGATGACAGCCCGGATTCTAGAAAGTTAATGCCCAAATGACCTCTCTTTATGGCTGTGGGGTTCCTGTGAAGAACAAAAATACTAAAAGCCCTTTTAATGCAGTTCTAGAAAAGATCGGTTCCTCAGAAGAGGACAAAAATTAGTCACGTTACATACCCCAGGGAAAGAATTAAATACATGCATCCTGTTCTGAAGAAATCTGATGTATTTGGCGGTAGGTTAGCAGCTGTTCGTCCTTAGTACCGAGTGACAACAGACGTCTAACCAGTAAAGTTTAATACTAAAAAGCTGTCATGTGGTATTCAGCATATACACTCAATTCGTTCAAGATGTAAGACCACAGGTTTGTTTTTTATTTTAATCTCGGTGTTCATTTTTTCTGCTTTTCTTTAAGTTGGGTGACACCTAACAAAACTTCTCTAGTGACAGAGAAGACAGCTAGGAAGTTTGTTAAGGTCTTTGGCTATGGGGTGGAGTGGAGGAAGTGTGTCCTCTGAGAAACAAAATCTTAAACTTGTATATATTATACAGATGGTACAAGAACTCCCGACCCAAGTAATTAACATAAAAATTGGTCCCAGGTTGTCTGGAAGAAACCGATATAAAACCTTGCTGGGTTTCACCTAATCCTGCTTTTATGGGATTCTCAGAGAAAAAACCATCCCCATTGAAGGCATGTTCATATAAAAAAGACCATAATAATCACAAATGCACAAGGAAATAAACCACCATGAGAGGTGATACAATAGAGAGAAAAATTATCAGCATAAGAACTTGAAGTAAAAGAACAATTTGGAAGAAAATATAAAACAGGAATATTTAAAGTAAAGACATAAAAGAAGCAATAGAACTCAGAAGAAAATAGTAAGACATTATGAAAATGAAGCATATATGAAAAAGAACCAAATAGAACTTCTGGAAATAAAAAAATACGGTCACTGAAATTTGAAAGCTTAACAGATGAGTTAAATAATAGAATAACTGAAGAGAATTCATGAAGTAGCTGAGAAAGTTACACAAAATGTAATATACAGAGATAAAGAAAGGGAAGGAATGGAAACGAAGTTAGAAGGCATGGGGAATAGGATGAGGAGTTTCACACACATCTACGAGGAGACCCAGAACCAACAATTTGAGAGAATGAAACCCAGGCAACATTTGAAGAGTTACTACCTGAAAGCTCTTCCTACATTGACAAAAGGAACAAACCCCCAATTGAACCCCAAGCAGAAAAATTAGAAATAGAAAGTATGTACTCTGAAGTATCATAGCGATGCTACAGAACTCCAAAGGCAAAGATACGGTCTTAACAACTAGGGAAGGAAAGTCAAATATCTACAAAGGAATGCAATTAAGTAGACAGCCAATTTCCCAAGAGGAATGATCAAAGATAAAACACACCGGGATGATATTTTCAAAATGTTTAGAGAAAATAATTGTCAACTGAGAATTCTATACCTAGCTAAACTATCACGGTAGAAGGAGGGCAAAATAAAGACTTCAGACAAATAAAGAAGAAAGTACTGCTCACAAACCCTCAAGGAAGAAAAGTAGAACAACCTATCATCCAGGAAGGAGGAAATGTAACCCAGAAAGGAATAATATGCAAGAAGTAACAACACTGGGCCTGCCTGGTAATGTGTCTACAGCGGTGAGGATGGACGGTGAACTTCCAGGTGTCTGCCTCCTGGTCCAGTACAATCCCCGCCTCTCCTCCTTGGCTCCCTGATACTGAGGCCTCATGTCAATTGCTATTAGTCACCTTACCCCAACTCACTATTACCTGCCAGTTCTGTAGGTGAGAGCGGTGGTTAACAGTAAAGAGCTCATTCAACATAATCCAATAGTAAAGTCATAGGGTCCACAGACAAGAACTGAATTTGAGGCATGGACACGTACTTCGGTCTTGGCTGTACCATATCCAGCAGGGCCACTTCCAGCTAATGATAATTCAACATCTTACAGCCTCACCCTGCTTATCCAGAAACGGACAAAAGAATTCTAGAGAGGATCAGAACCCTTTTAGAAAATATAAAGCACTTTCCCAGCGTGAGTTTTTTGAGTAGGTTCAATAGCATTTCATCGGGGTCACATTCATTCTGCCTTTTGGCTTTTAACATTCTTCATCATCTGTTCTCATGCCATCCCTCCAGGAGACCCTACTCAGTCCCCCGCCCCACCAGGCAGCCCAACCTGAGCAGCATGTTCCCTCAGAGCCCTGGATGCGGCACTTTCCACTCTGTTGACCTCTGCCTGCTTCATCTTTTCAATTTCTACACATCCTTCATGTTCAGGCCCCAATTCCAGCCTCAGGCCTATCTCAACAACCTGTCATCTGCACAGAGCTTTCACAGATGCAGAATCCTAGTATCTGAGCTCCTCGTATTCGCTGCTCACAGGACCCGGTGATTTTCCACACGATGTCTCTCATAAACCATTTTTTAAATGCTTTTATTTATGAAAGACAGAGAGAGACAGAGTGTGAGTAAGAGAGAGGCAGAGAGAAGGAGGGAGACACAGAATCTGAAGCGGGCTCCGGGCTCTGAGCTGTCAGCAGAGCCTGACACGGGGCTCGAACTCACGAACTGTGAGATCATGACCTGCGCCAAAGTCGCATGCTTAACCGACTGAGCCACCCAGGTACCCCTCTCATAAACCATTTTTTTAAACTGCTATTGTTCTCATTATCTTCACCAGGCAGTTTGGCATGTAACCTATGATACTCTATCTTATTCTCCAACTGACTCGAGTTTTCCTCGTCTCTCCATTTCATCATTATCGGCTAAGCAAAGCCCTCACGAAAGGCACCCTATTGTAATCCTCTTGATGCGCTATTTGTTCAATAAGTGTTCTTACAGAATGCCTAGATGCCTAGAATGTTCTAAATATACTCAAGTGATTCACAGTAGGTCGAAGGAGTAAGAACGGAGGAGGAAGGAGCCAGAAGTAACCAAAAGAGAGGGACACAAACAGACAAAATACAGATAATGACAAGTGTCGACCACTTAACCGTGGTCCAAAAGCAGGCCTCTCCTTTATGCAGATCACATAGCGCTGAAACCTCACAACAAGCCCTTGAGGTGCACAATGTTATCCTTATTTCACAGAACAGGAAACACACTCAGACAGGAAGCAAACCGTCTTGTGCCATCCCATTAATGAGTGGTAGAAACAAGATCCAAAGATTAAGAACAAGCTCTTGCCCCAGCTAGCCCCCTCACTCTCAGTGAAAATGAAAATATTTCCTTAGATGAGTTGCCATATGGAAGCCTAAGTGAATATCATTTTTATGTATTTAATTCATTTTTGTATAGGCATATTCGTATGTTCATAAAATATGAATATATTCATATTTTTAAAAAAAATATTTTTATTTTTTTATTTTTGAGACCGAGAGAGACAGAGCATGAGCAGGGGAGGGGCAGAGAGAGAGGGAGACACAGAATTCAAAGCAGGCTCCAGGCTCTGAGCCATCAGCACAGAGCCCGATGCGGGGCTCGAGCTCACGGACCGTGAGATCAAGACCTGAGCCGAAGTCGGAAGCCCAACCAACTGAGCCACCCAGCCGCCCCAATATTCATATCATTTCTATTCAATTCATCTTAATCTTCAGGTCTGGGGCATGGGGATGATCTATTTATTATCTTACTGGGCTCTATTGCTATTTTGCAGATCATTTTGCAAACGTGGAGGTTGGTCAACGGCTATGCTTTTAGGAACATTAAAACAAGGCTAAGACAGTCTCATGTCAAAATGAAAAAATGCATACTGGAAACATTTCACTGAAGAGGCTTTCGGAAGTATTTCATCTCTATGTAAATTCACTTTTGGTATCACCTCCACCCCCACCATTCCTGATACTCTTGAGATTTTGACTTCCTTGGGGTTTACTGGATGTTTATTTAACCAAACTCCATTGTTTAGCATAAAAACCACTTACGCCAAAAACAAATAAGTGAAAATTAAGACTCACAATATAGGGACAGTAGCAACTGCTAGCAAATGAACTAAAAGTTGGAGCTGGGAAACCCAATTTGGCAATAAATTTCATATTTAAAAAAATAATAAATAAAAAAATAAAAGTTGGAGCTGAATGCAATTTAAAGAGCACTTCTGTAAAACATTTAACCGTAGTAAATAACTGCATGTTTCAACATTCCTATCACAAATTCATTAAATTTTTTTTTAATTTTTTTTAATGTTTATGTATTTTTGAGACAGAGAGACAGAACACGATCGGGGGAGGGGCAGAGAGAGAGGGAGACACAGAATCTGAAGCAGGCTCCAGGCTCTGAGCGGTCAGCACAGAGCCCGATGTGGGGCTCGAACTCACGAACCGCGAGATCATGACTGAGCCGAAGTCGGACACTTAACCAACTCAGCCCGCCAGGCACCCCCACAAATTCATTTTTAATGGTCAAACTAACACTGAGTGTCACAACCTTTAAAAAAACCCACAAAACTCATCTAACTAATATTCACTTACGACACAGATCAAAGTTATGCCCTGTTTCCAGACATAAATACATTTACTCCACATCTAATAATTGGAGAACATTTCCATTAAATTCCGTTTCCCATGTTAAGTGTCAAAAGAGGGAAACATATCCATTATTACCCAGGACAAATATTAAGAATCAAAACAACCGAAACCATTCAGAATGTTCACTTAATACGGGCACCCCGAGAGACAACGTATACGCAGAATATAAACTCTACAGATAGATGCGTGAACAAGACAGTAACAAAAGTGTTCCCTCTTGAATCTTTGATTTGAACACTGATCCATTTATAAAGGAAGAGAGCAACAATACCCATTTTCAAAAGTCCCTTTGTAATCGTACGCATTTTTTTCCCTCGTTGTAAATAAAAAAGCATTTCCAACCAAAGGATCGAGCTGCCGTTGCAAAATGTATTTCCTGCATTCATACTAACCACTTCCTCTTTCAAAAAAAATTTTTTTTTGTTGTTTTCTAAGCTGTTACAGTGAACAGTTCCTTCAGATAACCAGTCAGACATTTTATATGAAACAGATTTGGGAGAAGCACTAAAGATATTACCATGTTCCGTAAAGAGGTCAAACCTCAGCGTTAGAGCGAGGGCAGTGAAAACATTTGACAAGTACAACTCCTTATACGTCCAGTGACTAAAGCAGTCATCTTGCAAGGGACTGTTTCCCCAAATGGTAAAAAAATTTAACACTGCTACTCGGCTGGCCTCAGTTAGAGAAGAAGTGAGCCTACCGTGCCTGTGCATTTCGGAGTCCTCAACTGAAGAAAATTTCCCAACTGCTCAACTCCTTTTCTCTTACTGAGATAATTACCACACTGAAAATCATTCAAAGCAAATCCTTTCCCTCTTGCGTAAAGTTAGCATAGATTCTTTTCTATAGTTTTATTTTGCTCTCCAAAACATCCGATTAGGTAACACAGGACACATTAAAAAAAAAAAAAAAAAAAAAAAGAGCGCGTGTATATTTTATCATAAACTGGAAATGTGAAGTCTTATCACATACTTCTCGAATTTTTTTGTGTGAATGTTTCTTTATTTTTGAGAGAGAGAGGAGACAGAGTGCGCGCCGGGGAGGGAGAGGGAAAGAGAGAGAGAGAGACACACAGAATCTGAAGCAGGCTCCAGGCTCGGAGTTGTCAGCACAGAGCCCGACGTGGGGCTCGAACTCACGAACTGACAGATCATGATCCGAGCCGAAGTCGGACGCTTAACCGACTGAGCCACCCAGGTTGACTCTATCACCTACTTCTTAAAATTCTACCTTCATTCGTAAATGGCTCAGAAGTTCCTATTCTACTAGGGACCTCCCTAAAGAATCTAAAAGCTACGAATGTTCAAAGCCAAATACTTTTAGAAGCTGTAGTAACTGCACATAAACAGAATGCTAACTCCCTGAGTAACTGACACGCACTTCTAAGCGCTGATGGTCAGGATCTGAATGTAATTTAACTTTGAAAACGTTTCCTCGAGTCAGGTTCTATAACAACACTCATGAGCAAGCCCAGTAATGAAGCCTCCTGCATTGTCTAGAGAATTCTTCTGGTTAATCAAGACTCAGAATTGCAATGAACTTGAATAAAGAAGCCCCATTAACAGTTTCAGGACACACAACTGCCCGTAAAAATGCAGACTCTGGCAGCAAAAAGAATCACCCGAGATAAATGAAACAAGAGCTGTGAGAAAGGGAGAAATTGACACCAGCGTTTAAAAACATAACTTGAAATTCACTAACAATTCGTAACCACTAACTGTGCAGTTTTTTGTTAAACAATATCCTATTTTGCATTTAGAAATTATGTAAGCGCCAACAGTCACAAGGCAAGGGCGAATTAGAGAAAGGGAATTATTCATTGCCTGACATGGATGAACTCCGTGTAATGCATGCATTTAGAAAACACTGTTCTCTCTGTTCCGAAATATTAGTTCACATTCCATTCATTTTGATAACCTTTTCCTTTTTCCTCCTAACACCACACTAACCATGGGCAGCTCCATCAGAAGGCAGAGATTAGGCACTGCTCCTCGCCCAACTTGGTCCAGTATGTCGTTCTTCCAAAGCAGACCGACAGACAAAACCTGACTATAAAGCCTTTGTCACCAAAATGCCACTGAAGAGCCCGTTAGAGGGCAAACGGGAAAATTCACAATACGGAGAGCTGAATACCGGGAGGAAAGTGAAAGCCAAGCTCCTTAAAGTCAAGGATTGTGTGCTGGCGTGTGGGTGTCTCGGGGTGCCGCCCCCACACCTCCCCAGCACGCAGTCGGTGGGTCGTGGGTGAGGCAACGAACGGGCGAATCATTCCGAAGGATCACACCTTAGGAATTCTTCAACACGTTCAATGCTTTTTGAAAATCAGACTAGGACCGTGAAATCACGATTCCATTACAATTCCCTGAAATTCAAACAAAGCCAAACAAACAAAAAAAAAATAGGTAACTCATTAGGGGGGTGGGAGGGGGGTGAGGGGAGGCCTGTGAAAAGAGAAATAGGCAATGTTCAGAATTTAGTTGGATAAAAAGCTGTACCGAGCAGGGGCGCCTGGCTGACTCCATCAGGCGAGCACGCAACTCTTGATCTCAGGGTTGTAAGTTCGAGTCCCATACTGGGCACGGAGATTACTTAAATAAATAAATAAACTTAAAAAAAAAAAAATGGTCCACAACACTCCTCGTCAAGGAAATGCAAAGACAAAAGGAAACCACTACCAGATTCCACTCCCCCGCTCGTCCAGAAGTCTTTCTATTTCAAGACCGAGAGCACCTCTTGTGGGTACGGATGAGGAGCAGCCCGCGGAGGGGCATCCGTGGGCACGGCCACCTCGTCAAGCTCTTTGACAGCACGCCAGAGGCAGGTACCCAAGTATGACTCACGATGCCACACCCAGGTCTACGCCCAGGAAAAGCGAGAGATCGTGGCCACCAAAGATCCGTCTAGAGAGGTTCGTGGTAGGCAGCCTCACTACGGAGACAACCCAGATGCCCCCGAACACGAGAAGGGATACACACTGGGGGCTGTCCGCACACGGAATATCACATGGCGACCGAGAAAGGGCAACTCAAATGACCACCACAGGCAACAAAAACATGAGGGTCAGAAACACAACGTTGAGTCAGAGAAGCCAGACAGAAGGATATATGTTGCATACCTTGTACGAAGTACAGAAGCGGGTTAAACCAACGTATGATGGGGTCAGAACGATAGTTACCTTTGGGATGGGGGAGTGTTCAAGGGAGCCTGTGGGGTTCTAGAGACGTCCCCATTTTAGCTGGCAGTGCATGGTTTCCTATAGACGTAAAAACTCATTGAGCTGTCCACTTGAGATGTGGCCACTTTATTGTACCTAAATTCACCTCAATAAAAAACTAATTTACGGGGCGCCTGGGTGGCGCAGTCGGTTGGGCGTCCAACTTCAGCCAGGTCATGATCTCGCGGTCTGTGAGTTCGAGCCCCGCATCAGGCTCTGGGCTGATGGCTCAGAGCCTGGAGCCTGTTTCCGATTCTGTGTCTCCCTCTCTCTCTGCCCCTCCCCCGTTCATGCTCTGTCTCTCTCTGTCCCAAAAATAAATAAAAAAACGTTGAAAAAAAATTTTTTTTTTAAAAACTAATTTATTTCTAAAGTAAGCTCTACGCCCAACACGGGGCTTGAACTCACAACCCTGAGATCAAGACGTGCACGCCCTGCCAAGGGAGCCAGCCGGGCGCCCCAATAAAAACTTATTGTGAACGTTCTAGAACACGTATCAAGTGGCAAGAGTGACCACCTCTCATGAGGGCCTGGGAAGGGGGCAGAATACCGTTCGCCTTACTCTCAATGTATTTTAATTATTATTACTACTGTTTTACCAGAGAACCCTACATTTGAGTGAGGCATTGTGGGTTTGATTTTTCCATGTTCCCTTGTAGCCCTCTGACTTCTCAATATTACAAAAGAGACAGTAGGGACTATATTTTCCACCTCGTTAAAAAAAGAGGTGCTTCAACTTAAGCGCGTGGGTCACGAGCCACAGGGCGACCTATTCTAACATATATCGGTTCTTTTACCAACCCGGATCAGCGAATTCCTAATCACTAGAACTCATGTTAAGTCTTCAAGTTCAAAACCTCCTGAGCGCTGCATCTTGGCAAAGGAGAGGAGACCGCGACCTTCCTTGAACTTCATCACCAACAAAAGTCATTCCGTTGAGCGATTTCCTTCCCCCATCATTCCTCAGAGGAACACGGCATCCTCACACATCCAAATATATTCCCCTGCCCAGAGATAAAACTACCAGGGGTCTTTTTTAAATTTTTAATGTCTATTTGATACATATAAATGCATTTCTAGTTAGACTGGGCGCTTCGAGGACAACACAGAGCTTCTTGTAAGCAAATTACTAAATATCTGCCCACATGCTGACACTGACCACAAAGCACAAGGTTACTGATGCCCCACGCAGACTTGGACAGATTTAGGTGACCTGAACACAGCGCATGCGAAAACCATGGGACGTTTTATTTAAAAAAAAAAAAAAAAAGAAGACGACAAAATTCAGGCTCATCATACCCAGATCCTAAGTCATCTAGAAGATGCATGTACCTAGAGTTCACATCACCTGTTATCATCAAACACAGACGCCATGTGCAGAAGTCCCTTCTGCTTCTACTGGGGAGGGTTCCCTCTCTGTAAACACAGTGCTATCATTCCAAATGTCGCAGAACTGATCGCCGCACGAGGGAGGGTGAGTTATTTCTAACACAACTGGATAACTGAATCATGGGCGGAAACCGGGGGGGAAAGACATTTATATCAGATTCAAAGACCGTCAGAAGTCACAGTGGGAAATTACATTACACAGCGACAAGAAGTGAAACATTACTTCCTTTCAGCTTGATACTGACAAGAGGCTTCGCTGGTGACAAAGGAGAGCAGATCGCTGTGTGTTTGGGGAAATCAGTGTTCCAAGTCCCCCTCTTGGGCAAAATGACATGATTTCCAATATTTCGACACTGCTCTATCCGCTTCAGGTTTGTGATGCCAAAATCATTTCTCATATCCTCGGAGAGGAGGTAAACGGGACTTGCATAAAAATAGCAAAATGGTGTCTTCAGGATAAGAAAAAACAGTATGCCCTTGGAAATATTAAGACAGTCAAGGAGAACAATTCAATTTGGCCAGGACCTGTCAGAAAGTCCTAAAGCCGTAACTGGCCCCAGGAACTGCACTGTTCATAGCTAACTGGGGTCTGACCTGAGGGCGAAATGCAAAGAAAACAATCACCCTGGAAATTTCTGAGCCACAGAAAGGGCCAGAACTCATACAGCATGTGTGGACCTCAACCCCCAAGTTGAGATTAATGCAGTCCTGGCTGGGGGGTGACCTCAGGGAACGCCAGCTCATCCTGGAGAACCCACTTTAAAGCTAGGCCATAGATTGGGAATGCAAGCTGGTGCAGCCACGCTGGAAAACGGTATGGAGGTTCCTCAAAAAAAATTAAAAATGGAACTACCCTACGACCCAGCAATTGCCTAGGCATTTCTCCACGGGATACAGGTGTGCTGTTTCGAAGGGACACATGCACCCCCATGTTTATAGCAGCACTCTCGACAATAGCCAAAGTACGGAAAGAGCCCAAATGTCCATCGATGGATGAACGGATAAAGAAGATGTGGTCTATATAGACAATGGAGTATTACTCGGCAATCAAAAAGAATGAAATCTTGCCATTTGCAACTACGTGGATGGAACTGGAGGGTATTGTGCTAAGTGAAGTTAGTCAGAGAAAGACAAAAATCAGATGACTTTACTCATATCAGGACTTTAAAAGACAAAACAGATGAACATAAGGGAAGGGAAACAAAAATAATACAGAAACAGGGAGGGGGACAAAACAGAAGAGACTCATAAATATGGAGAACAAACTGAGGGTGACGGGAGGGGTGGTGGGAGGGGGGGATGGGCGAAATGGGGAAGGGGCACTAAGGAATCTACTCCTGAAATCATTGTTGCACTAGATGCTAACTAATTGGGATGTAAATTAAAAAATTTTTTCTTTAATATTTATTTATTTATTTAATTTATTTATTTAGGACAGAGAGACAGAGCATGAGCAGGGGAGGGGCAGAGAGAGAGGGAGACACAGAATCCCAAGCAGGCTCCAGGCTCCGAGCCGTCAGCACAGAGCCCGACGCGGGGCTCGAACTCACAGACCGTGAGATCATGACCTGAGGCGAAGTCCGGTGCTCAACTGACCGAGCCACCCAGGCGCCCCAATTTGGATGAAAATTTAAAAAAAAAAAAAAAAAAAAGAAAAGAAAAAAGCTAGGCCATGGATAAAATTCCAAGGAACACACATTCAAAATCAAACAGTCTATTCTACACCTCCCATGTTTTTCTGCTGTGATTTATACCTTTTTATGGGACTGAAATACAGGGCAATGATGCGAGGATAACATAAAAGCCTTGCTAGTCTACGTGCAGTTTTTCACAGCACATTAATATCTACTGGGAAGATGTTGCCGCCTATGTGGAAATAATGGATAACTACTGAAAGCTATCTGGTGGATAAGATTTTTCAGTTTGATGAAAGGCATCTCATCAGAAGTGAATGCTTCCAGGGGCGCCTGGGTGGCTCAGTTGGTTGAGATCCGACTTCAGCTCAGGTCACGATCTCACGGTTCGTGGGTTCGAGCCCCACGTTGGGCTCTGTGCTGACGGCCCAGAGCCTGGAACCTGCTTTGGATTCTGTGTCTCCCTCTCTTTCTCTCTCTCCCCCTCCCCTGCTCACACTCTGCCTCCCTTTCTCTCAACTCTGGATAATAAAACATTAAAAGAAAAAAAAAAAAGAAGTGAATGATGCCCAAAACTATATCTCCGGAGGTCCTACTACTCTTAAGGACCTACATCACGAAGGACCAAGGGCTGTGATCCTCGGTGCAGATGCCTAGTTTTACTAAAGTTGTTCTTCTGTTGGAGCTCTGGGTACCAAGTTCTCGTCACTGTTGAGAGATCAGTTTCCAGGCCTATTTTCCCCCAGAAGCCCTGTCTGTTGCTTTTAGCAGTATTTTTGCAGAACGTAAGGTTCGCGGTGATGTGTTTATGGCATTATAGAAGAAATGTCTGTATCACAAAAATACACAAGGAAACAAGTCACCGTGAGCAAGTGAGCAGAAACAGCAAACTGAAGCATCAGGCCCGCAAAGAGTAGACGCTGAAATTAATCAAAAAGAGAATATAAAATTGGTACATTTCCTATGTCTCAAGAAGTAACATATGATGTGAAAGTGTGACAACATCACCAGAAAATAACAAAATGTCTCTACAGATTTTAAATAGACCCTGAAGGAACTTCTAGAAAGTAAAATTAACACCTGAACTTAGAGAACTTAAAGAACCCGCAGACTAGACACAGCGTAAGAGAGAATTCGTGAAACGAAAGTCGTATCTGAAGGAATTCATGGGACACAGAAGAGACAGAAGGACAGAGATGAGAAATGCAAATACACTTTCACAGGCAAAGAGGATACAAAGTAGAAGTTTTAACTTGCGCCTTATCATCAGAGTTCCAGAAGAAATAGAAGAAAGACGGATAGGCATGTGTGGGAAAACCCCAATCTGGAGCCAATAAATTCAGTGAATCAGAAGCAAGATAGAAAAGAAATTCACAGCTAGATATGTTATAGTGAAATGTCAGCGAAGAACTTAGACCAAAAATATCTCCATAGTCAGCAAGAAGAACAGACATGATCTTCAAAGGGTTAACAGTTACACGGACTTCTCATCCCTTGTGACTTCTCAACACAAATGAGAGCCAGGAGATGGCAGAATTAGGTTCCTCCAGGTACAATCACCCTGGGATTGTATACATGGAGAAATCATCTTTCAGAGATGAGAGGGAAGTGAAGTCCATTCCAATCCAACGAACACTGAGATTTTATTGCAATGAATCTTGGCTAATGGCACTTCTAAAGGATGTCCTTTGGAATTAAGAAGGAATTAAGATCCCCGATACAAAAAGGAATAGTGAACAAAGAAAGTGGAAAGCATACTTATAGGACTGTATAAAATTACCAAAGCCCAGCTTGTGTAATTGAACCCCAAATACTCACAAATAAATGGCAACAAGGGAGCTGGTTTAGTTAAAGGGTTGTGTGAGAAAACATCACTGGGGCGCCTGGGTGGCTCAGTCGGTTAAGCATCCGACTTCGGCTCAGGTCACGATCTCGCGGTCTGTGAGTTCGAGCCCCGCGTCGGGCTCTGTGCTGACGGCTCGGAGCCTGAAGCCTGCTTCCGATTCTGTGTCTCCCTCTCTCTCTTCCCCTCCCCTGCTCACACTCTGTCTCTCTCTCTCTCCTTCAAAAATAAACATTAAAAAAAATTTTTTTTAAAGAAAAAAGAGAAAACATCACTAAAGATTCCGATATACTTTGTAGTTCAGGCTGAATATGTCTGTTCAAGTGTCTAGGCTAGCCAATAAAACCACAGGAAGAGGATACAGGAGATCTCCAAAATGGCCCAGGGGAAAGATCGAATGAGGAAAATAAAACAAAAACAAAAATTTCAAAGCGCAAGAAGGCAAGAAACAAAGAGGGTCAAGGCAAGAGGTAAGGGAACATAGAGAAAGCGAGACAAAGAGAAAATAAAATGAGATGATACACATGAATCCAAACGCTTCAGGGGAAAGATAAGGACCATCAGAGTGGATTCAAAAGAAATCTCGCCGTGCCCCCCATGGCTAACCAAAAGAGCTAGCATAGATCAGGCAATACAGACTTTAAGGCATAAAGCATCACGGCAGAAAGAAATTCACCACACATGGATGAAAACTTAAAACACACTGAAGGTACTGCAATTCTAAAATTTATTTATTTTTTAAAGGTTTTCTTTTTTTAATTTATTTAATTTCTTTTTTTTTTTTAGTTTTTTTTTAAAGTTTATTTATTTTGAGAAAGAGAGAGAGGGCAGGGGAGGGGAAGAGAGAGAGGAGAGAGAATCCTAGGCAGGCTCCATGCTGTCAGCCCAGAGCTGACGTGGGGCTCTAACTCACCGACGTGCGATCAAGATCTGAGCCAACACCAAGAGTCGGACGCTTAACCAACTGAGCCACCCAGGTGCCCAAATTTAATTTCTTTAAGTAATCTCTATGCCCAACATGGGGCTCAAACTCCCGTCCCCAAGTCAGAGTGGCACGCTCTACTGACTAAGCCAGCCGGGCGCTCCTAAAACTTATTTTTTCCTAAGGTAACTTCACGGCACAAGAAAAAAAAGTAAGAGTAAATGACAAATCTTCCACCATTATGATCTGCCATAAATGGCTTTGAGTCCCTTGTACATACGAACACTGTTAGTATTCCCATGAATCCTGTTCTTCTGTGTTCCCATTTTACAGAGAAGAAAAGTAAGGCACAAAGAAGTAACATATCTCCCACAAAGAAATGATACAACCAATGGCAACAAGAATCCTTCACGATGGGAGGATTTGCATATCAGCAAGTTAGATCTAATGCAAATAGGTAGGGATGGAAAATACATATTCTTTTCAATTACTTAGAGAACACTGATAAAAACTGACCATGCGTTGGGGCATAAAACAAGTCTCAAATAAACCAAAGATTCAAACTCAGAGTTTCCAGAACGATGATGCAATTAAATTATAGAAATCAGTATCAAAGGTACTGAATTTACCGAAGAGAAGTTTAACTACGTCATACAGTGGGAAATTTTAAAATAGGCTTCCAAATAAATCATAGGAGAGATTCAATAACAGTAAAGGAAATGAAAAGTATCTGGAAATGAACAATAACGATACTTCATATCAAAATCTGTGGGTTACACACAAAATCATATGTAAATGGGAAATGTATTACTTAAATGGTCATATTAGAAAAGAAGAAAGGGGCGCCTGGGTGGCTCAGTCGGTTGAGCGTCTGACTTTGGCTCAGGTCATGATCTCACGGTTTGTGAGTTCGAACCCCCGCATCGGGCTCTCTGCTGTCAGCCTGGAGCCCGCTTCAGGTCCTCTAGCCCTCCCCTGCCTCTCAAAAATAAATAAACATTTTGTTAAAAAAAAAAAAAAAAGCGGGGCGCCTGGGTGGCTCAGTGGGTTGAGTGTCTGGCTTCCTCTGAGGCCATGATCTCACGGTTCATGGGTTCGAGCCCCACATCAGACTCTGTGCTGACAGCTCGGAGCCTGGAGCCTGGAGCCTGCTTCGGAGTCTGTGTCTCCCTCTCTCTCTGCCCCCTTCTTGTTTGTGTGCTCTCTTTCAAAAACAAAAATAAAAACAAACAAACCAAATAAACACACATTTTAAAAAAACGAAAAAAAAAAGAAAAGATGAAAGACTGTAATGACATAAACAACCGAAGAAAGAAATTTCTGGAAGGGGAGGAGAATAAATCCAAAGACACTGACAGAAGAGGAAGAAGAAAAAGAAAAAGAAACTAGATGAAATAGAAACTACAAATAGACAAAGGAAGCTCCATGACAATTGATTTCGGGTTCTCGGAAAATGCGGATAAAAATGATCTGGAATGCTGGTCCTCCAAAAAAAACCCCCAGAGATACAAATAAACAATTTTAGGAGTAAATAAGGGGGCACAACAGCACAGGCAGCAAAACTAAGGTGAGAGAATATTATGGGCAACTTTAAGCCAATAAATTTAAGGGGCGCCTGGGGCTCAGTCGGTTGAGTGTCCAACTTTGGCTCAGGTCATGATCTCGCCGTTCGCGGGTTCCAGCCCCGCGTCGGGCTCTGTGCTGACAGCTCGGAGCCTGGAGCCTGCTTCGGATTCTGTGTCTCCCTCTCTCTCTGCCCCTCCCTCGCTCGTGCTCTGTCTCTGTCTCTCGATAATAAACATAAAAAAAATTTTTTAAGCCAATAAATTTGAAAATTCAGGATGAAGTGGGTATAGGTCTAGAAAAACACAATCTGCCAGTACCGACCAAAGGGGAAGCAGACGATGAAGGAATTGACTCTGTAGTTAGAGACTTCCCACAGTGAAGTATTACGAAACGTTCAAGAAACATTAATTTCAACTTCCATGGATTATTTCAGAAAATAGAAAAACAAACAAACCGGCAACATGCTCGTAAAGCAAACTAGGACGGACGGGAAAGGAAAATTATAGATCCATTTCAATGGAAACAGATGCAAAACTCTTAGGTAAAATATTTACAAAACCAATTCAGCTAACGTATTAAAAAAAAAACAAACCCAAAACATCATCACCTAGTTGGGTTCGTCACAAGAATGCTAATTTGGTTCAATATAAGAACACTGACTCAGGTCAGTTAGCCTGATAAAGTGTATATATTAAAATCATGCTTAATGGAGAATTATTTGAAGTACTCTCTTCACACTCAAGAATCGAGATAAAGAAGTCCACAATAATTGCTTTTACCAGCATAATGGCGTTCATGACCAACAGAGCAAGATGAGAAGAATAAATAAAAGGCATAAGGGTTGAAAAAGAAATAAAGCTGTCATTATTTGCTGGTGATAGGCCCGTCTCTACACACACACACACACACACACACACACACACACACGCACACTCCAAAGTAGAAATACAAAGAGAATTTAGCAAGGCATCTGGCTCTAACATTAATGTAATTAATCTATAAAAGTCAGATGTTCTACACAGTCCATTTGAATTACGAACATCACGCCGAACGAAAAAACAATCAAGAATGAAGGAAATAAATGAAAGTATGATTTTTGTTTATATAATGGTGAAAAAGAAGCAAAATTATAAATATACCCTTCGGAGATACATACACCCGTGGCAAAGCTGGGACAATTAGCAAGGAGGTGATTAACACCGAATTAAGGATAAAGGGCACCTCTAGGGTGAGGATCAGGGGCAAGAAGTTAGGGACAGACTTCAAAGGCATCAATAAGATTGTATTTCTTTTTTTTTTATCTGTATTTATTTTTGAGAGAGACAGACACACAGCGGGAGCGGGGAAGGGACAGAGAGAGAGGGAGACACAGAACCTGAAGCAGGCTCCAGGCTGTCAGCACAGAGCCCGATGCGGGGCTCGAACTCACGGACCGTGAGATCATGACCTGAGCCGAAGTCAGACGCTTAACTGACTGAGCCACCCAGGCGCCCGTCAAGTATGTTTGTAATAAGCAAGGATAGCTTTTATGCTAAGAAAAGGCTGTAAGAGAAATTCCTTTTTTATTAATTTTTTTTATGTTTTTTATTTTTGAGAGAGACAGACAGGCAGAGTGCAAGCGGGGGAGGGGCAGAGAGAGAGGGAGACACAGAATCGGAAGCAGGATCCGGACTCTGAGCTGTAGGCACAGAACCCGACGGGGGGCTCAAACTCATGAGCCGTGAGATCATGACCTGAGCCGAAGTCGGACGCTTAACCCACTGAGCTGCCCAGGCGCCCCATAAAAGTAATTTTCTTTCAAGAAGATCTTTAAATGAGTAAAATTCACTCTGATTTGACATTTAGGCTAACAAAACATTTGATAAAGAAGGGGCATGTCTTTGCGAGGTACGCTACCCCTATACTGACCTACCTCATTTAGCCCCCAAACGATTTCAACGGAGTCCCATTTTAAACAGTTTGGG
Organism: Felis catus; assembly: GCF_018350175.1. Taxonomy (NCBI): domain Eukaryota; kingdom Metazoa; phylum Chordata; class Mammalia; order Carnivora; family Felidae; genus Felis; species Felis catus. The sequence continues at coordinate 88,032,759 of NC_058380.1, forward strand.
GAGCTGGCTATTTAATAGGAATTTATGACAAACCTGCGGTACTTTATGGTTACTCTATCAGCACATTAATATCTTTTGGTAAAGTATCCACGCTCAGGCTCAAATGCAGACATTGAGACTATGTATTTTAATATCTTCGGCAATGTTCAAGGAAGGCAGGGTGATAAATACCTAGGCTTTAAGCCAGGCATCTGGCAGACCTAGACCAATAACTAAATCATCCACGCTATTTTCCAACTAAACTCGTCCCCCACGAAATCTGGCAAAAGTGAAAGAAACCTATGAAAATGCCAGGCTTCTCCCCACCGAGAGCAGCAGGCTGAGGATGCCAAAACAGCCCTGGGCGGTCATGGGATGAATACAGCCATTTACCAGCCTTAAGCTGTTTACCCTGTATTGATGACTCTTCGGAAAAGAAAACTCCGCTTCTAGGGGAAAAACACACAGAAGACCACAAGAAGGTACAGTGCGAGCTTTATCACCTTCCTAACTGCGACACAAGTCGGGGACGCCCAGATGCCAGCCCTCAGCTACAACCTGCTAACAACCGGAATGAATCCACGGCAAGGCAGGCCGGCCCTCCAGGCCCTTTATCTCCCAAACGGAAGCATCAGAGGCAGCCGATCTCTTCCAGATGGCTCTGCAGCCCTGCGCTCTGGCTTTTAAAGGGGTGGACTTGTTCTTTGAAAAGCCATTAAGGGAAAAGCCACCACCTCCGGAAACCATCCTGCTGCGAGCCGCTCCCAGGCTGAGTCTCCGCGTCACCATCCTGGGGACTACACAATTCGGCCAAGTGCCCCCCGATCGGCACACCGGAGACGCCCCGAGAGTCAGGGCTTCTGGCCCCCACGACAGGTGACACAAAACGGAAAGCACTGATCCCAGGGTGGGTGGCCTTTTGCGGTGCCGTCGGAAAGGACAGCTTGGGGACAGGCAGCCTGGGGAGGAGAGGCTCCAGGCCCAGATAAGGGAAGTAAGTGAAAGACTCTCACTGTCACCTCACCTTCTCAACGTCTGCTTTGGTGACATTGATGTCGGCGTCCATCTTCTCAAAGTACTGCTGTGCCCTGTCCGCCTCTTTGCAGTCACGTTCAAATCGCCTTTTACTCTGAAAGCAGGGGCGAGTGGTGGCAGGAGAGCAGGTGTTAATGCAGCCGCGAGATTCCTACGCGAGGGTAACACTTCATCTCCATCCCCCAAAGAGCTTTCTCCTGCCTCTGAGCTGATTTGTGACGATTTCAATAAGTTACTCGAACAGCTGCATTTATTTCCACCCACACCCATCTCCCCTTTGTTCTTCTTTGCGTGTGATTTTTTTTTTTCTTTTTTAAGAAAAACGCTCTACGTGAGCTCTTGGGACTCAACATCCTAGTCTCCCTAAGGGTGCCTACAAACAAATCCAATTCAAACTGGAAGATCTCTGAAGGCGTGTCTTGGGCGTTTTTGTTTCGCGCTTACTGATCGCTTCGAGCTCGCGTTCACATTTAGGAAACCTAAAGCCGCTTCTCGGGCCGTTTGTCCTCCACTTACTGATTCGAGTTGCTTCCAGCAGATCTCTATGTGCTGCTGTGCCTTCCGCCCATCGTGAAAGTACTGGAAACAGAAAACGCACAGTGATTAGCACCCCCTCTTTCCCAGGGTCACACCTGAGGGAAAAAAAAAATCATCAACTCAAATCATATTTAATTTCTTGTTTTAAGTAGGCTCCACGCCCAACGGGGGGCTTGAACTCACAACCCTGGGATCCAGCGTCGCGTGCTCTGCCTACTGAGCCAGCCAGGCGCCCCCTAAACCGTATTGAAATACTGAATCTCTAGCGCACTCCAAAGAAATGGAAGACTTAAAAAATAAAGGGGAGGGGCGCCTGGGTGGCTCAGCTGGTTAAGCGTCCGACTTCGGCTCAAGTCACGATCTCGCGGTCTGTGAGTTCGAGCCCCGCGTCGGGCCCTGCGCTGACGGCTCGGAGCCCGGAGCCCGCTTCGGATTCTGTGTCCCCCTCTCTCTCTGCGCCTCCCCTGCTCAGGCTCTGTCTCAAAAATAAATGAAACATTAAAAAATAAATAAATCAAAAATAAAGGGGAAACGAAAACACAGTCAGAGTTTCCCCCTCAAACTTCAGGCAGGATAATCCCGAGTTCTCAGACCCACGCGCAACACTCGCGAAAAGGGCAGGAACGTTCGTTAGGACAGCGACCACGGAGACCTTTATTTTTCCGCTGCTTTGAGAATTCGCGTAGCACACGATTCGCCCACTGGAGTTGTACAACTCGGCGCTCGTTGGTGCAGTCGCAGAATTGTGCAACCATCACCACAGTCTGAGAACATTTGATCACCCCAAAAGGACAGCCTGAACGTCTAACACGTCATTCCCCTCCCCCCCCCCCCCCCCCCCCCAGCCCTGGGCAACCGCTACTCTACCTTACGTCTCCATAAATTTGCCTGCTCTGGCTTATTCCTATGAATGGAATCCTAGGCCGTGAGGTCTTTTGTGACTGGCACAATGGCTGCCATTAGCACGTAATGTTCACCAGGCAGAATGTCTTCCAGGTTCATGCACGTTGTCACGTGGGTCTCGGTCCTTTCTCTCTTTTTTACTGCCCAGTGACACTCCGTTGTATGGGCATATACCGATTTTGTTTCTCCATTCACAGTTGATGAACATTAGGGTTTTCCCAGTTTGGGGCTACAGGAATAATGCCCCTGCAAACATTTGTGTAGATGAATGTTTCCATTACTTAGATCTTCTTAGATTGAAAAGTAAGTTCAGCCCCCTGCTCTCTGCCAAGGCCCCGTGGCAGGTACGTGCCTTGTGTTGACCAGTAAGGACCCCAAAGGGCTAGAGCAGGGGTAAGCCTCAGGCACTATCAGGAAACGGGGTCAGAGAAGAAAGGGCCAGCCTGTGTAGAGTCTCGTAGGCTTTGGGTCTGAATGAGCTGGGGAGCCATGGGTCACATAGAGGCGCCATGTTGTGAAGGAAGGTTCCAGGTCTCTCTCCAACCCGGGAGACGGGAGACTTGGACCACAGGGCAGCAGCGTAGGTGGTGAGCGGGGGGTCAGACTCTAGGTGTCCTTCCCAGGTGTCAGGAAAACTCCAGGATCAGATGTGAGTGGAGGTACGGAAGTTTCAGGGTTGACTCCAAGATTGCTGGTCTGAGCTTTAGGAGGGGGGTACTGGAGTCACACAGTTTTAGCTTTGTTAGGTTGACATTCTAAGACAGCCCCAAGTGGAGAGCCTACCGGGGAGCTGGATGGCCGAGTGTGAGCTCAGGGAAGGGTCAACGCTAAAAAGATCAGCGTGGACGTCACCAGCACCACGTGGGTGGTTAGAGCCACAGCCTGGACAAGATCTCCAAAGGAGACGAGATCCCAAGGAAAGACCAGAAATACATAGAAATGTTAAGAAACTGATGTCCTTTTTATCTCGTGGCCCCAAATCACCAGCGTTTCCTAAATCCTGTAATCTCCTTCAGCTGTGACATCACTGACTTCGTCAATGTGGTGGGAATTTCCCAGATCTGTCCCCTGTGTCCCCAGCGGCTGACCCGGGGATATGGACCGCACACGGCCTCCCGGGCCCTCCGGTTCTGTCAGATTTGCCACAGATGTTCTGGTGCATCGGAGGGCGGGGAATTTAGGTGTATCTGAAGGTCCTCTCGCTGAGAAATTCTGGGTTGGCTGGGTCCTCGACGGAGGCAACGGCTCCGGTCAGGAACCCCCGCCCCGTGGGACGGAGGGGACCGCAGCAGCTCCCCACCCTGACTGGCCCCCGGGGTTCGGCACTAGCTCTTAGTGCTTTTCCTGAACCTTCTCCGCAGCCAGGTAACCCTTCCTGCTACTGAACAACCTTCCCGGAATGAGTGGGCTTGAATGTGCCGTCTGTGTTCTGACAGACAAGGTGGGGAATGTCGTGGCCAGAAGGCAGGTTGAAAGCAGACTGATGGCGGAGGCTCCCCCTCCCCCCCACCCTCCCCCTCTGAGTTTATCTCTCCTAGTCAGAGCCTAGGGCCCGGCTGAGTCACAAAGGAGGACTGAGGACTGGGGAGGACAGGAAGGAGGAGACAAAATCAGATTCTGGCTCTTTTATAAGGGACTCCTTCCTTGTCTCTCTTTCGAGGCCACGCTTCTCGGTTTTAAGCTCCCTTTTTAGGCAACTCTTCTCCATCCAGCAATTTAGGAATCCAAGAGGGGGGCCCCCCGGGGGGTCTTCACTTCTCAGGTTTCGTTAACAGACACAGGGATGAAAGGGAACCGAGCTGGAGTCTGGGTTCATGCTCTCGACATGAAAGTTTCTCCCAAAACACGAGGCCCGTCCTGGGCGGAGAGAGGAAATGCACACACAAGAACACGGGGAAAGTGACAGGCTCTGCCGGGAAAGGTTGACTCGGCTTTAACATCAAAGGCAAGTCTTCTCTGAAGGCAACAGGTGTCCCCCCCCGCCGCCCCCTGCTCCAAAAAAAGTCACATTCTGGGAGCATGAGGGCTGATTTTGATTGAAAACCCATACAGTGAATGTTCTTACCACCCCTCCATTTAATATCTAATAATAAATATGAATTTATTCCAGGGGTGCCTGGGGGGCTTCCGACTCCCGATTTCGGCTCAGGTCGTGATCTCACGGTTGTGAGTTCGAGCCCCGCATCGGGCTCTGCGCTGACAGCTAGGAGCATGGAGCCTGCTTCGGATTCTGTCTCAGTCTCTCTGCCCCTCCCCTGCTCGTGCTCTCTCTCTCTCTTTAACTGTCTCAAATACAAAATAACACGTTAAAAAAAAAAATCATCTGAGAACTACACTTGAGACCCTAAGGTTTCCAGTGACACAAGGAAAAATCGAGGTGTCAGTGATTTCCCTCCTAATCTTTCTTTCCTGGCGATACGTTCCTCCAAAACTCATCTGTGGCTACAACACACACAAAAAGACGTGGTGCTGAGCCCTGGGGAAGTTGGCGGGTGGTACCGGAGCCCTCCGGACCGTCCTGAGCGGACGGCCACCTACCCGTGGTTCATCTGCGGCCAGCTCTCCGTCCCCTCCTTCAGTCCGAAAGGCTAGTTAACAGGAACAAAGGTAAACAAACAAACCAGCTTGCCAGATGGGTTTGTTGTTTCTTCGCAAACAATGGCAAAGCATTTCTTCCCAGGACAGTGAGCAACTGTGTATCTAAAAAGTGTGCCTCCAAGCGCTAAAGAAAGAGGAATTGTTCTCTAGAAAAAGAGAATAGGTCTTTTGGAGCTACAGAGTGAAGTCACCACGGCGCCTTTCTCCTATCGCCAGAGAAGACAGGAAATGCCATCTCTAGAGACCCAGAGAGATGCTCCTGACTTTCTGCTGGAGGCAAGATGCTTTTGTGTCTCTTCCAAGGTGATGACAGACTTTTAAAAATGCCTGATGGTACGGCAGGTGGCAACTAAACTTCCTTTCCCCTTTCTGGTTGAACCTTAAAAATATACAGATAAGGGGCGCCTGGGTGGCTCAGTCGGCTCAGCGTCCTACTTCGGCTCAGGTTATGATCTCATGGTTTGTGGGTTCGAGCCCCGTGCTGACAGCTCAGAGCCTGGAGCCTGCTTCCGATTCTGTGTCTTCCTTTCTCTCTGCCCCTTCCGCACTCATGCTTCTCACCCCCCCCCCCAAAATAAACATTAAGAAACAATTTAAAAACTATATACAGATAAAATCTATACAAATAAAAACCATCCTTCCAATTTTTGTTGTTGTTGCTGTTAGAAATCTCCCAGGGACCAGGGGCAGCTAAGATAAGATAAGAATCACAGGGAACCTAAAATAAACAACCACAAACTTAAAGAAAAATTTCAATGACAAAGCTTCCAAGAAAGTTTTACCGCACTGCAAGAGATCATCGTTAGGCTGTGAGAATGTCTATTATTCACACCCCACAATTAGGTACAGCAGCTGCTCTTTTTTACTAGATTTATATATAATAGACCGTTAATTTTTAAAACTCCACAAAAAAGCAAAATATAGCACTGATCTGAGAACAGTCACTTCCAAAAAAAAAAAAAAAGTGGAAAAAAAAAAAAAGCATAAACACTCAATTGAGGACAGTCAACCATCTGGAATTTTAAATAAAACTCAGATTCCACAGATGAAAACAAAGGAATACAAAGACTTGAAAAGGCCAACGAAAAAAAGCGGCTTGCAGCAAATATGCCTGGGACAAATATTATAATTTCCTCAAAGCCCACAGCGTGGTGGGTCCGAACACTAACAGCTTCGAAGCCCGACTCGGGATTAATGAACACAGCTACGAATCTGTGTGGCCAAGGGGAGCCGTGGATGCGGGCTGCGGGGCAAACTCAACCACCTTCAGCCCTGCCCGAGGGAGCCCTTCACCCCCTGGCTTCAATCCCAAGCCGCAAACCTGGGAGCGTTGGGGATGTGATGGGAGTCGCATTCTGATTTATGCAGAATGGTCAGATGATTAAATAAAGAGGAATGATTCGGGAAGGTCTATTTCCCCCCACACATTTACAACACAAATAACCTTCTCAGTGAATTTGTTTCAAGTTCCTAAAGCGCCTGCCTCCCAGCATCATGCTTAGCTGCTTAACTCCCCCCATCCTCCCCCCCCCCCCCAGGCCATCTGGGCACCGGGCAGGGGACCCCACTCGCCGTCCTGCGGCCAAGTTCCCTTCACTCCTTCTCCCCATGTGCCTTCACCCCGCTGTTCCTGTCATTCACATGCTGGCTTTTGCTACCCAGAATGCTCCTCGTGCACAAGGTCCTGGACTCCAGAAGGCTTTTTTACCTATTCTTCAGGACAACTCTTTCCTTCATGTTCCTTAAAATCCTAATTGTGCTGAAGAATCCGATTAACTTTTTTTTTTTTAAGTAAGTTCCACGTCCAACGTGAGGCTTGAACTCACAGCCCCGAGATCAACAGCATGTTCTATGGGCTGGGCCAGCCAGGTGCCCCCCTGATTAACCCTCAGGATGATCTTAAGCAGCCGATGAGACACGGCCCTCCCTTGACCTCTTCCCGGGGTCTACCTCTGGTACTTCCAGACCCAGACAAGGAGGATCGCCCAACAGAGGGCCAGGGTGACCAGGGGTGGGACTTTAGGGGCAGTGATCCTTCCCTGAAAAGGCTAAAAGCTCTTACAGTGGGATTCAGTCACTCAGTCCACACTGCATGCCCAGATGCACAGGGTGCTGCTGTCCTCGTGAAAACTGGTGGACACAGAGGAAGAGAAAAGGGGACGAGGTGGGGGTGTGGGCACAGCGGCATTTTAGATAGAGAGGGTTTACATCTGGATGGGAAACATCTGGATGATGTTTCTTTCTTTTTTTTTTTTTTTTTAATGTTTATTTTTGAGAGAGACACAGACGGAGTGTGAGCAGGGGAGGGGCAGAGAGAGAGGGAGACACAGAATCCGAAGCAGGCTCCAGGTTCTGAGTTGTTGGCACAGAGCCCGACGCGGGGCTCGAACCCACGAACCGTGAGATCATGACCTGAGCCGAAGACGGACGCTTAACCGACTGAGCCACCCAGGCGCCCCTGGATGAGGTTTCTTGAACAAAGTGTAAGAACGGACTTGCAGAGGTCCGGGGAAACACCCTTGCGAGCAGCGGGAACAGCGATGGAGATGCCCTGAGGTGGGAGAGGGCTGGGCTTGCTCACGGAACAGCTGATGCCAATGTGACCAGACACAGATGACGAATAAGGCCGAAGCAGGCGACGGCTGGACCAAGGACACCTTCCAAAGCCACGTTAGCGTGAGGGGAAGCCACCAGGACGTGGTCTGCTCTGTGCCACCACAAGGTTGCACGGACTCCCTGGCGTGTGGAGAACGTTCCGAATGTGGCGGGTGCAGCAGAGGGACCAGGGGGGTACAGGTGGAGATGGGGAGCTGTGCCACGGACCACGGGGCGAGCCCGGAAGCCGGGGGGGAGTCAGGAAGCCTGGAGCACTCCTCCGGGTGAGACGACGAGGGACTGGACGAGGGTTGAGAAGTGTTTGGATTGAGGACATTTACTGAAGATAGAGCCGATCACAGGAGCTGCTACTATACAGAAGATGGGGTGCGAAGGGGGCCAGAACAACCAGGTTAAAAAGGAGTGCCATTGACTGACTGGAGGAAATGCAGATTGGAATGGGGTGTGACAAAAAGGAGTTTCGGGGATCCAAAGTTTCTTTCTGGATGGGCTACATGGGCCACTGCCTCCCACAGCCCTGAGGCATCACTCCCAGTGCTGCTGGGCTCCAGAACCCCCTCATTCCTTGGCGCACTGGTGGGAGGGGTGTGGATGCTGCATCGGGCACATGGCGGGAGGTGACAAGCAGGTGCCTGGATAGAGGAGAGACTCAGTTGGGACACAAAACATCAGTCAAGTAATTCCCGGTCTCAGAAGAAAAAGAAGGTGTCATTCCAGCTCCCGAGGGAGAAACCCAGAACCCAGAGTTGCACTTCAGATCTATGGAATCGAGAACAGAATTTCAGTGCCCTGATAACTAGCTATGCTACCCCATAAATGACAGGACAGACTGTCTACGGTTCTGCGGGTGACAGAACCACAGTGGCGACAGGCCCTTGATGAACAGAATGCGACTATCACGTGTTCTTCCAAAACAAAACAAAACACACCTTCTAGAGATCTATTAGACCAGGGGCTACCAGCGGGTGTCGTATCAGCATGACCTTGCGAAAGACCAACAACTTCTTCAGGGCTCCTCGCTTTTGGATTTATTTAAATAAAAGAGGTAACCCCAGGAAGGAGGAACTCTTACTGGGAACGATGCTCCTCTCCCAGGCCACGAAATCTAAAATCGCTTAACACAGTACCCAAAGTTGCATCTCAACAGGACCAAAGGGATCAGAGATAGATTTGTAATTAGATGATCACATACGTAAGTTCCTTTCATTTTTCGCTTTCCTTCTGTCTCTTTGCTGTGATCGCTCATAAAAACATGTTCTAAACATAGCAGGGTCAGTCTGTGCTACAAAGCTGCCTTGTAGGAAATTAAGTCCCTCCCTCGGTTTCTAAATAGGACCTACCCAATACCTAACTTCAAGAGGAATGTTATCTTCTAGTATCCGTTTTTAAACATCCCCGAAACCTCAGGGGGAAAAAAAAAATTTACTGGTCAACTCTACGTAATGCGGCATCTTGTAAGAACTCTCTGAGTTTCTAAACATTTTAGTGAGTCACTGAAGGTACTGTATAATTGTTTCCTCTAGAACCCTTCAGATAACCACTGCCAAATAGCGATTTCTGCTCCTGGCCAGTATTTTGTAATGAACCATACTTTCCACCTGCTGGGAGAAGTTTACTTCGAGGTTCCAGTCAATGTTGGCCGGAACCTCCTGACTCCCCTTCTGGGGCAACAAATCTCCATAAATCCCTCTTACGCGGTTAGTGGTGACCGCTGTGGATAGCCCGGCGACAGCCTCAAAGCTGGAGCTGCCCCAAACGATCCCTCTGAAGTTCTCTGCTAACTGGATGCGATGTGCAGAAATCGCCAACAAGAGTGTATTTACTTCTGTTAAAGACCGTTACTCTTGTAAGTGACCGAAGCTTAATCGAGAACCGTAAACCACGTACGCTTTGACCTCGTATTCTCTTTCTGGGAATTTAGCTGGGAGAAACGATCCCCACCCCCCCACACCAAACAGCTATTAAAGTAATGAGTTCGCTGCAGTATTGTTTATATAAGTAAGTAATCAGAAACCGGTAATAGCCTATAGATCAAATATTAAAGAATTAATTAAGTACACAATAGCATTAGAATGATACATAGCCACTACAATTCTAATTATGAAAATTGTATGTTTTCGCATACGAAAGTGGAAACTGCTTATGGTATTAAATGGAGAATAAATAAAAATATAAATTATATCTATATAGGACTCATATGCTTAAATGTTATATATTCTTATATAGATATTATATATACACCCATATCTGTCTCTCTATATACATATCAATATCTTTATGTCTATAAATGATGTCTAGAAGGAAACTTGGAAAAACGAGGTTCTGATTTATAAAAACTTTAAGTTTTGGGTTTTTTTTTAACTTTCTTTATATATTTTTGAGACAGACAGTGTGAGCAGGGAAGGGGCAGAGAGAGAGAGAGGAGACACAGACTCCGAAGCGGGCTCCAGGCTCCGAGCCGTCAGCCCAGAGCCCGACGCGGGGCTCGAACTCACGAACCGTGTGATCATGATCCGAGCTGAAGTCGGACGCCTAACCGACTGAGCCACCCAGGCGCCCCGAGTTTTTGTTCTCTCATACAGAATTTTGGTAACATTCTACACAATATTGACAACTAATAAATGAATCCTAGCACTCCCCCCTTCAAAAAAAGGAGGGGGAGGGGTGCCTGGGGTGGCTCTGTCGGTTAAGCGTCCAACTTCGACTCAGGTCATGATCTCACAGTTCGTGGGTTCGAGCCCCACGTCGGGCTCTGTGCTGACGGCTCGGAGCCTGGAGCCCGCGTCGGGTTCTGTGTCTCCCTCTCTCTCTGCCCCCCCCCCCCAACTGGGGCTCAATCTCTCTCTGTCTCTCAAAACTAAATAAATGTTAAAAATAATTTTTTTTCAACACTATGTGAGAGAGTTGCATGTAACATGGGAACATGGGTAGATGTGGACAGGGCGGCGTAAAACCCATCTTTTCTCCTAAACACAAGAACAGCAAGTGTCCTATTTTACAACCAAGGACCTTAAGACTTAAAGATCGACTAGCTGGCTCACTCTGAAACGCCTCCCCAAGACGACCATCCCTCCCTCTACTTTCTTCCTTCTTTTTTTTTTCAACGTTTTTTTATTTATTTTTGGGACAGAGAGAGACAGACCATGAACGGGGGAGGGGCAGAGAGAGAGGGAGACACAGAATCGGAAACAGGCTCCAGGCTCCGAGCCGTCAGCCCAGAGCCCGACGCGGGGCTCGAACTCACGGACCACGAGATCGTGACCTGAGCCGAAGTCGGCCGCTTAACTGACTGCGCCACCCAGGCGCCCATACTTCCTTCCTTCTTAACTACCTTCCTTTCAAATCTTGACAAAATAGGAAGGAAACATCTTTTGCATACGGAGCCATTTTTTACCGTGCAGACTCTCGTGAGAGACTCGTCTACTCAAACGTAGCAAAATCTAGAGGAGAAATAATTTTGCAGTAGCATTCCAAACCGAACTTGGAAACACGCTCTAGGCAGTAATGAGATCCAGCAGTAATCCTGTAAATTCTAAATCATCCCTTTGGGCAGATAGGATGTCGCCGCTATGTCAAAGGCCCCCAGATGTGACACCAGCAGACCTGGATGCGAGTCCCAGCTCTGTTCCTCTCCTTCCGCCAACCGCTGCCGTCACCAGAAAGGGGAAAAGATCCCATTTTTCCATGTTTTTAAGAGTCCTCTTTTCAAAAATAAATAAGATCACTCACTAATCAGAGTTGGGGGAGGGACGCCTGGGTGGCTCAGTCGGTTAAGCGTCCAGCTCTAGATTTGGGCTCAGGTCACCATCTCACGGTTCAGGAGTTCGAGCCCTGAATTGGGCTCTGCACTGACCGTGCGGAGCATGCTTGGGATTCTCTCTCTCTCTCTCTGCCCCTCCCCCACTTGCTCTCGCTCTCTCTCTTACAATAAACTTTAAAAAAAATTTTTTTTTCAACGTTTATTTATTTTTGGGACAGAGAGAGACAGAGCATGAACGGGGGAGGGACAGAGAGAGAGGGAGACACAGAATCGGAAACAGGCTCCAGGCTCCGAGCCGTCAGCCCAGAGCCCGACGCGGGGCTCGAACTCCCGGACCGCGAGATCGTGACCTGGCTGAAGCCGGACGCTTAACCGACTGCGCCACCCAGGCGCCCCTACAATAAACTTTAAAAACCAGTCAGAGGGGAGCCAAAAGCGAAAGCTCGAAAGGAGACACATTGGTCACCAGCGTTCCATCTCAAGGAGCTCCTTGGCCACAGCTAACTGCCCATGAAGAAGTTCACACGTTGACCCGGCCTCCTTGCGTGGAAGTTAAAGAATCAGTCGGTTAAGCGTCCGATTCCGGCTCAGGTCATGATCTCGCGGTTCGTGGGTTCGAGCCCCGCGTCGGGCTCTGTGCTGACAGCCCGGACAGTCGGGTTGACTCTCCAGCCCCAACGCCTCCAGCCTCCCGGTCTGGAGTAAAACGTTCCCGAGGGGAACCATGGAGAGTAAATGTTAAAACGTAAAAGATATCAGTTATGAAAATCCAGAAACGTGAAGACCTGAGGCCAAACAACTAAATGGCCAATATCATCCGAATAATTTTTAAAGTCACAGCATCTCAACATCACCATGTGCGGTCACTCCAAATGACGGTAAATATTAAAACACCGCAAATACGCATTTGCCTACCGATACGCGTCCTGGAATTCTAAAAGGTTTCCCAGTTTCCTGGGGCGCCTGGGTGGCTCAGTCCGTTAAGTGTCTGACTTTGGCTCAGGTCACGATCTCACGGTTTGTGCGTTCGAGCCCCACATCGGGCTCTCCTCTGTCAGCGTGGTGCCTGCTTGGGATTCTCCGTCCCCACCCCCTCTCCCTCTGCTCTTCCCCTGCGCTCTCTCTCTCTCTCTCTCTCTCTCTCAAAAATAAATAAACAAGCAAAAACGAAATAAATAAAAGGTTTCCCAGCTTCCTCAAATGTCATTTTAATATAATTACAAAATGCTTCAAGAGAACATGGTGTTTGTAATTCTTCCCGGCAGAACATGTGACTCAGAAATGTGTGCTTGCGACTCTCCTTAAAATAAAAGGAACAGCACGTATCGCAAGATATTATTTAACGTGTATCTGTACCACCTGTAATTTACTCCATAAATTACTATAATTTCTGATAAAAAGGGAACAGAATTCAAACTACAGATACGACGGACTGTACGAGACATGTGATTAACGGGGGGTAAACAGAACGAACGGACCCGATCGTAACACAGCAAAGACACACAAGGATCCTCAACCGGTGACACGAAGTCTCACTGAGGACAAACTTGAGTCTAAGACTGCTTCTCGCCACTTCTTAATTATTTTCTTCCACCCTGGGAGTATTTCTCAAGAGCCCGCTTTGTCCCGCCCGGACCCTCGAGCTCGAGATACAACGGTAACCAAGAAAATTCTTGCCCTCATGGAGCTTACGTTCTAGCGTGAGACGCAAGGAAACAGATACGTAAAATGTTAGACGCTGGCAACCACTAGGGAAAATCAGTAAAGCAGGGAAGGTGGGGGCAATGAGGAGGGGAAGGACTTTGTAAGTTTAAATAAGGTAGACAAGACAGACCTCCATGAGAAGACCATATTCCTGCGAAAGAACTCAGCAGGTGAGCTCTGCAGGTATCTGGGGGGAAAGCTTTCGGAGGAAATAAAAGGCCAGTGCAAAGGCCCTGAGGCAGGATCACACAGGGCAAGGAGGAGGAGCAGCGAGGGAGCAATGTGCCCGCAGGAGAAGAATTAAAAAAAGTGACAGGAGGGGGGCTCAGTCAGTGAAGCATTTGACTCTTGGTTTCGGCTCAGGTCGTGAACTCGTGGTTCGCGGGATCGCGCCCATCGGGCTCCGCGCTGAGAGCACAGAGCCTGCTTGGGATTCTCTCTCATGCTGTCCCTTTACCCCTCCCTGGCTCGCACACTCACTCTCTCTCTCTCTTTCTCTCTCACAATAAATAAACTCTAAAAAAAATAATAAAAGTGGGGCACCTGGGTAGCTCAGTCGGTTAAGCATTTGACTCTTGGTTTCGGCTCACGTCACGATCTCAAGGTTTGTGAGTTCGAGCTCCAAGTGGGGCTCTGTGCCGAGGGCGCAGAGCCTGCTTGGGATCCTCTCTCTCTCTCTCTCTCTCTCTCTCTCTGCCCCTCCCCCATTCGTTGTCTCTCCCCCTCTCTCGAAACAAATACACATTATTTAAAAAAAAAAAAAAACTAACAGGAAGCCAGGTCATGTGGGTTCATATCTCACGATCCACTCCAGAAATGGCATGTACGTTCCGGACTAAGGTAAATGCAGAGAGTTCTCGTTGAGGGCGTTGGCTAAATCTCTAAGCTATATGGGTGGATAAAGGTCAGCGAAGACACACAAAGCACCGAACAAAGAAACAAACAGGAAGAGGGTATAAACTGTGCGAGGTTGAGGGAAGTTCAAGCGCCCAGGGAAGCAGTCCAACATCATGTCCAGATTGACCGCATTTCCCTGAGGATCACAATAGGCCACTGCGTTTCATTCTCAACCTTAGTATTTTGCTTCACTGCTTCCTTTCCATCACGGAAAAGACCTTCTTTAATGAACGGTCTGGAAGAGGCTGTCATGGCAATCTGGGCACCACGGACATCAGGGGCCAGGTAATTCTTTGTTGTGGAGGCCGCCCTATGCATCACAGGATGTCGAACAGCGTGTCTGGGTTCCACCCACCAGATGCCAGTGGCAACCCCCCCCCAAAGCTAATCCCCCCCACACACAACCAGAACTATCTCCAGACATTGGCGCATGTGGGGGGGGGGGGGGGCGGGTGCAAAACTGTGCCAGCTCGAGACCCACTGCTCTAATGTGAACAGATAAAAATTTCATCTCAGTTTATGAACTTTTTTTTTTTTTTTGCAACGAATGGGTTGATCTTCCGGCATGTATCTGTTCCTCACTTCTAAACACACCCAAAGCCACGTTCTATCTACTTATAGCTTAAAAAGAGTAAACGCCTCAGCCGTTCCAAATACCTTCCTGTCTCAGGGCCTTTGCACTGGCTGTTCCCTCTATGGTTTGCCCCAGGCAACTCCTCCTCATACTTCGAGTCTTGCCAAAACGTTATGTGCTGAGGGCCCTGGGAAGCTTCTCCCTGGTCCTGGGTCCAAGCATGGGACCCATAGGAATGATAGGGATTCCCTGGTCCTGGGTCCAAGCATGTTAGGGATTCCTGTCATCTGCTCCCAAAGCCCCGGCACTCATACTTTGTAGCTACTCTCACGATGAAATAATTATTTTGGTCATGATTATTTAACGTCTCTTCCGTTTCAGCAGCAACGAGATCTTCCCCGTTGGCTCGAGCCACACCAGAGCACTTACAACAATTACTGTGGACTCAAATTGAAATGACAAAAGTATCCTCACCGGCCAGCTCTGGTACCTTATTACTCACATAGTATGATGCCCCTACTTCCTAAGGGATCAAAGAACAAAGACACAGACCACAGCCTAACCATAAGTCTCTTAGGGACCTCCGGGTGACTCAGTGGGTTAAGCATCCAACTCCTGGTTTCGGCTCAGGTCATGATCTCACGGTTCATGAGTTTGACCCCCCGCATTAGGCTCTCTGCTGTCAGCACAGAGCCCACTTTGGGTCCTTTGTCCCCCTCCCTCTCTCTGCCCCCCCACCCCATGCTTGCATGCACACTCGCTCTCTCTCTCTCTCAAAAATAAAAATAAACCTTAAAAAAAGTGCTATTTGTTACCGATTTCCTCTCCTGCTTCAGTTCCTGGACGTAGCGGGCTAGCTCCACAGTGATGTGTGAGGTCATGTTCTCGGAGATAACTTCGTGCTGCCCGGCGTAATCGTTCATTTCGTTCAGGGTGGAAAGGAAGGCTTTACATGCTGTATACCTACGGAACAGAACACACGGCACCCCTTTGCAAACAAGGCCACGTCCGCTCTAACGCGCTGCGCGCTGCCAAAATATTAATTAAAATCAGGTTAACGTGCATCGACCTCCCAGAGGATCCTGACAATTCATTACACGTAAGAGTGTTCCGATCAAAATGGCTCGGAATTAATTACCAGTGAGACACTTTGCATTTGGGGGGATGCCGAATCACTCTACATAAGGCAGGATTTGGCTCTGTTAATACTCGGTCCAAAGATACCCCCCAATACGTATACGTGGTAGATGCACTAATGCAGTGGATATTTAGGTCTAGGTGGGAGACATAATACTCTGGGGCCATCCACGGTAAGGTGCCTTAGCTACCGACTGAAATGAACACATTTCTCGGTGAAACAGACTCCTGATGTTACAAAGCCATATCAAGACGGCGGACTGCATAATCCACACTTCCTGTATTTGCGTAGATTAAGCTTTTCCCAATCACCCTCACTGAAACAATCTGGAATAGGTCTAGTGACTCCGTCAAAGGGAAGTTAGTGGAGCAGGGTCTTTATGGTTCTTCCCGTTTAAAAACTGACACAAAGAGGAGTGGGGAAGGCAGCTTAGTTTTGTAGATTTCATTTTTTCTTTCCTTCACCGTCATCACCACCGGCATAAAGATATCACCACATAATGATCGGTGTTAAACAGACCTGTATTCCTCTTCCTCCTTCGAGTTCTTTTTAGGTTGGTATTTCTTTGCAAGATTCCTAAAACAAAAATGCAGACAATGTCACCTTCTGTAGAGAGATGACTGAGAGAGAGAAAAAAAAAAGACGATCGAGAAATCAGCGATGGAAGGTGAAGTCAGTGCTTTTGTTGACAAGTTAAAAAAAAAAAAATCAGAAAATGTCCACAGTTGAAAGCCATTCACTTCCTTCGTTTTTAAAAAAAAAAATTTTTTAACGCTCATTCGTTTTTTGAGAGACAGGGAGACAGAGCGTGAGCAGGGGAGGGGGACACAGAATCCAAAGCAGGCTCCAGGCTCTGAGCTGTCGGCACGGAGCCCGACGCGGGGCTTGAACCCACGGACGGTGACATCATGACCCGGGCTGAAGTCGAGTGCTTAACCGACCAAGCCACCGGGGCGCCCCATTTCCTTCCTTTTTAAAAAGTGATCTCCACACCCGACGTGGAGCTCGAACTCACGACCCCAAAATCAAGAGTCCCGTGTACCACCGACTGAGCCAGCCACGAGCCCCTATTTCCTTCTATCTTTCCACATGTATGATGAAGCTCCTGTTACGAACGAGTCACACACCTTTGAATCTTTTACCTCACAGGTAGAGCAGATAAGAACAGAGAGGGGCGGGGGCACCTGGGGGGCTCAGTCGGTTGAGCGGCCGACTTCGGCTCAGGTCATGATCGCACAGCTTATGGGTTCGAGCCCCGCGTCGGGCTCTGTGCTGACAGCTCGGAGCTCGGAGCCTGCTTCGGATTCTGTCTCCCTCGCTCTCTGCCCCTCCCCTGCTCATGCTCTGTCTCTCTCAAAAATAAACATTAAAAACAACGTTTAAAAGAAAAGCGCAGAGGGAGGCACTAGCTGATGTCGACCCGGCTTGAATCGGAGAGTACAGACCCTGTGCGCCCATGAAGCCACGTTCATCGGCAGCCCTGAGCTGACGATGGGTTTTCCCACCAGGCCACTGCTCCTTTGTGGTCCTCTGCAGCCGAATAGTATTACCCTAAACCCACGGAAAGCACAGGGACTACGTCCGAAATGTTGTAATTAAAACTCCAAGTGCCAAGGGCATGCCGTCAAGGCGGTGTGGCTGCCCCTCCAAAGAGCTAAGGGGAGAAGGGGAAGGAAGCCTTCTCGGAGGAAGCGGAGACAATATTCGGGGGACGTTCCCGCTACGACATTTAACGAGAACTTTCAACCTGCCCAGCCGATCTGCACCGAACGCACTCCGACGAGCCCGAAATCACTCCTATCTCTCTTCCGAATCTCATCTCCAGGTCAAGAATCCAGATAATGTCTAGAGTCAACACGCTGCGATTTACACAAAAGCTAGGAGGCAAACATGAAAAAAGAAAACTCACTCACAGGGGTCTCGCTGGCTGATTTCTCGTGGGGCCTGCCTTCGGCGGCTGTGGTTTAGAGAAACAGCCAAAGGCTGACTAATGGTCCACAGTGGGAGCCCTCACCTGAGGGCTAGTCCTCTTTTCTAGTAGTTACTTTCACTATTTCACATCTTAGTTCTTTCATTTCCCCTGAATCTACAGAATCGTCTAGAAAAAAAAAAAAAAAAAAAAAAACACCACATGCCGTCCTAAGTTTACAGTTTGGATCAGGGTACATTTCATGGACAAAGTGGATGCGATCTCACCTCTAACAGGTGTTACTAGATGACATGAGACGTGGACTTGGGTAAAAAGTCTGTGTGTCCAGTTCTTCATCCGTGAGTCCGAGGGGGCTGGGTGAAATGGCCTCTACTGTCCCTTCAAGTTTGGAAATTCTAGGGGAGTATGGAACATCCGCTAGAATATCGGTTGTTGTAATTTAAAATGAAGATACGAGGGGGACTCCTGGCCGGTTCAGTCAGTAGAGCATGTGACTCTTGATCTCGGGGTCGTGAGTTCAAGCCACACGCTGGGCGTAGAGATTACTTAAAAATAAGGTCTTTATTTTTTTTTAATTTTTAAAAAAAATTTTTTTTAACGTTTAGTGATTTTTGAGACACAGAGAGACAGAGCATGAACGGGGGTGGGTCAGAGAGAGAGAGAGGGAGACACAGAACTGGAAGCAGGCTCCAGGCTCTGAGCCATCAGCACAGAGCCTGATGCGGGGCTCGAACCCACGAACTGGAGATCATGACCTGAGCCGAAGTCGGACGCTTAACCAACTGAGCCACCCAGGCGCCCCAAAAATAAGGTCTTTAAAAATAAAAAATAAAATAGGGCACCTGGGTATTTCAGAGGTTGTGTGTCCGAGTTCGGCTCAGATCACGATCTCACGGTTCATGAGTTCGAGCCCTACACTGGGCTTGCTGCTTTCGTCACAGAACCTGCTTGGGATTCTCTCTCTCTCTCTGCCTCCCCCCCCCCCCCCCGCTTGAGTTCTCTCTCTCTCTTTCTCTCAAAACTAAATTTAAAAAACATTAAAAAAAATTAAAATAAAATTAAAATGTGACTTAAAGAAAAAAAACTAATGCAAAAGAGGGAAACCTTGTCTGCTAAAAGCACAGTACAGTTCTTCGAGCTGGTTTGACCACAATCACCCCGTAAAAGGGAGATTTAGTAAAAACAGTCTGTCGTCCTTACAGGTGGCAGGGACAAAAGGGGAACACGTGGAAAGCAGGTGAATATATAACCAACAGGTTCTTGTTAGCAAACATGGGAGACTGGAGTAGTAAAAAGCCTATTGGCTGCATGTGAAATATTTTTAAATGTTTATTTATTTTTTTTTTTTAATTTTTTTTTTTCAACGTTTATTTATTTTTGGGACAGAGAGAGACAGAGCATGAACGGGGGAAGGGCAGAGAGAGAGGGAGACACAGAATCGGAAACAGGCTCCAGGCTCCGGGCCATCAGCCCAGAGCCTGACGCGGGGCTCGAACTCCCGGACCGCGAGATCGTGACCTGGCTGAAGTCGGACGCTTAACCGACTGCGCCACCCAGGCGCCCCATGTTTATTTATTTTTGAGAGAGTGGGAGAGAGAGACAGAGTGTCAGCAGGGGAGGGGCAGAGACAGAGGGAGACACAGAACCCAAAGCAGGCTCCAGGCTCCGAGCTGTCAGCACAGAGCCCGATGTGGGGCTCGAACTCATAAACTGAGATCATGACCTGGGCTGACGTTGGACGCTTAACCGACTGAGCCACTCAGGTGCCCCTGCATGTGAAATGATTTTTAATGCAAGGTTTTAAATATTAATCATTTCTTCTGTTCACAATAAATTATAAATGGAAAATACCACTTCGAAACTCACATCTTCTATGAAAATTCTTTCAAAACTGTTACTTTAAAGGTTTATTGAAATCCGACTTCGGCTCAGGTCATGATCTCACAGCTCGTGAGTTCGAGCCCCATGTCGGGCTCTTTGCTGACAGCCTCGAGCCTGGAGCCTGCTTCGGATTCTGTCTCCATTCCTCTACCCCTCACCCACTTGTGCACGCGGGCTCTCTCTCTCTCTCTCTCTCTCTCAAATATAAAAGAAAACATTAAAAAAAGTTTTTAAAAAAGTTAAAACAAAAACCCATCATATTGTGATGAATGACTATCACTTTGATCATATTAGCATACGTAAACAGCATTCAAAATGCTTCTTAAAAGCACCGATGAATAATTCACTCTAGAAATGCCAGCAGAAAACTAAAGACGTAAGAGGTCTGGAAGGGAAAGGCAGGATATTTCTCTCAGGGACCGCTACAAAAAAAAGATCAACTTTCATTTGCATTCTCTGGAGATGGGCTTTCTTGCCCTATTTTGTACGAGGTTATTTTAACAAACAAGCAAGAAAAGAAACCACAAAGAGCATCTATAAATTTATGGGATCTTTCTGAGAACTTTTAAGTGTTTTATATATTAAACTTGCTCTTCAGACAGGCTAATTAAAAGGCAAGAGAAAAATATAATCCTCTCCTAAGGATACTGGATGTAAACTTAGTTGATCCTAAAGAACCACAGGGAGGCTTTTAAAAAGGAGATACTTGGGCTCCATTCCAGACCCTCTGAAATGGAAGGTCCAGGGCTGGGTCTAGGAATGTTTTGTTTTTTCCTATCTTTCGTGTTTTTAAAGAAGCTCACCACAAGATTTCCAGATAAAGACAGCGGAACAAAATTCGATCAGAGAACTATGCTTTCCCAGTAAGAGGTGAAAGTCACAAGCCAGGACAATTTTCAACAGCGGAAAGCAAGCCGATGAAGAAAGGAACGCAACCTCAGTCTACACAGTCTGAAAAGTGGTGACCGTGGCGAGGGACAGAAGATTCTGGAACGGCGTAGAATGGATGCTGACCCCAACCTCACCGCCGCTGCGGGGTGGGGCTGGGGGGTAAGCCCACCAAACCCTGAAGAGCAATTCTTTTTTTTTTTTTAAGTTTATTCATTTGTTATTTCTGAGAGAGAGAGAGAGAGAGAGAGAGAGAACAGAGAATCCGAAGCAGGCTCCAGACTCTGAGCTGTCAGCACAGAGCCCGAGGTGGGGCTCAATCCCACAAACCATGACCTGAGGCAAAGTCACGAGTCCGCCGCTTAATAGACTGAGCCACCCAGGTGCCCCCCAAATTGTATTACTATTGAACGGACCAACCAAGAGTGTATCCCAGGTATTGGGCTCTAATGTCTGTTCTCTCTCTTTTTTTAAGTTTATTTATTTATTTATTTATTTATTTATTTATTTATTTATTTTGAGAGAAAGAGAGAGATAGTGTGTGAGTGGGGGAGGGGCAGAGAAGGAGGGAGAGAGAGAATCCCAAGCAGGTTCCATGCTGTCAGCACAGAGCCCGATGCAAACTCCTGACCTGAGCCGAGATCCAGGGTCAGATACTTAACTGACTGAGCCACCCAGATACCCCCCCATGTCTGTTCTCATTACTACCTCACTGAAGTGCCCATATTAAACATAAGCAAGGTGAAAAGATATGTAATACAGAAGAAAAGGAAGGAAGGAAGGAAGGAAGGAAGGAAGGAAGGAAGGAAGGAAGGAACGATGGATTTTTGGGAGAAAGGCAGGAAAGGAGGGAGGGAGGAAGGGAATGACAGAAAAACCCAATCTGGAAGAAAAGAAGCAAAACAGGCAAACACCAATTCCTCCAGACTATTTTACACTAGAGACAAACGTAATAAAACCACGAAGCCAATAAAGCAAAGAACTCCCAGACCACAGGCTAAAACGGACTGCGAAGCTAAGGAAATGAACTAAGACCTAAAGCCCACCGCTACGGAGCTAGTGCATCAGGTGGGCTTGGGTATCGAATTCAACAGAGGAAAGTTTTGAAACGATCCTAATAAGGAAAGCAACTAACAAAAGCAGGAAAAAAATATTTATCTAAAGGGCAAGACGCTTTAACACAAGGAAAACTCCTCTCTCTGAAATATACACGACCCAGGAAGTAACACAGAAACAACACTCCGATGCAATTGAAGAAAGTTCCCCCGAAAATAAATTAAAAATTGGAATCTGCATATGAAAAGGGCGCTAAGGAAACCGACAACGAATGAGCAACAACAGGGCTGAGCTTGGCGACGTTATCAAACTGCTAAGTGGAACAAAAAAAAAAAATTCTTCACATCTACAGTCAAAAAAAAGCAAGCCACCTACAAAGAAAAAAAATCTGGCTGCCCCCAGACTTTTCCAACAAAAGACAATGCAGCAACAAAGTTTGGAGACGAAGAAAATATTACCAGAGAACATGCAGGTCAAATTATTATCAAATATGAGGGCATTCTCAAACAAGAACAAACCCGAGAATTAGTACACAAGCTCTCATTAGGGGAGAAAATATTCGTATTTTTTCTTGATGCCCAGAGATAAGCAGAGAGGCTGTGGTCGAAGAAAGAGTGGCGAACATACATTCATATTTAAAAACAGGACTAAAGACAAATTAACCGTGGGACTCATGTTACAGACGATATTATATCACTCAGAAAAGGAAGAAAAACATGTAAATATTATTTTCTTTACCTTAGCAGTGAGTCAACCGAGCCCATTTAAAATTGTAACATGGAGCTTAAAATAGAGAACAGTAACGGGACGCCCGGGTGGCTCAGTCAGTTAAGCTTGCGACTTTGGCTCAGGTCATGATCCCATGGTTCATGGGTTCGAGCCCCGCGTCAGGCTCTGTGCTGATAGCTCAGAGCCTGCTTGGGATTCTCTCTCTCTCCCTCTCTTTGCCCCTCCCCTGCCTGTTCTCTCTCTCTCTCTCAAAATAAACTTAAGGGCGCCTGGGTGGCGCAGTCGGTTGAGCGTCCGACTTCAGCCAGGTCACGATCTCGTGGTCCGTGAGTTCGAGCCCCGCGTCGGGCTCAGGGCTGATGGCTCGGAGCCTGGAGCCTGTTTCCGATTCTGTGTCTCCCTCTCTCTCTGCCCCTCCCCCGTTCATGCTCTGTCTCTCTCTGTCCCAAAAATAAATAAACGTTGGAAAAAAAAATTTTAAGAAAAAAAAAAAAAAACTTAAAAAAAAAAAAAGAAAGTATAAATGGCTTCCACGCATAAAAAACAGGCTTAACCTCATTGATAACAAGAGAAACACTAACGCTCAGACGCACCAATTTTTACTTATCACCTTGGCAAAGATAAAACGGACTGGCACCAAGAAGCACTGAGGGTCGAAGAAAGTTGCACTGCCACCGAATAGGGCGTGAGTGGTAAGGGTCACAGCCTCCGAGAGTCGCCTTGGCAAACCCCACCAAACCCAGAGCGCTCCTTTTAGGAACTTAAGTCTCCAAGCAGGCTGGCCAAGTGGATTACTCAAGGCTATGCACTGCAACTTTGTTCAGCGTTGCAAACAATTGGAAACACGTCCACCAACCCGATGCAACATACTAAAACTGCAAACATAAAATGAGTCCTCGGGAAGATCTCCAGGATGTGGCAAGGCAAGGGCACGCTGAACTGCCGGGGAAATGAGGAGGCAAACACACTTGGTTGCCTGTGCCGGCATAAAATCTCTCTATGGAAGGATAAACAGGAGACGGAGGACATTCATTGTCCCCGGGGGCAGGGGGAAGAGAAGGGACACTTTGCTGTGGACCGTTTTGTGCCTCTGGAAGTTTTCATCCTATGAATTCATTATCTGGTCATAACCAATAACTTTCTTAAAAAACAGTTGCTAAGGGCAGGGCACCTGGGTGGCTCAATCGATTGAGCGTCCGACTTCAGCTTGGGTCACGATCTCGCGGTCCATGAGTTCGAGCCCCGCGTCGGGCTCTGTGCTGACGGCTCAGAGCCTGGAGCCTGCTTTGAGTTCTGTGTCTCCCTCTCTCTGCCCCTCCCCCACTCATGCTCTGTCTCTCTCTCTCTCTCTCTAGAAAATAAAAATAAACATCAAAAAAAATGACAAACAAAAACAGTTGCTAAAGGGCAATATATAGCTGGTTCTCTTATACAAGTCAGATAAGATGTTTAAAATTTTCTTAGGAACTTGACCTTCCGCTGCCTTGAATAAACAGTAACTATCACAAGGGTCAGTAAACTTTTTTATGTATTTATTTATTTAGAGAGAGAAAGAGAAAGGGAGGAAGAGAGAGAACCTGAGTGGGGGAAGGGGGGGCAGAGAGAGAGAATCCCCAAGCAGGCTCTGTGCTGTCAGCACAGAGCCAGACGTGGGGCTCGAACTCATGAACCGTGAGAACACGACCCAAGCTGAAATCACGAGTTAGACGCTTAACAGACTGAGCCACCCAGGTGCCCCTACACTTTTGCTACAAAGGGCCAGACAGTAGATATTTTAGACTTGCACGTAGGTCATGATCGCACGGTCCCTGTTGCAACTAGTTACTTGCCACTGTTTTGCAGAAGCAGCCGTGGACAATACGTAAATGAATGCGTGAACGTGGCTGTGTTCACGTAAAACCTTATTTACAAAACCAGGCAGTGGATGGGTTGGGACATAGGTTGTAGTTTGCCAACAGCTCACCTACAGAAATCAAAGCCCTGACTATCCTCATTTGCTTGTAAAAATAAGCGAGCACTTCTTTCCTCTAATGCTGAGAAACTAAAAATGACTTCAGGCCAGAAGTCTCCCCGCAAAGGCCGTGTTGCCTTTTCAACATCAGACTGATATTTCAGGCAAGCATTTGCCGGGTATGCTTCAGGCACACTGGCCCTTCCGTCCCTTGAACACGTTCCCACACCCCAGGGCCTTTGCACTTGCCGATTCCTTGGCCTGCAAGAGCTATCCCCACACCTTGGCAGGCCTGCCCTCTCCTCGTCCTTCGGTTCTCAAGCAACAGGTTTTCCCCGGCCAGTCTAGCTTACGTAACCCCGAACCTGCCATCACGCTGAACTGCATCACCGGCTTTAGGTATCTGGGGTGGTAACTGCTATCTTTAGATGATTTCATTTCTTGCTTATGATTTGCACGTGTTCACACGCACGTGGTCCGTTTCCCGCAGCGAGAAGGCTGAGTTCCGCAGCGTCTCGTTCGTGAGACCCGTCGGGTGTCCTGTTTGTTGGTGAGCCCTCATCAGCTCTCAGGCCTGTGCAAACCCGCAATTCTCCCTGAAGCGGGGCTAACCAAACGTCTGACATGTGAGCCCTGTCGATCTCCTCTTTCTCCAGCTACTGACTGAGCCCCTGTTACGCATCGGGCACCGTCCTGTACCCTGGGGATACTTCAGTGCACACAGCTCAAAAACCATGCCCTTGAGGGGTCTCCATTCTAGCAGAAAGGAGTGGAAGGCAATGAACAGTAGGTATGGGCCATAAGACAACGTTACCGCGTGTTAGAAAGCTACCAGTGCTCTGGAAAAAGTGGAAGGTAGGGGCGCCTGGGTGGCCCAGGCGGTTAAGCGTCTTGACTCTTGATTTCGGCTCACGTCCTGATCTCACGGTTCATGGGATCGAGTCCCGCATCAGGCTCTGCGCTGACAGTGTGGAGCCTGCTTGGGATTCTGTCTCTCCCTCTATTTCTGCCCCTCCCCTACTCTCCCTCTCAAAATAAGTAAATAAGCATTAAAAATAAATAAAGAAAAAGGGTGAACTACAGCAGGAGGACGAGGCAGGCCTCGCTGAGCAAGTGACCTCTGAGCAAAGACTTGAAGGAGGTGAGGGGGGGGGATGGCCACGCGGATCGAGGGGAAGGATATATAGGGGATCCCCGTATGGAAGGTGAGCCCGGGGTGAGGGCGAGCCTGGTGTATACAAGAAACAGCAGGGAGGTGGGTATGGTTAGGGCAGAGAGGAGGGAGAAGGGGTAAAGAGGTGATGTCAGAGAGGTTGGGGTTTACGATCACACAAGGCTTTGTTAAGACATCTATCGTTAAGGATTCCGGATTTACGGAGTACAATAGGGAGTTGCTGGAATTCTGAACAGAGCGCCATGATCTAGCTGCTGTGTGGAAAACAGAGAGAGGATACGGGATAAGAAGGGAATAAGAGAGGGGTGCCTGGGTGGCTCCGTCGATTGGGTGTCCGACTTCGGCTCAGGCCATGATCTCACGGTGTGTGGGTTCGAGCCCCGCGTCGGGCTCCGTGCTGACGGCTCGGAGCCTGGAGCCTGCTTCGGATTCTGTGTCTCCCTCTCTCTCTCTGCTCCTCCCCCGCTCAAGCTGTGTCTGTCTCTCTCAAAAATAAATAAACATTTAAAAAAAATTTTTTTTAAAAAGAAGGGAATAAGAGAAACCAGTTAGAAGCCCCATAATAACCCAGGTGAGAGGTGCTGGGGCCTGGACCGCCACGGCCGCAGCGGAGGTCAAGAGAAGGAGTCGGACCCTGGGTAAATTTGCCAAGGACGGTCCTGACGGCTTAGAGGAGGGATGGGGGGATGGGGTCACGCGAGAGGAAGAGGGGGAACCAACGATGTCCGGGGCTCCTGATCCAAGAAGCAAGGAGGCAGCTGCCCTCAAGTGAGTGGGGAAAAGCTGGGCCGTGCGGCCGCAGATTCTGAGCGGACAGATTCAGTTCCGGGCACGTCGCCTTTCAGACGTCCCCCTGGAGACACTGCGTAATCTGTGTCGGAGTCCGGGACAGAGGTCTAGCTTGGAGATGCGTATCTGCGAGCCACGGCTACACAGACCATACTTAAAGCCAGAAGAGATCACAAGGGGATACAGGAGACGGGGACTGGGCATGGGGGCACGCCGGATGAAGAGGAGGAGGCAAAGGAGAACCCAGTAAAGGGGGGTGCGAAGGAGCTCCAGTGAGGTGGAAAGAAGGAAGCCAGAAGACTGGAATTCGAGAGGCCGAGCAAGGAGGAGGGAGCATCTGCCCGGTCAAAGCCGCCGATGGGTCAGGGACGCTGCCGACCGGGGACGGGAGGTTGGGTTGAACAACATGGAAGTCACTGGAGCCCTCGAAGAGCAGTTCTGGCTGAGCCGTGCGGGGTGAGTTGAAAGCACTGGCAGGAGGGGCGCCTGGGTGGCTCAGCGGGTTGAGCATCCGACCTGGATGTCGGCTCAGGTCACGATCCCGCGGTTCATACGATCGAGCCCCCCCAAGCCGGGCTCTGCGCATGGAGCCTGCTTGGGATTCTCTCTCCCTCTGCCCCTCCCGTGCTCACTCTCTCTCTCTCTCTCTCTCTCTCTCTCAAAATAAATAGAGAAACATTTAAAAAGTAATCAAGTAGGGACAGGAGAGGGACCGGAGACAGCAAGTAAGAACACTTTCGAGCAGTCTGCCTATGAAGGGGAGCAAAGAAACCGGCAGGTGTTGGGGAACACGGTGCACAAGACGGGGGGGCCTGGGTTTAGACAGGAGCATCTCTGGGGGGGGGGCACAGAGACGTGGGGACAGACACCGAGAGATAGGACGTCTTCTTCGGACTGCTTCGATGTTCTCGGTGACGTTAGGAAGCCCACGGGAAGGATGGGGAAGGAGGTGCTGGGTTTGCAGAAAGCGGAGAAGCCAAATCACTTCGGTGAGTGGGGAGGGCGGGGGGCACATCGACAAAGCGCAGGGAGCATCTTACGTATCTGCATTGAGGACCCGCTGAGATTTGCATTCTTTCCCAAGAGCCTCCCGGTTTGTTGCTGGCATGCTCAACCCCTCACCTCGGGTGCTGAGAAAGGCCAAGAAGGCAGGTGCAACACAGAGGGGGAGCTAAGAAAGCCCTTTGCTTTCGTGACGCTCAGAACGGAGCAGACGCCTGCTAGGCGCTGACTTAACGGCACCGCATGACAACACTCCCAAACGAAACGAGATTGTGGCCAAGGCACCAGGAAAGACCAGGGCAAGCTAGCAGAAAGACGGCAAATACAGATAAATCCACAAGGTGAGACTGCATTGGGGGCTAAGGCTGTTATGCAACCCATTTTCCCAGGCAAGACGTTTTACGACCAGTGGTGTGCGATACTGAAATAATCACCACGAAGCGGCCCCGTCCCTATTCCGACATTCAGTTCTTGAGGTCCTAAATGAGGTTGCTTTTACACACAAGGAGCCAGAAGTTGATCTGGGTGCAGCAAGCCATAACCATTGTTTCGCTGGCCAACACGGTTTATGTTTTATTTGCCGAGTGGAAACAAGACTAGTCAGCCCATAAAGATATTCTATGTGTGCTTATTTATAAACAACAACACCAGCCCTAGAAGGATCCGCCTTCTCTCAGTGACCCATGACCTACCCCTCCTGCAGATGCTCTTTTTAAACACTTGTTTTTAATGTGTATTTACTTTTGAGAGAGAGAAACACAGAGCGTGAGCAGGGGAGGGGCAGAGACAGAGGGAGACACAGCATCCGAAGCAGGCTCCAGGCTCCGAGCTGTCAGCACAGAGCCCGACGTGGGGCTCGAACCTACGAACCGCAAGATGGTGACCTGAGCGGACGCTTAACCGACTGAGCCACCCGGGGGCCCTGTGATCCAAGCACTTTTCAAATGCGGCTCCCCGGGACTCACACGCTGCTGGATGGGTCGCGGATCAGGAGAAGCATTTGCAAGACTGTGTATGTAAAGCTACACATACAGGGTGCCTATGACCCCGCAATCCCACTCCTGGGTGGAGACAGACTCTGCACCCCCAAACAGGGGCCTGGCAGCAGAGGAACGGATAAAGGGCGGTACACTCACATATCCGAATACGATCCACCGATGAAAAGAAAGAAACTACCACCACATGCGGCCGCATGAACGAATCTTACAAACGTCAGGTAGAACAAAAGAAGCCGAGTCAGTGCCCAGTAAACGAATCCATTCACAGGAGGTTCAAAAACAGGCGAGACTGTCCACGTGGCTGGAAGTCAGGAGAGCGGACAAGGGTGGACGAGTGTGGGAGGAGGGCGGTGCACCAGGAGGGGCTGGAATTGCCTGTCCCTCCACCTGGGTGCCGGTTACCAGGGGGGTGGTTCACTCTGTGGACTCCTGGGGCTGCACACTTGGGACTTGCGCATTTCTCTGTGTATATGTTACACTTCAATGACAGGCATCCTGAAAAGGGGCGCCTGGGTGGCGGCTCAGTCGGTTAAGCATCGACTCTTGATTTCGGCTCAGGTCACGATCTTAAAGGCGCTCTTGTTCGAGCCTTTATTGGGCTCCGTGCTGACAGTGTGGAGTCTGCTTGGGATGCTCTCTTTTTCCCTCTCTTTCTGCCCCTCCCCCACTCCTGCACACGTACATGGGCGTATGCTCTCTCTCTCTCTCTCTCTTAAAATAGATAGATAGATAAAGCCATTTTCCGCAAAAATAAGAGGCTCCAATATTTTAAAAACACAGAGCCTGAAGGCAATAACTTAGCTTTTATTTTTACTGTTCTATGAAAACGAATTTTCCACATTAAAAGCAATGGTTTCCATTGAAACAGTACCTTACGTAAGAGGGGGAAAAGAAATATTTAAAGGGTTGTACATCTGTCGTATAAGTGAGAATATAAATTATCGTTACATCCATTTTGCAGTTAACAAACAACCTTTGTCAATATCAACTTACCTGAGTTGTTTTGCATAGCTGAGTTCGATCTCTGTCCTTTCCTTTACAAATTTGATGTATTTCTCAAGAATGTCAATTCCCCACTGTGTGTGTTTTTCTAAGTTGTCAAATTGATCCTGTTTAAAAAAAAAAAAAAACACAAAGAGAGGGCTTATAATCCTTCTCCGTGATTAATAGAATTTCAGCGAACAATGCTCTCAACGAGACGTCGCTATGTAGAAAGCAGTTCTAATATTTTCCATGATTGTCCTGGGTGCTTTTCTTGTTGAGCAGTTTTAAATCAACATTACCAAATTTGGTTTGAAAACTGCCTGGGGGACTGAACTCTGACCCACGCGTTCCCGTTAGCAACATGGTTGGAGGATCCAGTTAATGTCCTAGTGCAAAGGAGAATGTCCTCTCCAGATTCCAAAAGCCGAGAGGTAAAACACCCGCCTCCACTCGGTGGGCAGCTAGCACCTTCCTTGTCATCTCTCAGTTATTCAAAGCAGCTCACTGAAAGTCGGGGCAAAGCACAGGGGAGCGAGAAGAGCTCCCAAGTACCTCTCTCTTCAAACAGATACATAAAATGACTCACGCGGACTTTATTGAGACGTTCAAACATTTATCAAACCCACACTGTGCGCCAAGAAAGGAGCTGGGGAAACCACCCCCCCCCACCCCCGCCCCAGGCCCCATCTTGCAAGGTGCTTGAGGTTCCCAGCCTGGAACCACGAGGGGTGCTGGGTGTCCCAGCAACCCCTACTGCAAAGGCCCGGACACGTCCGGGAATCAGGGGGCCTTGTCCTCTGCAGCGAGGGTGGGGGCAGGGCGCCAGGGAAGGATGTTGGTGGCTGAGAAACAGGAGAAAGTCGGGGGCTCCCCCCTGGGTGGCTCAGTTTAAGCAGCTAACTCTTGATTTCCGCTCAGGTCACCATCTCACGGTTGGTGAGTTCGAGCCCCGAGTCGGGCTCTGGACTGACACCGCGGAGCCTGCTTGGGACTTTCTCTCCTCTTCTTTGCCCCTCCCCTGCCTGTGTTCTCTCTCTGTCTCTTTCTCAAAATAAACAAACATTAAACTTTTTTTTTTTTTTTTTAAAGAAAGCAACCAGGGGCGCCTGGGTGGCGCAGTCGGTTAAGCGTCCGACTTCAGCCAGGTCACGATCTCGCGGTCCGTGAGTTCGAGCCCCGCGTCAGGCTCTGGGCTGATGGCTTGGAGCCTGGAGCCTGTTTCCGATTCTGTGTCTCCCTCTCTCTCTGCCCCTCCCCCGTTCATGCTCTGTCTCTCTCTGTCCCAAAAATTAAAAAAAAATAAATAAACGTTGAAGAAAAAAAAGAAAGCAACGGGAGAAAGTCTCAGCCCATCGGCCCAGGAGAAGGAGCCTTTTAGCCTCTCGAGCGGGCACACGTGAGCCGCTGGAACTTGCGAGGGGAGAGGCATGCCCACGGACGTGTTCAGAATCGTCAGGTGGTGGAAGGTCAGGAGACGGTTCAGTTGTCCAGATGAGAGAAAACGGAAGAAGACGGAAGGACGTACAGACCCGTGACAACTAGGATCAACTAGTTTTGGTGGCCGATTGCGTAAGGAGGCTGGAGACGGATATGGACGGGAGGCAGGATTCCGGAGGGCTCCCTGCCTCTACCTCCTGGGACCCAAGGACAGCACTTTGGGCTGAAGTGACACATCGGGGGAGGGAGTGGCATGTCCAGAAGGGGGCTGGAAACACGGATCCATTCGGAGCTCGCGGAGGGAGGCCCGCGAGCTGGTGGATCTGAAGCAACAGAGCCTGGCCCGGGTGGGGGAGGGGGGGGGGGAGGCAGAAAGTTCTGGGAAAGAAAAGGGAGTGTCAGGGTGACATTGCAGGGAAGAGAGAACGGCCATGAGAGAGGCAGATGCCAAGTCTCCTGAGAAGAAGCCGGAACAGAGAAGGTGGGTTCTGGCCCCAGCCGGGGACTTCACCGACGCGGGACCCCAAACGTGGCCGAGCGTGGTCATCTGCCTGAAGGTGAAGAGCCAGTCCCTGCCTAACTTCACAACTCAGTCTTTAGGATCGTGTAAAATGGAAAAGTGTCAAATCAAATATAAAAATACAAAGCCACAATTTGGGGCGCCTGGGGGGCTCAGCGGGCTAAGCGTCCAACTTTGGCTCAGGTCATGATTTCATGGTTCATGGGTTCGAGCCCTGCACTGGGCTCCGTGCTGATGGCTCGGAGCCTGGAGCCTGCTTCTGATTCTGGGTCTCCCTCTCTCTCTCCGCCCCTCCCCTGCTCTCCCTCTCTCTCTCAAAATAAATAAATAAACAAACATTAAAATTAAAAAAAAAAACAGGAAAATAAGAAAACCAACAACTGTATTTGCTTAAAGGAAATTATTTAAAAACCATGATGGAAATAAAAGGAGATAGGAATCAACGAAACATCATACCCTGCTCCTGCTGGCTGAAAAGATTTGATATGCAGAATTGACTCAATATTAACGGAAGTCCCTGAAGGATGGCATACAGAAGACGGTAAATTTTTTTTAGAAGTTGGTCTAAGTTGATTTAAGCTTTAACTGAGAAGAATAAAAAGGAATGGGAATATTGTAAAAACCATGAATTTGTATACTTGTAAGTGGGTGAACTGTTTGGTATGTTAATCATATCTCCATAAAGCTGTCAAAAAATAATAAAATTTTTTAAGTTAAAAAAAGAAAATAAATAAATAAACTTTTGAGAATATAAAAATACAAAGCCACAATTTAATCCTAGCACAGGCGTGTGCAATCCAACAGGACCGACTCAGCACCGCCTTTCAGCTTGATTTTAAAACCTAGCATTTCCCACTTTTATTTTATTTTTTTTTTCAACGTTTATTTATTTTTAGGACAGAGAGAGACAGAGCATGAACGGGGGAGGGGCAGAGAGAGAGGGAGACACAGAATCGGAAACAGGCTCCAGGCTCTGAGCCATCAGCCCAGAGCCCGACGCGGGGCTCGAACTCCCGGACCGCGAGATCGTGACCTGGCTGAAGCCGGACGCCTAACCGACTGCGCCACCCAGGCGCCACATTTCCCACTTTTAAACGTGACCTTGCACTTTCATTCTGTTTTCCGTTCAAGGCTGTGCAAACCGGAAAGTGAGTCGACTTCGTTCCCTCCAAGTCCGCCTTGGGTGGACGCAGGCAGGCAACGGGGTCTAAAGCACTTTTTCTCCAATGTCAGAAAATCTCTCCTTGAAGAAAATTCGTTTCCTCAACCTTGATCTGTGCCCCCCACCCCCCTCCCCACCTCCAGGCCCACGGAACACTTGGAAAAATTCAGGTTTTATTTTACAGGAATGTTTTCCTCATGGAAAATCACGGTAAGATGTTTGTCTTTCAACCTAATAAGTGTTCACCTGATCATAAAAAGCAAGGGACAAATATTTAAGGCTTTGGTTGATTCTTGGTCCCCAATAATACATTCCATGGACATCCAGTCTCCACTTAAGGAACACTAGTCAGGAAGATTATTTATTTGTGTTATCTGGAAACACAGGGGTTGTCAAGCAAATTAGGAGGGTAAATAAGGCTGTAGGTGACTTTCAACTACTTGAGGGAACAAATACACAAATAATTCGAGTAAAGATTATAAATCATCCCTAGCTATTTCGACCAAGGCTCGTTAAAGCTCTCTGCTAATTGGTAACCCTTTGCTAATCTAGTTTCATAGCGACCCTATTTATTTAAAAACTCCTTTCCAGGGGCGACTGGGTGGCTCAGTTGGTAGAGGGTGGGACTCTGGATCTCGGGGTCGTCAGTTCGAGCCCCACACCGGGTGTAGAGCTTACTTAAGAAACTAAAGTGAAATAAAATGTTGTCGCAAATCAAACGTTTAAAAATAATAAAACATCTTTGGGGCGCCTGGGTGGCGCAGTCGGTTAAGCGTCCGACTTCAGCCAGATCACGATCTCGCGGTCCGTGAGTTCGAGCCCCGCGTCGGGCTCTGGGCTGATGGCTCAGAGCCTGGAGCCTGTTTCCGACTCCGTGTCTCCCTCTCTCTCTGCCCCTCCCCCGCTCATGCTCTGTCTCTCTCTGTCCCAAAAATAAATAAACGTTGAAAAAAAAATTTTTTTTTAAATAATAAAACATCTCTAATGATGCCACACTCTACCGTTCCCATTACACAGATCACCGCAGCATGAACTTTTTTTTTTTTGACAGCAGCTAAAAGAAAATTCAAAACAGATGAAAAACTAATCAACCCACTTACATTCTTGACCAAAATGTGGAAACCTTAATGGAAAAGAATTCCAAATCTTCAAAAGACTCCTTTGTGAGCAAATATTATAAATGGCCCTTTAAAAAAAATAGCTTTGGCTGCTTGGAAGATGGTGCCATTATCAAAAATTCCTCCTTTCCCGTTTTCATTTATGTGGGTTATGGCTATCAATATTTCCTCAAGCGGAAATTAGAAACTGAGAGGGTTTAAATCGTATTTATTGATCCATCCAGAAGACAACACTAAATCCATCACGTGCTAAAATATTTTTATTTATTTTTGAGACAGAGAGAGACACAGCATGAGCAGGGGAGGGGGCAGAGAGAGAGGGAGACACAGAATCCGAAGCGGGCTCCAGGCTCCGAGCCGTCAGCACAGAGCCCGATGCGGGGCTCGAACTCAGAGACTGTGAGATCGTGACCTGAGCGGAAGTCGGACGCTTCACCGACGGAGCCACCCAGGCACCCCTCACGTGCTCAAATAAATAGCATTGTTTCCTTTTCAAGAATTTTCCTTTCCAAAACAAAACAGAAAAGTGGGAAGACTGGCGTTGGTTTACATTTTTGCAAACCTCTTTTATGTCTGGCTTAATGGAATGCAGCTGGGTTTTCGGATGCCTCTGTTGGGATTCCCTACTTTGGTTGCATTATACGAAAAAACAAGACTTCACCCAGATATGCAGTAAGAAAGTGGAGGAGCATTTCAAAAGCCTTTTTAGGGAATCCTGGATACTCTTTGGTACCACACCCAAGCTCAACAAATAGTAGCTTCTTCAAGGCTAGCTTCAATGTGAAATCCGAAACCACACCAGTGAATTTTTCATATCGGGTTACAATAAAACGCACTTTGAATGGCTCTTTTGCCGGCGCACGACTGTGTAACATTATGCATTTAGAAAATACACATGTATTTTTAAACATTTTATTTTTAAGTAATCTCCACACCCAAAGTGGGGTTCGAACACACAGCCCCGAGGTCAAGAACCACTACCTTGTGACACATACTCTAAAATTTCTAGGGGCGCCTGGGTGGCTCAGTCGGTTTGAGCGTCCGACTTCGGCTCAGGTCATGATCTCGAAGTCAGCGAGTTCAAGCCCCGCATCGGGCTCTGTGCTGACACCTCGGAGCCTGGAGCCTGCTTCGGATTCTGTGTCTCCCTCTCTCTCTGCCCCTCCCCCATGGGTGCTCTGTCTCTCAAAAATAAATAAATGTAAAAAAAAAATTTTTTTTTTTAATTTAAAATTTCTTAAATTTTTTTTTCAACCTTTATTTATTTTTGGGACAGAGAGAGACAGAGCATGAACGGGGGAGGGGCAGAGAGAGAGGGAGACACAGAATCAGAAACAGGCTCCAGGCTCTGAGCCATCAGCCCAGAGCCCGACGCGGGGCTCGAACTCCCTCGAACTCCCAACCGCGAGATCGTGACCTGGCTAAAGTCGGACGCTTAGCCGACTGCGCCACCCAGGCGCCCCTTAATTTAAAATTTCTATTGGAGGGGAACCTGGTTGGCTCAGTCGGTTAAGCAGCCGACTTCGGCTCAGGTCATGATCTCGCGGTCCGTGGGTTCGAGCCCCGCGTCGGGCTCTGTGCTGACGGCTCAGAGCCTGGAGCCTGTTTCAGATTCTGTGTCTCCCTCTTTCTCTGACCCTCCCCTGTTCATGCTCTCTCTCTGTCTCAAAAATAAATAAATGTTAAAAAAAATTAAAATAAAATAAAATAAAATTTCTATTGGAAAGTTTCATATCTCCAAAGATGAAGGAAGTCAGATAATATAGAACCTAATGGAAACTTATGTTTAGTTGACGACTGCATACTATAGACACCCTCAAGAATTGACTCCAGAATTGCCCAGAGACGAGCAAATGGATGTTTCCAAGGAGCTGGGTAGGTACCACGTGATGAACCCCCTCTTGACCTCTCACTGCTCCTTGAATTCGAACCAAACAAACTTTTTTTGTGCCAAGAGCTGTTGGCCACACAAGAGGCTGACAAAGCTGCAGAGACAAACGAGGAGAGTGCACCAGGGTGTTAATCGGGTGCACTTTCTGTATTTTCTAATTATTTTCACATCTGGTTTTATGCACAGTAAAGAATGAACCAGAAGTATGAACGACAGCATCTTTTTGGGTCATCCTATCTTCAGCAGAGTTCCTAAAGAATCATGAAGCTCAACACAGACCGATTCTGCCTTGCCTCACCTACAACATCAGCTCATCCGTTGGGGCCAAGACGGGTCTCTCTGGGTCAGTACATAAATGACTACTCTCGGCTACGCGAGAAGCCTTCTGAAATCTGATTTTGTTTTTTCAGAGCACGCAAAAGAACGGACACAGGAACTACTTGCAGAAAAGCTAGTTACTTTAAGATGAGGAGACCCAAGTCAGCCACAGGGAAGTTCTTCTCCAAAGTACAGTACTTCCCGTCGCTGAAAAGTAGACGAAATCGACGCAAATTCGAAATCCCTGAAATCAGCCAATCTGGTAAGAAACTATGTTGCTCAAGTCACCTCCATGTAGATGGCTCTGATCTAGAGGAAGGGTATGTGGGAGGCCCCATCTCCACAATTCTCTCCCTCTGCAGTGAGTCTGCGCTGTCTGGACCGGTGTTTTAGGAGACTCTAATTTCTTTGAATTTTTTTACATTAATTTTTTGAGAGAGGACAAGTGGGGAAGCGGCAAAAGAGGGGGAAAGAGGGTCCAAAGCAGGCTCTGTGCTGTCAGCAGCGAGCCCCATGTGGGGCTCGAACTCATGAAACGCGAGATCACAGCCCGAGCTGAAGTCGGATGCTCAACCCACTGAGCCACCCAGGCGCCCCAGGATACTTTAATTTAGGATAAATACACTTTCCTAAAGACTAGGGCACTTTGAGAAGCAGACCTTAAATGGATCTATCTGAACAGAATCTCTTGGGATGATATTACTGGTATTAGCTTCCTCTTATCTTGGAGAGAAAACTGTCAGCACATACAGATCTACCCAGAGTAAATGTAACAAAATCTCCATCTAAAATGTTTTTAAAAATCAATTTGGTTCTGAATATTAAAGTAGCTGTATATATATATATATATATAGGAACAAAAAAGTTGTTCTAAAACTTTACAAACAAAAATATGTCATCACGAATACCACCCGATATTCTGGATCTCAAATTTGAAACAAAGACCTCAATCTGGGGCGCCTGGGTGGCTCAGTGGGTCAAGCATCTATCTGGCTTCAGCTCAGGTCACGATCTCATGGTCTGTGAGCTCGAGCCCTGCATCGGGCTCTGTGCTGACAGCATGGAGCCTGGAGCCTGCTTTCAATTCTGTGTCTCCCTCTCTCTCTGCACCTCCCCTGCTCGTGCTCCCAATCTCTCTCAAAAATAAATAAAGACATTTAATTGAAAAAAAATTACCCAAAGGAAATTCTTCGTTCACACAGAACAAAAACAGGGAAAATGTAAAAGGCAGCATTAGGGGGTTTATTTCAAGGAGCACAGACACCTTCTTGTTCGATATAATATAAGCACACACCGATTCTGTAAAATCACACATTCACCTGCTATTTCTGAAGGAGGTTCTGTGAATTAGGAGGGGTGCTCCCCTGGGCTGAAAAGCAA